>NC_060139.1:312017161-312740286 GCF_021461385.2 Schistocerca piceifrons | reverse complement strand
GGAAACATGGTACCAGCGCGAAGGAGTAGGGTGGATCCCACGCGTTTCTGAACTGCGATCAGAACACCAGATCCCCCTCCGCTCCTTACGTAAATTTTACATAAACCCTTCCCAGCTGATAACGAATGTGGGTGAGGAGCTTGCGATATTCGCTGACTGACTGGACTCTGTATCCACATTTTACATAAACGTTATATAAACTCCCCTAGAACAAGCGGTGGTTTTCATAAAACTATTTCTGTCCTGATTGTGTAGGGGGCGAGGTCTCGTGCTATCGGCAGCTCGCGTCCTCGTTCCGACAATGACGTCACAGAGCGGGGCTGCCGCGAAGTAATCATCCCGGCACGCACGTTAAGAAGTCACCTATAGCTACAGCCACAGGCGCGGGAAAGGCTTGTGTGAGCTCGAGGTAGAACCTTACGTGAAAAGTGTTCTTCTTCAGTACTGACTGGAGCAACGCATCTAAATAATATGTGAGGACCAGGTTCAGATATCATACCTAAAAAGATACATCGTTCGGATATAATCAGTGGAATCGCGGGCAAATTTTGTTTCACGCCGTTTATCCTAAATATTGTGTAGTTAACTGTTAGAGATGTCTGATTGTAAGCATCATATTAATACTCGAAGAGACGAGCTGTCAACTCTTAAAGCTATAAGTTCATCGGAGAAAATACATGAGTGTCTCCCGTAAAACAGCACCCTTATCGAGTGGAGCGCTGTTGATGTAGGAGGACTGATACCGGGTGATCATGTGACCCACGTCCTTCACTGCTGACTACAGGAGTTGGACAAAAATATGGACAAACAGCAAGAAATGCATGTTTGAACATAAGTGCATGTGCTAGTCAGGTCTGTAGGTTGTACTGCTGAGTTTCGCCACGAACGGCGGGTATGCAATGTCGTCAATCCTGTGCAAGTGTCAGTTAGGATCAGAACAGTGTTCTGTGTAGTTATGAGTGCAATGTGGCGGAGCTAAGTGAAGCGAACGTGACCAAATGCCCGTAGCAGGTTAACGTGGTACCGAAGCCATAACGCCCTGACTATGGAACAATGGAAGAAAGTGGTTTGGTCGGATGAGTCTTGTTTCACACTGTTCCCAGCTTTGACCGAGATTATGTCCCACGAGTGAAACTTAGCAGGGGTTCGGTGATGATCTGGGGAGCCATATCGTGGTATTCCGTGGCCACCACGGTTACTCGGCAAGATCGCTTTACTGCCAAGGATTATGTGACCATTTTGGCTGATCAAGTCCATTCCGTGGTTCACTGTTCACACAGCTCGCATCCTCCAGGAGTAATTTTGTGAGCACGATGATGAATTGTCGCATATCCTCTAGCCACAAAAGTCACCAGATCTCACTGTTATTGAGTATTTGTGTTCTAATTTGGAGAGAATAATGCGTGAGCGCTATACGCCTCCATCGTCGTTACCTAACCTTGCCCCTGTTTTACAGGAAGAATGGTTCAAGATTCCCCTGAAAACCATGCAGGATCTATATTTATCGATTTTGAGACAGGTGGAAGCAGTTTTTAGTGCAAGCGGTTTTCCTATACCGTATTAGGCAGGGTAATGTGTTGTGTTTTTGGTGTTTCCATATTTTGGTCCATTCCCCCTCCCCTCATACCCTGTAAGTGGTATTCCGTGGCCACCACGGTTACTCGGCAAGATCGCTTTACTGCCACGGATTATGTGACCATTTTGGCTGATCAAGTCCATTCCGTGGTTCACTGTTCACACAGCTCGCATCCTCCAGGAGTAATTTTGTGAGCACGATGATGAATTGTCGCATATCCTCTAGCCACAAAAGTCACCAGATCTCACTGTTATTGAGTATTTGTGTTCTAATTTGGAGAGAATAATGCGTGAGCGCTATACGCCTCCATCGTCGTTACCTAACCTTGCCCCTGTTTTACAGGAAGAATGGTTCAAGATTCCCCTGAAAACCATGCAGGATCTATATTTATCGATTTTGAGACAGGTGGAAGCAGTTTTTAGTGCAAGCGGTTTTCCTATACCGTATTAGGCAGGGTAATGTGTTGTGTTTTTGGTGTTTCCATATTTTGGTCCATTCCCCCTCCCCTCATACCCTGTAAGTCACGGCAGTGCAATTGCGTGTATGTACCACTGCAGTGTGTGGTTCAAAAATGGTTCAAATGGCTCTGAGCACTATGGGACTTAACATCTGTGGTTATCAGTCCCCTAGAACTTAGAACTACTTAAACCTAACTAACCTAAGGACATCACACACATCCATGCCCGAGGCAGGATTCGAACCTGCGACCGTAGCAGTCGCGCGGTTCCGTACTGAGCGCCTAGAACCGCTAGACCACCGCGGCCGGCCAGTGTGTGGAATCAGCGCAATAAGATGGTTTGACGTGTGGACTTCACAGAATGGCAAAGAGGAGCTACCGTATTTGGACGTGCCCGTGACGACATCGTGAATGAAGTTGCCCGACTTGATGTTGTCCAGCATGTCCGGGAGTATTGGTGTGCCATTCACAGCAGTGTAACACGCGATAAGGGTGCCGTCATAAAAAGTACGTAACCAGCATCGGAGACAAGTGTGAGGCCTTGTTGATGTTAATTTGTTTCAAGCGCTACAGGAAGTGCTGCTGTCAGGTAATGCATATGCATCTCATTTTCCGAGCGAACATTGCGAAAGGAACTGCATGCAATGCACGCCAGGAGTTGGGCACCTCGGAAAGGAGTCCAGTACAGTGCTCCTTATTTGTGGATGACTTTGCTGTTTTCCGTTTCTCCTCCGGTGTTGCAACGGTGAGCCGTCAGTTGCAACTTACTGTGCGGCAGTTAGAGGAGTGGGCTGCAAAGACGGGTTCTCAGTTTTCTGCCGATAAGTGTGTGTGTGTTCATTTTAATCGTTCTCGTCGTCCTTTTAATTTGCCTGCCTTGCAAATGGGGCACTGTCCTACATTTTAGAGACACAGTGCGGTTTCTGGGTCTCATTTTTGACTCCAGATTGTCATGGTTGCCACGCCTGCGAGACTTGAAAGCCAGAACCCTGAAGGCACTGAACATCCTCAAGTGCCTCAGCCACAGGTCTTGGGGAGCGAACAGAGCGCATATCCTCCAGTTTTATCGGACTTTTGTGCGTTCGCGGTTGGGCTACGGGTGCACGGTGTATGGGTCAGCGAGGCTCTCTTATTTGCGCATCCTTGACGCTGTCCACCAAGCGGGGATTCAACTGGCCACGGGTGCTTATCGGACCAGTGCCATACCCAGCCTCTGTGCTGAGGCCGAGGAACCGCCACTTACAATCCAGCGTCAGCTCCTCCTGGTGCACCAGGTGTGTAAGTTTCTTGCAGCTCCAACCTCACCTGCTCATCATATTGTTTCTCATCCGCCTCTGGACCGTCTTTTTTCCCACCGTCCCCAGGCTACGATGCCGTTTGGGATCCGTGTACAACGTGTGCTGGAGTGCCTCGTTGTGGAGTCCGTACGGCCCCAAATCCAGGGTTTTAACTGCCTCCCACCGTGGTTACTGGAGAGGCCCGGAGTGATTTTAGATTTATTGCAGTACAAGAGAGATTGCACTCCTGCCACCGTTTTTAATGCAACATTTTCTGCCATTTTATCTGAGCACCACGACTATGTAGCTGTTTTTACGGATGGGTCGATACAGAGGAATTCCGTTGGTTGCTCTGTTGTTTTTCCGTATCGTGTCCTCAAGGTACGACTGCCTCAAGCGTTTACTGTCTTTGATGCAGAGTTGTCTGCGATCTTGCGGGCACTGGAGCAGATGATACGCTCTTCCTGTCCTAAATTTCTTGTCTGTTCCGATTCACTAAGTGTCCTTCACTCACTGTAACGTTTGTATCCAGCAGATAAAATAGTCCAGACCATCCAGGATGGCCTCCTCCAACTACAACGACTGCGCGCACTCACCTCGCTGTTGAGCTCACGAGTCATGCGTCGGTGGGAGGATGGATGAGTAGCTGGAAGTGACAATAAGCTCCGTTTAGTCAAGCCCACAACGCGTGTGTGGTGTACTTCCTGCCAGCCACGTAGACGGGACGAGGTTCTCCTGACTCGGCTTCGGATAGGCCACAGCCCTATGACGCTTGGCTTCCTGCTCCGGTGAGAGGACCGTCCAATGTGTGGTGCTTGTGGCATCCAGGTCACTGTGCGCCACGTTTTATTGGATTGCGTTTTATTTTCTGACCAGCGGGCCGCGTCTGACTTACAGGCGGATCTGCCATCTCTTTTAGGAAAAACTCAAACGAATGTGGTTAAAGTTTTAAAGTTCTGTGACTTGTCCAATGTTTTTACCAACATTTTGGGCAGAGGATCTTAATTTGTTCACAGGGTGACTGGCTCGCCCATATTTTACGTAAGTGGCCAGGCAGTGACAATTTCCTGTGGCATCCTTGACGCTACTCTCTCGATTTCTCATGTTTCTTCATTTTCTTATACAGCATTTTTCATCTTTTCCCACTTTCTTTTCGTGTATGTTTCCACTTTACTAAATTTGTCCAAATTCGTTTTTTTTTATGTGTGTCAGGGCGCTGATGACCTCGACGTTGAGCGCCCGTAAGCACAACAGACACACACACACACACACACACACACACACACACACACACAACACGCACATACCTCGCAAAAGGCCATTGATCAAAGGGTACACAAAGCTGCAAGTCTTCATCGGGCCAAACACAGGAAGTGCATAGCATCTGGCTGGAGACGTGGTATTTGGTACAACGAATCGCGATTTTACCTCTGCTAAAATGATGCAAAGTGACGAGAGCACCGACGGCCCGTGAAGCGTTTAGCAGGCAGTATGTGGATGGTGCAGGTCTGGCCGGCCGTGATTCTGTGGTGTGGATTTGTTTTCCGTATCACGACTTGGGCGCACTCATCCAGCTCACCGTGAACATAAACCACTAAGTTTATTTCAACATTCTTGGACATCAAGTGTTGCCCTTTTTTCTGCATCTTCATGATGAATAAGCTATAGACATTTACTTTCCAGGGTGATAATAGCCGCATTCACACTGCTGCAAGAATACGCATTCGGTTTGGTCAATATTCATGCTATCATACCGCCCGCTAAGGCAACCGTTCTTAATCCCACAGGAAGTATGTGGAACTATATGAAACTGCGGGTGAAACGTAGCGTTTATTGTATGATTACACGACTTCAGAACAACAGCAGACGGCAGTTACTTACCCCTTGGAATCTGGTGTGCGGAATTATTCATTACAAAATTCCCATATAATTCTAGAAGTCAGGAAATGTATTCGTAGTTGCGAAGATGAATCACCTTTGGCTGTCTATTGGAATGATGGCAACGAAAATCTGTGCCGGACCAGGACTCGCTTTACGTGAGTAATCGCCTTAATCGCTTCGGGTATCCGTGCACGAATCACGGCCACACCCAAACTTCCATAGGTCGCCGTCCATGTCACCACGTGCACTCTTACGTTACGTTTATTAGCGTCCAGGAAGGACATATTTATTGAGAGTTGAGGGCCTTGTATTGGCTAATAAATGCGAAAGAGCAGTGCCTGTGTTATTAAGAAGTACGATGCAATGTTCTTTCAAACTTCTAGATGTGGTTTCCCATCCTTACACTAAACTTCTCATTTTGCCAAATGCAGCACTATCTGACTGACCGCAGTGGGTCAATACCACGGCTTTAGAAATGGTTGTATAATTGTTTGTTTGTTGGTTTTAAATATCAAATTAACCTACCTATTGTAGTAAACATTGAGTGGATAAGCATCATTTCTCTGGAATATAAAGAGTTTTTTGTGTCGGCTGTTTAGTTTCTGTGGCGTGATACGTCTCGAAACTGACCAGCTAACTAGCTAATTTATGTCAAAAATAGCAATTTTTAAAGTCTTTCCCCCTCTCCCCCCCCCCCCAGCTCTACAGATGCTTGTATCCCCATGATCAAAAAACAAAGTAACAAAAGACGCAATTCCATCAAGTCAGCGCTTATCTATTACGGTACGGAACCTTTCGAAGATTTGAGGCTTGCATGTACAGTTTCTCTTTAAAAATATACGATTAACATTTCTGTTTTTGTACTCATCGGTCCCAACATCCCATAATGCCAGTAATCTCGATGCACCACAAAAAGAACGCTTTTTCGTCTTGTTTTGAACTTATTTACAACACAACAATAACAACAACGACAACGACAACGACATGCATCCACAGTCTGCAGCACCGAGAGACTGATAAGCATATTGTCAATACTATCCACAGCCTGGCACAATATTTCCAGGCAGCGCAATATACTTCAAAAGTCTGTGATATTGTCAATACTATTGCGCAACCTTTCAACAATCTCACCGCAACACGCTCAATATTATTGCGTAATAATATTGACCGCCTAGGGGCAGCTTTAGTGCTTACGCGACTTGAAGGTACGGTAGACAGCGAAGCAGTGAGGAGTGTCCACAGTCGCAAGCCATTCCCCACAGTGTTCGAGGTCACTTGCTCCGCTCTCTGGCCGTGTCTTCTTTGTGTTACTTTGTTACCTACACACGTGCCGGTTTGTTGGACAACGACCGCGACGTGCGCTTTTCGAGTCGCACTGGTGACAGATCCTTGGAGCGAACACACTGTAACATAATAAAGGCTCAATGCCAAATGACAAGATTTGGCCTGTCGTGCTTAGCTCACACTGTTTGCCGTGTTCTGAACTGGACGATTACGTAGCAGGCAAAGGCATGATAGAACAAGCATTCATTATTGTCTTAGCCCGTCCTCACATCCGAGGTAGCTAAAGCACTCAATGCTGTTGCGCTCGTCTCGGAGGTGGCTGGTTCGAATCCTGGTGGGAAAAGAACTATCGGATGGGGACGTTAAGTTCGGAGGCCCCCTTGATGCTATCCGAGAGGAACAGACCATATGCCGCCACCGGACGCTTTCTCCATTCCCTCCCATTCTCAGCAGCAACAGAAACATGACACTAAAACTCCATCTCAGTCACCTACAATCTACATGTGCGCTTTCGACACAACACTCTCATTTTCTAAGGGAAAGGTACTCTTCCAACAAGCGCGAGATACGGAAATCTTCCCAGTTAGGCGGCTGAACCTAGCTAACAGTGCTGTACTACGTTATATTAGTTTCCTAATGTGGTAGCCCATACAACAAATTCCTCTCCCTCCATGAGCAATTTACTCTCACTCATTTCCGCAGTTGAAAGTGATTGCTGGTCCATAAATATAATACACATCATTAACGTAACGAAAGTAGTTACCCATTAGTTCGTCTGGCAGGAATTTCGAGTTCTCCCTTATTCTTCCGATTCTGTGCCATCAGACGTCGAACTTTGGATGGAACATAGAACATTTCCAACGTTAGCTCGTTAACTTCTCCATCTCTAAACGAACTGGATTCTTTAGATGCGAAATCATGGAACTGCCCCAATGTTGAGACAGAATGATACATAATATTGATGGAAATATTAGTAATTAATTTTTGTATGCCAAGTATTAAAAAAGAAACTTTTTTCCTGGCAAAAAAGCCACTATGATCAATGACATAAACGTAATACAGGTTGCTATTGTACAAATAAATCCAATCAGTTTACCAAAGACTAAAAATAGCAAAGCAAAACTTAACGGATGCATTAAAGATTCTGACACTCGAATCATAATAATAATACCCTCCGACTCGCTTTGATCACAAAAACATTCGCTACAGTCAAGCCCCCTCTTTGTTTAAGAGATTACAAGCTAGATATCATATGTGAGCCGTTGTACCAGTCGAGATTATTGTTTTTGTAACTTCGCCTACTTTTAGTTACGTCTTATGAGGAAAGAAAAAAATGTAACTGCATAAACATTTTTTCTTTTGTTTGCTTTTTAACAATTGGGCATACGAACAGCAGACTCACAGTAGATTTATTCCTTTGGCATTTATCAACAAACGATCACAGTTTTCAAACAATAGTGAGATTCATAAATGTAGGATGTTTCACAATTCTTATCACAGGCTTCTAGGGGCTGCACAGTGGACGTAGTGGATAAAGTTTTGAGCCAGCCGGAGTGGCCGAGCGGTTCTAGGCGCTACAGTCTGGAACCGCGCGACCGCTACGGTCGCAGGTTCGAATCCTGCCTCGGGCGTGGATGTGTGTGATGTCCTTAGGTTGGTTAGGTTTAAATAGTTCTAAGTTCTAGGGTACTGATGACCTGAGAAGTTAAGTCCCATAGTGCTCAGAGCCATTTGAACCATTTGATAAAGTTTTGATAAGAAATTCGTGTCTGGAAAGGTACCATCATGTTCATTATCATCTTCCTTTCGAGGATTAAGCTGCTGCCTGTTCCGAAGTCACTAACAAAATCTCCCCAATCTTCTTTGAGATCTTCCGATATCTCTTTTCCCATTCGGTTTTTTGTTCAGGATATTCTGCGGAATTTTTGACCTGTCGTTCTAATGAGTTGTTGTCCGCAATTTTTGAGTTTTTTTATTCGTGTCGAAAATATTTAATTCTGTGCTAATATTTTCATTCCTAAATTTGTCTCTTCTCGTGCAGCCCTTCTCGTCTTCCTTAGGGACCTGCTTTATTTTTTTTTATTTTTATTTTTTTTTGTGATAACGCTTTCGCTTCCGTAGGATAACACAGAAACCACCATCATTTATAGAATTTTAAGACGGTCTTTTTTGTATTTTATGCCCCAATGTTCTGCTAATGAAACCACAGACAGTTTGGAATAATCGAAATCAAAGCCTGTAGCACATCTAAATAAGAGATTTGTTACTCTTGTTTTAAAACTGAATTATCCAGAACAATTTTTTATTTTTATTTATTTATTTTTATTTATTTATTTATTTACTTTTTTTGCGGGTTTTCTAATCTCGATGCATGTGAGTTCCCTGTTGGTCCTAACAGGGAACTAACCATACAAAGCCACCCATACAAAATTCAGATAGTGATGAAACTGAATGCGGACGACCGCTCGAAGGGACTACTTTTTTGCCGAGAATTGTTGGAAGTCATGAACGACAAACCTGGCCTGTGCGACAATCTGGTCATGAGCGATGATCCCAGTTCTTACGTGTCATACTTTGTTACCGATCAGAACTTTGGATACTGGTAACGTGAAAATCCTGAAAGACCTACGCTGTAGGAAATACTGCAACCAGCGACGAGTTTTCTTGAAATGATTTTTGTTTTACCATTACTTTTACCGGTCCTGAGCCCCTGAGCCCATCGTCAAATGGCAGCGTCTGACTTCTTTTAAAGTTTTACATTTGCGTCTTCGTGTAAAGTCCTGCTTTACATATTGTACGGCATAGCTTTGATTTTCTTCTACAATCCATGCTGATTAATGAACTGAACATTTAGGTTCAGGGCTTTTCACACAGACACGAATGCAAAACTTGCAAAGAAGTCAACGCTACCATCTGACAATAAAGATCGGGCCCGGAACTAGTAATGGTACAATAAAATAATTTAAAAAACTTGTGGCTGGTAGCAGAATTTCCCACAGAGTAACTTAAGAAAATAGCTGCGATGTTCTCTAACCAAAATGGATAAAACAATCCTCAAAGACTTCATTGTGCTTCGTATCATTGTTTGGAATCATTGAGCTTTGCTGGAATATGATCGGAGCAATGCTGTTACTGTGAATTCAGAACGTTATGTTCACATGTTGAACCACTTCGTACTGCGACAGCTTGCTGATCTTCCTGTAACTGCAAACACATTCTTCCAACAAGACTTGGGCCCGTGTCATACCTCGCGGCATTCCATTTAAGGCGCTACAGAACACCTTTCCTGGTGATCTCATCTCCACGAACGGGAAAATTCCCTGGCCTTCAAGACCCTTGTCTTTCAGTGTGTGATTTCTTCCTTTCCGGTCATTTGAAATCTCAGATCTTCCGGTGTGACCCACCACACACCATCCAGGAACTGTAGGATCAAATTCGGAAGGAAGCTAATGGAATCCCAGGATACTTCCTGCAAGATGTGATGTCTAATTCCCGTAAAAGATTAGAAAGGTGTGTGAACGAAAATGGTGGCCACCTACGTGATATTGTCAGGTTATGAGCAGTTTAAACTGCATTGTAAATTCATGTTGTATTTCATTTATATCGCTGAAAATAGAGTTCTATCAGTGGTGTAGGTTCGAAATCGTCCGTTTCACTGCCGCACCTGTTATACTCTACACACACAAAGAGCCTTACTGATGTTACGATTTTAATGGCCAGCAGTGTCCCTCAGCTGAATGGTTACGTAGGCAGCTGATCAGCTGCGTGAAAAATGATTGCAGCTACACTGCTGGCCATTAAAATTGCTACACCAAGAAGAAATGCAGATGATAAACAAGTATTCATTGGACAGATATATTATACTAGAACTGACATGTAATTACATTTTCACGCAATTTGGGTGCAGAGATCCTGAGACACCAGTACCCAGAACAACCACCTCTAGCCGTAATAACGGCCTTGACACGCCTGGGCATTGAGTCAAACAGAGCTTGCATGGCGTGTACAGGTACAGCTGCCCATGCAGCTTCAACACGATACCACAGTTCATCAAGAGTAGTGACTGGCGTATTGTGACGAGCCAGTTGCTCGGCCACCATTGACCAGACGTTTTCAATTGGTGAGAGATCTGGAGAACGTGCTGGCCAGGGCAGCAGTCGAACATTTTCTGTATCCAGAAAGACCCGTACAGGATCTGCAACATGCGGTCGTGCATTATCCTGCTGAAATGTAGGGTTTCGCAGGAATCGAATGAAGGGTAGAGCCACGGGTCGTAACGTCCACTGTTCAAAGTGCGAATAAGGGGTGACCGGGACGTGTAACCAATGGCATCCCATACCATCACGCCGGGTGATACGCCAGTATGGCGAAGACTACACGCTTCCAATGTGCGTTCAGCGCGATGTCGCCAACCACGGATGCGACCATCATGATGCTGTAAACAGAACCTGGATTCATCCGAAAAAATGACGTTTTTCCATTCGTGCAGCCAGGTTCGTCGTTGAATACACCATCGCAGGCGCTCCTGTCTGTGATGTGTGATGCAGCGTCAGGGGTAACCGCAGCCACGGTCTCCGAGCTGATAGTCCATGCTGCTGCAAACGTCGTCGAACTGTTGGTGCAGATGGTTGTTGTCTTGAAAACATCCCCATCTGTTGACTCAGGGATCGAGACGTGGCTGCACGATCCGTTACAGCCATACGGATAAGATGCCTGTCATCTCGACTGCTAGTGATACGAGGCCGCTGGGATCCAGCACTGCGTTCCGTATTATCCTCCTGGACCCACCGATTCCATATCCTGCTAACAGTCATTGGATCTCGACCTACGCGAGCAGCAATTTCGTGATACGATAAACCGCAATCGATACAGGCTACAATCCGACCTTTACCAAAGTCGGAAACGTGATGGTACGCATTTCTCCTCCTTACACGAGGCATCACAACGTTTCACCAGGCAACGCCGGTCAACTGCTGTTTGTGTATGAGAAATCGGTTGGAAACTTTCCTCATGTCAGCACGTTGCAGGTGTCACCACCGGCGCCAACCTTGTGTGAATGCTCTGAAAAGCTAATCATTTGCATATCACAGCATCTTCTTCCTGTCGGTTAAATTTCGCGTCTGTAGCATGTCATCTTCGTGGTGTAGCAATTTTAATGGCGTTTAGTGTATTTTAACGCCTAGCAGTGTACTTCAGCTGAATAGTTACGTAGGCAGCTGATCAGGTGCGTGGGAAATGATTGTGGCGATTTGCAGCAAAACTGCCAGTACTGCTAGTGTGGCGGAGAGCGGCTGACTGCCCGTGCGGCCCACTTCCAGGGGGAACTTCTTGCAGCGAGCCAGCACGCAGAAGGCTGCTCGAGTGACAAGAGACCGGCGCACGTGAAAGCGGCCCTCAAGGAACACCGGCCGGCCCCCTGGGAGCGTGTCCCCGCCTGCGGTTGCCACGCGGACGTGTGGTCGATACCCGGCTCACGCAATACGTATTGACCCGAGACGCAGTACCGTACCACGAGGAACCTTCGGGAACATCTTCCGAATTAAGGGGTGACACCACCCGAACGGCTTAAAAAAAAGCGACTCCTTGGCAATTTTTTGGGCGGAAGGAAAGGCGATAGAGAACTAATACCTCGGGTAGTTACTGTGCATATATTCAAGTATATTACCAAAAAAAATGTCGGAAAGTACTACAAAATGGCGACACTGCAGCAATTCACCGTTACCCCACGACTGGCCTGTCGTACTATTGGCATTGGCATCGAAATTATATCCACGAGTTAATCATAGAACGATTGAAATATTCGCCGTAGGAATTCCATAAACGCACAAAACTTTCAACTCCCTTCAGCCCTATTGCAAAACGACGCACTGCTAGAACGGTTCGACGGTTTATTTCATGCGCGTTCCGTATAAACTTACTATTTGGTATAATAAATTCAGGGCAGTTTCGACAAGCAATAGTTATTGGGAAGCCTAAGCCTCGAAGTCTTCATTCTTGCAACGTGATGTCTGTACTGTACGTTTTACATTTCATGTGTTGAGAAACAACAGAGAAAATGTCAAGAAAATTTATGATTCTATAGCTCAAACCACAGTTCACATCAAAATCCTTGTCACAGTCTTTTAGTTTCGTAGCAGAGTCTCTAACTTCTTCCGAACTGCTCTCGGCCTCATACCTATTCTTTGGGCCCTTTGATGACATACTTCTTCACCGCCTCGTTGGATACGATTTTGCGTACCTTTTCCGCCCGAGTACACTTTCTTACTACTCATTCTTATGTGAAAGACAAAACTGCATACTGTAAGATTACAAATACCCTATCAAAAGTCAATACCGCACACACAAATCAAGATTGGAAGCGAACACGTACGGACGCTTGCTGACGCCAGGCTAACGTATTATTGTTGTGAAAAGCTTCTAACTACATCCAGACACTACAGGGGAGGTATCGAGTTGGCGCAGGTGTTCTGTTTTGGGTCATCCGAGGCGCTCGCTAGAAGAGGAGCTAGGAATTCAATAGAACAAATTTGGCGGGTGGGGGGGGGGGGTTGGATTATACTTTTTGCCTCTCATTTTAAAAGGTTTAAAGCATCTTTTAGGCCAATTTAAAATATTATTTTTTGGAAGTTCTACACTGGTATTACCCCTCAAGTCGAAGCATAATTAGCGAGTTCCCGACAACAAAAGAAAGACGGCTTGCTACGGCTCCCCTTTGACGATGACTCAAGAAATATGTAGGCGAAAATCTATGAAAAATCTACCAAAATAAAACGCAAGAGGTCAATTTTCGCGTATTGTTTTTGTGGCCTTCTGTTAGAAGACTGGTTTGATGCAGCCCTCCATGCTACTCTACTATATGCAAGACTCTTCATCCCGCCGTGCATACTAGAATCTACACCCATTTTAATCTCCTTATATTATTGTTGTTCACCACGTTTAGACGACTGTCCTCAGGATGTGCCGTGTCTACCCACGTACATATTTGAATGGTGCCTGTTCTGTCGGACATCTCTTACACCACTGGTGCATACATTTATATGAAACAGAGAATGGGGAAAGAAAGGGAAGGGATGAATGGGAATTCCTAACTTCCAGCTGGATAGGGCGTCGTGTTAATGCAATGGCAGGACTCGAACCCGGATTGACTGTTTCTCATGAGCGGTTGCCTCAGCCACTTCGGTCATCCCTGACCGACTCAAGTTTCTGACTTACCGCACGCTGCACTGCAGCGTCTGTCGTCCATTTACCCTATTCGTGCATCTGCGGTTAAGGCAGCCGCTCATGAGAAGCGGCAAATCTGGTCTTGAGTCCCGGTCCGGCACAAATTTTCAACTTTTGACATTGCGCTATGAACCCTTACTTGAAGAACGTCATCTCTTTTTTAAATATAAAAAATCAAAGTAATTTTCTTGCGTGGATGTGCGCTCTTTTTTTAAGGAATTGTTTCATGTTGTCTACGAAAAATGTGATAAAACATGTATTAACTGTCAGTCCAGATCAACCACATCAGAGAAATCATCCCGTGGAAGAAATGAATCGGAGGAATTGATTTTCATATGTTTACAGCAAAAGAAAAGTGAGGAGCGAAGCTCCTCTCAGCGAACTGTATTTTTTCTCTTGTCTCCATCGAACTGAGCAGACGTGTTTTATGTAAGTCCCTCTCCCTGAAGTAGAACTAGTTTTCTTATATAATTAAATATGTTAAAAATGGTTATATTTATATTTCATTTAAAAGGAAATGTACTCCTCGCAATTATTAAGTGGTACATGATTTACGATTTTTGTAATGTTTGTTCCACAAAAGCTGGCTGGAACTGCGAACTCAGCAGATCATAGTGAAGGGACGCATTGTGGCAAATGAAACTCCCATTTAGACATGGATTTTATTCTGCTATAAGTAAAGCCCATCCCTGAGATTATTTGCGGGTCATTTAACAGTGACTTGCGATCGTTTTGAACACGCATAAATTACGAATGATCTGGCCAATGTCTCTGGACTGTGAGACACAGTAGGAAGCATGCCCATTACGAGCAACAGTGACCGTTGCTCCATTGCTCAATGAGAAGGAAACAATAATCATTTGCTAACTTGATTTACAAAAATTCTGTCACTGTGTTCAAATACCGGAGCAAAATAACGCGTCATTTAGCACAGTACCCTGTGCGGCTAGAAGTCACGAATGCCCATCCATCCCTTCCCCGTCTTTCCCCATTAAATATATCATATAAGTGTCTTCCCATCTCTTCTGCAAGGGCGTACTGAAAAGAAATGCGCCCGAATTTTTATACTGTTCACAATATCGACTGACGCAATTAGCAACCATCTTCCACTAGACGGCTCCGAACAGTAGCATGTAGCATTGCGGTCTGTAGCGTAACTATGTCGTCGCATGAGAAACAGCGTGCTGTAATCGAGTTTCTAACCGTAGAAAACTTCGTCCACATAAGGAACATCCTCTCCTTCATTATGACCACACACTGTCACCGATCGTCCTTCATACTGTCCCGACTTGGCACCATCTGATTTTCATCTGTTTGCAGAACTTAAAGAACACATGCGAAAATTTCACTTTGATACTGATGAAGTGGTGCAAGCAGAAGTGAGGTTGACGCTCCGTCAACGGAGTCAAACATTCTATAGCGACGGCATCAAAAAACTGTTCTCTAGCTGGGAGAAATGTGTTCGTCGCCAGGGTGACCATGTTGAGAAATAAATATGTAAATATGTAGACACGAAGAATGAAGATGTAGAATGTTAATAAAGTTTGTTATATTTAAAAAGCTTTAAGGGTTGTCACATAAAAAATTGTGAGGAATTGCTTTACAGAACACCTCGTATCATTTAAGATGCGCCACAAATTTTCTCTTAAGCGGTTTAGTGAAATCACGGAAACGCTGAATCTGGATAGCGGGAAAGGATTGGTTCAAATGGCTCTGAGCACTGTGGGACTTAACATCTCTGGTCATCAGTCCCCTAGAACTTAGAACTACTTAAACTTAACTAACCTAGGGACATCACACGCATCCATGCCCGAGGCAGGATTCGAACCTGCGACCGTAGCAGTCGCGTGGTTCCGGACTGAGCGCCTAGAACCGCGAGACCACCGCGGCAGGCGCGGGAAAGGAATTTCAACCGTCGTTCTCCCCGCTGCAATTCCGATGTCTTAGCGCTCCGCCATCTCGCTCACCTGCGAAAGAACTGCCTACGGAATGCAAGTGCTCTGGTCGGGCAAGCAGCTTTAAACTGCTACATATGACCAACTGTCAGCCAAGAATGTCTGTATTCAACGTGCACACTTACGACGCAACACTCGAACACTCGTATTTCGCAAGGGAAAGGAGTCAGCATGCGTGAAGAGAGAAAACCTGTCCCATTTCAGTATATCTCCAAACTGAAGAGCGAGCAGGCGAGAAGCCATTTTCTTTATCCAACTACGCCACAAGATGTACCTACTGGCTGTTTCATTTAGTTATACTGACCCTTCCACAGCACGCCTTTTAAACCGTTATCGACGAGATCCACAAGTACGCCTGGGGATTGTTTATTTTTCACTAAATGATGTATGTTAAACATACACGACATGTAGTATTAATAACGAATATAACAAGGGGAAAAATGCATACGAACAGAATCAGCCGGCCGAAGTGGCCGTGCGGTTAAAGGCGCTGCAGTCTGGAACCGCAAGACCGCTACGCTCGCAGGTTCGAATCCTGCCTCGGGCATGGATGTTTGTGATGTCCTTAGGTTATTTAGGTTTAACTAATTCTACGTTCTAGGGGACTAATGACCTCAGCAGTTGAGTCCCATAGTGCTCAGAGCCATTTGAACCATTTTTTTTGAACAGAATCAGCTGCACTATCCTGTTACAGTTGGGGTCATGAACGATAGCGCTCGAGCTTAGGCTTGTTCTGCGCGCCTACATCACACATTCTCCGACAGCCAATGAGCGCTCAGTAGTGTTCTGACCGCTGTGAATCCCGTAGCTACTTCAAGCATTAAATGTGATCTTAGAGAGTTGTTTAGTGAATTTCGATTCTTGTTGTTATCGATGATGGTGGTGGCAAGTTATAAATTCTGCGTAAGCAAGTGAGAGACATCATTTGCAGGATATACGCTTTCTTCAAGCGGAAAGCACGCGCATGCGCGTATCGCAACTGTCGCTTCGAATCGTCAAGAATGCAATCTCCGTCCGTGCCTCGACATGCGCGAACCGCCATCGTTCGTGGATCGTACTATAGCTGGGGAACATTCTTGGACTCATAATTTTCCTCTATGTAAACAGCACAGCCTCCATACGGTTCAGGAAAGACTTCATTCCACAGCGCTCTGTTTTAAATGTCGTGCTTTATTCAGCGCTGCTAATTTCGACCGTTGCCATCTTCAAGTGCATCTAAAATCCTAACACACCACAATGATGAGAGAGATATGACATAAATGCCATACCACTACACTAGATGTAGTTTTCACATAAGCTTAGTGATTACCTGTGACAGATGTAGATAAATCGTCCTCGTTGTTGCTGGTTAGATGAGGCGTTTAGCATGTTAATAACATTTATTAGATACTACACTTTTACGACCGTGCTGTGAACAATTACGCATGACACGCGATTTTTGTGTGGCGAAACGAGGGTGATGTATCCATATCTATTGCAGGTAATTAATGTGTTTGCATAAATACTACGTCCAATCTATTTGTGTGGCTTTTATGTCTCAACTTTATCTTCATTAGGGTGTGTTCTTAGTTTTTGGATGCACTTGAAAATGGGCCATATACGAGAAAGGTAGTGGTGAATAAAGTACGATTTTTAAAATACAGCCCGATGGAATGACGTCTTTGCTCGAATTCTTGGTATGGCTATACGGCAATTATAGTGTTCTTCCGAAAAAGCCTCTTTCCCTACCATAAGCGCTTCTCGCTCTTCTGTTTATAGACAGGTTATAGGCAACTAAACACGCACTGCGTCCCTCCCCCCTCCCTGCCCCCTACCCCATCCGCCTCAGGGGTCAACGAGCCAACACTGCCATATGATATTTAGGGAGAGAGCTTCGCCACCAGACGAACTCTGTGTCACTGCTCTAGCAGCCTTGCGGCCAGAAGTTAATGTTCATTTATCATCTTCATAGCATGTATCACCCACTTCGCTTCTCTATGATCCAACAGACAACTCTATACGTCCCAATACACGGAGAGCTACACTCTATAAGACGACTTGCTTGCCGTGAAATCGTGGAGCGTCGTGTCTCAGCAAAGAGTGTGACACAGCGACACGCAGAATGCTGCCAGATGAACGGTGTCAACGACCTTGGCGAGAAGCCAACCACACGCGTCAGCGGCCGAGAACGAATTGTTCCCGCAACGAGTGTAAAAATTCGTTTCCTGTGACGTACTGTTATCTATCACGCATTACGGCCGAGGTAATGCTACGGGAGGGACTCGTAAGTCCTTATTTAGGACAAAGAGGAAGCCGCTGGCAGAGGCACGAGTGAGCTAGCGTTATAAATGCTGTGGACTGCTTGCTGGGCAGCTTCCAAAGGGTTTCAGCTCCACCTGCTCGCCGTTTAGCGGCGATGACTGAGTCTGCTTGTCATTATATCTGATTGCTCTGTCTCGAATCTAGTTCTGAGTTCGTCCTCCGTCTCTAATGATCCTGATACCGACATGTTTCTGTCAGACACATGCCAATAAATTATCATCTTTCAGATGCTGTACCTCTTCTTACTTGCTGCGCTTGCAAAGATATACTGGAGAGAAATCCTGCCATATGCAAGTCGAAGACACCTTTCATCTGTTTCTGTGATTTTCTCAGTGGGTTTTTGCTCATTATTCTGTTCCGATGTACGGATCACGTGAACTGTCGGTAGAAAACACGTGTTCCGTGATAAAATAAATAAAACTCGTGTGTAACTGTTAAAACCAGCACAGTGAGGAAAGTTTAAAAGTTTCAAAACCATCTAAAATAATAGAAAGCAAGACTGCAGCATCAGTAACACAGCAAGGTGTAAAATATGTGGTAGATATAAAACTAGCAGTACAAAATAACTGCCATCATCAGGCGAGGCAGGATAATAAACGAATATATTAGCGATAGCACAGAATGTGCTGAACATGTTTCGGTAAAGTAAAAATAAACAAACAGCGTCTTTCACAAGACAGTTTTTCTTAGAAATTGATGGAGGGTTGGAGATGTCGAAGGAGTCTTCAGTAAATGACAGTTTGATAGGGGTGGATTTCAGGTGTGCTGCATTGATTGGATGTGGCTGTTTGGAAGCATTTTCCTCCCGCCTCGGATGATTGGTTGCCATCGGTGAACCGCTGGAGATGTCTGAAATAGCCTTAAGAAATGACCAGTCACGGTACTTGTAACATGGCCTCCCGTGACGTAATGGAGGATGGGAACATATCGACCGATCAGGCATTAAATCCCATAATTTCGTAGTAGAACTCAGGCCACACAGATTGGGCGCCACGCAAACTGTTCAAATTTGCGATACTACCCGTCGCGTTTTGACCAGTGGCGTAATGGTAATGGCTGCTGTGACGTCACTTGTTGGTACGCATTTTGATGTGCATGTTTTTATTGCACTACTTCTCATATTTTAGGTAGTTTAGAGAGAAAACATATTTTTAATCTCTGCTGCGTATAACAAAATATTGTCGTTTCTGTTACGTATGAAATTACGATATCTAATGGATTTATCGCGTTTTTTTTTACGATAAATTTTTTTTTAAATTCGTACTGTGTATCGTGGTCTCCACTGCAACTGGAGTGCTTTTCTCCGATACTCGACTCGCTTTCTTTCCTATAAACACTTAACGTCCTTTTTTCAAAGCCCTTGTCGATTTAATAGTGAAAAGTACATGTATTGGAAACTGTAACGCGGTCTCCACTTGAGTATGTTTTCCGACATTAGCTACTATTTATTTAGGACAAATAATTTTTTAGTTCGTTCAGTGTATCGTGGTGTCCATGACGGCTGTAGAACTTCGTTTTACGATACTGGATTCGTTTTATTTCCCAGAAAAGTTTCTCTTATTTACATGTGATAGCTCAAGTGGTTATAATTGGAAATATTTTTCCCAGTATTTTAAATTCTCGCAATCAAAACAGTGTTTTGAAAATCACCAATGATATGACGTTCTAGTCGCCATGTTGTTTCCCACGTTTGCGCATTTTCACTGCAGTGCGTCACTAGTCAAACAAAGCAGGCGGCATCATCGCAATTTCTTCTTTACCCGCATCTGGAAGTTACGTCCTGTTATATGTGTCGTTTATCTCTTCCGTAGTTGGATGTTTCATCGTGAACTCTGTTTTCTTTTTTTATGATAAAGCATACACCTGATTAATTCTGATCGATTGATGCTTGAGTGTTTTTCGTATATATTTAATTACTTTTTATTACATCAAGTAAGAGTAACTGAATTTTTTAAATGTACGCTATTAATAACACTCTGAAAGACTTTACTTGATATGTGTTAAGTGAGCTTGTTTGTTTCAGATTAGTTATAAATACATCGATTATTATTTCTTAAAAAGATTTCCCTTTTCTGCAGCTTGGCTGTACATTTTGCAGTGGAATATGAATTCATTTCTGTTAAAATACCTACTTATTCATAGAGTTTCGCCTTTGTAGCACATAACGCGCTGATCATTGATGTCAGAACTCTTGTTTCCATCGATCTTCAAATTTGAAAATCAGACACTTGATTTTTCATTACATCGCTGCATGTTAATGTCTCCAAAGAGTGTAGGGTGTACGCTGAGACGTTACCCAAGGGGAATTTGAAGAACGGAGACCAACTACAGTTTGCTCCCCAATGGATAAGCAATAACAGATGACACTCTACAGTGGGTAGAGGGTGCCAGTTTCTTAGCAGGGAGCTCGTTTCACTTTCTTTCTGGTATCGGATTGGCGCCCTCCTCGAAGACCAGTCCTCTTCCCATAACTTCCCTCATGTGATGAGTGCCTACACTTCTTATTGCAGGATACGCTGCCGCCCCTATTGTCTTTGGTACTGCGAAGGGTCTTCCAGCTGTTACATAAGGCCACTTCCATGCTACATCGCCAACTCGGCAGAAGGAGGTGGTATATTTCGATAATTGTCGGGGCACTTGAAGGAAATTGTGTATTGCAGATCCATCAGCGACAAGCAGACATTGGAAAAACCATTAATGTAGCCTGTGACGCCAGTCGAATGTTACAGTTATGTACACTACTGGCCATTAAAATTGCTACACCACGAACATGACGTGCTACAGACGCGAAATTTAACTGACAGGAAGAATATGCTGTGATATGCAAATGATTAGCTTTTCAGAGCATTCACACAAGGTTGGCGCCGCCGGCGACACCTGCAACGTGCTGACACGAGGAAAGTCTCCAACCGATTTCTCATACGCAAACAGCAGTTGACCGGCTTTGCCTAGTGAAACGTTGTTGTGATGCCTCGTGTAAGGAGGAAAAATGCGTACTTTGATAAAGGTCTGATTGTAGCCTATCGCGATTGCGGTTTATCGTATTGCGACATTGCTGCTCGCGTTGGTCGAGATCCAATGACTGTTAGCAGAATATGGAATCGGTGGGTTCAGGAGGGTAATACGGAACGCCGTGCTGGATCCCAACGGCCTCGTATCACTAGCAGTCGAGATGATAGGCATCTTATCCGCATGGCTGTAACGGATCGTGCAGCCACGCCTCGATCCCTGAGTCAACAGATGGGGACGTTTGCAAGACAGCAACCATCTGCACGAACAGTTCGACGACGTTTGCAGCAGTATAGACTATCAGCTCGGAGACCATGGATTCGGTTACGCTTGACGTTCCATCACAGACAGGAGCACCTGCGATGGTGTACTTAACGACGAACATGGGTGCACGAATGGAAAAACGTCATTTTTTCGGATGAATCCAGGTTCTGTTTACAGCATCATGATGGTCGCATCCGTGTTTGGCGACATCGCGGTGAACGCACATTGGAAGAGTGTATTCGTCATCGCCATACTGGCGTATCACTCGGCGTGATGGTATGGGGTGCCATTGGTTACACGTTTCGGTGACCCCTTGATCGCATTGACGGCACTTTGAACAGTGGACGTTATATTTCAGATGTGTTACGACCCGTGGCTCTACCCATCATTCGATTCCTGCGAAACCCTACATTTCAGCAGAATAATGCACGACCGCATGTTGCAGATCCTGCACGAGCCTTTCTGGATACAGAAAATGTTCTACTGCTGCCCTGGCCAGTACATTCTCAAGATCTTTCAACAACTGAAAACGTCTGGTCAATGGTGGCCGAGCAACTGGCTCGTTACAATACGTCAGTCACTACTCTTGATGAACTGTGGTATCGTGTTGAAACTGCATGGGCAGCTGTACCTGTACACGCCATGCAAGCTCTGTTTGACTCAATGGCCGGGTGTATCAAGGCCGTTATTATGGCCAGAGGTGGTTGTTCTGGGTACTGATTTGTCAGGATCTATGCACCCAAATTGCGTGAAAATGTAATCACATGTCAGTTCTAGTATAATATATTTGTCCAATGAATGATCTGCATTTCTTCTTGGTGTAGCAATTTTAATGGCCAGTAGTGTACACACTCCGCAAAGAGCTGATTGGATGCTACCTTGTACCGCTGTTGCACTAGAGACAGTAGAATCGTTCTGCAGTGTCTTGCATTGTCAATACTGTCTCGCGAAAAGGACCGCCTTCCTCCCGAATGAGATTGCGGTGGTTTCCCATCTCGCCACCGCGCACGGTTTTCGGTGCAGACAACAGCTGCGTGGTCCCGTCAGACTCGTGTAGAACTCCCGGAATCTCGAAAGACGTGAAGCTAGGCACAGCCCGTTAGTGTGGCGTACCGCGCTGCTCCGAGATGGCCGGCGGTCTGCACGCGTCTCCGGGCGACGGCAGCGCCGCGCCGGTTGCCAGGCTACGGGAGGCGGTCGATAGCTGCAGCTGTGCTGCCGGCCTCTGCATCACACGCCGCTCCTCCAGACGAGAGCTGCACTCCCGGCGAGGCCGGCCGGCCCCACCCGCGCTCGCCTCATGGGGTCCTCCACCGCCAAGGATGTAATGACGCGCGGCCGCCACGTTCCGAGCATTCTGCGACGGCCTAATCTTAAATTTGCAAAAGTTATCACCTAAAAACAAAAAATATAAAAGTAAAGGTAATTAAATTTGAAATAGAGTCTCTTTTTCATAAAACTCGATCCCACATGGAAAACAGGGCACAAAAAATCAACAAAGTTGCAAAAAGCGAGTGTTCTTAAATAAGTAAAAAACTACGGCTCCGATCGAAAATATTAAACGGGGAAGTTCTAGAGCTGAAAAAGATCTATCGATTTCTTTTTATAAGTATGCTTGCTTGCCTACGTTTCGAGATATATAGAAAACCGTTGAAGGTCGAGTTCTATGTAATTCGTTAACGTTCACGGTCCCATACTTACTATTAATTGTAAGTATAGTCCACCGTAAGTCAAAAAATATTTTATATAAAAATTAAAAAATATTTATTATTTTTCCAGATATATCGACTTTTTTAAAAATGACGTTCTCTATAATTGCATATATCTTATCCGTGGGCGATTCTAGTCTAATTTTCTTTGCAAAGAGTTGTGCTGCTACTTTATTTTAAAAAATTGCAATTTTGGTAATTGTAAGGCTCAAAAAAAAGACTCCGAAAAACTTGTACTTCTATTGTACGTGTTTTTTTAACTATCTCAATTTTTATTTTATAACTTTTGTTTACGTTTATCGTCATATTAATAAATTTCTATTATTACAATGGTATTTTTCATGCAATGCCTTAGTGGTTTTGCTTAATTAATGATATGTTATTTTTTAAATGGTCCAGAAGTCGAGATACTAAACATTATGCAACCGGGGGCCAACGCCGAATGACTTTCCAAAGCGAGCAAGCGCCGGTTCCCCGAACTCCGCCGTCCGCTCCAGCTGACGTACTCCGCGCTTTGACGTTTCACTTTATTACTCAGTTACTAATATTAAAAATAAATGGAACATGTCGTTTTATTTTTTTCTTGAAAATATAAGTACTCACTGTTAACCTCCAACAGGTGCATCGCTGTTAAAAATGTTAATTGCGTCCACTGGATTTAAAGAAGTTATGTCGGTTCGAGAAGACAGTAGAAACATTTTTTTATAATCGTGAAAAAACTTCAGAAATTTTTTCTTTAAAAGTTATTTTCACAAAATAAAAACTGCGATAGTTAAAAAACACTCCCAACAAAAGTGCAAGTTTTTCGAAGTCATTTTTTTGTTCCTTGAACTTAATAAAATCGTAAATATATTTAATAGCACGGTAGCACAACTCATTGCGAGGAAAATAAACCTGAAACCGTTGTTGCCGGGCCATCCGCTGAAAAGATCTAGCCAATTATCGGGAGCGCCTTTTTTTCAAAAAAGTAATTAATATTTTTTAATTTTTCAAACAAGTACTTTTTTGACTTACCGCGCTGTACTTATAGCAGATAGCTAGTATGGAAACGCGAACGTAAACGAGTTAAAAATGGTTCAAATGGCTCTGAGCACTTTGCGACTTAACATCTATGGTCAGCAGTCCCCTAGAACTTGGAACTACTTAAACCTAACTAACCTAAGGGCATCATACAACACCCGGTCATCACGAGGCAGAGAAAATCCCTGACCCCCCCGGCAACCCGGGCGCGGGAAGCGAGAACGCTACCGCACGACCACGAGCTACGGACGTTAACGCGTTATAGTGAACATGTTTAATAACAGTGTTTTCGATGTATCTTGAAGCGTAAGACAGCAATCGATACTGATAAGAAGCTAATCGATAATTTTCAAGCCCTACATCTTTCCCAGGAGCTATACCTTTTGTACTTATTTAAGAATGTCTTTTGCAATTTTGTGGATTTTTTGCCATATTCACCATCTTGGGTCAAGTTTCATAAGAAAGAGACTCTATTTAACATTTAATTTTAGGTAATAATTTTTGCAATCACTCCTCCATAAGGCTTGGACTATATGGAAGGAAGCGTGGCCAGCACGTTCCGACAGTTACGGCTTCTCTCTGCGTAACCCCGTATGTAGCAAGTGCAACCATGAGTAGGTACCTAGCGGTGTGGGGCACTGGGGTTTACAAACTGATGACGGAGACGACGCATCGTGTCTTGGACGCCGTGACATACCGAAAGTACTGGAGGAGCTACTCTGACCACGTCTTCTCAGGCGTCACTCACAACGCACAATGGAAAGGCCACATCTCGCTCTGTGGCATCCCAGAAAATGCGTAATAGGACAGAGGGAAGCTGACCTGCGGTCCACTAAATCTCCCGTGTGCGCGCGGAATGTGCTTTACTACAAAGCTGGTCATTTAAAATGCAACACCATAAACACGGCACGTAACACACACCAAACTGACGTCAAGTGTATTACATACCAGTGTATGCAGATGAGACCTGTTCACCATAACCGCAAAATGTGCATCGGAATAACGCCATATACAGTACATTCTGCGTACAGTGAAAGATTACGCATTAGGTTTCCGATTCAATAATCACATTTAAATGTTTGTTGTTTGTAAGAAGACAGTGCAAAAATTGGAATCGTCGACGAGTGCGTGTTAGAATTCGACAGCGGGTAAATCGTGGTCTATCCATATTGCAGTTACCGTTCCACGATATTACTGGTCGAGTTATTAGGGATCCCACGGTAAAAACGCGTTACGTACGTTGCATTTGGAAATGGTCTTGTTTGCAAGTATCCACATGGACAGCGCGAACGTGTTTGGAGAGCCACTGATGGACAGGACAGCAAGCACAGTTGCGGCTTCCCTTTATTCAGCAGTAGAGAGAAGCGTGTTGGCAGTGATGCACCGTGCGGCGACGCTGGACATAGAAGTTGCCTGACGTCTTTTAGACGCATCTCGGTTCTGGTACAGCAGCGCGATTGAGATACGCGCGCGCGCGCGTGTGTGTGTGTGTGTATGGAGGCTCCGACGAGAACGATTGTTGCCGGATTACATCCGTCATCGTTTTACAGGACCAGCACCTCGAGTGTTGGTATCCAACAAATTCAGTCGTGCATAGTGCATTCTTCCTATTATGTATGCTACTATACAAAGGCAAGTTGTTGTTTGTCATTGCTATCAAAAATATCGAAAAGTATTTTGCTAATTTAAATTAATTTTTGCACGATGGACTAACAAACATTCGGACGCACATTGGCTACCTTTTTTTAATATATATACCCACCTAGATGGAAAAATTCGTAAGCAAAAACTTTAAAAAGTTCTTGACCTATTTACTTCAGATTTTTGCTCTATATTCTAACAAAAGTTTGGACACAGAATACATATTCTTAAATATATACGGTACATAAACATATATACATAATGAACGTACGCTGAAGCGCCAAAAAAACTGGTATACGCATGCTGTTCAGATACAGAGATATGTTAAGAGGCAGAATACAGCGCTGTAGTCGGCAATGCCTATATAAGACAACAAGTGTCTGGCGCAGTCGTTCGATCGGTTACTGCTGCTACAATGGCGGGCATCAAGATTTAAGTGAGTTTGAATGTGGTGTTATAGCCGGCGCACGAGTGCTGGGACACAGCATCTCCGAGATAGAGATGAAGTGGGGATTTCACGACTGTACCGTGAATATCAGGAAACCGGTAAAACGTCAAATCTCCGATATCGCTGCGGCCGGAAAAAGATCCTGCAAGAACGGGGCCAACGACGACTGAAGAGAATCGTTCAACGTGACAGAAATGCAACCCTTTCGCAAATTGTTGCAGATTTTGTGCTGGACCATCAACAAGTGTTGGAACCATCCAACGAAACGTCATCGATATGGACTTTCTGGGCCAAAGGATCACTCGTGTACCCTTGATGACTGCACGACACATAGCTTTACGCCTCGCCTGGGCCCGTCAACACCTACAATGGACTGTTGATCACTGGAAAGATGTTGCCTGGTCGGACGAGTCTCGTTCCAGATTGTATCGAGAGGATGGACGTGTACGGGTAGGCAGACAACCTCATGAACCCATGGAACCTGCATTTCAGCAGGGGACTATTCAAGCTGGTGGAGGCTCTGTGATGGTGTGGGGCGTGTGCATTTGGAGTGGTAATGGGCCCGTGATACGTCTAGATACGCCTCTGACGGGTGACACGTACGTAAGCACGTAAGCATCCTGTCTGATCACCTGCATCCATTCATATCCACTGTGCATTCCGACGGACTTTCACAAATACAGCGGGACAATGTGACACCCCACAAGTCCAGAATTGCTACAGAGTGACTCCAGGAACACTTTTCTGAGTCTAAACACTTCGCCGCATGGGATTAGCCGAGCGGTCTCAGGCGCTGCAGTCATGGACTGTGCGGCTGGTACCGGCGGAGGTTCAAGTCCTCCCTCGGGCATGGGTGTGTGTGATTGTCCTTAGGCTAATTTAGGTAAAGTAGTGTGTAAGCTTAGGGACTGATGACCTTAGCGGTTAAGTCCCATAAGATTGCACACACATTTGAACATTCTAAACACTTCCGCTAGCCGCCGGCAGAGGTGGCCGAGCAGTTCTAGGCGCTACAGTCTGGAACCGCGCGACCGCTACGGTCGCAGGTTCGAATCCTGCTTCGGGCATGGCTGTGTCTGATGTCCTTAGGTTAGTTAGGTTTAAATAGTTCTAAGTTCTAGGGGACTGATGACCTCAGCAGTTAAGTCCCATAGTACTCAGAGCCATTTGAACCACTTTTGAACTTCCTCTAGCCACCAAACTCCCCAGATATGAACATTATTGAACATATCCGGGATGCCTTGCAACGTGCTGTTGAGAAGAGATCACCACCCCGTCTGGACAACCTTGCAGGACTCATGGTGTCAATGCCCTCCAGTACTGCTTGAGACATTAGTCGAGTCCACGCCACGTCGTGTTGTGGCACTTCTGCGTGCTCGCTCGCAGGGCCTCTACTCGATGTTAGGCAGGTGTACCAGTTTCTTCGGCTGTTCAGTGTATAATGAGTAAGACTTTTTAGCAAAAATCTCGAAAACTTCTTGATCGATTTACTTATTTGCCAACCTTTCCTGTTGTTGCAATTTCAATGGCGAGCAATGTGTCTGCCGATGATTCACCAGAAATCTGGTACCAGTAGTCCGCTGGTGTGACGCTGCGACGCACATTGTGTGCAGTTGCAAGTGGCTGCTCGCTCGTCTGGTTTACGACCGCCCGTGCTCGAGCGCCCGCCCTCTCTGGCTTGCGGACGTGGTGGGCGGCGTCCGGTGGCCAAAGTCTGCCGACTCAGGCTAACAATAAGACAGCCGGCAGGCGCCGACGCCAAGTGCCCTCGCTGCAGCACAACACGGCCGCGTCTATCATCATCATCAACAACAATAACAACAGCTACTCACAAATCTACTGCTCTTCCCGACTTTTCCATGCGTGTATGAACACTGTAACATATCACTCCCGAGCTCGCTGAGGCCAAAATTCGGAGTAAAAATTATCATTCGCTTCTTCATGTACGGGGTGTTATTACAGGTGCAAACGAAAGGTTTGACTATTGTAGGTACAAACGAAAGGAGCGAGCATACGACAGTGAAACATGCAAATAAACCTAATAAACATAGGACCGGAAACGAAAGGTATCCCCGATACGTCCGCAGCTCGTGGTCGTGTGGTAGCGTTCTCGCTTCCAGCGCCCGGGTTCCCGGGTTCGACTCCCGGCGGGGTCAGGGATTTTCTCTGCCTCGTGATGACTGGATGTTGTGTGATGTCCTTAGGTTAGTTAGGTTTAAGTAGTTCTAAGTTCTAGGGGACTGAAGACCATAGATGTTGAGTTCCATAGTGCTCAGAGCCATTTGAACCATTTATTCCCGATACGAAGTGTTACGACGGAGTACATGGAACACTTTTTAACAGAATTCCCGACTAATCAAACTGTAGATACGCATCGGTTGGCAAACTCTTTACAACAAGAATGAATTTTTCACTCTGCAGCGGAGTGTGCCCTGATATGAAACTTCCTGGCAGATTAAAACTTTGTGCCGCACCGAGACTAGAACTCGGGACCTTTGCCTGCCGCGAACTAGTGGTCTACCGACACTTTTCTTTTTACATGAGGAAGAACATGTTACATGAAAGTTTGGCCATGTGTTGTTATTAAATTCTGTATAATTTGTTACCCGCTACGTAAGACAAGTCGCCCGGTCGTACATACATGGTGCTATCCGTGCGAGGCCGAAGCAGGTCACGAGTCGAATTGACGTTTAAAGAGTTGAGAAGCTGTTTCTTCAATTCCTTTGTCGGGAGTGTGGCCTTATATGGAATTGCCAAGTGGACGGTAAGTCGTGTGGGCAAAAAGGGAATAGAAGCTTTTGAGAAGTGGTACTACAGCAGAATGCTGAAGATCAGATGAGTAGATCAGATAACCAATGAAGGCGTACTGAATCGAATCAGAGAGAAGAGAATGTCATGGCACTACTTGGATAAAATAAGGATTAGCTGTTCGATTCCCGGCTGGGTCGGAGATTTTCTCCGCTCAGGGACTGGGTGTTGTGTTATATTCATCATCATATCATCCCCATCGACGCGCAAGTCGCCGAAGTGGCGTCAACTAAAAACTTGGTAATGTTGGGGTGCGAGGGAGGGGGGAGAGAAGAGGGACATTTACGCGCCCCCTAGACGGCCAATAATACTGCGCAATATTTTCAGATGCGCGATAATGTTGAGTGTGTAGGTGTGAGATTGAGAGGCTGCGCAGTAATATTCAGCACATCAAATAATTTTGAAATATTTTGCGCTGGTCCGATATATTGTACCGTCTGTGGGTAGTACTGACAATATCCTTGAAAGTCTCTCGCGTGTTACACAGACTAAAGATGTTAGACTGGGTTAGTTTTGTCGTTGTTGTGTGGAAAATTTCAAAAGAAGCCGAAAGGAAATTATTATTAGAGTAAACCGAAATCTAAAAATCATTGCCAACATTGTGGGATATTAGGGTAGATTAGTACAAAAACGGAAATGTTAAGACTGATGAATCGTATGATTTGTTGCTCAGAAGATATAGGAAACGGCCACAAAGGAAGATGTTGCTAAAACGTTTAATTAATAGAAAGATATGAATAAAAGTATATATAGATACTTTACTTAAGCGAATATAATGCTTTATTGCACACATATTACAGCGTGACACGTTTCCAGAACTATGCCCCAAATACTGTAAGGTGAAGTTGCACTTGTCAATTTCAAGTCTTCGAAAGAATTGCTATCAGCAAAGTATCGTAGCGTAATAGATAAGCGCTGACTTGGTGGAACTGCGTCTTTCGTTGTATTTTTTGTTCTTTGATGATGAGGATATGGGCATCCTCAGAAATTTACACGCCGGGAGGAGGGGTATGTATGGAAGGAGGGTGCAGGTGCCTGAGTGTTGGGAGAATCATTTCCAGTAATGATTCGCCATCAACACACAATACTTTATATAACTATTTTCTTTCGTTCAACGCCAATTCTCTCAACAAGTTTCCGGAAGTGATCTTTGACGCTCCTTGAACCAATTTTTCATGCACCTTCTTTTTCTGCTTGCAACAACGTAGAGCAATTATACCAGCAGCAAGCGTCTTTCTCGCACAACAGACTGAACTGCTAAGGTCATCAGTCCCTAAACTTACACACTACTTAAATTATCCTAAGGACAAACACACACACCCATGCCCGAGGGAGGACTCGAACCTCCGCCGGGACCAGCCGCACAGTCCATGAGTGCAGAGCCTCAGACCGCTCAGCTAATCCCGCGCGGCGCACAACATTCCGATCCACCGTAATATTGCCCATATTATTGACATAATTATTGACCAGTCTAGAAAGAACGTCAGTAATATTGCACAGTTCACAATATTGGGCAATAAACGCGTTCGAGTGGATGGAGGTTGTGATTGTTATGCAGAGATGAAGAGTCTGCGTCAAATCAGACTTCGTAATGAAGAACGCAAACCATCAATTATGTCGACGACAACATGTTGCGTCTTCGCTATTTTTATAATTATTTCTTATTTTCAGAAACTAGTGCAACCTGACGCAGATGTTATCGAGTTGCGTATGTAATTGAAAATGGAACTCTGTAAATTCTGGAGCTCCTGTAAAATACTGTGATCGAATATTTTTAGAGATATTGTTGGTGAAAGCTACGTCATTTTCTCAATAATAGTTAAACTAATTCGGTTACAACTGGCATGAAGTACCAATTTAAGTCGCGCCTTGCAGCAGTGACAGCAGCAACTACCATCACCCGGTGATGTCAAGCAGTTGCATCGATAAAATATTGTGCGAGTTACACAATACGATCCGGTGGCAAACCCGAAAAGAATATTTGCAATTTAAGTGTCCTTTAATTAACTTGGTGCCATAAAAACTCTTTCTTTTGCGAATAGGGCAGCAAGGAAAATTTATCACTTCAGTTCAATAAACTACCATTGAACTTCGTTCTTATAATTCACAACCCATCTGCATATCTTTTATTCACGTGAATGTGATTTCATGTGTTAACAGAAGCTGTGTTGCATCAGAACTGAAATGCGCTAATATGCAAAAGCGTTTATTTTTAATTCATGATTCTGCTTAGTGATTCTAAGCAGCAGGGAGTCCACATCTGTGCCATTGCGACTCCCTGCGTGGATGGTGAACGGTTATACTTATTAAATGAAATTACACAATTAAGTGATTTGCTGTAAAGAAACAAAGACCGTGGTGCAGATTCTATCGAACCCGTTATCCTTCACACATCCGACAGCATGCGTAGGTATAATCAATAAACAAAAAAATTGGGGTTGCGGAAAATTTAAGAAACACGCTGGAAACGTACCTGAAATTTAGTACCACATATCCTGAGAAGCATTTTATGTCACCATAACTTTCTAAAATTAGCCCACAATCGGACGCAATTCTTTCACTTAAACCTGTTAAGAGGGCTACCAACAATGTTATATTATGACGATTGCGTCCGATATGTATAGAATCCACAAACCTCAGACCGTAGTAGTCTTTTTCATTACAGTTCTCTTCATTCTAATATTAAAGTTCCAAGGAATAAGAGTTATCCATTTTCCGGAGAGTGCAACGCCCTATTTCAGTAGCACAATGTATCCAAGGTCTAACACAGACACACCCCGTTTACATGGGATTCCCAAAACCGTATTTCCTAAACCTATTCCTCAATACGGCTTCTGGGTGGTCATGTAAACATTTCAAAATCGATACTGGAACTCTACTTCTGGTTACGGGTTTTCCAATTCCGCAATTGATTTTCGCTCCCACGCAAATGCAACCGGTTTTGAAATGTGCATGGGCCGTCAGGTTTCGTCTCGTTTTTAAAAAATTACGGCTAATGTGAACGGAGTGGCTTTTTATACAGTGAAGGGTAAGTAAAAATATTAGACTAGAGCTGCTTACACCTCGTCTAACTGAACAGAAATAGCGTATGTACTGACTCAATCATAAACTGTATCACCTGTTTTCCAGGCGCCATATTTAACTGGGCTAGCAAATCCGATTCAGACCTTAACATGTAAATACGACAGTGAAAAACGAGTTCAGAAATTCGGTTTTCTTCTTTCGGAAGATGTGTCGCATGTAAACGTAGTGACAGTCGCAATACTCCCGGTCATATTTGTTACACTCCCAGACAGTAGCGCTCCAAACGGTCAGCAAGAAACACTTTTGAATACGACATCGGATGAGTCCGATCAGTATCGTTTATATTCATTTATAACAAAGTTTTTGCATTGAAGATCAAATGTAGTGCCATAAAAATCGGCAATAACTAAAAAATGACACCACATTTGCGTTTCTTTAGCTTCCTAAGGAGCCAGGGAGCTAGGAGACGTACATTACAGAACAGTTCATTTACGATTCTCTTGTGACCTGCAGATGTTTATTGAATAATATTGTTTTCTTTCAAGAAAGAAAAAAGTTAGTAAGCAGCAGAACATCTGACATTGGCAGAAAGACTTTGTATATCTACTCAAAACATGAATTTTGTTCACTACACTTGTATATCTACTCAAGGACATGAATTTTGTTCACTACACTTCCTGTCAAATTAGTGTTTTTGGAACACAGGAAATTTATATGGAATACAACCTTATCTAACTTAGCAAGTAAACCGCCACAACAGTAGCTGATGTGAAAATCACAAAGACATGAAAATAAAACGTCAAAAAGTGGAACAAGGAAGAAACCAATTCCACTATTATTGCTACATCTGAGCCACAAACGGCAAGGATCTTCAACACTTTCGCTTTTTAAGTAAAAATAGTCACAGTTACCAAAATATTCGTGCATCGGAAAGTCCAATGAAACGTAATAATGTGCAAATCATTAGACTCCACACAAAACTGTTACATGTCAAGAAAAGTGCCCGTCACAACAAGAACAGACAACTACAAAAATGTATATTTCTCATACATGAAATATGAGTTTATATTCTGTTTATTTCGGCGGTATAAGCTGTAATAATTCACATATTCGAAAGTATCTCTTCATGAATAAGGCCGGTATTACACTATCATATTTCTTTGTCAAAGCTGATACGTCAAATATTTATGTCAAAGAAATTTGATGGTGTAATAGGGAACTTCGTCAAATCTTGCCTGTCGTCAAATAAAAATGATGAGATCTAGGGCCTCGACGTAGATTTGATCATAAAAGTCGTTCGTCTTCTGTTCACTGCAATGTGAAATGTAATCGCTTCGAGAGCTGGTGTCTCTACAGCTATTTGACGCCTCTGTAGTGTGTAAACATGGCTTCAAAGTTGGTTTGTTCCTTCGACTCTTTTTTTTTTTCAATAAGCTTGCTTCGACTATGGTGGGGGACGAGCAAGGGGCACAGTCAATGCTATTAATTGTGTGTTGATGGGCAGGAGGAATATGCTGCAGGTGACTTCAGGTTCACAATCACAGCTATAGCCATCCACCTCTACATCTGGAAACATCCAGGCAGCTCTTCAGCAAGCCGGAACAGAGGGTGTGGTCACACTCTTAAATAAAAAATTATTTCTTAGCTTTCCATTGTACTTTGTTTGTTTTTGAGTTCTGGATTCCACAAGTTAAAAAGTGCTTCATCTGTTTCGTACTATTTATTAATTTTGTAATTGTTGGAACACTAATTCCATTAATTAAATTATTCAAGATTAAAAATAGTTCTTATTGTCCATATAGTGTACTGAACATTTACTTACCTTCACATATTCCCCCTTCAGTGCTTTATAATCCACTTCACATGTTTCTGGAATCATTTTGATTAATGTGATATTCGAGTGCTGCGTTGTTAACTAGAGTAGCTCTCTCACGTGTCAATAAATCGCAGTGTCACAGTTTTCCTGTCTTCTGTACATATAGCATTTCTCAAGAGAGTATTTTGTTTTTTAATACGAGAAGCCACTTTACTGAGCAAATACTGTAGTACACTCTCATCCACTCGTAAGTAATTTATACATTAAGATTGACTTCCTCCACTTGCAGCTCTCGTAACAATTTTTGCTGAATGGTTTTATTATCTCGACGTAATACCTAGGACTACATACTAGGATGTTTCCTTTTTTTCCCAATACACACACAATGCAATTGTGGTACTAGCAAATGCAGCGCATAATAACAAGTTATCGTCCGCCATCTTGAAATTTGACGAAAAATATGAAGACAGTGTAATACTCCTTTTAGCGCCACGCCGAAGATCTTTGTCAAAGAAATAAGATACTGTAATATCGGCCTGAATCAGCGAGATTCGTATCTTTTTACATATATTTCACGATAATTTACGTCTGTCGATAATTTACTAATGCTTCGAACGCAAACATATAATAACTATTTCGTTAATTAAAAAGAAAATTGATTAAAAACCTAACGTTAATCTTACGGTTACATTCTCGTCGCTAGGGGCGCTAGTGTTGTTCCAACTGTCAGACGGTAACAATTCTCACAGTGGTGCACCACGTTGCGAGTGCCGTGATTGTATATGTTAAGACTGGGACCGAGCATTTAGTCTGCGGTATGCTAACACTGACTGAGCGCTGTCGCACAGCATATCATTCGAAATTATCCTTTCTCCTTCATAGAGTACATGTATAATGATTATAATATATAGCGTATGTTAATCCGAGCGATTATTAATTTTATAGTACATCTTGTAAGCGTTTACGTCGGAGGAAGTTAATGTTCTCACATTTTCGCCAAAATTCATAGTTTCTTTACACACACAATAAAACAAGAATGTAAGAATATTGGGAAAACAGGTCACAGAGAAGTAGATTACATAAATGGAAAACGACCGCCACAAAAATCCACCGTGAACGAATCGCACGTCGTCTCCCCTTTCGCCTAAAAAACAGAAAATGAAAATCGCTGCAGGGACATGTAGGGGCAGAGAAGAGAGGTAGCTGAATGGACCGTACCCGACGCCCTCCCGGAGTTAAGTAGGCGGCGCAGGCGGGTGTTTACCTCGGCGAGGCGGCTGAGGGCACGCCGCTGCCGCTGCCGCTGCCGCTGCCGCCGCTTGCCACTGAACTATCGATCCAGCGCAGCGCAGCACGGCTACGTCTCAGCGCCAGCGGCCGCCGGTGGCCCTGCGGCGTTCCTCCCAGCCTCTGCCGAGGTGCGGACGCCAACTTCCGCCTCCTACCTGTAGAACTGCCCGGCAGCGCACTCGTGCGCCTGAAATCTACGGTGAACCTGAGGGCGGACTAAAGCCATCCAACTTTGTTCCTTACACTTCTACATTTCTTCTCCGACAACGTAGTGCATCACTGTTGGATGAATGAACATATTAGATAAAGTACTGAAATAGAAATAAATTAAAATGACCACGAGTTGTGGCATAATCGCAGCATATTTTCCCCAGTGATCCAAGAAGATAATAATATATTTTTTCGTGTTACGGACCAAAACAAATTTTCAAAATACACTCAGAAAAAGAAAGAAAAGAAAAAGAGAAGACACCTCGAAGGAATTACCCGAATGGGATGGAAATCAGCAGCTGTGATGTTTGCAGAAGAAAACGTTTCATTTGCAAGCTAGCCACTGGTGGCGGCAGTTCGCCGTCTGCCAAACGACTACAAAGTCGTAACCACCGCTCCCAAGAGGCGCCGCGGTTATCAATAGCGCAATGAAGTCTGACTAGTGGCCCCAATGTGGATCACCCCTGAGTTGGCTAACTTGTCATAAAATTAACTAAATTCCTTCAAACTCACAACAAAATAGATGACATTGTAGGGAATGAGAATGGGTGTCGTTGAAAAATTAATAACAAGGACCTACGATATCACAAAGAGATTTATTATCTAATACCAAGGTCAAGAGAGAACAAACATATAAACAGAAACTTCAACTGTGTAACATTTCATTAACACGGCCGGCCGGAGTGGCCGAGCGGTTCTAGGCGCTACAGTCTCGAACCGCGCGACCGCTACGCTCGCAGGTTCGAATCCTGCCTCGGGCATGGATGTGTGTGATGTCCTTAGCTTAGTTAGGTTTAAGTAGTTCTAAGTTCTGGGGGATTGATGACCACAGCAGTTAAGTCCCATAGTGCTCAGAGCCATTTGAACCATTTTCATTAACACGAATTCAGGATGGTTGGCAATAGACTTGGGGAACCTACCCGGAATTTACGTGCAGATGAGACTGGCTACTGTGAGTAGAAGGATAGCAATCTAGGCAAGCACACTGTGCTGTATCGTTCCACTGATTGATCTCGCGCGTCATAATGTAATTAAGCATTGGGAGTGACTACTGCGAGAACAAGGCTGCTATGAAAAAAGATGGTCGTGAAAACCTTTGATAGGCTTCTGAATTTGCCGAAGCTGCGCAACGTTGCCTATATAGCTGGTGAAAGGCGAGATGCTGTCGGGGTGAGCGCGTTGCTGAAGCGTCGTACTGCGGGAGATGACCCCATGTCCTCCGGTGATGGCCTCATGTCCGCGAAAATATAAGTTTCGCTCGGGTGTCCGGACGTCTTTACAACTAACTGCTCTTTCCGTAGAAACGGAAGACCTCTAGCGATTGTACTCAGCAACGGTCGAGAAGCAAGTCCACGTCTCTCCCTTTTACTCAAAACCTTCCAAAAAAGCCCGTTCCCTCCGATGTTCTCAAATAAACCGACCATGCCCGAGCAGTGGTTACCGTGCCAATCATGTTTTCTAGCAAGGAGACCCGATCTTCCTCAGCCAATCACTTCAGGGCAGTACACATTCTGTTCTCCGAAAAAAGCAGCACACGACGCCTGGAGGTCCTGCAGCCCAAACCCCCCCGGCGTATTTCACAAGATGAGGGAAGCTTCCTAGTGAAATGAAGCTAGACCGGCGCCAGCCGCGGTGGCCGAGCGGTTCTAGGCGCTTCAGTCCGAAAACGCGCGACTGTTACGGTCGCAGGTTCGAATCCTGCCTCGGGCACGGATGTGTGTGATGTCCTTAGGCTAGTTAGGTTTAAATAGTTCTAAGTTCTAGGGGACTGATGACCTCAGATGTTAAGTCCCATAGTGCTCAGAGCTACTTGAACCCAATTTGAACCGGCGCCAGAATGCCCAGCGACGCCAGTTACTAAAGAAGTGTCATTTCGCATTCAGCCACGGCGTTCCCACCCTCTTGCTTGGCGGACAGCGGAACGAGGCTGACCGCCAGAATGGCGGTCCATAAACAACTGCCCTGCCATGCCCACGGCCCGCTTCGGTGATTACAAAAAGAAACCTCGAATTCGCTTGCTGCTCGGGGAAAGCTCTAAAGCTGTCCCTAATGCAGTGGTCACCTCCAGCGTCCAAACCTCTGTCTCTATAGCCGAGTTTAATTCTACTACTGCTACTCAAGTCAGGAAAATACGGTCAGATCAATCAGTGGTTTACCCTAACCCTAATAGTCCATCAGGTTAATATCAGTCAGGGAGAATATAGATACACCAAGGGCGAATGAAACTATGATAATCGCCAAAACAAAATGAAAGGGGAGGTGCCTGACAGGTATTACTACGGCAGTGGCCTGTCAGAAAAGTTGGATGATTTATTCAAGACAAAGAGCTTCACATATTGAGCAAGTCAACAACTCTTTGGTCCATCTGTGGCCTTTATACGAGCAGTTATTCACCTTAGCATTGATTGATAAAGTCGTTGGATGTTCTCCTGAGAGATATCGTGCCAAATCTTGTCTAAATGGTGCGTTTGATTGTCAAAATCGCGAGCTGGCTAGAAGGCTTTGCCCATAATGCTCCAAACTTTCTCAGTTGGGGAGAGATCTGGCCACTTTGCTGGCCAAGGTAGGGTTTGGCAATCACAAAAGCAAGCAGTGGAAACTCTCGCCGTGTGCGGGCGGTCATCATCTTGCTGAAATGTAAGCCCAGGATGGCTTGCCATAAAGGCATGAAACAGAGCGTAGAATATCGTACACGTATCGCTATGCTGTAAAGGTGTCGCAGATGACAACCAAAAGGTCTCTCTATGTCCATCTTTTCCCAGATGGTTGCGGGACCTCGGCTGTTCAGTACAAAGTGTCAAATCAAACACGTTTCAGACGTCTAAATTTCCACATTGTTATTTTATTTGGCTACCAGTTTCGGCGGTATATTACGCCATCTTCAGGCCTCCTGACCGAGGTATAGGGAGATTCCCACCTTTGGTCCAGTCAAAATAGGGGCCAACATTCAGTGTCTGGTATTTGCAGATTTCTACTTGAGACAGCGATCACTTCAAAAGTCACCTCCCAACTGTTAGACTAACATTCAAACCTAGTCCACTGGAAATTTAGACGGCTGAAAGGTGTTTGATTTGACATTCTCCACGACCAAAGGGGATCCTGCTATGATAATAAATAGCATCCCAGACCATCACTCACGGTTGTCGGGCCTTATGGCAAGCGACAGTCAGGTTGGAATCCCACCACTGCCCAGGACGTCTCCAAACGTCTTCGGCCTGGAATCTCATAATAGAGAAGAATTTTCAGTGATGAGTCCCATTTCGAACTGAACACCGATAACCAGCGAAGACGCCCCGCTTCGTCACCCTTTATGGCAAGCCATTCTGTGCTTACATTTCATGTCATTCTTATCTCGATAACGTTGGAAGCTGAAGAAGTGAATTAAAATTTGTGCTGCGGCCGGGACTCGAACCCAGGTCTCCTTGCTTATTTTTTTTCACTCAGTTTTTTTGCTACAGAGGGTAGTTAACCCTTCTGACCGAACACGCTGAGCTACTGTGCCGGCTAGGCAGATATGCTGACCATTACACCACCACAACATTATGGTCAACATAGCTGCACGAACTACCCAAGTCAACAACCCTCCCCAAAACAAACTCCAATTCACACCTCCCCTTATATTATCACTATTACCAGGGCTCTCCAACATTGGAATAACACCCCAGTATTGGACGTAATGGTGAAGAATTGTACTACATGTGATGGTATAGATCTTAAATTAATCACGGAAAATTTAATTTAAGATCTATACGATCACATGTAGTACAGCACTTCCCCATTATGTCCAATGCTGGGGTGCTATTCCAATGTCGGAGAGCCCTGGTAATAGTGACAATACAAGAGGAGATGTGAATTGGAGTTTGTGTTGGGGAGGGTATTTGACTTGAGTAGTTCGTGCAGCTATATGCCGGCACGGTAGCTCAGCGTGTTCGGTCAGAGGGTTAGCTGCCCTCTGTAATAAAAAAAACTGAGTTAATCGATCAACAACGAACTTTAAAAAAAGGGTGTCTTACGACGTCCGCCCCGATGTGATGCAACGAACGAAAGCGAACAAACATGAGATTTAAAAGCAAAAAATGTCCCGGCTGCAGCACAAATTTTAATTCACTTCTTCAGCTTCCAACGTTATCGTAGATAAATTAGAGACTTATAATGTCTCACGGAAAATGTAATTTAAGGTCAAGAAACGTCCAGGACTAAACAAAAAATGAGCTGATGTCGGCAGGGGCTCAGAAATTGGGTGGGAGGAAGCGGGAGAGGCAAAGTAGAAATTTATCCTTAGCGCCAGTTCAGTTTGTAACGCCGGAAATGCATATCCTCCTATTTCCATCTATTGTACTATTATTTTTTTTCCTTGTTTTGTTACCTCAAGATATGACATTTCTGTCTCATTATATATTGTAATTGTTTTACTGTTTGTATATATATATTTATGCATTTATGTTGATGTATAATTGGTTTGTTTCGTAAATATTATTTGTATTTTTACGCTGGGTCTTGCCTAGGGAAAACTGCTATCGAACGATTACATCGATAGGTCGTGTGAAGACTCAAAGTGTGTAGGATCTTTGGTAGTGTTAACTCTGCCGCGTGGAGCGCGGGCAGAACGGGGGGAGTCTGGCGGGAGTAGCGAATGGAGCAGGTGTTGTGTGACGCTCCCGCGAGTTGCCGCGCTTTCGGGGTTTGGCAGCATGTAATTGCGCTCGACTCGCGATGATAGTTTCTGACATGGTGTCGCGGACGGGAAGCATTAGCTGGCGCACATCAAGAGCCCGTTTCGCCTGGTGACCGTGTCGAGAAGAAGGCGCGCCAACATCCAGCTTCTGCAACAGCGACGGCCGACAATGAGTGACTGTCGCCACCTCCTCGATCGACGGCTTCAAACCTTCAATCAACCAACAAGGAAGACTAAAAGCACGTAAAGTTTCAGAACTGTATGGCAGACCTCAGCTTTTCAAATTGTTCCATTTGCCTCGCAATATTACAGCAACTTAGCATGAACCTTTGTTGCTCATTGTCCCAATTGCATTGCCAAGCAGGGTCCCTTCCTTTTCCGAAATGAACCCGAGTGTCGTTGAAATTCAAACGCCAGCATTAAAATAATATAATTAGATTTCACTGCTTTAATTTCAAAGTTCAGTAGCTGGCTACAATATTTAGGTTACACGAGCACAAATTTAGAGTGCGAGTTTTGTTAGCATATTTTAGCTTACCTGTGACTGCAGCTCAGCTTGGTACGTACTAAATTTTACTATTGTTAATAGTTCAGAATCATTTAGTTCAAGTTCAAAGTTAAATCTCTTGTTTCTAAATTGCGTAGAGTCAAGTTGCTTTTGAAATGATTGTTGAGGTAGTCCAAGACTAACCGTATTTTACTGGATTTCGATGTGCTTCAGAAAGAAAGCTCACTATTAACTTCAGTCACTAAATTAACTTTCGATTTTCCGGTTTTATTAATTCTTTTGCTAAATTAAGTCAGGGTGTAGCGAAATTTATTACTTCTGACAAACTTTCAGTTTTCACACTACACGTGTCAACCTTCAGTTGCCACGCTTCTAGTGCTAATTATATGTGTAATAATCTTTCTTTTTCAGTTACTATAGTAATTGTCCTTAGGACTGGCGACCGTGATTTCTCCAAATCTCAAATACCTAATTACCGCTAGTTAATTGTTAATGTAACGGCTGCACATTTACTTTCTTTATTAACTTTACCCCTTTTCAAAATTAATTTCCACCAGTTTCATTAGCACATTTCCTTTCATTTAGATGTAACCCTTTCCTCCCTCTTTACCGACAGGTTAACTTCGGTGACGATTGCTTTTCCAAAACTCCCATTAGGTACACGCGGTTTCATTTTTCACTGTCATTAAGGTCGATAAGTGAGGGGGGAGGTTACACGTGGCGACCTGGTGACAGGACAATCTTCAGATTTGAGGTTGTTCTGGACACGAATTTTCTTTGGTGCAAATGTCGTAACAAAGTACTGGTTACGTACAGGCCGTTACGTCAGCGAGAATAAGTAGTGGGAGTAATCCTAATTACATTTGAGATTTGTCATTTATATTGAAAATTATTAAAATGAGTGAAGGCAACAATTACCAAAATTTGGTAGACTTGGATACGGAACAATCGGTCGAACAGTGGGAAACGCGCACGGCGGTTCCCATTGTTCAGGGGCAGGCGGCTAGCATGAAAGACGCGACCGCCGAAACGCAACAAAGAGCAGAAATGGAATTCCAAACTTTAGAAAATGTTTCGGAATCGGAAGCGAAAATCAAATCTGTACCCCTTGATGATGAATACGGGGGAACATGTATAGAGGAACCAGCTACGGAAGTAAAACCGGTAGTCTCCGGGAATTTAACTGATTTATTGAATGTTTTGATTAATGAAATCAAGAGTCAATCGGCAGAAATTATAGCTCTGTCTGCCAAGCAAGAAGCTCAGTCTGAAAAGATTGAACGAAAGCTAGACAATCAGAACAAAGCTATTAATGTTGTTAACAACAATGTTGGAGTTGTTAATACAAAAGTTGATAAAATCAAAGAAGATATTGTTGTAATTAATACCGAAATCGGTAATCTTAAACAGGAAATGATAGGCGTTCAGGCGGAAATTGCGAGCATAAATACTCGTTTTGATTCCGAAATTAGCAGAATCGAGAAAAGTGTAGGAGAAGCACTTGCTCCGATCATCGAGAATAAGGTGACGGAACAAATTCAATTAGTGAAAAAAGAGGATCAACAGAAGGTGGAAACTTTAAAGGCTTTAGTGTCCGAAGTAGACACTAAAGTGAGGGAGCAGGCTAATACCTGCGAAGAGAAAAAGAGGGAAGTGGAAACGCTTGCGACAACCACTTGCCAAGTAATTACGAGAGTGTCGGAATTAGAAAAGAAACTTGACGAAAAACAGAGCTATGTGCCAATCTGTGCACATAGTTCGGAATTGTTGACGAAAGAGGAGCGGTTCGACCCCTTGAAAAAAGGCGGTATACACGCGACGGATTTCATTAAAAATTGTGAAAGAGTTTTACCCAGATCATGGACTAATGAGAGAAAAATTAATGCGGTTATTGATGTGCTGGCTGGTGATGCCAAGCGTTGGGGCTTAAACCTCAACATTACGAACCTGACTTTTGACGAGTTTAAAAATTTGTTTCTGGCTGAATACTGGTCGGAGCAAAAACAGCAAAGTGTCTGGCGCGAATTTGTCGTATCGAGGCCTTTCGATGCGAATTCGCGCGGTTCGATGAGGGAGTTTTGTGAGGGCTGGATCCGCAAGTTGGAATATTTGCGTGATCGCCGCACGGAATCCGAAATAGTCTGGGAACTCTACAAGAAGCTTCCAGATGATACAAAACGCTACGTAGGAAGCAATTATAGGACAGTCAATGATTTCCTGGAAAGAGTTGAGGACGAGGACAATTGGCGCAATAATCGCGACAGTGGTAGAGGCCGTGGTAACAACAACGGGTACCACAGCAACCACAACAACGATAACCATGGAAATAATGCATACCACAACCATGGCAGCAATAACAATAATGGTTCGGACCGTAATGACAATCGGTACAATGCAAATAATAACCGGAATGACGGAAACCAGTATCATACTAGCATGATACGGGCTGCGCAGAATAGTAATAACGCCAGAGGGTGTGACCAGCCGCATCAGCAGTATCCGGGGAGCGTATCTGCTGGGACGAGACAGGGAAACCATTAGCCGCGCCGGTGAGGGGCCGACCGGGCGTGGAGAAATTTTGGCGGCCCAATAACAGGAGAAAACCCAGGTGTCGTCGTTATGAAAATTCCGTATGGAATAATCAACGGCGGGAGAGTGTGCCAGTATTAGGAGAAAGGAGTGCGCCCACAGGTAGTAGATCAGCTATAGACACGGCAGTAGAAAATACATTCACTGTCAGTGAGAACAATTTAAGTAGTGTTCCGGAAATCGACTATAAAGTGGCAGCTGTAATACCCACAGCGGAACTGGAGATTGAGTTTAAGAATGATTCGCAATTGTTGAGAGAAGATCAGATGTCGGATAAAACGTCCGTCATCGAGCGAAGGGATGCAGAGGGGGATGAGGTCTGGTTAAGGCAGTTCGGTCGCTTATACGACGAACTAAGAGATTATAGGGGCCTGTACGGGAGGAGTGTTTATAGGGAGCGCGGGCAGGATTTGCCGCGTCTCGTCCCACAGGAAGATAGTATTTGTGAAGTGATGGAAAGTTCTGGCCCTAACCGGCAGACTTTACCAGAAATAGTTAATGTTAATGGGGAGCACGAGCAAGATTCGTCGTGTTTCGTCCCGCAGGAGTTAGATGTTGAAGTAGTAACGGAAAGTTCTGGCCCTAACCGGCAGACTTTACCGAAAGTTATAGTGGTAGAAGTAGCCGACCCATCCGACGCAAACCTCCAGTTTAAACATTGCGAGAGTATTAAGGAGAAAGATTACGAAAATTTTAGTGATAGCCGGACACGATTGGTAGAAAAGCACATAGATTACAGCGTGTATGAGGTTAGAGCTGACATTATACAGTCAGACGATAGCAGTGTGGGTTGCGCAGATCCAGAGGAAGTAATTTTAGATGCTACTGGACACATTCCTCCAGGTAGATTGGCAGATGAGATCAATCTGACCAAAGTGGAATCAACGAAGGTGACAATTAGTGAATTGATAGCAAAGCAACACTCACTAGTTGACGAGTTACAGGAAAAGGTTTCGGTATTGGAGGCGAAGCTACAGACTAAGCCTCAGGACAGACGTGTTGAAATTAAAACTGTATGTGAACAGAGGCTGAAAAAGCCGCCAGATAAGCCGGATTTAGGATCAAAGCCGGATGGTTTTTTCTGGAATGACCTGGATATAGACGAGGATTTACTGTGGCAAAATAAAGAAACAATTGAGGACAAGTGTAGACAGATAGTAGTGTCTGTTAATATGCACGACCTACAACTAAACGTGTTGATTGACACCGGTGCAGAATTGAGTGCTGTATCTGGGAAAATATTTGAGTTACTGAAAGACAGACCTGGCATCGTAGTTATGCCAGTAACAGGAGTGAAAATTATCGGTGCTACTGGGAAGGCCAGTAAACCGGTCACAAAACGGATTTTTGTCAACTTCGAGATATGTGGGGCACGATTTGAACAAGAGTTTGTCGTCGTGCCAGACTTAACTACGGAAGTAATTATCGGGTTAGATTGGCTATTAAAGTACCGTGCAGTGATTAACTGCGAAAGCAAAACGTTGCCATGTACGTCCCAAGATAAAACAATAGTAGTTAGTTTTGACGAGGCAGGAGACGGTGTGCATAGGCAATACCAGCCTATACACATTGTTAACTGGCCGGATGGTATTGATGTAGGTATGAATTTGAACTGCCGTAAAGTGAGGAATCTCGGCATTGACAAAAGTGTAGAAAGTTTAGTGGAAGAGATAATCAAATTCCCCCCACGGATTGACATTAGTATTGGTGTGAAAAAAGATCGTTTGCGAGAAGTAATGAAGCTTAAAGCCGATGCTCGCATACGTCGTCATGACGCTAAAGCGCGTTTTGCTAAGTTTGCGATCGGAGACTTAGTACTTGTAAAAGCTCATGAGAAATCGAGCGAGATAGACAATGAAATCTCTAAATTTAAGTTTGTTTATAATGGACCATATAAAGTCATTGGTATGCCTCACACAAATGCTTACGGAATATTGTAGACTTGAAATTGTACCAACCTAGGATCGATTAATACCACACAATGGGTAATTTATACAGTATGTAAAATAGAGTGTAAGATTTAACGATTTGCTAGATTGCCATGCTTTTGACTGACCAAGGTCATTAAAGAAGTTGTAATTAATAAGTAATTAATTTTGATTAATCAATTTAATTTTAATCAATTTAATCATGATCTAATCAACTGAAAAATCCAAGCTGCTAGTTTAAGTTTTCAGCTGAGTCACAGTAGATTAAGGAATGTAAATATGATTTTGTAAATAGCTGTAAGATTTCATAAATATGTGATTTACTAGTCATTGCCGATGTACTTAGACGCTGTTTTAAGTTTCAGGCTAGTACATGCGTGTGATGATGGACAGTGTTGAGTTATCCACTGTGATAGTATTAAGGGACTCCTTGAGATTACTCGGGAGTGAGTTTTTCCTAAAGAATTCAGTGAAACGGACGTTCTGGAAACGCCGTCACAAGGGCGAGTGAGATCAAGCGTGCCGCACACGCGGGCGCAACAATACTGGCGAGGCGAGCCGCTGTCGGCTCTTGTGCCGCTGTTGGCTCTTGGGCCGCTGTCGGCATTCTTTGTACTTGCGAGTACGGAAGGCGGAATTGTTTTTCTTCCTGGACAGCTGAAAGAATTCTACTGTCAATATTTATGGTTTTTTCGATCTGATGTGTGTTGTTTTCTTGTTTAGCGTTTAATGGACTCCCATGACGAGAATATTAATTATGAAAGGGTTATGTAAAAATGTGTATTCTAAGTAATTAATTATTAATTTGCGTATTTTGATCTACCTGTTTTTATGACCATGTACTCTGATTAATTTTGTAAAAAGTATTCCATTTCTTGATACTGTTAGGAATTTTAATGATTTTGGAATAGCTAAACCATTTTCTATGTTTTCTATGAATTTTGATATGTTGTCAACCTGTTTTATTTTGTGCTAGATGACAGAGTGGAATACGATTAGGAGTGTCTCCACTCAATTATTATGGTCTAAAAAATTTATTTATGCTTAATTAGACGAATGCTAAATTTTGTTGATGTTTTGAGCATATGCATTTCCGCTGTTTCTTTTTTGGGACATTTTCTGAGTCTGTTTACGTTACACGAACTTCCTCAGACAATGTGGGGCACGTGTAACGCCGGAAATGCATATCCTCCTATTTCCATCTATTGTACTATTATTTTTTTTCCTTGTTTTGTTACCTCAAGATATGACATTTCTGTCTCATTATATATTGTAATTGTTTTACTGTTTGTATATATATATTTATGCATTTATGTTGATGTATAATTGGTTTGTTTCGTAAATATTATTTGTATTTTTACGCTGGGTCTTGCCTAGGGAAAACTGCTATCGAACGATTACATCGATAGGTCGTGTGAAGACTCAAAGTGTGTAGGATCTTTGGTAGTGTTAACTCTGCCGCGTGGAGCGCGGGCAGAACGGGGGGAGTCTGGCGGGAGTAGCGAGTGGAGCAGGTGTTGTGTGACGCTCCCGCGAGTTGCCGCGCTTTCGGGGTTTGGCAGCATGTAATTGCGCTCGACTCGCGATGATAGTTTCTGACATGGTGTCGCGGACGGGAAGCATTAGCTGGCGCACATCAAGAGCCCGTTTCGCCTGGTGACCGTGTCGAGAAGAAGGCGCGCCAACATCCAGCTTCTGCAACAGCGACGGCCGACAATGAGTGACTGTCGCCACCTCCTCGATCGACGGCTTCAAACCTTCAATCAACCAACAAGGAAGACTAAAAGCACGTAAAGTTTCAGAACTGTATGGCAGACCTCAGCTTTTCAAATTGTTCCATTTGCCTCGCAATATTACAGCAACTTAGCATGAACCTTTGTTGCTCATTGTCCCAATTGCATTGCCAAGCAGGGTCCCTTCCTTTTCCGAAATGAACCCGAGTGTCGTTGAAATTCAAACGCCAGCATTAAAATAATATAATTAGATTTCACTGCTTTAATTTCAAAGTTCAGTAGCTGGCTACAATATTTAGGTTACACGAGCACAAATTTAGAGTGCGAGTTTTGTTAGCATATTTTAGCTTACCTGTGACTGCAGCTCAGCTTGGTACGTACTAAATTTTACTATTGTTAATAGTTCAGAATCATTTAGTTCAAGTTCAAAGTTAAATCTCTTGTTTCTAAATTGCGTAGAGTCAAGTTGCTTTTGAAATGATTGTTGAGGTAGTCCAAGACTAACCGTATTTTACTGGATTTCGATGTGCTTCAGAAAGAAAGCTCACTATTAACTTCAGTCACTAAATTAACTTTCGATTTTCCGGTTTTATTAATTCTTTTGCTAAATTAAGTCAGGGTGTAGCGAAATTTATTACTTCTGACAAACTTTCAGTTTTCACACTACACGTGTCAACCTTCAGTTGCCACGCTTCTAGTGCTAATTATATGTGTAATAATCTTTCTTTTTCAGTTACTATAGTAATTGTCCTTAGGACTGGCGACCGTGATTTCTCCAAATCTCAAATACCTAATTACCGCTAGTTAATTGTTAATGTAACGGCTGCACATTTACTTTCTTTATTAACTTTACCCCTTTTCAAAATTAATTTCCACCAGTTTCATTAGCACATTTCCTTTCATTTAGATGTAACCCTTTCCTCCCTCTTTACCGACAGATTAACTTCGGTGACGATTGCTTTTCCAAAACTCCCATTAGGTACACGCGGTTTCATTTTTCACTGTCATTAAGGTCGATAAGTGAGGGGGGAGGTTACAAGTTATGCCAATGATGAAGAGACCTACTGTTAAAGATTCTGTGTAGTACTACTTTTTCCACTTGGTGTGACTACTGAAACCCCATCGTTCACCTACAGCTATATTTCTCCAAGGAAGACACAAACTATTTCAGTGTCTTACTGTTTCTACAGTTCACAAAGGCGATAGCAATAAACACCTGCGAACAGCGTAATGAGTATTTCACGAGGTTCCAGCTAGCACCTAGATGACGCCGACATTTTGCCACGATGTTTCGGCTTAAAACTACTGAGCCATCTTCAGGTGTGTTTACACCGGAGACTACTGGCGCACGTCGCTGACTTTATACAGAAAATTGACGTGGTGGTTCATGCTCATTCATTTTAAGACGATGACCGCCCTTTGTCAAGTTCAGCGTCATGCGTGGAATATTGCTCCTTCTATTCCGTCCAGGCACATGCTTAATGGTGATATTGCGTGCATGCCGTCTGTCGAACTGTGGGCCTCCAGATTTAAAATTTGGATGTCAAAACAATCAAATTAATATTTCTGGACTAGTCGTTACACGTAAAAGATTTCATCTAAATTAGGCAAAATCCTTAAGAAACATCAAGTTAAAATAATCTTCCGGCCACCTACAAAAACGCATGCTCTTCTCGGCTCGGCAGAGGATGATCTGGTTAGGCGAAAGGTTGGGTCTAGAGAATGCCATGCCAATGTGGCAAACCCTACATTGGTACGACCACGTACATAGTACATGAAAAATACATGGAACATGAGCGCCACACTCGCCTTTTGCTTCGCAGTAAGTCAGTCATAGCCCAATGCTGTATGTCCACAAGACGTACTATGGATTATTCTGCATTCAGTTATTAAGAAATTTGTAAGAATACGTTTGGTAGAAGATCTTATTAATAGTGAGGGCGGCTGTCTGTCTGGTACGGCTTGGTAATCCGGTGCTTCCTCTGATATGTTCAGAAAGACAAATTGTTAAGCCTAATGACACGTCCAGCTACAGCTAATTTTATTACTTTGAGAACTTTATTATGACACGTCCAGCGACAGTTAATTTTACTACTTTGACAACTGAAATTTAACTCCGCCAGCTTGCGTTCTGACAGAGGGCGTCTATGCAATATCACCGTTGCGCATGCGCCTGTCCACCTCAGAGGGTATAGATGTACTACCTAAAGAGCATGTAAAAATTTGTGCTGGATCGGAAATCGAGTCCGGATTTCCCGATTATCGCAAGCTGTCGCCTTATCACTTAGGCATCCGAGCACACTTCCTGGATCGACCCAAACTTCCATATGTCACAACCCATCTATTTGTTTTCATAGAGTAAAGGCTTTCACATTTGAACCTGTAGTTCGTTGTCAAATATAAATATGTATAAGGCAAAGACGGGCTGTGACGAAAATAACATCGATAGTCTACGACTTCTCGTTGGCTTTTCGCTTTATTCTAAGACCTCCACGGGTGCGAGTGTCATTAAATCAATTAATAATCTATGAGAAGAAACAGATAGGTGTGTGACATACGGAAGTAAGGTCTTTTAGTTTTCGTGCAGCACCTGTAAAGTCATGATGAAAGCCCTGGGCATCTCGGGCGACACCATGAGGAAGGCCACTATGTACCTATAATGAAGAGAGAGCCGCCAGTGCTAGGGTCAACTGGGATGGGCAACGAGTTTTCAGTGACATAGGCCGCCATCGATTATCGATGATTGTAACAGCCGATAGACGGGCCCCGGTGTACCAAACGCCTCACCAATTCGATGCTGGAAGACAATAACTGGTGAGTAGCCATGACATTGGCACCTCCTCGTTGTGAGTTACTAAAGCCACCACTGCACACTTTTACCTTTGCTCATTCCTACGACAGGACACAAAAATTCGCTTCACGGGTCTGTTTAGTGGCACGAGAGAGAGACAGGGATGCTCCTCCAGCTATTGTGGCAGAAGCCACAAGAGAGTGATTGTGCACCATGGAAAGATTGGCCGTTAGAAGTGCGAGTGTGTATGTGCCAGGAAGAGTCAGCTACACATTATACTTCCTCCCAGACGCTAGAATGGTTCCTGAGCTGACCCTCCACATACAGATAGAAAAACGTGGCGGGAGAGTTTAATTTATAAAATGTATAGATGAAGAAGATATGTATAAATCATGGTAATAGTAATTTAGTGTGGCTCAATGGCCTGGTACAGGTTTATCCATTGGACACCACTATGGAGACTAGCGTATCTCTATTCTATTTACCCAAACTGGTAAAGTGACCTACGGTTTAAAGTGGAATCCGAACCACATGTCGTTTCTGGTGAATCTCCACATTATTTGGAGTTGAATGCTGGGTTAGAAGACAGACTGAAAAGCAGGATTCGATCCCGCAGCATATATATTTCCAAGTTCATGCTTTACCAATAGACCACCAGACCTTGCCCAAAGAGTGCTCAACCTTTACTGCTTTCTAGAGTTGCGGCGCCTGTTCTACTAGATAGCAATTTCATTGTTTTCACAGCGGCGACAGATTTTAATTCATGATAGCTCAGCTAATTTCCAGGAAATATTTATAAATTGTGAACACGAACTCTCCTTATGAATCAATCTAATAATCAATACTAGATCAAAAACCTGACAGTAGTTCCCGAGGTTACACCAAACATACAGACAGGACCGAGCAGGGGACTTCAGTTTATATATGTTGACAAGACAAATAAGATAAGGTAAGCAGGCATCTCCCCCAACTATTAGTGAACCACTGAGTGCAGGTTTACTCTGGAAGTTTTCCCAGCGCAGAGTTCCATCTGCAACTACTGCCGGGAACAACTAAACAGAGTTAGAATATTCATCCGCAGTAATGTGTTGCAGGAGGGAGGTGCTATTCTTTTTACAAGTCCAGGAACCGATACATTGTGTCGACAGCAGTTCAATATCAGCTACATCACAACATAATAGGGTTATCATCATTACACAGCTGAAAAGGAATACGAAATTCTTCGCTTGACTTTACCCGCGCACATATTATAGACGGAACCATTTAAAGTTGAACATTTCAATTACATTGTGTCTGACTTTGAGGTAGGACGCTCCTCAAGTATTTGTCTGCTACCGGCAGGGACCACAGATCGACCGACCCTTAAGATCGACACCATTACGATTTAGAATTGCTATTTATACCTTTTGAAAACTTATGGGGTTGATTGGGGTACAACGCGATCCCCACTTATTACTGCGAAACTGTATTTGTTATTGATTTCTAGGGCATTATGGCGTCTTTTTACTAATACTCACAGGAACCCCCTCAGTGTAGGGGTCGCAAGCTCAGTTTTTAGTAAGGCTCATGTGAAAGTGTTGTGTTAACAATTATGACAGGAAAAATATTAGCGGCTAATGACACAATGTGCATCAGGATGGCGACAGAAAATGAGTGCTTGGAGGTGCTGAGGTCAGCCTTCTATGAGATGTATGTATTACACTTCACAAAATGAACCTCATCGACATTCAAGAAATGTTCAAAACAAACTATTAACTTGCACCATGAACACCGAATGAAAAATGGCGCGCCACAGTGATCACAAAGGTTCGCACCGTCAAGATCGAAGGCGAACTCCTCGGGAGTTATGAACCGTGCACGACGTTCAGCTAGGTATCCACTCTTAAAGAATTCAAGTAGAATCATATCAGCCTAACAGGATGATGAGAACTGATGGAATATGATGTCTTGCAACCGAATGCAAAACAGTCTGTCGTGGAGCTTATCGTGAAACTGGCTACCCTGTAAGGCGTATCTGCAGATAGTGCGATAATATGTTTTATAAGCACGGAAAAAACAAACATCCAGAGGCTGAATTTGTCCACTGGTTCCAGGTGGTATGAATTGCAATGTCACACTTTTCCGGAGAGATAGTTTGCTCTAGAAGAATATGATTTTTATACGCAGATCAGGAGTAAAGCAAAAGCAAATTATTTTTACCAGCTATTGGCCAAAAGCAGTACTCATACCATAGATGTAGTTCTCTTCAGTCCATTTTCCCACTCTTGCTTGCTGTGATGTAAATATACTCTGCTGCCCTTGCAAGATCACGCGCTAGAGAAAGAATCGTAAGGGGCTGAACACTTCCAACTTCTCGAACCACAATAAATAAATTTCCAGCCAATTTACCATCCAGGTTAACAATGGGCATAATTGTATACGAATGGGATAAGGCATTGACGTTAGTTGATCTTCATACAACTATTTTGGTACTTCTAATTTCCAGGGTTCTTTTCATATCCTTTTCCTCTTCTAATCCCGATTGGTTGGAGTCGAAAACAAATTCTCTACTGAACGATGGGATAAGTTTATCTATTCTATACATTTTCGGGCCGATTTCGCAGTTTTCTGCGCACCGTCAAGTTGAAAAATTGTTTGAAATTTAGTTATCTTACGTCTTCCAATTCTGTAGCACTGTTTGAAGTTATGCTACCATCCACTGCTTTCACTTAAAATCACTGCAATATATGTAGCGCTCAGTTTGGTGTGCATAATTTAGTAGATCACTATCGTGCACATTCTGTAAGTGGTATCGAGCATGTATGAAACGCGGCAAATACCAGTTTTTGTCTTGTCTTGAATGCCGTTGGTTTTCTTATGCACTACACGGTCATACTGCTGCGGATTTATTCGAAATCTGTTCATAATGCTTTTTTTTTTTTTAATATGCTGCGGTTGATCTTCAATGTAGGTAATTATGTTTAGTATCTGCTCCTTGGACAATGATTGTCTTTTACTACATTTCATTGGAGACGGCATCTGTGGCTCCCTGTCCAACAAGGATGATGAACTTCATGGCTTGACAACTGTTTCAATATCACTTTCACTTGTTGAGCGCGTATCGTCATCATTGTACTCCTCATGTACATTGTCCACATAGCCGAGCGTGTACACCATACATTCCGCTGAATCAGCTAGCAGAAACGGTAATAGTTCATCTGCCACTTCTTTCTCGTTCTGCAAAATTCCTCGGATGCCTTTTTGATGAAATGTCAACATCGACAACTATTGTTGTAGATATAATGCAATGTTTGCTTTGTTTATTGTTGCTATTGCTCTGCTCTGTATCAACACCACTAGCACTGCGCCGGCCGGTGTGGCCGAGCGGTTCTAGGCGCTACAGTCTGGAACCGCGTGACCGCTTCGGTCGCAGGTTCGAATCCTGCCTCGGGCGTGGATGTGTGTGATGTCCTTAGGTTAGTTAGGTTTAAGTAGTGCTAAGTTCTAGGGGACTGATGACCACAGATGTTAAGTCCCGTAGTGCTCAGAGCCATTTCAACCATTTTGAGCCACTAGCACTGTAACACTGTAGTGAGTTACTTGTCGACTAAGCAGTTCAACTATGCTCCATAGCCTCATGCTGTGCTCACCACTGGATACTTCCAGTCCCGCCCCTATTGCCATTAGCAGCCAATATTGTGATTGTGCGGTGGACAACATGTAGGGCGTCGATTGCCGTAAACGTCGTTGGCCCTTTGCAACCTCGCACTCAAGGGGGTTCCTTTAGAGACTTTCCCTGACTCTTGGTTTCTTAACTGTGAACTGTATTTAGTATATTCGCGTAGTTATCTGTTCAGAGACCTAGGCGACTGCACCATTATGACCAGCGCTTGCTTCACTCTACGTATTTTCATACGCTGGTACGCGTCGCTACAGAAGTTGTATCGGTCTGTTTGCTGCCTAACAATTTGCCGGTATCGGTTGCTCTTTGCTTCTAAATGACTCGCTTGCTTGTGCTGAAGGCGACTTGTCTCGACGCCTAGGCCTTTAGCAAAAATGTTGCGATAGCAAAATGTTGGTTAACGAGCGCGCTTTTGTGTTGTTGCAGAGCTGTGCGAGGAGTGGGCGCTGGCCAACTGCAAGGAGCTGGAGGGCGACCCGGCAGAGGCGGCCACGTTCACCCTCAAGTACCTGGGCAGCGCGCTCGTGGGCGCCGCCAGCAGCGAGACCGCCACCGCAGAGGCCATCAAGACCATCATCACCATGGTCAGTAACGTGATCTACACCCTAGTCCTGGCCAGAAAGTCTGCAATGTATTTCTAATTCAAAAAATAAAAGGAAAACACACTGATCACACAGAACATCGTGACCACCTACCTTACAGCCCGTATGTCCACTTATTGCACAGATAACAGCAGCGACCCGTCGTGGCACGGAAGCAGTGAGGTCTCGGTAGATCGCTTGAGAGAGTTGGCACCACATCGACACTCACAGGTCACCTAATTACCTAACATAGAGATGGGGCCCCTCCACGCCCGCACCAAAGTGGTGACCAAACCAAAAGTTCTACTGTCACCTCCGTCAACATGTTAGTTATCTAGTAAGTGGATCACAGGATGCTGGGCTGTGATGTTATCCGTGCGTCTGGGTAAGACTACGCATTAACACGGTCCATCAGGTGATAGATAATGGACGAAACGCGAGTGAGGGTAGCGATTTGAAGAGCAGAGGGGAAAAAAGTGCCAAGGCTCGTGCCGTGGGAAAAAAACCTCTGCGACAGTGGGGTGGGTAATAAGAGCAGTAGTGGCTTACTAGCTGCGATAGTTCATGCAAGGTTGGATTTGTTAGTATGGGTATCATGCATCATTACCGTGGCAAGCGATGGCGATGTATTCCAGTTGCTGCAGCCGCTACATTCCTGGAACAATCAAGATCGTTATATAGTAGTGGGAGATCGGCCGTAGATCATCTCACTGTGTGGGGGATGTGTAGAGCTTGTCTGCATGCAGTGTACGGTACGGCTTCCCTGCGTGGTGCTAGTTATTTGGCAGTGTATTCCAGCTGGATACCCAGTAATGGCGTCTGATAACCGTTGTGTTTGCGTGTGCTTGGCCATAGGTGTTAGGTCCTTACAAGTATGTCTTTTGGTCTTTTATGTTTCCATCTATGGTTGTGATTGTAGTTCGCCAGATTCAGAATAAACGGGTTCTGCGAATGTCTGGAGTTTCTGTATAGTCTTGTGGTGAGTTTGTGGATTACCTCCGCGAGAGTCTCAAGTCGGTATTCCCGGTGAATGTCCGCGATGCGTGGGTATCGTGGAGCATTGCTTATGATTTTGAGTACTTTGTTTTGTATGAGCTGCAGACGGCGCAGGCGTGTAGGCGCAGCGTATCCCCAGACAGGAGCTGCGTACGTCATCAGGGGTCGCATAAGTGTCATGTACATGGACCTCGACACCCTTCTGTTCAGTGTGCTACGCCTGTTGAGCATAGGGTAGAGCTGTTTGAGCCTCGCGCTAGCTCGGTTGGTCATGTGTTGTATGTGGTCCCCCCAGAGTAATTTCCGGTCCAGCCAGACACCGAAGTATTTGACTTTCTCACGGAAACGTATTGGGCGTGCATGTAGAGTTATTGGTCTGCAGTATCGGTGTTTGCGCAGTTGCTTCGGTCTTCTAGTGAACAGAACGGCTTCGCAGTTGTCGACGTTTACTCTAACACGCCATTTCTCCAACCAAGGCTCAGCCACTCTGAGTGCAGTCTGTAAGCGTGACGTAATGTTTGATGGTTTCCAAATTTGCGCGAGGTTGGCTGTGTCATCCGCGTAGATTGCCATCGTTGTGTTGTGTGTGGTTGGGAGATCGTTTATGTAGAGGTTAAACAGTAGGGGCCCTAGGATGCTTCCCTGGGGTACTCCCGCGTGTATACCGTGTCGTGTTGATTGTTTTCCCTGCACGTCAGTGTTGAAACTCCTGTCTGTGAGGTATGAGTGAATTAGACGCACCAGTCCGTCGGGGAATCCCGCGTCGCTGAGTTTGCGAATGAGGCCGTTGTGCCATAGACGGTCGAAAGCCTTTTCGATGTCCAGGAACACCGCCCCTGTAGCTTTGTTTATGTTGAAGCCATGTGTTATATGTTCAACGACCCGTAAGAGTTGTTGTGTTGTGGAGTGGTGATTCCTGAAACCGAATTGCTCCGGTCTCAGGATGTCATTTGTTATGCAGTGCCTAGATGATGCGTTTGAGAATCACCTTCTCAACAATATTACTGAGCGAGCTCAGAAGGCTGATGGGTCGGTAATTTTGTGGGAGGCTGTGGTCTTTCCCCGGCTTCCTGAACTTCAGGACCTTGGTCGTCTTCCAAAAGTAAATTCCGTGAAGGTGGGTGATGAGCTCTGACGCCATGTTGAATAACATCCCAGGTGTGTTCGATCGGATTCAGATCTGGCAAGTTGAGAGCCAGCACAGCACATCAACTGGAACTCGCCATTGTGTTCCTTGAACCACTCCATCACACTCCTGGCCTTGTCACTTGGCGCATTATCTTGTTGGAAATTGCCGCTGCCGTCGGGAAACATGATCGTCGTGAAGGGGTTTCCGTGGTCTGCAACCAGTGTACGATACTCCTTAGCCGTCTTGGTTCCTTGCACGAGCTCCACTGCACCCATGGATGCCCACCTAAATGTTCCCCAGAGCATAATGGAGCCGCCGGCAACTTGTCTCTGTTCTGCAGTACAGATGTCAAGGAGTTGTTCCCCTGGAAAACAACGGATTCGCTCTCTCTCATCAACATGATGATGAAGGTTCGGGATTCACCAGACCATGCAACGCTTTGCCACTGCGCCAACGTCCAGTGCTGATGGTCACGTGCCCATTTCAGTCGTAGTTGGCGATGCCGTAATGTTAACATTGGCACATGGATGGGTCGTCGGCTGTGGAGGCCCATCGTCAGGAGTGTTCGGTGCACTGTGTGTTCACATTTGTACTTTGCCCAGCTTTAAAGTATGATGTTAGTTCCGCTACAGTTCACCGCCTTCCCTGTTTTATCAGTCAGCGCAGCCTACGAAGTCCGACGTCTGTAATGAAGGGTGGCCGCCCAACCCCACGACGTCTGGACGTGGTTTCACCTTCGTTTCGCCACGGTTGAAGACACTCACCACAGCACTCCTCGAACACCCGACAAGTCGTGCAGTTTCCGAAATGCTATTGCTGAGCCTGCCGGCCGTCCATATCTGTCCTCGGACAGATTCGGACAGATCGCGCGCCTTACCCACTCTACACACGGACAGCACGCTCATTGATACTTCATGCACCAAGCGTGTGTCTGAGTAACAGTCATTCCTCGCCAGGTGACGCTGCTATCGCCTGGACGGGTTTATATCGATATAGGTCGGTGTTCATAATGTTCTAGCTGATCTGTATATACTGTTTGTAGCCTTTTTGTATTGTTTGCTGCCCGCCGGAGTGGCCGAGTGGTTCTAGGCGCTACAGTCTCGAACCGCGCGACCGCTACGGTCGCAGGTTCGAATCCTGCCTCGGGCATGGATGTGTCTGATGTCCTTAGGTTAGTTAGGTTTAAGTAGTTCTAAGTTCTAGGGGACTGATGATCACAGCAGTTAAGTCCCATAGTGCTCAGAGCCATTTGAACCATTTTCATTAACACGAATTCAGGATGGTTGGCAATAGACTTGGGGAACCTACCCGGAATTTACGTGCAGATGAGACTGGCTACTGTGAGTAGAAGGATAGCAATCTAGGCAAGCACACTGTGCTGTATCGTTCCACTGATTGATCTCGCGCGTCATTTGAACCATTTGCATTATTTGCTCATTTACAAATTCATCTCCGTAATCTATACAGTAAGAATAAAAATTTTGCCTGCCTGAGAAGAGCAGTTAAAGGTAGTTCCTCCAAGCAGGAAGTACGCAGGTTCGATGCATACATATCTATGTCTGCATACAATCTTTCAAGTCAACATGCGGTGCATGTCGAAGGGTACCTTGTACCGTTGCTTGTCATTCCCTCTCTTGTTCCAGTCGCAATTGGAGGGGTGGAAAAACGATGATAGTCTATATGCTTCGGTACGAATTCTGATTTCTCATACCTTGTCTACGCGGTCCTTACTCAATATGTGCATAAGTGGCACCAGAATCGTTCTGCAGTCTGTGGCAAATGCCGGTTCTCTAAACTATTTCAGTAGTGTTTATGAGAGGAGCGTCGTCTTCCCCCTAGAGATTCCCATTTGAGTTCACAGAGGGTTTCCGTAATACTCGCGCGTTGATCAAACCTACGGATAACAAATATAGCAGCACGCCTTTGAATTGCATCGATGTCTTTCTTTAATCCAATCTGTTGGGTGTCCTAAACAATCGAATAGTAGTGAAGAGTGGGTTCTATTCGCGGGCTGCTTTGTAGATGAGCTACACTTTTCTAAAATTCTGCCAATAAACCGAAGTCGATCATTGGCCTTCGCTACTACCGTCCACGCATGCTTTTTCCATTTCATATCGCTTTGCATCGTTACGCCTAGATACCTAATCGACGTCACTGCATCAAGCACCACACCACTTAAGCTGTATTCGAGCAAAACAGGACTGTTTTTCATGCTCATCTGCAACAACTTACAGTTTTACACAGATATAGTAGCTATCACACATTTCACAAACGTATAAAGTCAGTGATGTGTCGGTAACTTCGAAAACGCTCTTCAATAGGCTATCAGTCTCTGATGTCGGCGGCGACTTTTCATAAGTTAGCCTATACTAGAAACTAGAAATCTAATCGAAAGGAAGGATGGCTACAGTTTACATTCCGTCGGCACCGGAGCCATTGGAGAAGTTGAACAAGGATATGCACGGAAATCGGTTATGGCTTTCTCGAAGTAGCTAACCCAGGGTTGATTAAAATGAATCAAGTTGGCCGGAATAGAACTGCAGTTGAAGGGAAAGACTCCTAGCGCGCAAGCGTAGGCGAAGAAACAAGTGTAGATGATATGCCATCAGTAGAACTGACCAGTCGGCGAGACAGCCCGCCCACGAGAGAAACGAGTCAATTGGTTTTGTTTAGCAGTACATATCGCAGTTTCAAATTTGAAACAATCCGTCTTCAGATATATCCTTGTTATCAAATGACTCGTCAACTAAGGAGCTACGTAGCCTCCACAAGGCAAAGAATCAGCAGTAGAGATGTGTCACTTGGCTCGGCCGAAAGACATACAAAGCATCACATGTGCGAGGTGCCCTTTTCATCTGTCTGCTGCTTGCATTTGACATTACCCATCCGACTTCTGCCTCACGTCACTCCCAGAGGGGACAGCTGCGAGATCGGCCACAGAACACGTGTCAAGGGCATGGCTGCTGTCCAACAAGCTCCGCATGCACTTTCATCTACCTTCTGAGGTCATTGCTCCACGAACTACTGGCGGAAGGTACTACTTATACCAATATCTCACCCCGTCGCCCCTTTCCTTGTTCCACTTTGCGAAGGGCGCGTGGGACGAATGATGATCGGTAAATCACTGAATTAGTTCTAATTTCTTCCAGTTGTATCCATTTTGCGACAAGTATGTGGGAAGGAGTAATATGTTGCGCAACTCTTCTTAGAACGAACGTTCTCGGAATTTACACAGAAAACCTCTCCGTGATGCACAACAGTTCTCTTGCAGCGTTTGCTACTGCACTTTGTGGAGCATATCCGTAACGCTCTCGCACCGACTAAAATGCAATCACTGAACGATCCCGTGAAGAAACGCTTCACTCTTGGTCGAATCTCGTCTACCTCTTTTATTAATCTAACTTGGTAAGAGCCCCATACTGATGAGCAATACTTAAGAATCGATCGAACAAATCTTTTGTAAGCCACTTCTTTCGTGGACGAATCACATTTTCTTACGGTTCTTTCAACGCACCTCAACCTGCTATCTGTTTCACTTACAGTATGTTTTATATATTCATTCCACTTTCACTAGCTCCGAATGCTTACTCCTTGGTATTTTCCGATCTCTGGCGAAGTGTCGCCAGTAATGTAATCCAACATAATGGATCTTTTCATCTGTTTTGCTCAGTACGATAAATTTATTTACGTTCAGGGCCTACTGCCGATCTCTGCATCAAACGTCGATCCTTTACAGGTCTCCAAAAATGGTTCAAATGGCTCTGAGCACTATGGGACTTAACATCTGAGGTCATCAGTCCCCTAGACTTAGAACTACTTAAACCTAACTAACCTAAGTACAGCACACACATCCATGCCCGAGGCAGGATTCAAACCTGCGACCGGAGCAGCAGCGCGGTTCCGGTCTGAAGCGCCTAGAACCGCTCGGTCATAACGGCCGGCTTGCAGGTTTCCCTGCAACTGGCTATTGCCTTCTGTTGTACAGACAACTGCATCGTTCGAAATGGCCTCAAGCAGCTTCCGATGCTGTCGAGGACATAATTTCTTCTCTGGATAGTCTGCAAATCACATTTAAGTGCCTGGCAGAGGGTTCATCGAACCACCTTCACAATTCTCTATTATTCCAATCTCGTATAGCGCGCGGAAAGAACGAACACCTGTATCTTTCCGTACGAGCTCTGATTTCCCTTATTTTATCTTTGTGATCGTTCCTCTCTATGTAGGTCGGTGTCAACAAATTTTTTTCGCATTCGGAGGAGAAAGTTGGTGATTGGAATTTCGTGAGAAGATTCCGTCGCAACGAAAAACACCTTTCTTTTAATGATGTCCAGCCCAAATCCTTATCATTACTGTAACACTCTCTCCGATATTTCGCGATAATACGAAACGTGCTGCCCTTCTTTGAACTTTTTCGATGTACTCCGTCAGTCCTATCTGGTAAGGATCCCACACCTCGCAGCAGTATTCTAAAAGAGGACGGACAAGTGTAGTGTAGGCAGTCTCCTTAGTAGATCTGTTACATTTTCTAAGTGTCCTGAAAATAAAACGCAGTCTTTGGTTAGCCTCCCCCACAACATTTTCTATGTGTTCCTTCCAATTTAAGTGGTTCGTAATTGTAATACCTAGGTATTTTGTTGAATTTACGGCTTTTACATTAGACTGATTTATCGTGTAACGGAAGTTTAACGAATTCCTTTTAGCACTTATGTGGATGCCCTCACACTTTTCGTTATTTAGGGTCAACTGCTAATTTTCGCACCATTCAGATATCTTTTCTTTTGATCTTCTGATGACTTTATTAGTCGATAAACGATAGCGTCATCTGCAAACAACCTAAGACGGCTGCTGAGATTGTCTCCCAAATCGTTTATATAGATAAGGAATAGCAAAGGGCCTATAACACTACCTTGGGGAACGCCAGAAATCACTTCTGTTTTACGCGATGACTTTCCGTCAGTTACTACGAACTGTGACCTCTCACACAGGAAATCACAAATTCGGTCACATTACTGTGACGATATTCCATAAGCACGCAATTTCACTTCGAGCTGCTTTATACACTGAGTAGTTATAATTAAAGTGGCGCTACTCACAGAGGTCCAGCATGGGCTGTAATTATCGTACGGCAATAAAACTTGGTAGATATGCTAATGCGTTGGTGCGCAACCGATTTACGCTGAAAAAAATTAGGGCCAAATTTGCAAACGCACCAACGCATTAGCACATCTACCAAGTTTTGCTGCCATACGATAATTACAGCCCACTCTGGACCTCTGTGAGCTGCAGCTCTTTAATTATAGCTACTCAGTATATTAAAGATCTCATGGACAGCATCGGAAGCTACTTGAAGCTGTTTCAGACGATGCAGTTGTCTGTACGACTTTAGCAACTACAGAAGGCAATAGCGAATTGCAGGGAGACCTGCAGAGGATCGACGTTTGGTGCAGAGATCGGCAGTAGGCCCTGAACTTAAATAAATGTATCGTACTGAGCAAAACAGGTGAAAAGATCCATTATGTTCGATTACGTTATTGGCGAAATATCACTAGAAACAGTAAAATATCAAGGAGTAACCATCCGGAGCTACTTAAAGCGGAATGAACATATAAAACAAATTGTATGAGAAGCAGATACCAGGCTGAGATGCGTTGAAAAAATCTTGAAAAAGTGTGATTCGTCCACGAAAGAAGTCAGTTTGGTTTCCAGATGGGTTTTTCAACGGAAAATGCTATATATACTTTCACTAAGGAAATATTAAATGCTCTGAGTAACCGGAAGTCACCCGTTGGGATTTTTTGTGATCTCTCAAAGGCTTTTGATTGTGTAAATCATGGAATACTTCTATATAAGCTCAAATACTGTGGTATGAATGGGACAGTGCTCAACTGGTTTAACTCATACCTAACTGGAAAAGTGCAGAAAGTTGAAATAAGCAGTTTACATAATATGCAAAAAAAACTGGTGATTTCTCAAACTGGGGAACAATCAAGAATGGGTTGCCGCAAGGTCCCGTCTTGGGTCCTCTGCTGTTCGTAATATATATTAATTACTTGCCATTCTATATTCACGAAGAACAAAGCTGGTACTTTTTGCCGATGATACAAGTATAGCTATCACACCCAACAGACAAGAATTAACTGGTGAAATTGTAAACGATGTTTTTCAGAAAATCGTTAAGTGGTTCTATGCAAATGGGCTCTCATTAAACTTTGACTAAACACAGTATATACAGTTCCACACAGTAAATGGAATGACACCATTAATAAATCTAGACTTCTACCAGAAATCGGTAGCTAAGGTAGAATATTCAAAATTTCTAGGTGTATGCAATGATGAGGGGTTGAACTGGAAAATACACACTGAGGATCTGTGGAAACGTTTGAGTTGAGCTACTTGTGCTATTAGGGTCACTGCAAATTTTGGCGATATACATCTCAGTAAATTAGCTTACCACGCCTATTTTCATTCTCTGCTTTCGTATGGCATCATATTCTAGGGTAACTCATCATTGAGTAAAAGAGTGTTCATTACACAAAAGAGTGTAATCACAATAATTGCTGGAGCTCATCCAAGATCATCTTGCAGACACTTATTTAAAGAGCTAGAGATCTTCACTGTAGCCTCACAATATATACGTATATTCACTTATGAAATTTGTTATTAACAATCCGAACGAATTCAAAAGTAATAATAGTGTACATGGCTACAACACTAGGAAAAAGGATGATCTTCACTACTCAAGGTTAAATCTAGCTTTGGCTCAGAAGGGGGTAAATTATGCTGCCACAAAAATCATTGGTCACTTACCTAATAGCATCAAAAATCTGACAGATAGCCGTATAGCATTTAAAAGGAAATTAAAAGAATTTCTTAATGGCAATTCCTTCTACTCATTAGATGAATTTTTGGATATAGTAAGTGGGTAATTTCCCCAACCCCAACAAAACAGAAATTTTAAAATATTAAGTGTCATCTAATATTTTAACAAGTACTAATCTAAAAGATGTTCGATCGATTCTTAAATATTGCTCACCGGTCTGGGACTGCGGCAGAATCTGCTTATGAAATTTCAATCGCCAACTTTCTCCTGGGAGTGTTAAAATACTTTGTTGACGCCCACCTACATAGGGAGAAACTATCATCATAATAAAATAAGAGCAACGAGATCGCGCACGGGAAGATTGAAGTGTTTGTTTTTCCCGCGCGCTGTGGAACGGTAGAGAAGTAGCTTGAAGTTGGTCCGATGAGCCCTCTGCCAGGCACTTAATTGTGAAATGCAGTGTAATATGTAGATGTAGATGTAAATGTAGGTCAGCGTAGTAGCATGGGTCGATGTTGAGACATGACATCATGGCAGAAAAGCATTCAATTTTTGGAGCAAAACTCGGGAACTGACTTAGCTGAACGGGGAGGTGCGTGAGCAACGTGCTCCTGTATACTGGCCTTCGGACCTGGTAGAGACAGAATGTGTCCCTGGGAAACATGTTCAACCTCAGCGCCAAAACTGACATGGACTCAGGTCAAGTGCTCTTGCAGGCCATGCATCTGGAAAACCTCTGGAGATAACACGTTCGTGGAAGCCTGCATGAAGCAGATCTTTCACTGGCCGAGAGACATGAAATGTTGCCTCATTTTGCATGGAAACAGTGGTTTCCAAACAGTTGCGTTCTTCCAAAGCAGGCCTTACATGCTGTACAAGGAGGTCTCAATAACGCGCAGACGTCATGGTACACCAGCAGGTGCTACGGGTGTATTCTTTCGTAGAAGAACGGACCGAGAATAAAGGTTCTTGTAAGTCCATACCACACAGTCACGTACGGCGAGTGCAATGCCTCTTTGTGCACAACACGCGGTTTAACACTCCTTCAGATTCGGCGGTTCTATATATTCACTGCACCCTATAGGGTAAAATGTGTCTTGTCACTTCACAGAATATTGCCCGGCCGCATGTCACCAATTTCGATCCATGCCAGAAACCGAAGAGCAACTTCAGAAAGTTGCTGCCCCGTCTGGATATTGCACGGGTACCAGGGTAAAACGGCCCGCAAAACGTTCCATACTTTTGACCTTGGGATGAACAATTCTTGTGACACTGCGGGAGCACCAGCTCTACGCGGGGGACACACGATCAGTTATAACTACAGCAACCTCGTCAATAAATTTCACCTGAAAGGACGCCTTCCTCTTCTAGGTGGCGCACCAAGCTCATCCGCCTTTTCAAATTTCATTATCATCTTCAGTCGACCTTCTCCTCAGACTTTACACTCGGCGATACTCTCTCAATGCAGCACTGTAATTGCTGCCGCTCACATAAAACAGCTTCAGCATCAGTGCGCGGCCCCTCTTCTCGCTAGCCGTGCTGTTCACTCACGTGGGGCTTGTCAAGTGACAGCGTGAAAGTCATACCGCAATACAAACAGTGGACAGTGCCAGATTTCACCTAGTTAACAAAATTGAAACTAATTTTTTCCATCGTTAACTGGTTTCGCATTAATGCATTAGCATATGTGCCAAGTTTCGCTGCTATACGATAATGACAACCCACACTCGATCTCTGTGAGTAGCTGCAGTTTAATTATAACCACCAGGTACACTACTGGCCATTAAAATTGCTACACCAAGAAGAAATGCAGATGATAAACGGGTATTCATTGGACAAATATATTATACTACAACTGACATGTGAATACATTTTCAAGCAATTTGGGTGCATAGATCCTGAGAAATCAGTACGCAGAACAACCACCTCTGGCCATAATAACGGCCTTGATACGCCTGGGCATTGAGTCAAACAGAGCTTGGATGGCGTGTACAGGTACAGCTGCCCATGCAGCCTCAACACGATACCACAGTTCATCAAGAGTAGTGACTGGCTTATTGTGACGAGCCAGTTGCTCGGCCACCATTGACCAGACGTTTTCAATTGGTGAGAGATCTGGAGAATGTGCTGGCCAGGGCAGCAGTCGAACATTTTCTGTATCCAGAAAGGCCCGTACAGGAACTGCAACATGCGGTAGTGCATTATCGTGTTGAAATGTAGGGGTCCGCAAGGATCGAATGAAGGGTAGAGCCACGGGTCGTAACACATCTGAAAAGTAACGTCCGCTGCTCAAAGTGCCGTCAACGCGAACAAGAGGTGACCGAGACGTGTAACCAATGGCACCCCATAGCATCACGCCTGGTAATATGCCAGTATGGCGATGACGAATACACGCTTCCAATGTGCGTTCACCGCGATGTCGGGAAACACGGATGCGACCATCATGATGCTGTAAACAGAACCTGGATTCATCCGAAAAAATGACGTTTTGCCAGTCGTGCACCCAGGTTCGCCGTTGAGTACACCATCGCAGGCGCTCCTGTCTGTGATGCAGCGTCAAGGGTAACCGCAGCCATGGTCTCCGAGCTGATAGTCCATGCTGTTGTTGTTGTCTCGCAAACGTCCCCATCTGTTGCCTCAGGGATCGAGACGTGGCTGCACGATCCGTTACAGCCATGCGGATAAGATGCCTGTCATCTCGACTGCTAGTGATACGAGGCCGTTGGGATCCAGCACGGCGTTCCGTATTACCCTCCTGAACCCACCGATTCCATATTCTGCTAACAGTCATTGGATCTCGACCAACGCGAGCAGCAACTTCGCGATACGACAAACCGCAATCGCGATAGGCTACAATCCGACCTTTATCAAAGTCGGAAACGTGATGGTACGCATTTCTCCTCCTTACACGAGGCATCACAACAACGTTTCCCCAGCCAACGCCGGTCAACTGCTGTTTGTGTATGAGAAATCGGTTTGCAAACTTTCCTCATGTAGCACGTTGTAGGTGTCGCCACCGGTGCCAACCTTGTGTGAAAGCTCTGCAAAGCTAATCATTTTCATATCACAGCATCTTCTTCCTGTCGGTTAAATTTCGCGTCTGTAGCGCGTCATCTTCGCGGTGTAGCAATTCTGATGGCCAGTAGTGTATATCGTTAACAGTAACGGTCGTGTCACTCTGCTCTGCAATGTTCACCAAACTGCCTTCACATCTCTCTGATTTATTCCGTTCAGGTCGACGTGCTGAGTTTTATACGCAAGCAGTTCATGAACCCAACTATAAATATGGTTCGGCACTCGGTAAGCTCGAATTTTGTTCTCTAAACTGTATAAACGCCCATCCTGAAGTCACAGAACACGCCATCATCCCTCGCTCGCTAACAAGGACACGTACTCGTCACTTTCGAATACACAAAGACCTCCTAGCGGCATTTGGGGAAAATCTAACTTAACGTCATTCTGCAATCCAGCGTCTCTCGAGTACAACGCTCACTTTCTCAACCAGCTTTTCCTCAGCTGGTCATGTCGACTAAAAGTCGCGAGAAGGACCAGTGTCAGCTGCAGAAATCACGCCTTGCACGAGCTACTCTTAATTGTCCGGCATTGCCAGACGTTCACGAGGGAATTACCGGTGCAACGAACGGCACGTTGGGAAGGTGGAGACCGACGTGGGAAGGACTTGATCAGCGGCCTCGCATGTCATGTCATAGCCGCTGCAAACGGACACGTTTTAAGAGTTGGCTACACGCTTTTCTCTTCATTGTTAACCAATATTAATACTTGCTCTTGAAAGGTACAGAGAAATGAAAGAAAGACTGAGGTACTTTCAATTAACTCAGCAGAGTAAGCCTTCTTTGACTGCAGAGCATATTTCGTTGTGTGTATCACTCTGTGGCGATGTTCTTGAGGACAATATTATGGAAATGGAAGAGGATGTAGATGAAGATGAAATACGAGACATGATACTGCGTGAAGAGTTTGACAGAGCACTGAAAGACCTAAGTCGAAACAAGGCCCCGGGAGTAGACAACATTCCATTAGAACTACTGACAGCCTTGGGAGAGCCAGGCCTAACAAAACTCTACCATCTAGTGAGCAAGATGTATGAGACAGGCGAAATACCCTCAGACTTCAATGAGAATATAATAATTCCAATCCCAAATAAAGCAGGTGTTAACAAATGTGAAAATTACCGAACTGTCAGTTTAATAAGCCACGGCTGCAAAATACTAACACGAATTATTTACAGACGAATGGAAAAACTAGTAGAAGCCGACCTCGAGGAAGATCAGTTTGGATTCCGTAGAAATGTTGGAACACGTGAGCCAATACTGACTCTACGACTTATCTTAGAAAATAGATTAAGGAAAGGCAAACCTACGTTTCTAGCACCTGTAGACTTAGAGAAATCTTTTGACAATGTTGACTGGAATACTCTCTTTCAAACTCTGAATATGGCATGGGTAAAATACAGGGAGCGAAAGGCAATGTACAATTTGTACAGAAACCAGATCGCAGTTATAAGAGTCGAGGGGCATGAAAGGGAAACAGTGGTTGGGAAGGGAGTGAGACAGGGTTGTAACGTCTCCCCGATGTTATTCAATCTGTATATTGAGCAAGCAGTAAAGGAAACAAAAGAAAAATTCGGAGTAGGAATTAAAAATCATGGAGAAGAAATAAAAACTTTGAGGTTCGCCGATGACACTGTAATTCTGTCAGAGACAGCAAAGAACCTGGAAGAGCAGTTGAATGGAATGGATAGTGTCTTGAAAGGAGGGTATAAGAAGAACATCAACAAAAGCAAAACGAGGATAATGTAACGTAGTCGAATTAAATCGGGTGATGCTGCGGGAATTAGATTAGGAAATGAGACGCTTAAAGTAGTAAAGGAGTTTTGCTATTTGGGGAGCAAAATAACTGATGATGGTCGAGGTAGAGAAGATATAACATGTAGACTGGCAATGGCAAGGAAAGCGTTTGTGAAGAAGAGAAATTTGTTAACATCGAGTATAGATTTAAGTGTCAGGAAATCGTTTCTGAAAGTATTTGTAAGGAGTGTATGGAAGTGAAGAGAAAAAAAGCTTTCGAAATGTGGTGCTACAGAAGAATGCTGAAGATTAGATGGGTAGATCACATAATTAATGAGGAGGTATTAAATAGAATTGGAGAGAAGAGAAATTTGTGGCACAACTTAACTAGAAGAAGGGATCGGTTGATAGGGCATATCCTGAGGCATCAAGGGATCACCAATGTAGTATTGGAGGGCAGTGTGGAAGATAAAAATCGTAGAAGGATACCAAGAGATGAATACACTAAAGAGATTCAGAAGGATGTAGGTTGCAGTAGGTACTGGGAGATGAAGAAGCTTGCACAGGATAGAGTAGCATGGAGAGCTGCATCAAACTAGTCTCTGGACTGATGACCACAACAACAACATCACTCTGTGGAGAGGGGACTTTACGGACTGAAAATTTTGTGTGTAAGGTAAACAACAGGTGTGAAGCCATCGCAAACATTTCTTGGACAGATCAGTTCCTTGAGCCATATTAAGATCTGGAACGACATGCGCATCACTTCTGTAATTACTTGGGATGCTTCTCTAAAGTTCTTGCTAAATTCGGAACAGGCAACGGTACTGTCAGATTTCGTTCTGCGATAAACGTGTGTGTCCACAGAAGTTTATTCACCGGGGGCAAGAGTCTAAGAGTGGCATTTTTTATAAAACTGATTCTTTGATTTTGATAACGTATCGTCCTCCAAGAACTAATTTTGATAAGAAGTATATTAAACTTACTGTTTTTATACAGTTCATAGTTATCCAATCGATGTTTTTAAGGTAGACTACTTTGATGCTTAAATGGTATGCAGATTTTTCATTAATATACCCAAAGTGCATCTTCTGATATTATTAATATGAAAATTAATGCCTCATTTTTCATTCAACAATGTAACATAACATCCTTCTTATGATTAAATCCATGGTATCCAACTAATTACTAAAAAAAATATTTTTATTCACGTCCCAATATTGTTAGGTTGACACTGTTGGGTAGCAACAAAAATAACTAGTTAAAAATAACGCATTTACACTCCTCAAAGTGCAGAAACGGGAAACAAGCTTTTTCAGTTTTAATGCCACCGTTAACACTTTCTTCGCTTACGAAATTCACATCTACCATGTTAATTGATCACTGGTTCATTTTTATGCTTTCGATTATTTAATGGTGACTGATTTAATCGAAGATGAACAGAATATGTTTTGAATGATATATTTTGTACTTTTTGAGTAAAATGTAACCCAGCATTCATTAGGTGAATGGGAGAACCTCCCAAAAACAAACTGAAACTTGGCAGAATCGACTTTTTAAAAGCCTACGACTGAACCAAGATGGTATTTGTTACCCCAGTTTGTCACATTTTTGTGTAGCCGTAACAACTGGACTGCATGCTGCATGCCATAGAGTTTGAGAAAGTCTCAATTCCTCGAGCGGACATTTTTTCGAACTTGAAATTTCAGTTCTTTCTTTCCTCTTCTCGACTGAGGCATTCCAGTCCACAGACGAAGAAAAGATATACACACCCAGCGTATAACAAGGCTGTGTTCTCCAGAGCTCTGCCATGTAAAACTGAATGTAGAACCGGTAAGCTATCAAGGCACTCCTTTGTCCACAAACACGTAGGGGACCAGTGTTGTTGCTAGGTAGAGCAATAGGGGGAGGGGGCGTCTTTGCGGGAATTTGGAATGGAGGTCGGGCAGATATACTGCAGCCATGTTTTGATTGTAATGGGAACTGTTGCCGGAAACAGCGTCCCAGGGTTTTGGACCTGCCATTTTCTGCTGCTCGATAATGTCTGTACGAGCAAGCGACGGATTATGGACGCCATTTCGATAACGTTCTGTAAGGTTTCCCGTCCGCCTTGACCGCAGGACAGCGCCGAAACCATCGTTGCACCAAGGAAACAGTGTAGTTCCCGTGAACAGTGTGACAACCAAACCCAAGTTATACGGGGCGTCTCTGCGAAGACGCGTCATGCGCATTATCTGTGGTATTTCAGTAGATATTTCCAATTTAGTTTTCTCAAAGTGTAGTTGGAATCTGCCCATTACGTCTTTTATGCGGCGCTCGGTGACGGCGGAAAGCATCGGTTTGTTTCCCGTTACAAAGAAAATTATTTTTTAAGCGGAAGTTTTCGTCTCAATTGAGGTCTCCCTCCCCATCCAAAATCCCTTTCACGCCCCACCTCACATGCTACTCCCCCAAAACTCGAACAGCATTGCGGAGGCTCTCCAACTGTATTGGAACAGCACCGCAGTATCGAACGAAACGAGGGACACTGCCTCAAACTGAGGCATAGGTGCTTTAATAAAATTAAACTATATGGTTCCCAATACGTTGGAATTTGGACTGAGGAGGGAGGCGTGCTGGGGTAGTCCGTGGAGTTGCGAAAAAGTCGCTGTAGCAGGGTGGCGTAGTGGTTAGTGCATCTGCCTATTGAACTGGAGACCCGGGTTTGAATCCTGACATTGGTACAAATTTTTATTCGTCGCTTCAGTCTACATATATACAAACTTTCAGTAACCTTTCTTTTTCGAGGGACAATTAAAACATTATGACTAATGCTAATACTTTCTTTCATGCCTGGTAATGTTAAATATGCTTCCAGAATGAGATTTTCACTCTGCAGCGGATTGTACGCTGACATGAAACTTCCTGGAAGATTAAAACTGTGTGCCGGACCGAGACTCGAACTCGGGACCTTTGCCTTTCGCGGGCAAGTGCTCCACCAACTGAGCTACCCGAGCACGAGTCACGCCCGGCCCTCACAGCTTTACTTCTGCCAGTATCTCGTCCCCTACCTTCCAAACTTTACAGAAGCTCTCCTGCGAACCATGGAGGACTAGCACTCCTGAAAGAAAGCTAAGCCAATCCTTTCTTTACAGAAGCTCTCCTGCGAACCATGGAGGACTAGCACTCCTGAAAGAAAGCTAAGCCAATCCTTTCTTTCAGGAGTGCTAGTCCTCCATGGTTCGCAGGAGAGCTTCTGTAAAGTTTGGAAGGTAGGGGACGAGATACTGGCAGAAGTAAAGCTGTGAGGGCCGGGCGTCAGTCGTGCTCGGGTAGCTCAGTTGGTGGAGCACTTCCCCGCGAAAGGCAAAGGTCCCGAGTTCGAGTCTCGGTTCGGCACACAGTATTAATCTTCCAGGAAGTTCCGTTAAATATGCTGTTTACTAGAATCATTGCTAGAAACATGCGAGAAATTTGTCATGAGAAAAAACTATGTAGAGCCGAATAGCAAGAGTGGGCAAGTACTGGCCCTTGCCACCCCCACCCCCTGCGGACCCCCATGGTGAGAGCTACGGTGATGAGAGCAGGCAGCAGATGGCGTGAATTGGTGGTACCTGGACTGTTGCAGGCGAAGGCGGGCGGCCGAAAGCTGCCGCGCGTCGCCGTCTCTGTCAGCCTGCGGGGCATCCGCGTGTGCGACGTCTCCTCCGAGGAGATGCTGCTCGACGTCTCCATCTACAGGTGAGCGCTGCATCTGGCTAGTCAGCTGCACCTGCCAGTGGCGTGCAAATAAGACGAGTGCAGAGAGGGGGCTCTCCGGACATAATACACTACAGGCCATTAAAATTGCTACACCAAGAAGAAATGCAGATTTATTGGACAAATATATTATACTAGAACTGACATGTGATTATATTTTCACGCAATTTGGGTGCATAGACCCTGAGAAATCAGTACCCAGAACAACCACCTCCGGCCATAATAACGGCCTTGATACGCCTGGGCATTGAGTCAAACAGAGCTTGGATGGCGTGTACAGGTACAGCTGCCCGTGCAGCTCCAACACGATACCACAGTTCATCAAGAGTAGTGACTGGCGTATTGTGACGAGCCAGTTGCTCGGCCACCATTAACCAGACATTTTCAGTTGGTGAGAGATCTGGAGAATGTGCTGGCCAGGGCAGCAGACGAACATTTTCTGTATCCAGAAAGACCCGTACAGGACCTGCAACTTGCGTTCGTGCATTGTCCTTCTGAAATGTAGGGTTTCACAGGGATTGAATGAAGGGTAGAGCCACGGGTCGTAACACATCTGAAATTTAACGTCCACTGTTCAAAGTGCCGTCAATGCGAACAATTGGTAACCGAGACGTGTAACCAATGGCATCCCATAGCATCACGCCGGGTGATACTCCAGTGTGGCGATGACGAATACATGCTTCCAATGTGCGTTCACGGCGATGTCGCCAAACACGGATGCGACCATCATGATGCTGTAAACAGAACCTGGATTCAACCGAAAAAATTACGTTTTGCCTTTCGTGCACCCAGGTCCAACGTTGAGTACACCATCGCAGGCGCTCCTGTCTGTGATGCAGCGTCAAGGGTAACCGCACCCGTGGCCTCCGAGCTGATAGTCCATGCTGCTGCTAACGTCGTCGAACTGTTCCTGCAGATGGTTGTTGTCTTGCAAACGTCCCCATCTGTTGCCTCAGGGATCGAGACGTGGCTGCACAATCCGTTACAGCCATGCGGATAAGATGCCTGTCATCTCGACTGCTAGTGATACGAGGCCGTTGGCATCCAGCACGGCGTTCCGTATTACCCTCCTGAACCCACCGATTCCATATTCTGCTAACAGTCATTGGATCTCGACCAACGCGAGCATCAATGTCGCGATACGATAAACTGCAATAGCGATAGGCTACAATCCGACCTTTATCAAAGTCGGAAACGTGATGGTACGCATTTCTCCTCCTTACACGAGGCATCACAACGTTTCCCCAGCCAACGCCGGTCAACCGCTGTTTGTGTATGAGAAATCGGTTGGAAACTTTCCTCATGTCAGCACGTTATAGGTGTCGCCACCGGCGCCAACCTTGTGTGAATGCTCTGAAAAGCTAATCATTTGCATATCACAGCATCTTCTTCCTGTCGTTTAAATTTCCCGTCTTTGGCACGTTATCTTCGTGGTGTAGCAATTTTAATGGCCAGTAGTGTATGACTCACCCATTAAAATAGCACACTGGTCGCTTTGGAGCTCTTAGATGATGTAGAACTGGTACCGCCATGTGACCCTTCACCGCCGTTGTAAGTTATGGTAGTGAAGTGCTGTGTAAGTGCCTATCGATTATACGGAATCAACTACATAAGCATAGACCAGTGTGGTTTAAATTGAAAGAAATACACTGAAACGCCAAACAAACTGGTACAGGCATGCGTATTTAAATACAGAGTTATGTAAACAGGCAGGATACGGTGCTGTGGTCGGCAACGCCTATATAAGACGACTAGTGTCTAGCGTCGTTGTTAGATCGATTACTACCGCTACAACGGCAGTTTATCAAGATTTTAAGTGAGTTTGAACGTGGTGTTATAGTCGGCGCACGAGCGATGGGACACGGCATCTCCGCGGTAGCGATGAAGCGGGTATTTTACCGTTCGACCATTTCACGACTGAACGTGAATATCAGGAATCCGGTAAAACATCAAATCTCCGACATCGCTGCGACCGGTAACCGTTCAACGTGACAGAAGTGCAATCCTTCCGCAAATTGCTCCAGATTTCAGCGCTGAGCCATCAATAAGTGTCAGTATGGGCTTTCGGAGCCGAAGACCAACTTGTGTACCCTTGATGACTGCACGACACAAAGTTTTACGCCTCGCATGGGCCCATCAACACCGACACTGGACTGTTCATGACTGGAAACATGTTGCCTAGTCGGACGAGTCTCGTTTCAGATTGTATCGAGCGGATGGTCGTGTACGGGTATGGAGACAACCTCATGAATCCATGGACCCTGCATGTCAGCAGCGGACTGTTCAAGCTGGTGGAGGCTCTGTAATAATGTGGGGCGTGTGCAGTTGGAGGGATATGGGACCCCTGATACGTCTAGATACGATTGTGACAGGTGACACGTACATGAGCATCCTATCTGATCACATACATCTCTTCATATCCATTATGCATTCCGACTGACAATTCTAGCAGGACAGTGCGACACCCCACACGTCCAGAATTGCTACAGAGTGGCTCCACGATTACTCTTCTGAGTTTAAACACTTCCGCTGGCCACCAAACTCCCCAGAAATGATCATTATTGAGCATATCTTGGATACCTTGCAACGTGCTGTTCAGAAGAGATCTCCACCCCCTAGTAGTCTTACGGATTTATGGACGGCCGTGCAGGATTCATGGCGTCATCTCCCTCCAGCACTACTTCAGACATTAATCGAGTACATGCCACGTCGTGTTACGGCACTTCTGCGTACTCGCAAGGCCCCTACACAATATTAGGCAAGTGTACCAGTTTCTTTGGCTCCCCCAGGATACACGAAACTGGTCAGAACACTGTCGCAGAAACAACGAAAGAAGCATTCCAGGTTTAAAAGAACGCAAAGTTCCCTAGATTGGCGAAGTTTAACAAAAGCTCGGAATTTAGCGCAACTTCAATGCGATATGGTTTTAACAGTTTCCACAACGAAACTCTTTCTTGAAATCTGGTAAAAATCCAAAGAGATTCTGGCCGTATGTAAAGTACACCAGCGGCAAGAAGCAGTCGATACCTTCACTGCGTGACAACAATGGTGATGTTATCTATGACAGTGCCACTAAAGCAGAGTTACTAAACATGGTTTTCCGAAATTTCTTCACAAAAGAAAACGAAACATATATTCCAGAATTCGAATAGAGAACAACTGACAACATGAGCAACTTAGAAGTAGATATCCTCGGTGCAGCGAAGCAGCTTAAAATACTTAATAAAGGCAAGGCCTCCGGTTCGATTGTATACCGGCCAGGTGTCTTTCAGAAAATACTGAAAAATAGCTCCATACGTAGCAATCATATACAACAGCTCGCTCGTAGAAAGATCTGTATCCAAAGACTGAAAGTTGTACAAGCCGTACCAATACCACAGAAAGGAAATAGGAGTAATCTGCTGAATTACAGACCCATATCGCCGGCCGCGGTAGCCGAGCGGTTCTAGGCACGTCAGTCCGGAACCGCGCGGCTGCTACGGCCGCAGGTTCGAATCCTGCCTCGGGCATGGATGTGTGTGATGTCCTTAGGTTAGTTAGGTTTAAGTAGTTCTAAGTTCTAGGGGACTTATGACCTCAGCTGTTAAGTCCCATAGTGCTTGGAGCCATATGAACCATTTGAACAGACCCATATCACTAACGGCGATTTGCAGTATGATTTTGAAACATATATGCATTACCTCGAAGATAACGATTTGTTGACAAGCAGCCAACACGGATCCAGAAAATACCGTTCTTTCGAAACACAACTAACTCTTTATTCCCACGAAGTAATTAGTGCTACCGACAGGGGACATCAAAAGTGACTCCATATTTTTATATTTCCAGAAAGCTTTTTGACACCGTTCCTCACAAACGGAACGATGTCTAATCAAACTGGGTGCCTATGGAGTATCGTCTGTCTCAGTTATGTGACTGGATTCGTGGTTTCCTGTCAGAGAAGTTCGTAGTAACTGACGGTAGGTGATCGAGTATAACAGAAGTAATATCTGGCGTTCCCCAGGGAAATGCTATAGGCCTTCTGCTGTTCCTGATCTGCATCCGTTTCCGCAAAGTTGATCGTACCACTTTCAAAACTCTTGCGATGTAGTGAGTGTAGAGTGTTCGATATTCCTTGTGCTCCCCAGTCATCAACCACGTATGCTGCAACTCGATCAATATGCAGTTTTTTTTTTTTAATATCATGACAGGAACCAATTGAGACACCAACTTCTTTTGCAAGTTCTCTGACAGACTACATTTGGCGTGCAGCAGATCCTTTTAAGAATAGGCACCGCCAGTTGAGGGGAAAAGCCTGCCGTGTTGACGGTCTTCTTCAATTGATTGACGACCACTTCTGAATGCGAGAACCGTTCGTGGCATTTTCGTAAAATTGCTTCAAAAGTATTCTTTAAATCTTTCCCTCGTTTTCATGCGAAATGTCACATTGCGCGGCTGTTCCCTTAAATCATGCAGAAAGTGGCACGAACATTGTATCAACTAGTTCAAATGGTTCAAATGGATCTCAGCTCTATGGGTCTTAATATCTGAGGTCATCAGCCCCCTAGACTTAGAACTACTTAAACCTAACTAACCTAAGGACATCACACACATCCATGCCCGAGGCAGGATTCGACCCTGCGACTGCGGCAGCAGCGCGGTTCCGGACTGTAACGCCTAGAACCGCTCGACAACCGAAGCCGGCATCAACTAGTGATAGTAATGGATAAAGTGTTGGCAACAGCACTTCGCTAAGGACGATTCGTTGCCGCGTAAATAAAAATTTAGATAGTTATTCGTACAGACGACGTGTTGCCTCTGTATGAACCTCAAAGTCTTTCACAATGTCTCCTCGCATCACATTGATAATTTGGTCTAATGGAAATAGTTACGAAGAAGAAATTTCGATATACCGACTGAGGACGCTGCTTTGTGCAGTTCACGAAAATGGGAACAAATCCTCTACAAACATAATATTGCGCTTTTCCGATTCTTGTTTAGCTCTGTTACCTTATTTACGCTACTCTAGCGCTTCATGTACTTAAGACTTCATTTTACATATTCGAGAAAGTAACAGAAAAACTTAAATTCATTAACGATTATTTCAGTTACGTAGCGCTGAAAGACAAAAATTCAGTACATTGTCATGAAGATGTCGATGGCATTTACGCAGTAGCAGCACTTCAGATGCCCTTGCTATTCGTAACTTGCACAGTAACAATTTTTGTTCCACAAACCTTCCATATTGGAGGCAACCTATCGTCTTTTGTACTGTGACGTCATGTATTACAGCCTTTAAGCTGTTTATGTTTCGATATATTTAATTTAGACATCTTACCATTTCACAAGCATGAAAAGTGTTGTGGCTTCGTTTGCCACTTGCATATTCCTGCTGGGACGCTATAAAGTAAGGGAACCATAGAAATATAATGTTCTGTAATGCACTACGCACTTCAAGTTTATAATGCATTCTCTAAAACGGACAACAATTAATGAAATCAAAGAATTAAATTCGTACATTATATGCTACATTTTGACTTCAAAATACAAGTATGATCTCTAAAGTGGGCAGCTAGGAAGATCAGACTTATCAAGTGTCTCATTTCTCAGTAGTTCTGTAACACTAATAGGGTATATTGCATGGAAAATATGTATGATAAACATTCCATAAAAACAATGCAACACCCTCAATGACTGTGTTCAGCGGTTCCAGCAAATGTGCATACGAAGGAGGAGGAATTTGTAGTGTTTAGTGATCCATTTGGCACAGTTATCAGTGATCAAATGGTCAATTGTGTAGAGTCTTTAATATAGATTTCTTAATACCATTCACTGTTTCCCAAAAAATAGTGAGCATGTTGTGATGTTATAACACGAAAAAGTAAACAACAAACCTACTAGACAACTAATAGCAGCTCCTCTGCAATAGATGGCTTTTTTTGTTAATACTGACTTGTCACTTGCTTGCACACTATACAGCATCTCTAATGGTATATCATATCACAACTACTTGGCAGTAAGTATGACGATGCCAGGTGCAAATAAGCAGACAGAAGCTCTCCTACACACACACACAAAAGATCAACTGGAAAAAAAACAATATAGCACATCTCACACATCTTCACCATAGAGCTGACTGGAAGGATGTCTACTGCAGTAGCAATATTGACAATGTTGTTGTTGTTGTTGTTGTTGTGGTCTTCAGTCCTGAGACTGGTTTGATGCAGCTCTCCATGCTACTCTATCCTGTGCAAGCTTTTTCATCTCCCAGTACCTACTGCAACCTACATCCTTCTGAATCTGCTTAGTGTATTCATCTCTTGGTCTCCCTCTACGATTTTTACCCTCCACGCTGCCCTCCAATACTAAATTGGTGATTCCTTGATGCCTCAGAACATGTCGTACCAACCGAACCCTTCTTCTGGTCAAGTTGTGCCACAAACTTCTCTTCTCCCCAATCCTATTCAATACTTCCTCATTAGTTATGTGATCTACCCATCTAATCTTCAGCATTCTTCTGTAGCACCACATTTCGAAAGCTTCTATTCTCTTCTTGTCCAAACTATTTATCGTCCATGTTTCACTTCCATACATGGCTACACTCCATACGAATACTTTCAGAAATGACTTCCTGACACTTAAATCAATACTGGATGTTAACAAATTTCTCTTCTTCAGAAACGCTTTCCTTGCCATTGCCAGCCTACATTTTATATCCTCTCTACTTCGACCATCATCAATTATTTTGCTGCCCAAATAGCAAAACTCCTTTACTACTTTAAGTGCCTCATTTCCTAATCTAATTCCCTCAGCATCACCCGACTTAATTAGACTACATTCCATTATCCTTGTTTTGCTTTTGTTGATGTTCATCTTATATCCTCCTTTCAAAACACTGTCCATTCCATTCAACTGCTCTTCCAAGTCCTTTGCTGTCTCTGACAGAATTACAATGTCATCGGCGAACCTCAAAGTTTTTATTTCTTCTCCATGAATTTTAATACCTACTCCGAATTTTTCTTTTGTTTCCTTTACTGCTTGCTCAATATACAGATTGAACAACATCGGGGAGAGGCTACGACCCTGTCTTACTCCCTTCCCAACCACTGCTTCCCTTTCATGTCCCTCGACTCTTATAACTGCCATCTGGTTTCTGTACAAATTGTAAATAGCCTTTCGCTCCCTGTATTTTACCCCTGCCACCTTTAGAATTTGAAAGAGAGTATTCCAGTCAACATTGTCAAAAGCTTTCTCTAAGTCTACAAATGCTAGAAACGTAGGTTTGCCATATATTGACAATAAGGTTCGTGAATATATGAGTGTCTTGCAACATTGCTATGAAGTGGCATTCCTAATCAAACTTGCAGCTAAGCAGTACACATGCAAAATCATTAATAACAAATGGCTAACAATAGGAATACAATCCTATTGCAGAAATAAGAGATTGCTATATCTCTACAGTAAAACTACAGACAGCAGGTTATTCCAAACAGTGCAAAAGAATTCGAAACAAAGTAATTGTATAATTGGCAGTTCATAATTAGCTCAAGTCATACATCAAATGCCATGTGGGAATTGATCAATGAAACAGTTGGTAAAAAAGGTAAGATATACTCAATAACATGCATTAAAAATGAACATGGTGTTATCACTGACCCTAAACAATTATGTGAAATATTCAACAGTCACTTCATAAACATTGCTGACAGGTTTTCTTGTTTAATCAAGACTCTCACACCCGCTCGTCACTCAAATTCAGCAGTACTCCCACAATCACTTTTTCTTGACCCAGTCACACCAAGTGAAATTTGCAATATTATAAGGCAGAAATCAAACAAACATTCCCGTGGTTTTGATGGTATATCTAATTACCTTTGAAACAAATCTGTCATCCCTTGTGTGACCCACTGTCAGATAAATTGCTCCTTATCATCAGGTAAATTCCCCAGAATTTTTAAAGCAGCAAAAGTTGTCCCTCTATTTTAAAAAAGGTGAAATGAATGGTGTAAACAACTACAGACCTATCTTCATACTATCCAGCATATCAAAAGACCTTGAGAACGCTGTACATGATCATGTTATTGATTTCTTGAAAAGTAATTGCATACTGAGTCTTCATCAGCTTGGCTTTCAGAAAGGGAGATCAATAAATGGAGCAACATATTCATTTTAAATGAAATCTATATTGCATTCAATGAAAGAAAACACACAACATGTGTGTTCCTTGATATCGCAAAAATTTTTGATCTTGTCAACCATGAATTACTCTTGGAGAAACTACTACATTATGGGATTAGAGGAATGAGCAATTACTGGTTTAGGTCATATCATTCAGATAAAGCACAGAACGTAGTAATCACCTCAAAAAATGGTGAAAGTGCTCAGTGAAACGAGGAAGTAGTAAGACAAGGCATTCCCCAAGGTTCCACACTTGGTCCCCATCTATTTATAATATCTGTCCCAAAGCATTCTGGAGGGTCTACCTTTAAAGTTTGCTGATGAGACCAGTATGCTGCTTTCTAATTATTGTCATCATCAACTCAACACCAAAATTACTGATACAGACTGTAATCTGGTAAAATGGCTAAACAAAAGCAAACTTCTTCTAAATAAAGGTAAACATAAAGGTATCATCTGTCATAGATGATATTGGGGTAGAGAATGAGCCCATATATCGAGAAATAACCACAAAATTCCTTGGAGTGTGGGTAGATGACACACTAGACTGGGACATATATGAAGACGAATTATTAAAGAGAATGAGCAGTCTTTGTTATGATTTTATTATTCTAAGAAAATTCTTTGAAATGGAAACACTATAAAGTGCCTACTTTGCACTAGTGCACTCAATAATTACGCATTGCATTCTTTTTTGGGGCTCCTCCCACAAGAAGATATTTATTATACAGAATTGAATAATTAAGACAATGAAACAAGTGTCCCTATCCTCCACCACTAGATACCTCTTTACAGAGCTCATTATCTTGCCAGTGTCTTGTATCTATATTCATTATACAGTGCGTTTCATTCAGGGAAGTTTACATATATTTACAAAAAATGAAGATGTTCACCACCAGATACTCAACATTGCAGTGACGTATTTATAGTTGATCAATGGCTATGTAAAGGACACAACAGTGTAAGGTAGAGAGTAATACTTCTGTACAAGAAGCTACCTGGAGTCTTGCCAGAAAGGATTCAGACCCAAAATAAAGTCAGTGCTACAGAAACACTGCCACTATTCTGTATGGGAATTTATGAATACCAATCTAAAATAATTTGTGTAAAGTACCTTAATATGTGTGTTACCACTTCATTTTCACTTGACTTGTTTGCCTCATTTAATAGATATAACTGTTGGCTCCTTGTTATGACTTATTTGCACACATGACAACATAATGTAAATAGTGTACACAGGCATTACTCTGCAATCTTTATCTGATGACTATATGTGAACATATTGTAAGAGTGATGACTATACAGAGTGTTACAAAAAGGTACGGCCAAACTTTCAGGAAACATTCCTCACACACAAATAAAGAAAATATGTTATGTGGACATGTGTCCGGAAATGCTTAATTTCCATGTTAGAGCTCATTTTAGTTTCGCCATTCCAACGTGATCAAATTGTAAATTTTCACAATCAACATGTGTGGGCTGACGAGAATCCGCACGCAATTGTGCAATCACGTCATCAACACAGATTTTCTGTGAACCTTTGGGCAGGTATTGTTGGTGATGTCTTGATTGGGCTCCATGTTCTTCCACTTACGCTCAATGGAGCACATTATCATGATTTCATACGGGATACTCTACCTGTACTACTAGAACATGTGCCTTTGCAAGTATGACTCAACATGTGGTTCATGCACGATGGAGCTCCTGCATATTTCAGTCGAAGTGTTCGTACGCTTCTCAACAACAGATTTGGTGACCGATGGCCTGGTAGAGGCGGACCAATTCCATGGCCTCCACGCTCTCCTGACCTCAACCCTCTTGACTTTCATTTATGGGGGCATTTGAAAGCTCTTGTCTACGCAAACCTGGTACCAAATGTAGAGACTCTTTGTGCTCGTATTGTGGACGGCTGTGATACAATACGCCATTCTCCAGGGCTGCATCAGAGCATCAGGGATTCCATGCGACGGAGGGTGGATGCATGTATCCTCGCTAACGGAGGACATTTTGAACATTTCCTGTAACAAAGTGTTTGAAGTCACGCTGGTACGTTCTGTTGCTGTGTGTTTCCATTCCATGATTAATGTGATTTGAAGAGAAGTGATAAAATGAGCTCTAACATTGAAAGTAAGTGTTCCTGGACACATGTCCACATAACATATTTTCTTTCTTCGTGTGTGAGGAATGTTTCCTGAAAGTTTGGCCGTACCTTTTTGTAACACCCTGTGTATGAACAATATATAATTTATATTACTGTATATCATAAAAATGTGTATATTTATGTGTGTGTGTAACTTAAATGTGACTTGTCCTATACTATGCATGATAAAACAATGAGATTTCTGGGATCAATAAAAAAATTAGATCTGTGCCCCAACTGTTTTGACTCTGCAGGAGGTAAATGCGCTAAGTTTAGAGATGATCGGTGTTTGCAAATTCATTCTAGGATGCAGTCAAACCCCACTGAGTATGTACTCACTCCTCTTGAACAACTTCATCCATTTTTCTGGGGTCACGTTAAGGGCCTGGACCTTTGGGAAGCTCCATGGGCATGTCGATGGATTGCTCTGTGTGTTGGGCACAAAGTATCAGTGGTGCGTCACTGCTTTTGGCAGTGGTCTGTGGAACACTCCCACATCTGTAGATCGGTTTCTAGATGTTCATGCAGTATTTGTGCATGTCAAGACCAAAGCACTGTGCAAGCAGTGGTGGTCAACTGAATGTCATCCAGAGAAGGAATATGGGTACATGTTGCACCTGATGTGTTACCAAGAATGATTGGAAACTGTCTGCTTGCATCAGGACTACAATCATATTTTCCTCTGGACAGGCTGCTACTGACACCGTGACACTGCCAAGCACAGCTATTCTGATGTTGTAAAAGAGTTACCTGGAGAGTGGACTGGTGCTTTATTGTCTTCAGTGATGAGTGTAGGTTCTGTCTATATGCAAGTGATAGATGTACATGTGTACAGCTTAGACCTGGTGAGCAGCCTATTCTCTAAGGCATTTGCCTATGATACACAGGTCCCACTCCATACTTCATAATGGGGGGCCACAGTTAACTATTGCCATCACATTTGGTGTTTCTGAACCAGGCGCACTACATAGTAGGCTGCATCCCGGTGCTACGGCCATTTCTTTGACAGGAAGGTGACGTGCTTTTCCAGCACAACAGTGCAAGTCCACATACTTCTGCTGTGATGCAATGTGCCGTTCGTAGTGTACAGCTACTTCCTTAGTGAGCAAGATCACCAGATCTCTCACCAATTCAATACATATAGGACATGGTGAAGCGGTAACATAGTCGTTGTCCATGTCATGTAAGAACCATTGCCAAATCACAATAAAGGATGCGAAGTGATGTTTGGGACAGTCTATCACGTGATGTTATTTGGCACCTTCATGATCTTTTGCACCTGAGAATACATAACCATGTTGCCACCACATGGGGGAGGGGGGGGGGGGGGGGTTTACACTGTGTATTGATAACTGATGTGACTGTTTGGCCACTCTTCACCGTGATGTGTGTTTCATTTGCTCTGAACTTGTTATCATATACTAATACAATATACTACTTGTCACATCACTTCTCAATAAAATGACCTTGTCCTTGAGTGAGTTGCAATTTTTTTTCCCTCCCCCCAGTGTCTGACCCATAAAATATTTAAGTCTTGGGGTAACACCTCAGTTACTTCCTGTTACTTACTGAGGTATCATAAAAAGCTACTCATTTCATTCACAGACTGTTGTTGAACAGTTCCTCACTAGTCAAGACTTTCCTTCTGTCTGTCATATTGACAGACATGACGTAGACTTTAAGGGGTTTCATACTTGGACAATATCACTTCCATTAGTATCTGTACACACACATACCATACATGTTTTAGGCCAGTCAAGAATGATATATGCTATCATATGTTTCCAGGATCTCCTACTGCTCTGCTGATGCCACATACAACCACGTATTTGCATTCATTGCAACGAATAGCAACGAAACACTGGAGTGCCATGCATTCCTGTGCCCTAAAAGGAAAATTGTAAGTATAGTTATATAGTTTTATATATAATTTGTGTAGTTAATCATAATGATGAGAAACATATTGTTGCAGATTTATATTACATATTCATATATAAATATTGCTACATGATGACCATTAACAAGTTATATGAATTAGTATTTCCTACTGACTACCCATTACATATCACGTAAATAGAAATTCTTCTACAGAAAGAGTTATCAAGGAAACCTTGTTCACTTTGTTTTCATATATAATTTTTCTGTCTGTTAGACATTTTACATCACTGGATAAGTGATCAAAAATTTTTGTAGCAGCACTGTGCACCCCTTTTTGTATTAAAGTAGACTTTAATGTGGAATAATAAACATCATTTTTTCTTCTGATATTGTAATTATGTACACCATGGTTCCTTTTGAACTGTAGTGGGTTATTTGCAACAAACTTCATGAGAGTTAATATAACAATGAAAAAAATCAATTTTTGGCAAAATAATGTAATTGGGTAGATAAAAAATCTACTCACCAAGTGGCAGCAGAACACACACATAAAAGAATTTTATAGTTAAGCAAGCTTTCAGAGATAGGTGGCACCTTCTTCAGCAGAAGAGTTGAAGGGGAAGGAAGAGGGGTGAAGGAAAAGAACTAAAGATGTCTAGGAAAAGAGGAAGATTTAGGAAAAGTCATCCAGAACTGCAAGTCAGGGAATACTTACCAGATGTGATGAGGAGTCTTTCCTTCTCATTCCTAGAACTGTCCAGTCCTTTTCATCGCCCCTGTTTCTCCTCCTTCAAACCTTCTGCCTGAAGAAGGAGTCACTGGCTCTAAAAGCTTACCTAATTATAACCTTCTGTGTGTGTTCTGCTGCTGCTTGGTGCATAGAATTTTTATCTATCCATTTTGGAATCAAGTCATGTTCATGGGAGCAATTTTCCACAAAACCTATTATGTCACTGAGAATAAGAGGTAGCTCTGATTTCCATAAATGTTAATAATGCTGGGAAAAACTTCTAGAAGAGAAACCAAGTACAAAAGCTTGGATTACGCAAAGAAGTGAAAACATATTTCTATTACTGTAGCACTCAATTCGGGCCATATAGACTGTCTCTGCACTACTCTGACTGTCAGTTACAATGTACTCAGCTTATGCAGAGTACCTATCACATCTGCTATCTTTTATACATTTTACAGATGATGTGGAATCATAAAAATCTGTAAATAGCCTTTAATTTGCAGCTACTTTACCTTATGCGTCATTCAGTGCTATGTGACAAACAGAGGTGTACAAATTCCCTTTGCAGCCTGCTTGCCCCTAGCTCCTCTGCAACCATTCATGCAGGTCAGCCTACCGCGACGTAAACACAAGAGTACGCATGTACTGAGGCATAGTGGGTAATGCGACCGACTTGGGCTCCCGCAAGCCCGGCCTACCTGGGTTCCCGCAGGCCTGCCAAGCTTCACGGGACCCGCTCAGCTTGCTGCGCCTGACAACAGGTTGCGCTGTCAAGCTACCGTGACTAGAGTAGCCAGGTAGCTAGCCCGCAGTATATTTATCGCAACGGTGGGGGCAGCACAATGAATAGGTCGGACTTTGGTGAGACTGAAAAAAAATTGACAACTGGCGAATACATGCTGGTAACGAAACAGAGCACAAGTACCCCATAGGAAACGTTTTCGTGTGTTTATGAGGCCGCTTCAAATAAATCGGTAGGTGTGTCTCAATGCAAACTATGTAAAAAGCTCTTAAGTACTTATTTAGGAACCTCGAGTATGTTACGACATGTGTGCAAATTTGACAAGCAGTTCCCTCACTCCGTAAATATCTTGAAAGAGTACAAAGATTTAGTGGCCGAAAAGGGCGTCGAAATGTGTGCTAAGGACCTGAGACCATTTAGCAGTATAGATGGAGAAGGATTTCATGGTAACCCGCAAACGATGTCAAAATCTTTTGTAAGGTACTCTATTCCATGCACTGTCCGAAATATTATGTAGACAGTAATGTTCCTCTTGATGGTCAAGTGTGCAAAATTTCTTCAAGATCGGAATAAAACTGTAGGTTGGTGTAGAAGTGTGTAAGTAAAATACCCTCCGCCATGTACCATTCAGAATTTTAAGCAGACAGCGCCCTTCATCCTGCTTTGAATATCAAGTATGCCAAATTTCATCAAGATCGGAATAAAAACGTACAATTTGTAGAATTCCGTTAGGTAAAGTAACCTCTGCCATGCACCCTACGAAATTTTAAGTAGACTGTGACCTTCCTCTTGGTTTCAAGGTATAGTGTGCAAAATTTCATCAAGAGTGTATGCAATACAAACACACGGACACAATGAAAACACACTTTCAGTTTTTCTCAAATTTTCCAATTTTTCGGTCGATTTTCGAAAAATTTTATTTCATAAAAACCTTGTCCTGAGAATTACGAACACAGCAAAAAAAAAAATTGCCGAATTGGTCCAGCCGTTCTCGAGTTTTACGCTTATCAGCGCATTTGGCAATTCATTTTTATTTATATAGATAATAAGCCCGAAATATACGCGTAAAGGTAGAATGTACAAATAAAATCCAATATTTTTTGACCTGAAATTAATATATATATAATGTTAGGGTTTGTCTTTTGGTGCTCAGGTAAAATAAAAACTTTTAATTAACGTTCATAGTACGACAATGAAGCGCGCAGACTAAACGGCTGCGTAGCGCAGCTCAGCAGTAATATGGGCAGGCAAGCAAGTTTCCCGCAGCCTGTCCGGGTTGGGTTCTGCTTGGCTTGGCTGGGAGTGAAGCAGCCTGCCCGTTCTGTTGACAACGCGCGGCGGCCTGCCCGCCTGGCCACCGGGCAAGCATGGGCGAGTTAAAAGCGGAACATGTACACCTCTAGTGACAAACCGTTTATAAGAGATCATATGAAAATTTCACTATACTTCTGCAGTAGTCCACATTTTAAGCTTCAAGTGGGTTATCCTTTTACTTCAAATGCAGATTGAGTAGTTCTTCAGCAACATAAAGACTGGATCCAGTCAACCTTGGGAAGGACTCAGTAGGGTGTTTCCAAAGGGTAAATACTTGATCCATTACACATCTTATGGTATACAGGTTACTTTATGCAGATTATTCAGTAGCAATGGTATGAGGTGAAGCAAATGAAAAACTAATCCAGTACATCAAACAGTCTCTTAGAGAGGTAAAGATATTCTTTCCAAAATTAAGTATGAAGTCAGAGATCTTATTTTCTTAGTGGCCTTGTAAATAAAATCTTGATACAGACTAATATGTGGATGTCTTGATAAAAAAGTTGAACAGTCTTGGTTATGTTATGAACTTAGTAAACAATGTGACTGAATTAGATGTTAAAAAAGTCTGTACATAAATTTAGGAGGACCATAAATGCAGGAAAGAATGGGCAAACATGTTAACTTTTGTGTAAAAGCCTTGAGTTAATGACAACCCCTTCTATCTTTATATGTGGAACACTCAATTGTATGTAACAGTGTCATCAACAGTTTTAGTAAATTTCTTTGAAAATAAGTGTCACAGGAGAGATAGATCAAATTATAAACTAATATATCACAGTCTCAAATTTTTTGAGAATATTCCCCATTTTATGGAAATGAAAATTTACAATAAAACTGCAAACAAATATGAACTATCAACTGAAACAAGCATTACAAAAAAATTTAAAATTGAATTTTATTATTGTATAGATCAAGGGTGTCCAAATCAATGCGGCCCAAGAAGTAAACATTTATCACAGCATCAGAAATATATATATTGCATGAAATTCCATTTATTTACAGTTATGATAAGTTGAATATTTTCAATTTTGAACTTGCACCACATGATGCTATTCTCTCATTGGCCCACACTGTTCTTAACATAGCTACCCATTCTATACTTGACCCATCCCCATGTCTCATTCTTATAACTAGCCAATCCTTCAGATGCACAGGTCTGTTATTTTACAGCAACTTTGGTTGTAACTAGGAAACTAATCATTTCGAGACATGAATTTATGGAAATGCAAGGAAATCTGTACAGTTATGATAAAGACCCTTTCCCCCCATTGTTCTTATCACTACAAGTCAGTAGAGCCAGAAATCTACGCTACTTAAAATTGTGTATATGTCTTAACTACATTCCTCTGACTGCCACCCTCTCTCCCTTCCTCTTTGGTTACTGTGTGTGGTAAGTACATTATGTATCCCCCAAAAATTCACATCTTCTTCCAATGTGACCGAGATAAACTAAAAGGTTGGACACCCTGGGTGTAGATGAGAATACATAGATAAAACTGAGATTATTGATGAATCTCTGTAAGGTTTTGATACGGTTTTCACTAATAGATAGATTGCTTCATGAGGAAGATTTGTGTGGATAATTTTCTTAGCACCATGCCGCAGAAGACTTCTGGTTGTAGATACTTTGTGCTAAATGTGTGAAGCAAGGGAAAGTTGATAGTCAAATTCTAATTGTAAAAATATGCTGTGTGATTTTCAACTTTTACTTTCTGAGATTCATCACTGTTCACAAATTCACCATCCATACCAGGAGTTATTGCAATAATTTTCAGTTGCTGAAGTATACTAGTACACTTTTCCCTTCTGCACTACATTTTTTGTAAGCATGAGTCATTAATAGAGTACAGTACAGTAGTACATTTTATGTTTGCAGGCACAAGAGGTCACACTAACTGTGGCACGGTCTTTCAACACAGCCTATGAGATGTGGCAGATGTCTCAAGGATCCAATAAACTTCAAGATGAGATCAACAGACAGCTGTCTCAGAAACATAAAATCTCAGGTAAGTACACCAGGAGAGGCTATTACTAAGAAGCAGTGCTCATCACAGAGTTGAATATTGTAACATATTCAGGTTATCTGAATTAAATTGCTGACACTAATGAAGTATACATTTCAAGAAAGGAAAAATGTCAAAGTATATCATTGGAAAGATTTACAGGTTCTTTAAAAGTTGTCATTACATTTTGTGAAATAGCAACTGAAGTACTGTATTGGTGGTAACAAAAAGAGATATTCTTCAATAAATGAGCAAAGAATTTACAAAGCAGATAAGAGATTTTTTAATATTGTGGTGGATTACTTTAACCTGACATAAAAATGAGTGATGAATGATAGGTAAGAATGAACATAATGTTTATCATCATCATCACCATCATCATCATCAGTTTGACATTCATTGTTATTTAAAGGTGTCCCCTAAACTTTGCCATGGATTACGGTCCTAGGTTGTATACAATCAAGTTGCTCCTGCATGTTTTTTATTCATCTACCCACCTCCAGTTAGATTATTGTCCTAGTCTCTTCCTGTCTCTTGGAATGCAGCAAAGAATCTCCTTGGGTGCATATCTTGTCAACCTCCATTTCATTTTCATTACTGTCATACTTACAAAGAAGCACTAGAAAACTAGGGCTTAGTCTACTCTATGATAGGTTATCAGCTGCCAACCAATAGGCAGAAGATACTGTAAATAAGAAAAATGTAAGAGGTGGAGCAGTCATTATTTTAAATTTATTCAGTAGAGGAACTGAAACATCAGAAGTCATAGGACTAGAATGACCATGCTCTAAAAGTTATATGTTGTCAGACGTTTTCTTCATGTACAACATACAGTTAATGTTCATCTATGCCTTACAATCATGACACCTAGTACTATAGTATGTTTATCACTTAACTGCAAATTATATCAAAATATGTGACAACAGATAGTAATCTGGAGGTGATATAACATCAGAAACAATTAAAACTTACATTGTTTTCAAGTGCATGGAAGCATTTGTGTCCCTTGATGGTAGAAGTAACTATCAGTTAGAATTTGAAGTGTATTCACAAGCAAAATATTTTGTAGTGTACACAGATACATATAAAACTACACACTATCCTACCTTTTGAAACTATTAGTTCCTTTTTCAAGCAGGAGAGAAGGATAGGTTGGAGAAAGTTTAAAATAGAGGACAGGTCATTCAGATCCCAAGTTGAGAGGAAACCACCTCTTTTGAGGATAAGGTGAGATGCAGAGAAAGTGGGAGGTCAAAGATAGCAACTTTGTAGGATGTGTGTCAGCTTCTGTTCAGAGATGATGACAGAGTGACAAGTAAAGGAAGAGAAATTAATAGTGCAATTAAGAACTTGGAGGAGAAGCATGTGGAACAAATATTTGAGAAAGAGGGGAGAGAGGAGAAAGAATCAGGTAAATTTGAGTTGTGAAAAGGAGTTAAGCTTTTGCAGAAGTGGACAAGTTCTTCTTCACTATGAGTCCAGACCACAAAGCTGTCAGCGACAAGCTAGAGGGATCAGCTTCAGGGTCCTGAGGAATGTCATATCCTCCATACAAAACCAAAAGGAACTGTTACTGACCTCCATCTCACCAAAATCCCTATCCAAATTTCAAGCCTATAAAATCAATTAGGAAACAAGAATGACTATGGATTTACAGCTACCACCCTATATCAAATGCTTCCTTCTATAAAGTCAAGGCATACACAGTAAATGTATCTGCTCAACAACCAAATCCTTCAACACCCACATCAACAACTTCTCCAAGGCTTTCTGCTCCAACAGCTACACTACAGTCTTATTCACAAACAAATCTTCAGGAGAATATCCTCCTCTTACACTGTAACACATTTCACATTTCAAAAAAATTAAGAAGCTTCCCTTTTTGTCATCCAGTACCACTCGGGTCTTGAATGCCTCGATACAATACTTCACCAAAGCTATGACTTTCTCAAGACAAGCCTGATATGAAATGCACTCTACCTGATGCTCTGCCCACACCATCCACTGTTATCTTCTGTCATCATCTAAACATTCACAATGTTCCAGTCAAACTGTATGACATACTTGAATCATTATCTATATAATGTGAGTGGTTAGAATAAAAAATCTACTCAGCAAGCTGCAACAGGAGAACACAAACCAAACACAAAAAGGGTTAACTTCTGCAAGCTTTTGGAACCAGTGGCTCCTTTTCTGGAAATTGAGCTGAAGCAGAAGGAAGAGGGTTGAAGGAAAAGGACTGAAGAGGTTTACGAAAAGGGGTACAGTTCAGAAAAGTCACCTAGAACCTCAGGTCAGGGAGACTTACTGGATCAGATGAGAAGGAAATCAAAAGGCAGAACAATTTACAGAAGTACTCATGTTGTTTATCAACTAACAGTGATTTATTTAGGAATAACCTGCACTAAACTGGCTTACTCAATAAATAGGCATAGAAAATTTTTGCACTTTGTTCTGACCCAGTACACAGTTGCTGAATATGATCTTCAGCATGACTTAAGGGACCTGAGTGCCTGCTACACTGTAAGAGGTACTTGGATCTTCTCTCGCGATACTACAGGGTGGCACATGAAATGTGTTACCAGTTGTTTCTTTCACAATTTACGATGCACATTAGATAACCCGCTGGGATCTCTACAGCAGTACCAGCAGAGCTTGGAAAAACAAATGGGTTACAAAATGATGTGTAATTCACGATACTGCTGCTAGGAGACTAGTAAGCAGCAATGGCTGACAATGCAAGACTGACGACACAGCAACGATCCACAATTGTGTTACTTTTTCATGAAATGAGAAGCCTTGTTGTCACTCAGAGGTGTTTATGACAACAGTTTAACACATGATGGGTCCCTTGCTAGAAGGCCATCCACAGGTTGTACGATAAATTTGTACAGGAAGGAACAGTATTGGAAGCAAAGCGACCTCAGCCTAAGCCTGTTTGTTCAACAGAGAATATTGAAGCGGTACGAGTTGCTGTACAGAGAAGTCCTGGGAAATTGTGTAGAAAGGCAGCAGTGCAACTGGGAATATCCAGGTGCTCCATTCAATGCATTCTTAAAAGTGACCTCCATATGTACCCATACAAGATGACCTGTGCACAGAAGCTCACTGAAGAACGCAAGCAGCAGAGACTACTGTTTGCTCAGTGGGCGGAGGATGGGGAAGAAACTGTCAACAACGTTTGGTTTTCAGACAAGGCACATTTTCATTTTGATGGCGTGGTTAACGAACAAAATGTACTCTTTTGGGCCACTGAAAACCCACAAGTGTTTCATGAACAACAACATTATGCTCTGAGGATTACAATGTGGGCAGCAGTTTCCAGTCACAGATTTATTGGACCCCTTTTCTTTGAAGAAACTGTGAACAGCGAGCATTATTTGGGCATGCTTCACAATAGCTTCATTCCACAGCTTCTTGCTACTGCCTTGCCCTTCAACATGCAGTGGTTCATGTAAGATGGGGCAAGGCCACATACTGCAAACACTGTGTTGGAATTTTTACATGAGCATTTCAACATGCGGATCATTTCACTCAGGTTTCCAGGTTGCTTCAATGACAGACAAAATTGGCCCCCCAATAGTCCAGACCTCAATCCATGTGACATTTTTCTTTGGAGGTACCTAAAGGAAAAAAATTTTCCCGAAATGTCCACATGATTTAATGGAGCTCAGAAGACTTATTCTTCAAGCTTGCAGTGAAATTATGGAAAACATGTGCCATAGGGCAATCACTAACTTCAGTGTTCATTTGAAGGAAGTTAGGAAACGAAATGGAGCACATATTGAGCATGTGCTGAGTTAGAACAAATCTTCATGGACGGCTCTTCATTGTAGTATATGTTCCTTTCAGATTGTATTGACAATGAAGTTTATATTCAAAAACAAAATGGTAACACATTTCATGTGCCACCCTGTAGTTTCCCTAAACTCTGGAGCTGGGAACTTGCCTACTGAGACCCTACATTCATGCCCACACCTTCCTTGACTTAACTTCCATTAAAATATCCCCCACACCCTTTTTCCATTATCATCCTGTATTTTTATCATAATTTTTATTTATTATGTACCATTAATTTTTTATTGTTTTCACTTTTTATCTTTTTTCTCTGCTCCCCCCTCTTTCTTATTTTCTTCACTGTCTTAGTTCTTAATTTACCCTTTTCATTTTTTATCTTCTAATCTATCTTTACAACACAATTCATAATCACTGGGCTGAAGCTGGCACAGTGCTTACCACTGTACTATCTTTGACCACCTTCTCTTCCAATGCTTCCTCCTTTATCTCTGTCCTTCCTTATCCTTAAAATAAGATAGTTACATCCAATCCTGGAGTCTTAGTGATATGCACTTCCACTTTAATCTTCCCCAACTTATCCTTCTTCCCCCCCCTCTAGGAAGAACTAATAGAATAGTAGTTCAGAATGCTAGGACAATGTGTTATAGATGTTTATCTGCATCATTAGATATTTCATATCATGACTGTAAGTACCAGCCAGCAATTATGTTGTGTTGTTTTTTTTTGTTTTCGCAGCTGATTTTTTCCTTTGAAACAATGAAATAAAAAAAATCACCATTTCAGAATTTTGTTTGCAATATAGTGCCTTCCCAGCTCCATTGTGGCAAAAGCTTCTCTACCGTATATGTATCTAAATATCTAATGTGGCTATACCATTGACCTAATATCCTTATTGGATTTTGTCCAATTAAAATTCCATAGAAATCTATTACTCATACACTGAAAAGTTACATCCTTAGGTAATGAGCAATGCGCTCTATGTTGTCACGATAAATATATAGTGAATATTCCTCTGTACTGCTAATATAGTATTCTTTTATGTTACAATTTTATTTTATTTCAGAGTTCAGTAACACAAGACAAGAAATAAACAGCACCAAATTGCAGAGTGAGAATAAGAGTCTTCTGATTGACTTTTCATCAGAGCCAGCTACACTGTCTGACAATGGAAACACATGGGTAAGTTGTTTAGTGGCATTTCAAAAATTAAATGGGAGAAAATTGTCTCTCAGTTTTAGTTAAAACATAAAATGGCCCCTCACTTTCCAGACCATTTCTAATTTTCGATGAAACATGGCTGACAAATCACAAGCATCTAATGAAGCCACTATAACAAAAGTCACATTAACCAAGATTTCATCACTTTCTTCCACATTTATATCGCTTCTATTTCTTATTGTTCTGTCCTTTAATTTCTTCAGTTATTTGAATTACTTTAATTTATATCTATGCACAGTGTTCCCAGCAGATTTAGTTCATTATTGTAGCAATAGAGGTTGGTGAAGTTTACTTCATTGTTACCATTCAATAATCATTCAATTCATGATAAAAACAGGTAAAATATTATGTGTATGTTACATCTTTGAATACATACTATAATAGAACTTATGTCCCCAAAATCATATAAATGGCATACAGACAGACATGCAAAGTAAGTTAATATTTATTGATAAATTTAGTCTGGAAATTCAAACATTTGTATTCAATTAACATTCAAACACCCATTTGAAAACTAACAAATTTTGGGAGGTAGAGATATGTATGTATGACATTTATTCATGAATATCTAGTCTATTCTTAACCTAAAGTACCGAAGTCTGAAGTGGAGATAAACATTATACACAATTATATAAAAGTAAAAGCGATGAACCCAGACTTCAGAGAAATATTAATTGTCTCATTACATTTCCATCAACTAGATTCCATGCCTTTTTTACTGCTCTCATTTGTAATCTGTAGTTTTCATTATCCTTTACCTTTATTCATTGGTTTCTGAAATGTAATAGTAGTCTGAACAAATAGGTCTCTTAGCAACTAAATTATTCAGATAGTGAAGGGAGATGAAAATTTAATAGTCATGGGTGACTGGAATTCGGTAGTAGGAAAAGGGAGAGAAGGTAACATAGTAGGTGAATATGGATTGGGGGGTAAGAAATAAGATTTCAGATAGATTATATAATGGTAAGACAGAGATTTAGGAACCAAGTTTTAAATTGTAAGACATTTCTAGGGGCAGATGTGGACTCTGACCACAAACTATTGCTTATGAACTGTAGATTAAAACTGAAAAACTGGGAAAAGGTGGGAATTTAAGGAGATGGGACCTGGATAAACTGACTAAACCAGAGGTTGTACAGAGTTTCAGGGAGAGCACTAGGGAACAATTAACAGGAATACAAACGTCTCAAAAATGAGATCGACAGGAAGTGCAAAATGGCTAAGCAGAGATGGCTAGAAGACAAAAGTAAGGATGTAGAGACTTATTTCACTAGGGGTAAGATAGATACTGCCTACAGGAAAATTAAAGAGACCTTAGGAGAAAAGAGAACCACTTGTATGAATATCAAGAGCTCAGGTGGAAACCCAGTTCTAAGCAAGGAAGGGAAAGCAGAAAGGTGGAAGGAGTATATAGAGGGTCTATACAAGGGTGATGTACTTGAGAACAATATTATGGATATGGAAGAGGATGTAGATGAAGATGAAATGGGAGATACGATACTGCGTGAAGAGCCTGACAGAGCATTGAAAGATCTGAGTTGAAACAAGGCCCTCGGAGTAGACAACATTCCATTAGAACTACTGACAGCCTTGGGAGAACCAGTCCTGAAAAAACTCTACCATCTGGTGAGCAAGCTGCATGAGACAGGCGAAATACCCTCAGACTTCAAGAAGAATACAATAATTCCAATCCCAAAGAAAGCAGGTGTTGACAGATGTGAAAACTACCGAACTATCAGTATAATAAGTCACTGCTGCAAAATACTAATGCGAATTCTTTACAGACAAATGGGAAAACTGGTAGAAGCCGACCTCAGAGAAGATCAGTTTGGATTCCGTAGAAATATTGGAACACGTGAGGCAATACTGACCCTACAACTTATCTTAGAAGCTAGATTAAGGAAAGGCAAACCTACATTTCTAGCATTTGTAGACATAGAGAAAGCTTTTGTCAATGTTGACTGGTCGGCTTCTACCAGTTTTTCCATTCATCTGTAAATAATTCGTGTTAGTATTTTTCAGCTGTGACTTATTAAACTGATAGTTCGGTAATTTTCACATCTGTCAACACCAGCTTTCTTTGGGATTGGAATTATTATATTCTTCTTCCGAGGGAAGATGTCTCATACATCTTGCTCACCAGATGGTAGAGTTTTGTCAGGACTGGCTCTCCCAAGGCCATCAGTAGTTCTAATGGAATGTTGCCTACTCTCGGGGCCTTGTTTCAACTCAGATCTTTCAGTGCTCTGTCAAACTCTTCACGCAGTATCATATCTCCCATTTCATCTTCATCTACACTCTCTTCCATTTCCATAATATTGTTCTCAAGTACATCACCCTTGTATAGACCCTCTATATACTCCTTCCACCTTTCTGCTTTCCCTTCTTTGCTTAGAACTGGATTTCCATCTCAGCTCTTGATATTCATACAAGTGGTTCTCTTTTCCCCAAAGGTCTCTTTAATTTTCCTGTAGGCAGTATCTATCTTACCCCTAGTGAGATAAGCCTCTACATCCTTATATTTGTCCTCTAGCCATCCCTGCTTAGCCATTTTGCACTTCCTGTCGATCTCATTTTTGAGGCGTCTGTATTCCTTTTTGCCTACTTCATTTACTGCATTTTTATATTTTCTCATTTCATCAATTAAATTCAATATTTCTTCTCTTACCCAAGGATTTCTACTAGCCCTTGTCTTTTTACCTACTTGATCCTCTGCTGCCTTCACTACTTCATCCCTCAGAGCTACCCATTCTTGTTCTACTGTATTTCTTTGCCCTATTCCTGTCAATTGTTCTTTTATGCTCTCCCTGAAACTCTGTACAACCTCTGGTTCTTTCAGTTTATCCAGGTCCCATCTCCTTAAATTCCCACCTTTTTGCAGTTTCTTCAGTTTTAATCTACAGTTCATAACCAATAGATTGTGGTCAGAGTCCACATCTGCCCCTGGAAATATCTTACAATTTAAAATCTGGTCCCTAAATCTCTGTCTTACCATTATATGATCTACCTGATACCTTCTAGTATCTCCACAATTCTTCCATGTATACAACCTTCTTTTATGATCCTTGAACCAGGTGTTACCTATGATTAAGTTGTGCTCTGTGCAAAATTCTACCAGGTGGCTTCCTCTTTCATTTCTTACCCCCAATCCATATTCACCTACTATGTTTCCTTCTCTCCCTTTTCCTACTCTCGAATTCCAGTCACCCATGACTATTAAATTTTCGTCTCCCTTCACTACCTGAATAATTTCTTTTATCTCATCATACATTTCATCAATTTCTTCATCATCTGCGGAGCTAGTTGGCATATAAACTTGTACTACTGTAGTAGGCATGGGCTTCGTGTCTATCTTGGTCACAATAATGCATTCACTATGCTGTTTGTAGTAGCTTACCCGCACTCCTATTTTTTTATTCATTATTAAATCTACTCCTGCATTACCCCTATTTGACTTTGTATTTATAACCCAGTATTCACCTGACCAAAAGTCTTGTTCCTCCTGCCACCGAACTTCACTAATTCCCACTATATCTAACTTTAACCTATCCATTTTCCATTTTAAATTTTCTAACCTACCTGCCCGATTAAGGGATCTGACATTTCACGCTTCGGTCCGTAGAACTCCAGTTTTCTTTCTCCTAATAACGACATCCTCCTGAGTAGTCCCCGCCCAGAGATCCGAATGGGGGACTATTTTACCTCCGGAATATTTTACCCAAGAGGACGCCATCATCATTTAACCATACAATAAAGCTGCATGCCCTCAGGAAAAATTACGGCTGTAGTTTCCCCTTGCTTTCAGCCATTTGCAGTACCAGCACAGCAAGGCTGTTTTGGTTAGTGTTACAGGGCCAGATCAGTCAATCATCCAGACTGTTGCCCTTGCAACTACTGAAAAGGCTGCTGCCCCTCTTCAGGAACCACATGTTTGTGCAAACAGCATACTGACCTGAATTCTAGGAGTGTTTGTAAGATGACATATTCTGGCATTCATGATTCTTGAGTTTGATCAATTAAATTTTCATTTCCCTGTGTTTCAAACATTATACTCCCCCATGCACTGCTACTGTAACTGATTAAGTCATTCAGTAAACTGCTTGCAAAATAATAGCAAGAGGCCACCTATTTGTACCTTAATCAATATTTTTCTCCATTTTTAATAACAAAACAGGCCATCACCTGAATTGCTTTATGGAATAATGGAGTCTTCACCACCTGCAATGTGCCATGTGCTCATTTCACAGGAGTTTATTTATTTCCAGAATGCACTAAGATAGCATGTAGTCATCATGATCCTTCTCGTTTTCATGATATTTATACTTAGCTTACAGAACATCACAATTTCCTCTTTTTTTTATTAAGCCAACAATTTGGCCATTCTGTGAATACAAAGTTGAATGAATTATTTTTCTATACATTGCATTTCAGTTCTTGTGACATAACATTTCATACATGGGATCTACTTATGCTCATTTCCACAGCAAATGTGTGATTACAGTGTTGAGGCTGGTCAGTGGCTATTTCAGTTTTGGGTACACATATGTATTTTGTAATATTTTCATTCACCTCATTTTATTCTTTTGAAACCAAAACTATTTTCTCATTATATTCCAGGTCAGTTTTGAAGAAGACAGCACTGAAAACATCAACACCAACTTTGCAAGGTAATTGTTTTTCATATGCACAGAATTATGAGTTAGAGTAAGTACCAAACAGTCTTATAAAAATGAAATAACTTTTCTTTAGTCATATCAGCACCAATGACAAAATAATATTCTGTTAAAAATATTGTTGCAAATTAATCATTAATCATTAATGCTACCTGCTGTTCATGGGTTGAGCTTGAAAATGCATATGTTTAGATTGTTTTGGACCCAAGCTTTATGATCATATATGAGGGTTGCCCCAGAAAGTAATGCACCACATTTTTTTCTCAGCCAAAAACAATTCTACAAATGTGAACCATTACCTATGTATTATTTGAAGTCTGCTGAGTGAGCATGCCAAGTTTCCATCTCTTCCGACAGATAGTGTAGTTGCACAACAGTTTCAAACTGGTGTCTGTAGGTGATGTACGTTACAAGCAACATGCTGCCATTGAATTTCTCACTGCAGAGAAAGAAACTGTGGGGAATGTTCACAAACACTTGTACAAAGTCTATGGAGCATCTGCTGTTGACAGAAGTACAGTTAGTCGCTGTGCACGGAGGGTGAGGTCATCAGTAGGCAGTTTGGCGGAGCTCTGTGATTTGCAGCGGTCTGGGAGACCATCCACGGTTGTCACACCTGTCATGTGACAGTGAGGTGATGTTGTCATTTGTGAGGACAGATTAAAGGACGCCATTCGTGTAAGACATTTTGAGGATGATGAGGAGGTGATTCGCGCAGTGAAGCACTGGCTCTGCCACCAGGACAGGGATTGGTATGCCCTTGTTTCGCAGTGGAGGAAGGCCATAAATGGGATGGAGACACATGGAAAAAAACGGTGTGTAGATAAAACACCATTCTTTCATGTGTGTAATTCTCATTATGTTCAATAAAGAATTGTTGAAGAAAAAAATGCTGTGCATTTCATTCTGGGCAGTCCTCGTAACAAGTTATAGCAGCTTGTGGTGTACAAGTTTTGTTTCTTGAATATAAGGACACTTCAATACAAAACAGAAAAAAAATTAATACTGGTGATACAAAAAAGGGTATACATTGGAATAAAAGCAGTGTGTTAGCCAGAACTGGCAATTTTTTTTTTTTTTTTAAATTTGTCGGAGACTCAAAATATTATTTGCATTTGCACTGACATTCAGAGATAATCAGCACAACAAATTACAATACAAAATCAAAGAGAACTGTGTTCATGTCGTTGTCAGTAGTGTTATTCCACTAGGAAATGTTCTGTTAATGTGAAATTAAGGTCATGTTATCATGTCATAACCACATTCAAGTCCAAATTACAAAGCATGCTCATTAATGAAGTACAACATCTAGCACTGTTAATGGAGTACAATATACAGCACCGAAAGAAGGTTTATTACTGATATCAACATACAGATAAAACAGAACTGAACTCCTGGACAGATAGTACTGCTATTTATACAAACATCAAATACCTCAGAATACACAGTCATTACAAACATAAGAAATTTCAAGAACCTTCCAGACGCAATAAATACTAAATGAAAAATGTTTACTGGTTGTGGGGTTTGTGACCCACAGCATGTCAGCCACAAAGACTAACCACAACTTCACAAGGTGCACAACACAGCTTGAGGCATTGCTCCCTCTCCTGGAGAAACAGTGACCCACTGTTCAGAGGTTCTATTGGAGCACCCTGGATATGGGTCTTGTCCTGGGTCCCCTTATAGCAGCACTGGAGGATCCTTATGTTCTTGTTGCATTATCACATCCTCTTTACTGTGACGAGCATTGAAGGTAGTCTCTCCAGTTGACGCTTCATGATGATCAATGAGGTTTCCTGTTTCCTTGAATAAGAAACCCCCCTTGTCAATCTGCACTCAGAACTGTAGCAGAGCTTCATTCAAAGGACGTGGATGATGTCTCTGTGTGTTTGTCTTTTTGGTGAAGGGTCATAATCTTCCACTTTGTATGTGACACTCAACAAGCAAAAAGGGATACAATACAGCCTAAAGTAATGCTTTATTAACTTTTCTGATCGACCAACTTCCTGCACAGTCATAAAAATCCACACAAAGTCTCCTGGGCTGTATCTCACTCACTGTTGCTTGGTGTTATAGAGCTCTCAGCTCCCTCCAGGGTGTCCAGGGTCCATATGCAAACAAGCTGTTTTGCTTCTTCAGTGATAAGGTATTTCATGTAGTCATCCTGAGTATCAGTGTAAGCCTTGAGACTGTGTAGCATAAAAAATGGTGTGAAGCCTATAGAACCTTGTTTTGCTGTGTTATATGCAAATGTCGTGATGGACAGTATTGTATCCCAATCTCTCTGTTTAACATCAATGTACAATAAAAGCATATCTGCCAGTGTCTTATTAAAGTGTTCTATCAGGCCATTTATCTTTGGGTGGTAGCAGTTGTCACACTGTAGGTGATAACACAATCAATCACATCTGGTACTAGTCTCGACTGGAAAACTTTTTCCATGGTCAGAGATCATTGCAAAGTGTGGTCTGAGCTTCAAAATTATGCCTTCTACAGTATAAGGAGTCTTGAAACTCCCTAACTTCAGCACACAACACAACTTTGGTGACAGTGTAGCAGGTGAGGTAATCAGGGCTGCCATTATCCATTGATCATCATTTATCAAATTTTGGGACCCAAGAGTTTGATTACAATATGGTGGAATGGCACTGCTGCAGGTGGCGTTGGAAATACAATAGATGCCCTGGATGTAACTGCAGCATGTACTCCCATCACTGGCGTTCTGTACACTGGCTCACAAAGTGTGTAATGGATCAGTAGAGACCTGGCCTGTTACGCCTGCATCTGACTGTGCCTAGAGCCTTCATGAATCATCAGCACACAAACTACAATACAAAATCAAAGAGAACTGTGTTAATGTCATTGGCAGTAGTGTTATTACACTAGGAAATGTTCTGTTAATGTGAAATTAAGTTCATGTTAACATGTCATAGCCACATTCAAGTCCAAATTAGAAAGCATGCTTATTAATGAAGAACAACATCTAGCACTGTTAATGGAGTACAATATACAGCACTGAAAGTGTCATAGAATTGCTTTAAGATGGTTGCATGTCATCCCAGCTCATTTACAGCCAACTATTTCAGCGTCATTGGACCACAGCTTCTCTTATACAATATTCCATTTATTACTTGGAATTCTCCTTTGGTCAGTTCCTCCTTCTTCATGGTCTCTATAGTTTTCTGCAATCCCAGATATTTTCTCTGTTCAAGAGAAATATCATTAAATGCATGATTACTGAGATTTTGTCCATACTGCTGTGTTTCACCAAACAATCCCTTGAAAGGCAGTTGGTGTCATTGTGTCTGTGTTGGTTTTAGTATATCTCTATGGCGTCTTACTCCTAAAGCCTCTGTGACCCTCTCACCACCAGATTTATAGATTCTTCAAGCTAGTCAGCCAGCATAGAGAGTGGTGGTCCGTACAGTGATGAATGGTTCACCAAATAAATGTGGCCAGAAATTGTTGATGTCCCAGACAACTACAAGGCATTCCTTCACCGTTGGACAGTTCATATCAGACTTGGAGAGTATTCTGGAAACATAAGCTATTGGTGGTAATTGACGAGGGACGCCTGAAGTGGGTAATACATGTGGAGATGAAAGCACATGCAACTGAATCGGCCGTGATGTCTGAAAGACATCTGGTTACCTGATTGATGACTGAAAGAATATACTTACACCCCTCAGATGGTGGAAGTAGGCCCACTATGTTGATGTGCACATGTCGAAGGCATCACTTCAGCATGTCAAATTCGCCCAGTGGTGATTCTGCCTGACATTTGACTTGCTTCAAGGACACATGGCCAGGACAAAGGGACAGAGGTTGACCAGAGACGTCTCAGTATAAGGAGTGGTGAGCTGGAAGGCAGTGGGACACCAAGGTCACACCGAGTTAGGGTCCTGCCACAGATTTTGAAGTTTGATGTCGTCTGTCTGTCACCATGCCAGATCATCCAAGTCCAAAGGAGAAGTGATGGAATTCACTCTGGAAAGGTAATCTGTAATCATGTTTCCCATCCTCTGGATGTACCAAATGTCAGTGGTATATTGGCTAATCAGGTCCATATGGCGGAATCTCATTGGAGGAAGATCCTGAGCTGGGTTGCGAACAGCACCAGCAAATAGCTTATTGTCTATAAAAATTGTAAATGTGCAGCCTTCGATGTCATTGTGGAAGTATCTCATTGCTTCATAAACCATGAGTAGCTCACAGTCAGCTGCTGACCACTTGCATTAGGAAGCCCTGAGTTTCCTCGAGAAGAACCAGAATGACTTGGTTGTATTGCCAGCTGAAAAACAATGCTGACCGAAGTGTTACTCACATCAGTTGTGACAGAGATGTGTGCACCTGGAACTGTGTGCATGAGCATGACGGCATTTGAAAGTACAATCTTGAAGGCATTGAACACCTGAATCACTTCATCTGACCACTGCACTTTTCATTTCCCAAAGGTATTTTTCCCGGCCAAAGCATTTGCAAATGGGGCCTGGATGGAGGCAGCATGGGGAAAATGTCTGTAGCAGAAATTTACCATACTCAGAAAATGGTGCAGATTGTGGAATGCCATGGGTAGGGAGAGATCATGGACGAAACTGACCTGATCATACATTGGATGGATGCAGTCAGCATTGATGGTGTGACCGAGAAAGGTTACACTCGCATCGCCCAATTGCAGTTTCTTGTGGTTAATTTCTATGCTGTTGTCACTCAGGACAGCCTGAACCTAGGCTAAGGGGTGCCTGTGTTCCTCAACAGAGGTCAGAAGATCAGGATATTGTCAAGGTAGGCATAGCAAAATGAGAGATTGAACAAGATAGAGACAAAGACTTTTACCATGTCTGGACCTTGTTTTTTAAGGCATAAAGCAGAACTCAAATAGGCCAAGTGGTCTAATGATTGCCACTTTAGCAATGTCATCTTCGAACATAGGGTTCTGAAGATATGCCTTCTGGCAGTCAAGAACACCAAACATTGGCGCAGATCAGCAGTTGGGCGAAGTCCCAAAGTCCTGGATGTGGGGTGTGGGATAGTTGTCAATAATGGTGCAAGCGTTAAGTTTCCAGTAGTCACCACCCTACCAGACTGACTTGTCTTTCTTAAGCACAAGGTGAATGGGTAACAACCATTTACTGTCTGAGGGGTTTACAATACCCATGTTTAAAAGGTCATTAAAAGCCACTTTCACATGGTATAGTTTCTTTGGTGGGAGGCAGGACGCTTTGTAGTACATGGGAGGGCCTTTTGTCATGATCACTGTATGGCAGGTGCCATTAATGATCGTACCTAATTGTACATCTTGCACACATGAAGAAGGAATACAGTTGTCACTGCATGGGACAGTGGACAATACACTGGGAAACACAATGTCACTAACCTTAGTGTGTGGATGCTGAGGCCCACAGCGGTGTGTCGGCTGTGCCGGGTGTGTTAATAACATGCATCAGGAGTGAGCTGTGAGGTGATACAGTGCACAAAGAGTATGCAACAGTTTCTCCAATACAGCATCAATCAGCTATTCCGAGTGAGTAGGGTGTCACTTGAGGAGCACTCGGCCATAAGCTTAACCAGTGGCCAAGGGAGGCAAGTAGTCAGTGTAGAACATTCAGAGATGATGAGCAGATTTGTATCTGAAACACACCACAAGCAAGCATGCCCATATACGGACACAGTACAAAGAAAACAGTAGTCAATGATCTTCACTCTGATAGTCTCTGTAAGATGCAAGACAAACATAGACAAACTGAAGTCAACTGTTCTGACAAGACTCTCTCTTCTTTGTTGAGGTTTACAGTGTTGTTACAATTTCATATTCCAAATGATTTTGCTACGAGATTCATGTCAAAATTGACTTGATGTTTTAAACTGATATTATTACAGTGACAATTTTTTTATCAACATTTTCTTTTATTATTAAGTTACAAGAATTATTGCACATACTATATTTTTTCTTGTTCACTTTGGGTTCTGACATTCACCCACATGAATTAGAATAATAGTTAGTACTAACAGTCTTCTAATAACTGTAACTTTTCCAGAATTAATGTGTTTTACAAAAATTATATGAATAATGTAATGCTAACAATTCAGTGTTTCATTTATCCCTATTACTGATTCATCTGGGCAGGACTTGATTTATAGAGAAAAACTATGGAAAAGTGAACATAATTAAATAGCTCTAATGTAATACTGTGAAGCAATAAAATAATTGTAAGATTAACTATGAAAAATGAAATATGCTAGTGTATCATGACATGTATTGAAGGTGTGTATCATACTGTTCATTTGGTGAATGTCAGTCTGTTATGTTGCAACAACAAGGATCCCAACACAGTTGCCTGGGATACACCTGAAGTCCTTCTAGATTTGCCAATGAATCTCCATCGTAGATAACATGCTGTGTCCTACCTCTCAAGAAATCCTCAGTCTAGTCATAAATTTCACTTGACACCCCATACAACATACCTCACATAATAAACATAAGTGCGGTTCTGACTCAAATGCTTTTTGAGTGTTGAGAAATACTGTGTCTACATATTGCCTTGATCAGTGATTGTCAGTATGATGTGTGAGAAATGCGCAAGTTAAGTTTTTCGTGACTGATATTTTCTAAATCCATGCTGGTTGGTATGGAGTGATTCATTCTGTGTGAGATAAATCATTATATTTAAACTCATATTATGTTCTAAGAACTTACAATAGATGGGTGTCAAGGTTATTAGATGATAATTTTGTTGTTCTTTTGTAGATGGGTATAGTCTGTTCTTTCTTCCAGCTAGTATGTAAAGTTCTTTGTTTGGGGGATCTGCAGTATACAAGGTATGTTCAGGTAGTAAGTGCACTGTTGCCATAGCATTCTGTAGGTTTTTGTTTTTTGAGGGTTGGCAACATTGAGTGGTAGCAGAAGTGGCCCTACCAGAGTGAGTATTGCAGGAACACGGCATTACATAAACTCATGCTGTAGTGTCCAGTTGCATGAAAGATGTCAGTAAGAAATCTCTGAAGGCATACATGAGTGGAATTAAATTTTCAATTGATATGCTTGTGCAGAAAGAGTCTCTAAAGTGGGGGAAGGAGCTAGCAGGAGAGTACATTGAGGAGGGCATAAATAAGCTTATGCCACAGCTCTGCACATGCATTGAATGGGATGGCGATTATATGGAAAAATAGTCAACACGTGTATCAACAGTACCCTGTAATTTTCTCTCAAATACACTTTTTCTAAAAAAATACAAAAATCTTGTACACTTACTCTCTGAACATGCCTTGTACTATGATTAAAATGGGGGCTAGCTCAGTTGCAAATTAGGTATAGAATCGGATAGGGATTCTGTTATAACCTGAAGCCTTGTACAATTTTAATGATTTCAGCTTTTTCTTAATGCCACTGACACTAATACTTATTTAACTCATCTTTTCAGTGGTATGAGGATTAAATTGGGGTAATTCTCCTGGGTTTCCCTTTGTAAATGAACATTTGAAAATGACATTAAGCACTTTTGCTTCCCTCAATTACAGTTTCTTTGTCATCCATAAGTGTCTGGAGATGGCCTTTGGTACTTCTAACAATCCTTACATATGAACGAACTTTCTTTGGGTTTTCTGTGAGATCTTCCAATAACATTCTAATAAGGTAGTTGAAAGCTGCAGGCATTGTTCTCTTGACTGGTAAATATGTGTCATTCAGCATCTCCTTACCTACAGCCTTCTGCTTTGTTTTACACCTGTTGTGCATTCTCATAATTTAATAGTGTGAAGAATTTTTCATACTTCTTTTCTCTCTCTTTTATTTTTTCTCTCTTCATCCTTCCTTCTCCTCCTTGTACTACACTATACACCCAACATCTTGTAGTGCAGACACTGTAACATGACAGTCAGCCACGAGCATTAACAAATGAGAACTGAGAGCACTCAAGGTGAGACAAGTAATGCTTGGGAACACAACCCACCTCCCTCTTGCAAAGCTGGCAGCCTACACCCGTATTCAATGCTTTTGCAAAAGCAGAACTGACACATGGTCACAGGGATTGCCAATCCCTTCTGGTGCTGTGAAAATCATACTCAAGCCTTGTGATGGACCAGGATTAGTCTCTTACTCAAATAAAACTGAGAAAAGCAAATAACAAGTAACAAACAACATATAGCAAAACAGAGTACTTAAAAATTTGGTAACAACTACCTCATAACTGCTTGCTAAATTTGGCTGTATCATAAATGAGGAGCTCAGGCCTGACTTCTACCACAATCTTTTGCATCCATAGTTCAACACCTTCCACCTAGATCTCATGTTAAAATCTGCATAACAACTTGGAATGTTAATAGCATGTTTTAAGAGATTAACTGAAGGTATTTCGTATGTTATTTAGTATACACTTGGTTCAAAGATTATTTACTAGAAACTTCTCTGTGCTCCTGCTACATTCTGGTTGATACGAAATCGCTTTGAAACTCATTCAAAGAAGGATTGGAGCTTAGAATAATGTTTCTGCCCTTGATTTTCCATTTTCTGGGACTTTATTGTGTCTCATTTGAGGCAGCCCAACTAGAGTAAAAATCCCAGTGCAAGATATCTGACTTGTAACATGGAATCTGAAGCAATCACTTATGCCTACTCCATGGAAGGAAGTTTAACAGAAGGCTATGAATTGTTAATCATGCACCTTTTTAGTAGGCCAGCAGGTCCACAGCAGTCGACCTGATAAATTATTTATGCACACTTCCTTCAGCTTTAATTGTTTGAGAGCATCTTTATTTTTTCCTGAGATTTGGAGTGGAATTTATTTCTTCCTACCTTAAACATTCATTTAAACTATCATGTATAATTGCTATTTTGAATTATCTACTTTGCAACTCATTTCATTCCTTTTTATGAATTTACAGTTTTGTGCAAATAGCTTTCATATCGTTGTGTTTCCCTTTAAAGTATGTAGTCATTTTTGCTGTATTATTTCTTATTGGTGTAAGCAATGCAATTTCTCATTCCAATCTTATATTGGAAGTGATGTGATTAATTTATTAATTGACAAAACAAATAAATCATTCCAAAATTTACGTTTCTTTAAATTTTTTTACAGGTTTCCTGAGTCAAATTCAGAAAACACCATGAACTCATCAAATTCACCAAAGCACCATATGCAGTTTTTGCAGAACAACAGCCACAACAGCAGCAGTAACAACTGCTGGGGAGAGACGCATTCAGTCAACCTTCTTTGCTCTTAGCAACATAATTTTACCCCACAATAAAAGGTGTACCAGTGATGTAGACACTCAAATCTCAGAAGTAAAAAAACTCTTCTGTGAAGTTTTCTAACCAAGAGACTGCTGTTTCTCTCAAGAAATCTCAGATTATTGTAGTGATTTTTACAGCTTTTGAATCAAAGTGCAATGATACCATGACAGTTATACAATTGTAGATCTGTCATTGTAATGTAGAAGAAGGCAGAGTAGTTCCTGCTTGCTTAAAAGTGAAGCATATCAAGAACAGTTTTACAAGTTGCTGTTTCAGCTGTCCATGAGAAAGACAATTTGATGTGAAATGAAGTTAAATGTAATACCATATTTTGTCTGTTCAGGTGAAGTTCTGGACACGTTAATATGCTGACATTTTTGTGCAAACTGTGTGCCATGCACACAGAGACTGGTAGATAATTTATATTGCTTTATTACACTGAAATTAATTTTGTACTGGATTTACCAATGAACACCACAAGCAGGTAATCATCAGAAAAGTAGCATCCTTTCAGATAAGTAGAAAGTTTCTTTTTAGAATACTTTCAGGAAGAGAACGCATATTACTGCTATGCTATCAGGCTCTCTTGTTTCCCACCATAGTTACCATGTTTCATGTGTAAGGAACTGCGAGATACTGTTGAAGCTATTGTGAAGTTGCGTATGTGAACTGAGAATTCTTTGTCCTATGCTCTCTACTGCTTTCACTACTGCTGTTACTTCAAAATACTCCAAATAGCAATTTTCTCATACTGAGATTTTATAATCCTTAAAATTTATTTTATTTTAGTATATTGTGTAATATAGCAACTGGTAGAATGAAATAAAATTGAACTGTTTGTACTTGGAACAATATAAATTGTCATGACAGTCAATACTTAAGTGACAAGATACCTGTCAAATAATAGAATATTACCTCATAAACCGATACATTCAAAACCTATATCTTATATTTCTTAACCTTTTCAACACACAGTTACCTAGTTTTTTTACATGTAAAATTCCTGATTTTATTACTATACATTGTTGTATGAATGAGGCAATAATTAATTACAGTTATATACCTGTTAATTTTATGTAATAGCAGTTTCATTATTCATAATTACATGAATTTTGTTATTATTTCCAATTTTACTCAGGCATCTGAAAAGTGCAAAAGGTTATAATGTTTAATACTATTTATGGCATTCATTTTATGTCATAATAATATATTATTCATGTGTCCAGGACGTGTCACAACAATGATGAATACAGTTGGAAGCTCTCGAGTAAATAGAAAGCACTATTTGTGATATAATAATGTAATTATGAAACACCAATTGCTCTGCCTTTCACAAAAGACACAGTACACTATATTTTTTGTAGGCTTTGTTGTAATGTGTTTCATATTTTAAAATTATTTGTGCAGCATCATGTAGCTCACATACAAATTTCTTAAACTTATATGCATGGCTCTTTAAATGGGCATATTTCATACTCATCATCTGAAAGATGATTCTGTATTGTTTACATGGTATTTTTAGTAAAAACTTATGAAGTACATGTCTAAAGAGTAGCTGTGACAAAAAAAGTTTTGAAACAAGATTTACTTGTTTGTACTACTTCTACTTTCACTTACTGTAAATAAAAATAGAAAATTTTTATTATGTATACAATATACCTTATACACAAATAAATAATTTATTCATTATATGCACATTAATTGTTTATATTGTTGAAGTTAATTAGTTAGCTAGCTGGATACTTGCATCATAGACAAAATTCACATAAAATTTTATAATGTGTCCACAGAACAAACATAAAACACTTTTTGTAATTAAGAGACATAGAAATATATAAAAACATTATTTAGGCCTACGAGGCTACATGCAGGCCATTTAGAGGTTTCGTTTTAAGATACTAATTATCTCTACTCGAGACTTCTTCTGTGGTATAAAATTGCAAAACACTTTTGCTATCGGTCAGACATTTTATTTCCATGGGTAGGTTGTCAAAGAGTTTTATAACTCCTTTTCACCCCTTTCTGTGCCGGAGTTAGAATCATTAAAGAGTAATGCTGATCTTTTTCCTTCTAGTGTTGTACTTATGTATAACTCTGTTGCTCTCAAACTTAGATCGATTGCTGACAGCAAATTTCATAATTGAATAAATGTACTGTGAGGTTGTGGTTAATAGTCCCTGCTGCTTAAAGAGATACCTGCAACATGTATGTGTGTGAACACCACAGATAATTTCAATTTCTTTCATTTGTGCATTGAATACTTTTTGCCTAAGGCAGGAGTTACCTCAGAATATTGTCTCATGAGATATCAACAAAAGGAAATATGCATAATATGTTAACTTACTGAGCCCTATACCCTGAAATTGGCAGTTATTCTCACTATATTTCCCTGAAACTGGCAATTATTCTTATGATAAAAATAGCAGATCCTAAACATTTCAGCAGGTCTACTACATGGTTTTTGCAGTTTAAGCTTTCATCAGTATGCACACATAGATTTTTACAAACTTTTACCCTGTTTATTATTTTTTGTTGGTCTACTAGGTTAATAGGAGGTAGGATGTTTTTGACATACAAAACTGGATGAACTGTGTTTTTTCAAAGTTTAAAACAAGGGCATTTATGGAAAATTACTTAGCACTTTCATGAAAACATTACTTACTATTTTCTCTGTTGATGCTTCTTTGCTTACCTTTACAACAATGCTCAAATCATTTACGAACAGGGCTAATTTTGCCTTCTGATTCAAATCATATGGTGGAATCTTAACATAAAGCAAGAACAGTAGTGGGCAAATGACTGAACCGTGTGGGATTCCTATTGCAAAATTTCCACATACAGATGATGTGATGTTCCTTTTTGTATTACTCAGACAGCCTAGGGTAGCTTTCTGCATTTTTTTTCTTAAATAAGAACTAAGCCAGGCATTTACTGAACTATATTACCCACAAAAAATGAGCTGCACTAATAGAATATTGTGACTGACACAATCAAATACCTTCAGTAAGTCACAGAAGATTCCGAATGGCAATATATTATCAATTAAAGATTTTATTATGTGCTCATTAAATGTATAAATGAATGACTCAGTGGAATGGCCTTTTTAAAAGACAAAGTGTGTCCCATTGCTACAAAGGTGAGCAATGTCATCTTCTCAAAAAGCTTAGAAATTCCTCTAAAGAGTGATGTTGGACAGCACTTATTGATATCTATGGTGTCACCCTTTTTGCAGACATACCTAACAATGGCATATTTCAGTCTGTCTGGGAAAATATCCAGTGTTAATGATGTGTCACATTAGTGACTAAGAACTTTACATAAAACAAGGTCGCAAGTTTTTAATGTCTTATCGGAGATCTTACCCAGCCCGTATAAACATTTATTATTTAGTCATGATGATAATCCTTAAATCAGATGGCGATACGAGATTAGTTTTTAATTTACTAAATGGCACCTGTATTGCTTCTTATGTGTACTTTTTTACTTTCTCATCTTAAATATTCACATCAGTTATCTCATCTTTTTTTTATTTATTTTTTATTTATTTATTTATTTTTTTTTTTTTTTGAGAAAAGTAATTATTAAAAATATCTGCTAAACCATGAACTGTCTTTACAATGCTCCCACTCTCTTTAACAGAAATAATGTCATCTTCTATGGCTTTGTTCTCTGCCTCTCTCGTGTAACAGTAATACATATTGATTTTGGGGTCATTACTTGTTCTGGCTATTTTATACAAGGTTTTTCCCACTGTGAACAAAATTTTGATACCTGCAGTTCTTCTGGGTTTCTTTTATGACTCTCCAGTGTTACATTTAATTAACTTTTTACAATAACTAACTTGCAAGTGAGTGGTCCAATCAGACATGTTGAAGCATGCCACCATTTTTTTTTTTTTTATGTGGGAAGAATACAGTGAAAGAAATATCCTGTCAAAATTTTAGCTGCTAAGAAGAAATGCTTTTTTAAAAGAAAAAGAAAAGAATGTTGAAAACTGCCAAATTTGTAGCTTGCCAGGTGGCTGGAGAATTGTACACTCCTACTGGACCTGTAGCAGGCTATCCATGTGCAACATGCACATAATCTTGGCTGATGGCATTTTTGTAGACAATTAATGCAACTCAGCATGATCTTAATTGTGAAGCAAATTTTAGTTTTTGTTGACAGTTTCTCTAAAACAATTGTCCACAGTTATTGTTCCCTCAAATTCAAATGCATTTAATATCCATAGCAATTATCAGTTGCTTATGTGGTAGGGTAAGTATTAACAATGGGGATAAAACTGAATTAATGTCACTGAATTCAATTTTTAATGCTAAGCAGTGTGCAAATGCAGTTTTGATCTTATGGGTCAAGCAGTGTGCAAATGCAGTTTTGATCTTATGGGTCAAAACTGCATTTGCACACTCCTTAGCATTAAAAATTAAATTCAGTGACATTAATTCAGTTTTATCCCCATCAAGAACTGCGTAAATGAAAGGAAAACTTACATGAAGCAATAAATATGCATCAAAATTAAAATAACAAAACTATGAGAGAAAAACTATCTGAAAAATTTACTGAAAGCACTCTCTATTAAGATTTTACACCAACTGAGCGGGTTGGCTAGGAAGCAAGGTTCCTGTAGCGGAAAGCTGCTGAACATTCACTCAAAATCTCAGATTTATTGGTTCAAAGTTTCAGATTTATTCACTCCTTGGTACTCAAAAGATACACATTCATAAAACTTCAACTCAGTTAATGAGTAAATGTGTTATTCTTTCAAAACTAGAACATATAGGACCAAGCCCCAGCAGAAATAACATTAATGTTAAACAGAATGACACAATTAAAAGTGAAGTATTAACCTACAGTTATATTTTAAAAGAGAACAATTTCATTCAACTCCTTGTACATCAAATAACATGCCCCATCAGTTGGTCAAGAGTGGGCAAATGTGCCACAGGCCACTTGAAATTACAAAATAGTCCCATGCAAGAATGCACAATTAGTGCACAGACTGATAACAGGCTTCTGCAACAAACTTAAAAGTGAAATTAGATAATTTTGTTGTGCCTTTCGTGACTCAGCATCTCCGCTATATGGTGAGTAGCAACTTTCCTTCTCTAATATTGTTAACCTAAATAACATACACTTCAACATTTGCACCTAATTAGCCATTGCAACAATGGACAAGACACAGAAATCCAAAGTGGTTCTTTCGAAATGTCATTCTCGGTGGCAAAATATGCCAATCAATCCAAAATAGCCTCTTTCACAATTTCAGCACTGAGCAAAGAAATGTGTACAAACGACGACTTGAACAGAGCATAAGGTAAGATTAGCATTATCAATTAAAGCCTCAAAATATCCAGAAGGATGTAAATTAAAAATCCAGTGAGTACAGCAAAGGCCCTATGTATCAGTCTAATAAGCTGCAACACCAACACAGTCTGCCAGAGTTAAAAGTCCAGCTAACCATAGAAACAACCATCCAAAACTGCTCCTGAATGTCTAGCACCTCACAGGATGTCCACACATTGCTTCTCATCAAAACAATGTGTCTAATCCGGTCCGCAGTGCTCACTCACTCCCGTGACTATCAGACACAGAGCCACTGCCAGCATCAGAGTCTTCTGCACCATCTTGTGGTGGGCTCGCCAATCTCCCACTCTGTCCAATCATAGCCTTTCATTCAGCATGGTGCTTAAAACCCTCTTTCTTCGTCATGGAACATGCTCCTTCCAGCAACCCACAAGCACTGTTATTGGAGTCAGTTGCACCCACAGCAAAATTTATTGGGATGCATCAGCCAAGAGGTATGTTACGACCAATTAATGGCCAATCTAAGACCCTAAACCTGAATAAATAGTATGGACAACAGATCTTTAAATAAGTTTTCTTGAGATACGAATCATGTAGAGCAGTTTATGAGAGGTAATGTACCATTGACAATGGAAATCTATGTGACTGCACTGCAATTGAGATGAACACTGCTAATTTCAAGTCTTCCTCAACCTGGTTAAGCAGAGTCAAGAAATCATACAGTAAAGGAACTCGTAAACAATGCACTTTACTTCAAGTAACAGTGGAGTGGAGATGCCGTTAATTCATAGGTCTAACACCAATCATTCATGTTTCATGAAAGAACTGCAAGCAGACTGCAGTTTATCATTTTGAGATGAAAAAAGACAGAGTCTGTTGTGCAACTAATTAATTCTATGATACATCCATATAACAGAATGACATTGGTAAGTATGAGTGGATTACTGTTTCCACTGCTTTATGTCTGTCTTCAGGGACCTTAAGGCATATTATGACCAAAAGTTTTAATAAGAACTATTAGCAGCAAAATCTTATAATCAACATATCAAAATCTAGAAAAATAGGAAAAATTAATTTTTGACATTTCATTCAAAACACTTGCTAACCAGTTGCAGAAATTAATTCATTGCTTTTGATGGACTCTTGGCCCGGACATAACAATACCTCTGTCTTTCAAGAGGGCGAAGAAAAGACTGTTGATATCATTCAGATTCCATCCGGAACAACCGATATGACTCTTAATAAAGAAGTTTTTCGACTGTGGAAGCTATTTTTAAGGAAACTGTTGGACAATATAATTTCTAATAGCTTCATTTCATTTGAGGTTTATCAGAAGACCAGCTCATAAGAGTCAGCATGCGTGCCTAATTGTAAGAGGAATCCTTCTGACGAAAACAATGACTACCCTATCCCACTGTTTTCCAACATTTTCACTGGGTGACTTTTGTGGTAAATTCTTCCAAGAGACAGAATAAGAATAAATAAAGTTATAACTGAAACAGCTAATGATAAAACAAATACTGTATTTTTGCTTAATTTGTGGCTATATAAGAACTCTAAATTAGAACTGTCCATCAAAACATAAATGATTCATACATGAAAGTTTGAGCTGCTAGTAGAACTCGGCCCAGTACCATGGCTGTTGTTTGGTATGCTGACTGGGACACTGAGTGTCTCACTAGGGCGAGACAACATTTACCGACAGTCAACTGCCTCACATGTCCCTTCATCATGGCCATCTCCAGCAGGCCCAGGGAACCATGTCCACTTTCAATTTCCAGTCCATTTCTCATTTTTATGTGACTCATTACAGATGACATCCTAAAACTTTCCACACATTTAACAGCTCCAAAACACCGCATTGGAACAGTTGTCTGGGCCTTGGGGTATATTTTTGTTGTAGGGGACCTCCCGAGCACAATGGCCTCTGATAACTGCCCTCAGTTTACCCCATTAGTAGCATATCGATTTCTGTATAAAAAGTGGCATTATGTATTTATTGAGAGCCCAATCTGCACTCAGTCAAATAGGAAGCTGAGTATAGCGTGACAACTTTCAAACTAAAATGAAACCAGTGCTCTCATTCACACTAACAGAATATGCTCAGTCTTTTTGAAGTCCCATAGAATCAACCAAGTAAATGAAAATACCCCAGTAGGACTGCTGCATTATCAGTCATCCCAGACCCTCTTCCATCTGATGTAGCCAATGATATACAATGAGAAGCAGCCTCAATTGTGGTATGCTTGCAGCACTGCTGTGTGGGCCTGTAACTGTGACTGATAACCTAATGGTCCCCTGCAAGCATCAGAGAGACAGGGGGTCAATATATGTTCACCATCAACAGAGTTGGCTTTTGCTAGTGCTGTTATTAAAACCAACTCTGCCTCAGATGACACCCACTATCTGAGACACAGCATGACCTCCATCAGGCTGTAGTTCTAAGTGACTGCCAACTCAATGCCCATCACATTAGGATTCTCATATGCACCACTCCAGGACACTAATAGAATGGTCCTCTCTCCCAGCCAAACCAATATCCTGTGCTCTCTCTGCTGCCACTACTGCTGCCACTAAGTATTGATGCAGTCAGACCCCTACCGAACAAGCAACACTGGCCACATCACACCATAGGTGACATCATGCAATTCTCAGTGGCTTCGTCCAGCAGCACTGACATCTGGATAACGGAACCAATGACCTCCCTTCTTCCAAGATGCAAGAAGCTTGAAATTTTACAAAATTTCATAATCCAATACAAGACATGCACCATGTGATAGATAGCAAACAATAAACTAGCAAATGGAAGTGCTAAACAGAGCTATGAAAATTTTTCTTTGAATGTCCTGGAGAACTAGAAATTCATGCTCACCAATTGAATGATCAAGAGAAACCACTTAATGAGCAGACGAACTTCATGCATAGTAACTATTACGAAATTTTCATAGACCTGTTACAACCTTGCTTTGGGATGAGGTACAACACTCTACCAAACATCAGCTGTGACAACCTTCAGCACACTGGTGGCAGCGAATTGGACACAGCAGAGGAAACTTCAGCTTGACACAACGTTCAGCCTTGCACAGTAGTAACTTTATGACCACCAAATAAGAGGATAAATGACATTAAAGCCCTGATTTTTTTAAATAAGTTATGCTTAGGAACTTGTTTATGTGTGAATTATTTCAGTCCATATGGTGCACTCTTGAACACTACTGGCCCTAGGATCAATTGCCAAATGGAAGAAGAAGTTATTTCTGGAATATTTTAGAGCTCTTTTCATATTTTTAACAATAATAATGGTCTCATCAATGTTTTATTTGTTACATTTAGGATGATCTTTAATGTATTATATGAGTTTGCATAGGGTCTTACCATTGCTACAAACTTTGCACCAGTCAGTATTCCTATAAAATAATTAAAAAAATGTTTTTGATAAGTTTTTTATAAAGTTCTTTCAAAACATTTTAATGCTATTAAAATCCACATCAGCATTTTATGGCATAGTTAGGAGCATTTACTATAACTTGCACAAGTACACTCTCTAGAAAGAGAGAGCACTTTTCAGCATTATAGGTGTTGCACCAATCAGGTTTCTTTAAAAAAATCATAAAGCTGCAGCAGGATAGTGTATGGCTAGTTATGACAGTGAACTGTCAGTTCCACAATCAACATATTACTCTGTAACTGTAACAAAGGGCATGCTGCACAAATTTGTATTATAAGTATTTTTTAAGAATATTTACGCTTTCTAAACTTAAGTTTTAAACCATTTGTAATTTGCACCAATTGTAATTATAAAATAAGTTTTTGTAATAAACCTGAAGATGAGCAGCTGGCTCGGAACCACTCATATGGAAATAAAGGAAAGTGATCTGAAGACTGAATTTTGACACTTTTTTAATAAGAAACAATTGTGGTAACTCCATGAAGACAAAATATCTAGTTTTGATGACTGGCTTTTGATAAGTTACCATTGCGCCATATCATTGAAACGGTATGCTTTCATAGCATGTGTTATAACACTAAAAACATCAACTAAAAGAAGTCCCTAATTATCAATATGTAATTTCCTGTCATTTTATCACAACAAATCATACCTAAAACAATGTGTTTTTGAGAGATTTTCAATGAGCTGATGTTTTGACAAAGCTTGTATTCATACCACATACTATATAATAAAAAAAAGAACATCAAATATGGAGTTTAACTCCATACAATATGGCATCTCTGTGACGTAAAACCAATGCCGCATCTCAATGGCGACATTCCTGCCCACAAGACAAAAATTTGAGATGCCAGATTCTTTGCTTCATGCTTCATAATGCAGTGCAACATGAAATTCCACACTTTGACATCACCACCTCGTTACCCACGTACGTTTTCTCATCCAACAAGAGGACAGCTAACAATCTAACCTAATTTTTCTGTGCTGAAGCTGTGAACAGTGGCTTCTGGATTGAGAATTTCTATGCTCTCGTGGAAATACTATTCACAGTAAAACAAGTAGGTAACTGATATAAGTGAACAAAAGCAATTAATTTCACACTCCTGCAAGAACATACAACATGAGAACAACTCAACATGTAAGGCAACAAATAGAACTGAACGTAGATGAACAGAAACAATGATGTCACACACTAGACTCACTCAATGACTGTATTTAGTTTTCCTATAAACTATGTCATCACACAGCCGCCACCATTGCCCTCCACCCCCCCTACTCCACCCCATAATAGGTCAGCCCTGATATGAACAGACAACTGTTTCTGTGAAACCGGTGCAGTGTCCAACCACACTGAAGGCTTCTCAGCTGATGGCACAGTCCCTGCATCACTCAAGGCTTCAGTGTAGGCATCATGTGGTAGTTGTAATACTGATTTGCATAACATCATCTGGTAACAATTAGACAGATTTAAGCCTCTCTAAAGATACTGTAGTGGGTTTACAATTTTGTAGGAGCTTCAGTGTGTATTCCTTTTGTGCAATATTGGATATAGGCCCTTATGTTGGGTTTGTTAAGACACCCTGACAGCATCCATCTGTAACATAAATCCAATGAAGAGCAGTGACTTCATCACTGATTCATTTAGTCAGTGTGAGAGCTTTACAGAGATCTTCAACAAACTTCTGTGGCAGATGCTACAAGATAGGTGTTGCGTATCACAGAGAGGTTTACTATTTAAATTCTGAGTGAGTGCACCCCATGAAGAGTTGAACATTAGATTACTTCCTCCCACACACATTTCACGAAATGACTATGATGTGAAAATTCAAGAAATTAGAGCTAATACAGAGTCTTACCAACAATTATCAACAATAATCCATCCCATGTGACATTCACGAGTGGAGCAGGGAACAGGGAACATCTAGTGGTGCCAGAAGCACCCTCCACCACACACTGTCAAGTGGCTTGTGGACATGTAATATTATGTGGGAACAAGCGCATAAATGTTCACAGTTGAAAATATTTTTGTCTCTATGATGAGACACAGGTGATGGACAGAACTTGAAAACACAAAGCTATACTTGTTGCATGAGAATGATGGCTCATGTGGAGGACACTCTTGCTGTTGTGTGACAAAGTCAGATGGAAGTTGGAAGGTTTTGCCATTAACGAGTTCCTCAGCAGAGGCCCCAGTGCTTAGTTTAATGGCCATGTACAGTCCCAGCAGCACCAGAGGTAGAGACAAAAACTTCAATGTATTGTGGCACAATAAACAAGATTTCACAGTGGAATACCATGGTTCAACCATCCTGTTATTGGCTGAATATTTTAGTTGCACCCCTTTTGTGCTAAAGACATTCAGCTCATTGCATGTGGTGTATGAAATCACAGAGGTTGTCTAGTTTGTGTAACAATATCAATTTCAATTATCTTTCCTGATCAGTAGAAACACGAGTAGATAGGAAAATTTTCTTGAAGTGGCAGGTCATGCTTAAAACCAGTCATTCATCTTGTTTGGGTAACTGCGAGGGAAGGTGCACATCCTTCTTTGTGATCAAAAGTATAAATAGTACCAGCACCAAGTCTGCAATCATTTGTTGACACTTCTGCAAGAGATCCAGCAGTCATTGCTCCCACAGCAATTGTGAATCAGTACTGTGGGTTTCTGTTTCCTTGATTTTTCACTAGAGAGAGCCCATGTCTTGTTGGAAAAAAATGGATCTGCTCCATTAGCAGGAACTGTTGCCCTCTTACAGCATTCATTGAAAATATTGGTGTGATATCTTTAAAAGTTTGAGACACTACACCCATACTGCCAGTTTGTAAAACGCTCTACATTTAATGAGCCATATGAGTCATCACCACAGTTCTTGGAAATCACATCACTTTTAATGGTACACAGTATTTGATTAAACCCCACATGCTGCATGGTTCCTTGAGAAATTTGAGTTTCCATAACTGATGTTCAACGGTGATGTCAAAACTCAGAGGGTGATTTGTTACTGATAACCTCACTATTTACGACATGGTGTGGAACAGTGGTTTCTGACGGAGAACTTTTGTGCTCTTGTGAGAACACTATTCACAATGAAACCAGCATGTAACAGATACAGGTGAGCAAAAACAATTTATTTTGCTTTCCTGCAGAACACACATCACAAGAACAATTAAACTGCTACCAACACACAAAGAGAACTGAACAAAGATGAACAGACAGAAAGATATCACACACTAGTATCACTCAGTGACTGTCTTTAGTTTTCTGATTAATTGTGTCACCACACTCTAATTTCAACATCAAGTAATTCTATTTGAACAATCAATTTTCATCTAATTATGTTTGTTTCTGAAATATCACATGTAGCATTCTGTGAGTTTCATTTTATCAGTCATGTGACAAGCCTGTTCTTAGAATAAAATATGGTCTTATGTAAGTAGTGGCTGAATCTAGTGGCCATGTCTCATAGACCTGGGAATAAAAAATGGCATAATTTGACAAAAAATGTAGCAAGTGAAGAAGAAAAACATCTTAAAGCAAAGCAGCAAGAGACAAGTAGAGAGTAACACCAATAGAAGAACATATTTCACATTGGCTGAAAAGGAAGAACAACGTAAAAGGGCTGCAGAGAGGAAACATAAGCAAGATCAAGAAAAATTTAAAAAGTAGCTGAAGAACTAGGAAAGGACTGCCAAAGTAACCCAATAAATGAGTGGTGGGTCTACCACAAATTTACCACAAACTATTGCTAACAAAAGAAGGCATAGTTGGTGAAACATCTCACAAGGAGAGATCTGATATGATTGTGCATGATATCTGCAATGTGATTAAGGCTTTCTATGTCCATGATGATGTTAGCAGGATGTCTCCCAGCAGTAAGGACATCAGATTAATAAAAATTGATAACAAATGAGTTCTATTGCAGAAATGGTTCCGCAACATGCATATCAAAGACGCATCTACATACACTGGTGTGCAAAACTTAAAGTCAAAAGTAACTTTTGGACAATGTGTCACTGCCAAGTAACATAGCTCAATGAAACTTGGACCATACATCGACAGAATTGCTACACTATGGTACAGAAGGTTACTAAAAGAAATACACAATGACACAAAGAGAAATTACCTTTAGACTCAAAGGCAATAATTATGCTGAAGTCTCCATGATTTATGGGGATCCCCTGGACATTAAAAAGTGGGACATGGTTCTTAATAGGGCATGTGATCACCACAGACGGCACTGCATATTCTGCAATATGCTCTCATCCTGGCCACAAGGTTCATAAGGAGCTCTTGTTGCAGGTCATTCCATTCATGCCCCACCACAGTTGACACCTGCTGGATGGACATTGGTGCATGCAGACAAGCTGCAACACATTTCGTCAATACATCCCACACACTCTGTGGGATTTAAGTTGGGGGAATGGGGGGCAGGCCAGTGCACAACTAAATATCCTCGCATTTCAAGAGCTTCTGGAACTGTGCAGTTCTATGCAGTCGTTAACTTTTACCCTTAAAAATGAATTCAAGGTCATATGCACTCCTGAAAACACACAGATATGAGGAAGGAGTGCAGTGTCACAATAACGTAAACCAGCAAATGTACTGAGTTTAAAGATTCAGTACATCCACACAACATTATGTGTCCCCACACCTTAACACCTGGACCACCAACAAGGTAATAGTTGACAATGCTGGACATACCCTCATATGGAGAGGTGCAAACATCAACATGCCTAAACTAATGTTATCAAACACGATCTTCTGTGGTCCAGGTGTTACGGTATGTGGAAAAATAATGTTGTATGGACGTAATGAGATCCAAATCTTCAAACACAGTAAACTCACCACTCAGCATTATTGTGACACTGCACTCCTTCCCTGTATGCATTTTTTCAGGAGCAAATTTGGCCCTGACTTCATTTTCATAGATGACAATACACAACTGCATCAAAACTGCATTGAATGGACTGGCCTGCACATTCCCCTGGCTTAAATCCAATCAGCTCATGTGGGATGTGGTCAGGAGATGTATTGCAGTGTGTCCACATGCACCAGTGACCATCCAATAGTTATCAACTGCACTAGTGGGGGAATGGAATGCCCTACTGCAAGAACTCCGTTGACCAGCATAGAGCCACATTGCAGAGCATGCACTGTCATCCATTGTGATCACACATCCTAGTATAAACCCTGTCTAGCCTGTTGTAATGTTGAGGAGAGCATCATAAATCACAGTGAAAATCAGTGTAATTACTGTCTTTGAATAAAATTGTCATTTCTGTTCATCTCAGTGTGCATTTCTTCCAGTTACCTTCTGTACTATACTGCAGCAGTTCTTTCTACGAGGGTAAGTCAATTATTATCCGTAAAGTAGTTATATAATTTTATTGTAAGCAAATAGGAAACTTACAAGAACATCTTTTTTTGATATAGTCTCCTTACATTTCAATGCACTTGGTCCATCATTGTACAAGCTTCCTGATGCCCTCATAAAAGAAGGTTCTCGGTTGAGCTGTAAGCCAGGAATGCACCGCTTCTTTCATCACTTCGTCCGAGGCAAATTGATGGCCCCATAATGCCTGTTTGAGTGGGCCAAACAAGTGATAGTCAGAAGGGGCAAGATCAGGACTATATGCAGGATGATTCAGTACTTCAAATTTGAATTTCTGGAGTGTTTCAGCAGTGTGGGCAGCAGTATGCGGACGGGCATTTTTGTGCAACAACACGACACGTTTTGACAGAAATCCTCGGCATTTGCTTCAAATTGCAGGCTTTAGCCTGGCAGTAAGATTCTCACTGTAATGTACACTGTTTATTGTTGTGCCCCTTTCCCCATAATGTTCCGGTACTGGACCTTGTGCATCCCAAAAAACCATAACCATCAGTTTTCCTGCGGATAGTTGGGTCTTGAACTTTTTCTTGTATGGCGAATTTTGATGTTTCCATTCCATACTCACCATTTACTCTCCACCTTGTAATGATGGATCCATGTTTTGTCACCAGTAATGATCCTGTCTAAAAAAATTGTCCCCTTAATTACCATAGTGATACAGATGTTTTTTTGAGATGTACAAGCATGTTTGTTTATGCAAATGTGTTGCACAAACTTTATGAAACCCAAGTCTGTTGTGGATGATTTTGTAGGCAGAAACATGACTAATTTGCAGATGATGAGCCACTTTGTCAATAGTTAATTGTCTGTCTAAGAGAATGATTTCACATGAATGCTCAATGGTTTCTTCATTTGTGACAGCAAATGGTCATCCGGCTCCTTCATCGTGTGTAACACTCGTGAGACCATTTCGGAATTTTTCAATCCATTCGTAGACACTCCGTTGTGGCAAAATACTGTTTCCATATTGTACTGAAAGTCTTTGATGAATTTCGGCCCCTGATACACCTTCCGACCACAAAAAACGGATCACTGAACGCTGCTCTTCTTTGGTGCAAATAGACATTGGAGCAGCCATGATTAACAGCACACAGCAATAATGAAACTAACCTAGCAGCTTGAAAACTGCAAAGATATAACAACAAATAAACAAAGCATGCATCATCAATGTAAAATGACAGTACTACCAAAATAAACAAAATTATAATTAAACTGTGGATAATAATTGACTTACCCTCATATATATTGTCCAAGTTTCAATGAGGTTTTTTACTAGGCAGTGACACATCACGTGAAAGTTATTTTGGTCCTTTAGTTCACACATCAGTATATAACTGTAGGTCTTACAAAGCTTAATTCTTATCAACCACCTCACATACTTCCTATGACAGAGATAGTTCAATAGGTCTGCTACTTCATATATAATGAGAACGTGCAGTTACTTGTGAATAAACTTTCTCAAAAGATTTTATCTATTTTTTTATTTTCTGACCACATAACAATCAGTTTTCAGACATTGTCACAGATTTAGTTCACATATATAAAGAGTAAGTTCACATATATATTTGTATAAATGCATTGATATACAGATATATACGGGGTGGTCCATTGATCATGACCAGGCCAAATATCTCACGAAATAAGCATCAAACAAAAAAACTACAAAGAACAAAACTTGTCTAGCTTGAAGGGGGCAACCACATGGCACTATGGTTGGCCCACTAGATGGCACTGCCATAGTTCGAATGGATATCCACTACATCTTTTTAAATAGGAACCCTCATTTTTTATTACATGTTCATGTAGTACATAAAGAAATATGAATGTTTTAGTTGGACCACTTTTATCAGTTTGTGATAGATGGCACTGTAATAGTCACAAACATATGGCTCACAATTTTAGATGAACAGTTGGTAACAGGTAGGTTTTTTAAATTAAAATACAGAACATAGGTACGTTTGAACATTTTATTTCAGTTGTTCCAATGTGATACATGTACCTTTGTGAACTTATCATTTCTGAGAATGCATACTGTTACACCATGATTACCTGTAACTACCACATTAATGCAATAAATGCTCAAAATGATGTCTGTCAACCTCAATGCATTTGGCAATATGTGTAACGACATTCCTCTCAACAGCGATTAGTTCGCCTTCTGTAATGTTTGCACATGCATTGACAATGCACTGACCCATATTGTCAGGCATTGTCGGTGGATCACGATAGCAAATATCCTTCAACTTTCCCCACAGAAAGAAATCCAAGGACATCAGATCCGGTGAACATGGGGGCCAATCCACCTGTCATGAAATATGCTATTCAATACCACTTCAACTGCACATGACCTATGTGCCGGACATCCATCATGTTGTAAGTACATCACCATTCTGTCATGCAGTGAAACATCTTGTAATAACATTGGTAGAACATTATGTAGGAAATCAGCATACATTGCACCATTTAGATCGCCATTGATGATAAAATGGGGGCCAATTATCCTTCCTCCCATAATGCTGCACCGTACATTAACCTGCCAAGGTCACTGATATTCCACTTGTCACAGCCATCATGGATTTTCTGTTGCCCAATACTGCATATTATGCTGGTTTACGTTACCACTGTTGGTGAATGATGCTTCGTCGCTAAATAGAACACGCGCAAAAAATCTGCCATTGTCCCGTAATTTCTCTTGTACCCAGTGGCAGAACTGTACATGATGTTCAAAGTCATCGCCATGCAATTCCTGGTGCATAGAAATATGGTACGGGTGCAATCGATGTTGATGTAGCATTCTCAACACCGATGATTTTGAGATTCCCGATTCTCGTGTAATTTGTCTGCTACTGGTGTGCGGGTTAGCCGCGACAGCAGCTAAAACACCTACTTGGGCATCAGCATTTGTTGTAGGTCATGGTTGACATTTCACAGGTGGCTGAACACTTCCTGTTTCCTTAAATAACGTAACTATCAGGCGAACGGTCCGGACACTTGGATGATGTCGTCCAGGATACTGAGCAGCATACATAGCACATGCCCGTTGGGCATTTTGATCACAATAGCCATACATCAACGTGATATCGACATTTTCCGCAATTGTGAGGCATATGTTTGTGACTATTACAGCGAAAAAAGTGATCCAACTAAAACATTCATATTTCTTTACATACTACACGAATATGTAATAAAAAATGGGGGTTCCTATTTTTAAAAAATGGAGTTGATATCCATTTGACCCATGGCAGTGCCATCTAGTGGGCCAACCATAGTGCCATCTGGTTTCCCCCTTCAAGCTGGACAAGTTTTGTTCTTTGTAGTTTTTTCGTTTGATGCTTATTTTGTGAGATATTTGGCCCGGTCACTATCAATGGACCACCCTTTATAGATATAGATATATACAGATATAAATTGATATAAATGCATGCATATAAATGCATTGATATACAGAGTGAAGATAAAAAATTATGATTTTTGTTGTTGTTGAAAAAACAAACATATGGCTATATATACCATTCTAAGGAGAGGCATTGCAATTTGAAATGTTCTACTGAATAACAGCTTTTCTCTATTAATAAAGCTTCAGTTTATTTTTTAAGGTTTTTAAATTAGCTATCTTGAGATCGGATGACAGTCTGTTGTAAAAAGTTGTTCATCTTGCATGTGGACTACAGTCTGCAGCCTGTTTTTACTTTCAGTTCTCTAAAAGTTTTTCCTTCCCCATATACTGTAGTTATGTAGAATACAGCTTATTACATTATGTTCTGGAGTTAATTTCACAAACAATATTGCCTGCAGGATGTACATCAAAAAGATAGTAAGTATTTTACATTTTTTTTAAAATGTCTCTACAAGCCACTCTCTTTTTTACCTTAGCTACCACTCTTACTTCCCCTTATTTTTCAGCCTAAATAGTGAGTCTGTATTGACTGCTGGTTCATATCTCAGCACCGTATTGAAGATGTGAGTGTATCAGTCAAAAAATATTTGCATTAAGCTACCATGGCCCAGGAACAGCGAGACCCATTTCAGTAGCTACACATTTGTACTGATTTTCTTACAAACATGATCAGTGAGACCCATTTTAGTAGCTACACATTTGTACTGATTTTCTTACAAACATGATCTATGTACTCTTTCCATGACAGGTGTTCATCAACAATAATACCCAAAAATGTTTGTTCATTTTTATACCTAAGTGCTAATGAAGGTATAAGTTGTGTACCATTTACATTCTGATTATGTCTAAACACGAATTGTATTGCACTGTCTTCTCTTTATTTACAGGTAGCTTATTTGCAGTGAGGTATTATGACATAACATTGTAATCAATTTCACCACTGATGGCATCAGTTTGCATATTACAGTCGCAGCTGACAAAAGATGTGTCATTAGCATCAGCTTACCTTGCTGTTTGGTATTCAATTCAATCATTAACACACATAAGAAACCGGAAAGGCCCTAATATACTTCTTTGAGGCACACCACACTGAAGTACCCTGTAGGTTGATTGTTTTTACCAACTGTTTGCTTCTTTTACAAGTTAGCTTGGTAATCTGCTTCCTACCTTTGAAATAGGGGGTAATTAGTTATAAGGCTACTTCTCTCATCCTATATTCCTCTAATTTATGCAATAGAATTGTATGATTTACAAACTCAAAAGTTTTACTCGTATCCAGGAAAGTGCCTGTTACCTTGTCTCCCTTATCCAGCTTGATCTAGATGCAAGACCTGTCCCATACATCCTCCCACCACCACCTAATCCAGTCCAGTCACGAACATCACTTATCCCATCAAAGGCAGGGCTACCTGTGAAACCACTCATATGATTGACAAGCTAAGCTGCAACCACTGTGCTGCATTCTATGTGGGCATGACAACCAACAAGCTGCCAGTCGACATGAATGGCCACCGACACACTGTGGCCAAGAATCAAGAGGACCACCCTATTGCTGAACACATTGTCAGCCTTCATTTCAATGACTGCTTCACAGCCTGTGTCATATGGATCCTTCCCACCAACACCAGCTTTTCTGAACTGTGCAGGTGGGAACTTTGCCCACAGTACATCCTACATTCCCACAAACATCCTGGCCTCAATCTTCATTAGTCACTGTCCTCACCATCCAGCCCCTTCCCTGTTCCCATTCCAGCAATACAGAACCATCAATCCACCATGACACCCAGTCTTTTTACTTCTCTCCTTTTCCACTACCCCCCCCCCCCCCCATCCCCACCTCTCTCCTGCCCACCGTCTAACCTGCAGCACTTCACTGCCTGCCACGCCACCATACTATTACTCTCCCTGCCCGCCCCAGCCTCCTCCTTACCACCACTCAGTCGTCACTCCCATCATGCACTGGTGCTGCTGCTTGCAGTGTGGTTTCAGTTGCCTGAGACTGCAGTTGTATATGTGAGTTGCACTGGTTTAGTGTGTGTGTGTGTGTGTGTGTGTGTGTGTGTGTGTGTGTGTGTGTGTGTGTGTGAGATCTATTGTTGACAAAGGCCTTAATCGCCGCAAGCTTTATTTGTGACAGTCTTTTTGTTGAACCCATCTGTGACTCACCATCTCGGCTATAAGGTGAGTAGGAACTTTCCTTTTCATAATATTGTTACATTCCATCCTGGATTTTCCATTGTTTGATTTTATTCAGCTTGTTTCCTATTTCATGAATAAAATTTGCTACTGCTGTTACAGTAGACCTTCCTTTTCTAACACTATGTTGTAGATTTCTGAATAGATTATGTATGATGAAATATGCCTCAAACTGATTTAATATTAATTTCTCTAGTAATTTGTCACACTCTGAAGGTATTGATATTGATCTATGCTTTTTTGTGTCAGTTTTTATTTGCTTGTTATACACAGGTAGAATTTCAGTGATTTTCAAGAGTTCAGAGAATTGTCCATGTCAGATGGGGGTATTTGTTAGATGTGTCACAGGCTTCACTAATTCTCCTCTGCATTTCTTTAGCAGCTTGGGTGAAATGTCATCCCAACTGCAAGACATTTTAGATTGAAGTTTTGAAATGATTACTAGGATGATCCTCTCATTAATGTCATGGATGAAAAAAGATCAGCAAGTGTTTTTAACATTAAAATTTGGTGCCCTGTCATGTATTTCATTTGTGCCACTTGTACTAAACTTTCACATGAATTTCTGACATACTTCTTTTGGGTCATTTATTATTTCATCATATTCATTTAAAGGTATGCAGTTGTGTTCATGAGATTCCTGTTTCCTACACCCTTTATAGATTATTTTTCAGGCTGTTTTACTAACACAACTGGAGTAGCTTGCTTGACAGGCATATCTCTGAGCTTTAATGTTAGTCTAGGAATCTCTGTATTTTCCTGAGAAGTTTGTTTTTTGTAAAAAAAAAAAAAAAAAAAAAAAAAAAAAAAAAACTGTAATTTAGTATCTCTAAAGAGTATATAGGAGTCCTTCATGCTCTCTCTCATTTCAATGATTTCAGGAGGTAAAGTGTCAGCTTTATGATTAATAATTTCGTTTGCTTCTTTTACTAAAGGACATGTTTCATTTAGCACTTTATTGAATAGTTTATACAAATTTTCCCATTTATCATTCACATTAGTGAACTGGTGAACATCAGAACTGGGTCCAATGTCAGTGCTTGCATTAAAGCCTCAAATGTCATCTGACATTTGGTAGACCATTCAAAGTTTGCTCCTTTCTGTAACAAATGGTTCAAAGGTCTGGCAATCTGAGCAATGTCCTTTATGAATCAATGATAATAATTACAGAGACCAATGAAACTCTGAAACCCTATAACTGTCTTCAGTAGTGAAAAATACTGAACTGCTGAGACCAAGCATGGATCTGTTGTCACACATTACATGTTGACATAATTTCTTTCTGTTTTTTTCAAAATGACATTTACTGATGCTTAGAAATAGTCGTGCTGTTCTCAGTCTTTTGAATTTCTCCTGCAACCATTGTATATGATCTTCCATGTCATCTGAAAACACTGTTATGTCATCCAGGTAGATCAAACACTGTTTTGGTTTCAGTCCCCTAAGCACACCATCCAATAAATAAATAAATAATAAATAATCTCTGAAAGGTGGCAGGTGCTTTCTTGAGACCAAGTGGCATTTCACAAGGTGCGGTTGAAAAGTTTCTCGCCAGAGACAGTTACCATAATGTCTAGCACAAACAACAACACCCACTTTTATGGTGACCCTTTGTGGGTATGCAAGTCAAATTTCATGTCTCCAGCTTCATTAGTTTTGCCACTTGGATGCACAGTGTACCATAGCATAAGCAAAATGGTGAATATTGAGAGAATCAAGAACTGTGCTGTGATTGAATATCTTCATTTGAAGGGAATGACACCCAAGAAAATTGTGGAAGACATGAGGAATACACTTAAGAACAGTGCTCAATCTTATGCAACAGTGAAAAACTAGGTATCCTATTTCAAGCATGGAAGAACAAGTGTTGAAGATGTGCCAAGGAGCAGAAGGCCTGTCATCATTGCCACTGATGAAACAGTGACTGCAATTCATGATACGATTTTGCAGGATCGTTGAACAACATTGCAGCACATTGAAACTACATTTGGAATCTCCCATGGACATGCTCACAACATTGTTGTAGATATTTTGGGAATGCGGAAAGTTTCATCTCAGTGGGTCCCAAAAAACTTGAATGCAGATTAGAGACGGGAGCATGTGCAGCGTTGTGAAGAAATCTTCCACCAACTTGAAGTGGATGAAGATGGCTTTCTTGCAAGGTATGTGACAATGGACGAGACATGGGTTCACCACTTTCATCCTGAGACAAAACAACAGTCACAAAAATGGGAACATCCTTCATACTCTACCCCAAAAAAATTCTGGGTGCAAAAATCAGCCAGTAAGATGGTGGCATCAGTCTTCTGGGATGGAGAAGGGGTGATTATGGTGGATTACTTGCAGAAGGGCATAACTATCAAGGCATCATACTACTGCACCCTCCTGTGCCGTTTGAGAGAAGATGTAAAGAAAAAAAGGCGTGGAAAATTGGCGAGTCGAGTTCTTTTGCACCAGGACAACGCACTGGCACACAAAGCCCTCACAACACTGGAAACTCTGGTGACTGCAGGTTCAAATTGTTATGTCATCCACCATATTCTCCAGATTTCACTCCATTAGAATTTTTTCTTTTCCCATATCTAATAAAAGAGCTCAAAGGACGATGATATGACAATGATGATGCAGTGATTAATACTGTGAATACTTGGTTGGAACTCAAAATTGAGGACCTTTTTTTTATTTGAATGGTTTGCAGAAGTTATCTGAGCATTCCTGCAAGTGTATTAGTGTACATAGGCATTATATTTTTTTTAAAATTGGAATTACGAAATTTCTGTCATTCTTTATTTGTTAGCCTAGAAACTTTTTGACTCCCCATTGTACAATATTGGAAATGATCCCCCAGAATAGAAAAAGCTGTCTTTGGTCAATCTTCAAATGCTACTTGTAATTGATGATATCCAGTTGTTAACTATGTAATACCAAGGGAATTGGGAAGTGGAGCACTGGGTTTTTAATCGATTGGGGATCGTGCTGATTCAGATTATGTTCACTAATTTTGCTCCCTTACATTTATGCTTTTAAAAGCATAAATTCCACAGAAACTTTGAGTCTTGTGTCTAGGCTCAGCAATGTTTTGATGGACACTAAATACCAGGCACAGTAGCTCCACACCACTAGGGCATACGATGACGGTGGCATTTGTGATGCTCCCTATGGGGAAAGAAATTGGGGGAGAACGATGTTCTGTAACAAAAACTTGAATAACTAATCACGAACCATCAATTTGTGCATCTAGCCATCAGATCTACCCCTTAAAGAAATACAACCATAAAAGCATAGAATAACCAGTCTAAAAATGGAGTGAATAAACAATGACTTGAACAGACTCTTGAACTCCAAACTTAATAACATAAATCTCTGGTAAAAGACCCAACTAAGTAAAGTTAACAATTATAATACAAAAACAAGTTCTTTTAATAATGATTGTAAAACCCACTTATCTGAATCAACATGAAGCAGGAGGTTGAACTGATTTTTGCTGTTTGGTTTTCTGTGGACAATATATGTTAAGTAGCTGGTTTATGTATGCTGTTGCTGGGCACTGTGGGTTATTGCATTGATGTGCACAGTTGGTGCAGGTGTTGACTCATCATCTTGTGGCTGGCATGTGAATTGATGTGGCCGGACTGTTTCTGAAGTTACTGTCACAACTGATGTGTGTATTGCAGACATGGTACAGTGCCAGGTGCTGTGGTGGATGTCGTGGGTGGCCATAGGGTGACCTGGATGGCAAAGCCGGGAGTGATGGTGGTGATGGTAGACCAGCAAGAGATCAGTCATTGAGGGATGACTTTGTTGGTGGTGAAGGAAGTTGAAACATGCTATTGTTGACAGTAGTGTCAACCAAGATGTCATCTTTGGGATGCAATGTGTCCAGAGATGTTTGTAGGACCCAGGTGGGCTTGAGATGGAAGAAGGAGACTGTTTTAGACTTGCTGCAAAGCAAGATAAGAAATGTCTGTGGCCTGCATTGGATTATCTGATATGAACCAGTATATGGTAGCTTCAGGGCTCTCCAAACCTGTCATCCGTCTTCACAATGAATTGACATGTGAAGAGCTCTTTATGTATGAATACCTAGAGGTTGTTTGGGGAGCTGGAGGTGCCAGTTGCATCTTATGAATATGTTGAAGGGTGTGATGTATGAGTGCCAGTAGGTCCTGTTGATGGCTGGTAGAACTAGTTGTTCCACATATACCACCTCTGCTAGAGAGGCACATATATGTTCTTTATATAAGAAGCAGATGCAGAGGAGGGTTGGGTTGGGTTGTTTGGGGGAAGAGACCAAACTGCAAGGCCATCGGTCTCAAAGGATTAGGGAAGGATGGGGAAGGAAGTCAGCCATGCCCTTTCAAAGGAACCATCCTGGTATTTGCCTGGAGTGATTTAGGACAATCACAGACAACCTAAATCAGGATGGTCAGACGTGGGATTGAACCATCATCCTCCCGAATGCAAGTCCAGTGTGCTAACCACTGTGACACCTCACTCGGTAAATGCAGAGGAGAATCCAAGGCAGCACTTTGATCCACGTACCAGTGTGGCACATTAGCACTGCCTTCAGGGTCCTGTGACATCTCTTATGAGCCCATTGCTCTGAGGGTGATAATTCTGTGGTCTGTGCATGGGTAATCCCACAGACCTGGAACAGGGCACTGAACAGACCTAGCTCAACTGGCATACCCGATCAGTGGTGACCAGCTTGGGTGTGCCAAAATGAGCAATACAGGTTTCGACGAAGGTGCGTGCAACCAGTACAGCAGTGATGTCACATAGGAGAGTTGCTTCAACCCAACAAGACGTTCAATCAGTGGTCGAAAGTAGGTAATGAAATCCCTTAGAATCTGTAAGCAGTGTAACTGTGCCCAAGTGGACATGATAGAAGCTCATCTTTGGAATTGGGAACGGTCCAAGTTGTAATTAGGTATAGCAGTTTGTTTTTGAATGCTGGCATGCGGGCCAACTCCATCTCCAGCGACGGCAGTTGCACTTTATGTCGGGATGTGCAAACCTGTCTGTCAGTAATCATACCAATACTTTGATGCTTAGATGCCTAAGGTTGTTTAGTCTGTCAAACATTTCTCAGAGCATGGAGAACAGAACAATCGGCTGCGACCTGTCTTGAGAAACATCGCGGGGCAGTGTCGTATTAGTAGAGGGAAGAGTGCAATGTTTGATCTGCACATTTGTAGCCATATTGTTGAGGAAATCCATGATAATGGAGTCTTTTACTTGTTCAGATGCTGTAAGTTCATAATTGTATTGCAGGGATGCTGCATAGTCTCCAGACAGATAATCGGAGATGTTGTTATCGGCATCGTGAATGTGAGACAAGTCAGTAGTATAATGTGTGATGAGATCTAAGTGTTTGTATCACTGTAAGATGGCATCTTGGAAGAGTTTTCTAATGGCATTGACCAGAGGCTTGTGGTCAGTGTGTAATAGTACCCTGTTTCCCTTCAAAGTCTTCTCAAAAATGTTTGAGTCTGTGTACACCGTGAAAAGCTGCAGTTGAAGGATGACCATTTAGACTGAGAAAGGGAAAGTTTCTTTGAGAAGAATAATAATGGTTGAAGTACTCTGTTGACAATGTGCTGAAGTACCACATCCACTGTGGAATCATTAGCATCAGTGGTGAGTGTGAGGTGAGTTTCTGGGTTGGGAAGCAGAGCATCATGGCTTGTGCCAATCTTTTCTTTGACCTATGGAATGCCTCAGACATCTCTGTGTGTCCTTGCCTGACAAGCCAGCTGTAAGGGAAGACCAAAGCTCAGTACCATGTGGGAGATGTCTGTGGTAACAGCTGAGAATCCTGAGGAAATGACATAAGTTGTGGTTTGTTTTGGGAAGAGAAAAGTTTTTAACCATGTCCATTCATTGGTTGGCTTAAGGTCAGACGCATCAGTGTTTGTCCAAGAAATGGTACTTCCAACTGACACTGCTATGAGTTGGTATCATTGCTGATACCAGCACCCTGCTGCAGCATGGCTACAACTTGTACTAGGTAAAGATGTGCTGCTCTGAGGAATGCAAAAAGCCAAAATATTGTCAAGGTACATATAACAAAATAGGAATTGGTGGAGGAGGCCACCAACGAACCACTGCCATGTTTGCACAGCTTTGTTTAAGTCATAAGGCATAAAGAGTTATTTCTGAAGTCCCAATGGTGTCATGATGTCAGTCTTTTGTATATTGTCAGGGTATATCAGAATCTGTAGATACATGTGTTTGCAGTCAACAACACTAAAGGCTGTTGGATCTGCGATCACATGTGTATAGTCTTCAGGATTTGGGACAAAGTAGCTGTCTTGAATTCCTCTAGGGTTAAGAACTCTGTAGTCACTAGAAAGTCTTGTTGTATCCACTATCTCAGGGACAAGTTTAACTCATGACACCCAGAAACTGTCAGTACCTGCTTATGAAAGTTTGTGATTGGTGGTTTTAGCTGTTGGTAAATCTGTGGGACACCGGTGAAGAGGTTTTTGCCTGACAGGAGGAACATCTGAGTTGTCAAAATCCCATGCACTGTACCATCATGTACTGCGCACCCATAAGCCCAAATGTGGGCAGTGGCCAGACCGTGCACTGTTTCCTAACACTGCAGGTATTGGGGTATGGACTTTGAGGTGTGCATCATTGTCAGGCGACGGCAGTGGTGGCTGTGATGAGTGCTGCACTAAGACTAGTGTTGAGGCAGGCAACAAAGAGAATGGTGCACTTCAACTGTGGCATCCAGTTTGAAGTGATTGTTGATGCCCAATATTTCCTCAGGGCATGGCAGAATTACTATGAAATTTGGCGTGTGGCTGCGAGGGGGGTGTGTAGTGTGGGACAGCATCCTGTTTGTTGCAACTGGTCATTGTCAAGTGAGCCTGCATACATGTGTGTGTGCTGTTGCAAGTTTCAGCTTCCAATGGATTGATACTGTAGTGGAGGCCAGAATTTTCGTTGTGAAGTAATTGTGCTTCAGTGAAGCAGTGAATACATTGTTGCTGTTTGGAGAGAATGCTTTGAATCATAGAGATGCACTGGCAGATTGTTTCTGTCATAGACTCATGAGTAGAAACATGTCCAGCAGAATGAGGCTTAGTGGGCATAGTCTTAGAGAATTGTTACCAAAACCAAGCCCCAGCAGTGTGGTTCATTAACGCCACATGCCCTATGTCAAGCAAAAGTTTGTGGTGGTGTAGGAAGTCCAAGCTTATAATAGGTTTGCACACATCCATGATATTTAATGTCCACGTGCATTGTAAATTGTAGACTAATAGTCAATGACGATTTGAGATTGGGTGCACTGTCACATGGCAGGCAAGTAATATGAGATTCCATATCCACAAGGAAGAATTGCATTTGAGAACTGACATGGTTTTCGGCATTTTCAGGCTGTCTGTCCAAAGATAGTATGAAACCAGCAGAATGATCATCATGAAGAAAGAGGTTGCATCGTCAAGTGTGTCCTTGACCCATGGCGGGGGCAGGGTGTTCTTGCCGTGGTGTGTTCGTACTGGCCGGTGAGGTGTGACATCACGCATAGGTTGCGTTGAGCTGACTTGGCTGGTAGTGGTTGGCACTGAAGATGATAATACCCATGTGCTGCCTAGTGTGTCATCATCCTGGTTGTTTATTAATCAACGGTGAAAGATGACAGAAAACATGCGAGAGGTTCAGATACATGCATAATCATAGCTAGTTGTAGTTCCATTGGTAGTTTAACCATTGATAGTACTGTATCTGGTATGATGGCATAGTTGACGGTTGCCTGGAGAAATTGCCAGAAGCATGACAGAGTATTGTCATGTAGCCGTTGATTGTATGTAGCCTCTTGTTCAGGGGAACATGAGATATGTTGTAGGAGCGTGAATTTCACTGTATCATACTTTTTTGTGTGAGGCAGACACAAGATGATGTCACTGATGACTTCTGCTTGAGTCGCTAGATGGCAGAGAAAATTGACATATCTAGCATCATCACTGAGAACTTCTATTGTTGTAAAAATATTGTCAATCATCACGAACCACAAAATGGCATGTTGACATCAAAAGATGGCAATTTGAGGTGAATACTAAGCTTTGAACATTAAATGAGGGCAGAATTTGCAGCATTGACTTATGTGGCAGGCAAGGTCACTGCTGGTTGTGCAAAAAGACCTGTTTGTTGCAGCAAAATGTTAAACAAGTGGATATTTGCTTGTCGTGCTGCAGAAGATGTGGGAGGCATGCAATTTGTGTCATACATATGTTGGACTAGTTTGAATGAGAGCATTTCCCACGAAGGTATTACCCTCAAAATCTAAAATCAGATTGCTAGTGAGAGGGAACATGGCCAGCAATCATTCGTGACACACAAATGGTTGTTTCGGGGTGGTGAGTGAATTTCCATATTGTACACGCAGCGTGGTAGGCGTGAATGGTGCAAAAATGTTCCTATGAACACACTGGAATCATTGCACACTATTAATCAGAGCTGTACTCACAGTGTGAGAATAGATTCATAGGTGGTAGGCATTGCTGATGTACAGAAGGTTCTCTGATGTCAATAGGGACAAGTTTTGAGGCATCGGTGCACTCGGTTTTCAACACTGTTTGTGCAATCTGAGAACACTTTATATACTATACTGTAATTCTTTCATCACTGCAGTTCTTTTGTCACTGCAATCCAGAAGCAGCATGCTGATCAGAATGTTGTGTGGTGGCCACAATGTTGTGACAAAAATTCTAAGAACTGCACGTTTCATAACTGACTTGGGTATCCAAAGTGTGTAGATCATAGTACTGCCATAAATAACAAATGCAGCATATATATCTACATAAACTTTAGTAGCCAACATAAATATATGCAACTGTCTCACAAGGAGAGAATGCCTACTCATCATCTCTGAATTCATCCAAATTTATGGTACATGTAGGGTGTGGTGAAGGCAATGGCCTTGTCGCAGTGGATACACTGGTTCCTGTCAGCTCACCAAAGTTAAGTGCTGTCGGGCGTGGCCAGCACTTGGAAGGGAGACCACCTGCACTGCCATTCGTTGTTGCCATTTTTCGGGGTGCACTCAGCCTCGTGATGCCAATTGAGGAGCTACTCGATCGAATAGTAGCGGTTCCGGTCACTGAAAACCATCATAACAACCAGGAGAGCGGTGTGCGGAGCACACGCCCCTCCTATCTGCATCCTCAGCTGAGGGTGACACAGCAGTCAGCTGGTCCCGGTGGGCCATTTGTGGCCTGAGGATGGAGTGCTTTAGAGTGTGGTGAGAAAAGAAGTTGCCCCAAGTGGAAACTCCAGGTAGCAAAGCATTTAGGAAATAAAAGGAATTTTGATATGGATCCATCACCATGTGCACATTACTAATTATCCCTGTGACAGTGCGTTTAGGAAGCAGTGTTTGGCTCAGCAGTCAACAACAAACTTCAGCAGGTGTCATCTGATGCCTGCTATGACCAAATACAATGAACAATTGCAAACATAATGCAAAAAAAAGTGGTAAGAGATCGGATTTGCATTGAAAGGGTCGCAGGTTTGACTCCGCCTGGTGGCAAATAGTTTTGTGCTCCTTGGCAATGCATACACTGACGACATTTCAATTAACCACATCATCATATGGGTTATTTTATTAATTTATATAAGCACAAAATTATAGGCATAGGATGAAATGTGAGACTACAAACATTTAAAAAGGGATTGTAGTTAACACGTACATGGGAATGTCGTGTATGTAAATTGATACTTCTGTTCTTTTGGAGTTGATCAATTACATGTACTGGTGTGATACTCATCAAAGAAACAGGGGAAGCAATAATTTTGACCGCATCTTTCACATGTTATAAGTGCCGCCTTTTTGCAGTGGCATAGTTTTTTAATGTCTCCATAGAAAAACGAACTTGATTGAGATTCTGAAAACAGCTTCTTTCATCGCACAGTCCGGCAGCGAGCCACACATAATGCAGCATGATGTTGAATATGTGTGGGGATAGCTGGTGATGTATAATGGAATGTAGTTTGATGCAAGCTTCTCGGGCAGTGATTGCATCTTCTTTCTCAATGAGGTAAGTGCAGTTTTGACATTTTTATTAGGTTTTTTACCTGACGATAAAAATATATATCACAGCATTGCATTGGTGGTGAACATTTGAGGGGAATTACTTTGATACTGCATGCTGGCAATCTGTCTTCATCTTGGAACATTCATTGTATATTTACCAAAGAGGACAAAAATATTTGCAGCTGGGTGGAGTCATACCCATGACCCTTTCAATATGAATCCGTTCTCTTACCCCTGAACCAAACACCACTTCCTAAACAGAGTCCCACAGGGACGACTGATAAGGTGCACATGGTGATAGATCCGCATCAAAATTCCTTTTATTTCCTAAATGCTTGGTCATCTGAAGTTCCCACTTGGGGCGCTTTCATGTCTCCCCATGCCCTACATGTACCATGAATTTGGACGAATTCGACGGTGACGAGTAGGCGTCCTCTCCTCGTCAGACCAAGATTCAGATCACACTCCCTCTCTCTCTCTCTCTCCCTCTCCCTCTCTCTCTCTCTCTCTCTCTCTCTCTCTCTCTCTCTCTCTCTCTCTCTCTCTCTCTCTCTCTGTTTCTTTCTCTCTCTCTCTCTCCCAAAATATATGGTTAGCTACACAACATAAACCTAATACTTCATCCAATACAGATGATCAAACACTAAATAACTTTAATAAAAACTTGAAATGGAGGAGGCTACCATCACTAAGCCAGATAAGTGTAGCGGTGCTGCCACTGTTTATGATGGCGATCATATTTAGAAAACAGAAATCTTTTTTAACTCAAATGGCATTGTTGGGGTTGAAAAGCATCCTACCAGATTTTTTCATGACACTCAGAAAATAAAAACTGAAATACCACTTTCCTTTACACAGGCACCGAAAGTAAATCTGTCAAGATAATGAATCCTAGCATTCCATAGTTAAGATCCCAAACTGAAGTACATAAAAAAGAAAAATCAATTAGACCAATTGTTAATAATATTATTTCTCCAAATTATGAGATTATGGTGTCACATTGATTGCTAATTGTGATGTCACACGCAGACAATGATTGCTGGCAGTAAGACCACCTTCGCCTGTACCTCACGTACACAGTACACTATGCAAAATGTCCATTGGATTAAGTGTACTTATCAAGTATTAATAAAATACTATCATTTATATCAGATTTGTTGTTTATGTGGATTTTTCAACAGATCATTTAAGCCCACAGTGGCAGCTCTATTTTGAATACACAAGCAGTGTGTCTTTTGTACGTGCATTTTGACGGAGTGGATGGGACAGCAGGATTATGGACGTGTTCGATTCCACCCGTCTACTTTGACCCATGACATCATCAATATGTGAAAAATGGTAACTCTAAGCATCTCCAATATGGCATCTATGATGACACTACATACACACGGCAACAAACACGAAAATACGTATACATAAGACAATAATATTTTCCTCCAAAAATACAATCAAACTAACGGGACAACCGCTGGAAATTGGGGGTTTTAGGGAGAGGACAAGCTAAATATAACAGTAAAAAAAACACATCATGATCCCAAAACACACAAAATGTGAAATTAAAAAAAATTACAAAATCTACAGGAATCGGACACTTCCCTTGACCTATATAGGTCACCCTCAGCTGATGATACCAAAACACCAACATCTACAGAAAAAACTATGAAAATTGGAATCAGACATTTACCCTGACCACAGCTGGTGATACCAAAACATCTATACCTACACATGAAACTACGAAAATTGGAATTGGTCATTTCCCTTGACCTATATCCGTAACTATCGGGGAAAAAAAACAAAAAAACCTACAACTATGAAAACCAAAACCAAAACCACAACACATCAAAAATTCAAAAGTCAAACATCCCTATGTAAATTGAAACACATTCAATACACAATAAATACACAAAATATTACAACTCGAGAAAAATAGACCCAAAAAAACAATTACTAACCACCAACAAATTACAGCACTGCACAGTAGGTTGGCTCGGTCATGCCAAACACACAACCAACTCATTAACTACTTTGCACTGTAATGATGTCACACACCACAACACCCTCACATCATGGGTCAAAGAAGGCGGGTCGAATCTGACACTTCCATTTACCCAGGACAGCTTCTATACTAAAGACTTCGGTGAAGCAAGGAAACCTACTTCTGGAATCAGGTTTGTTTTCCAACAAATATTGTGACTGCCAGAAACCCACAAAATGTAGGTACTTTCGCAAAGGTGATCAACATCATGTTTCCTGCATTTTGACCCTCCAAACCAAAGCTGTGGTTCACACAAGCAGGAGTTCTTTTCTGACTATACAATGTATATAGTGACCCTGAAAGGACTTATGACAGATCAAACAAACTGAAGAAACTCTACAATCACGATGTTGCACTATATCAGCAAAGCCATGTTGTGACTTTATATTTTTCTGCCAGACATACATTTACATACGTATTATCATTCAAATACTCTGGGGACACATCTCCATCATAATTGCTGTAAACATTACATTCTTTGGCTGGCCCTGAACTGTTACCAGTAAACCCACTATGCATTTTTGGTTACATAAGTTACCAACAAACACTAGAGAAAATTTAGCTGTTTATACAGATGTACTGTTCCACAACTTGGCTGCAATGCAAACGTCATAATCAGCGCTCTCAGTGATTCAACCTATTGTGCAGAAATTCAGCAGGGACCAGACAATGCCCCAAAATGTACATGACCATAACAGCCACTGCCCATGCCTCCTCAATGCATGTAAGTATACAGGCTAGCTCACCTGGTCTGGAAAATGCATGACAATGGATGCCAGCACCCATGGCCCCAGAATGCACATCAGCCACTTTATAAGAGCAGTAGACTAACAGTAAGTTCTCTGCCAGCCAGCTGGTTGAGAACTTAGGACACTGTAGCACTCTCAGGTGGTGCTCATACCACAGACAATTTGGGAGTACAGTCCAGCAGTGCAGAAGGCCTTGAAATTATCCTATCTTCATAGATGGTACATGACATCATTGCACACATGCTACAGTGTTGACAATCAACTGCTTGTAGTAGGTTTTCATGCAGAATGACAACTCTGGAGAAGAATTCCTCATAGACTTAGGATTGTAAATCAATGTTTATCCTCAGTGACTTAACAAGCAAAATGTGAGGACCACACAGCACATATTGAAAGCTGCCAATGATACCATAATTCCCAAAGGCTAACATTATATCTGGACCAGGGTTTTCATCTGACAAGGACATTTATGATAGCTGAGGTGAGTGGCCCTTTGCTTGGTGCCAACTCCCTTAAACACTTTCAACACATGCTGGATTTTCAATTAACATCTGGTGCACATTCTCCCGGAGACAATTTTATCTGTCACCCTTTCTGCAGTGGGTCATGTGACATGCATTGTGCATGTACTGGCAAATATGTCTGGTTCTACCATGTCAACCATGTCAGTTCTACCATATATGATTCTGCAGGACAGAACACATATGTGTATGTCATGTACATGAGACTCTGTCATCTGCAACAAGATTCCTCATCCTCTTGCATCTATTCCGAATGAACTTTCAGCATTTAAAAATGCATGAGCTGCTCTGAGCTGATATTAATGCTATGGAACAAAGGTATCTAACTGAAAGAGAAGATATGCACTGTTTTCCTGCGTGACTGATTTAAGGAGAGCAGTTTAGAGTCCCAGTGAGCTAACCATGGCTTTTTCTTCCTCAGCACGAACAGCAGTTAAGAAGCATACAATCAACAACACAGATCACACAATCCAAAGACACACAAAAAGAGTAACAGATTTATCATCGACAGGACAGTGAGCCAGACACCATTTCCTATGAATGACTCAAACCAACATTATAGTGATGAGGATACATGAACTGCACAATGCTCAAGACCACTTCAGAACTTATAGATCATGAGCCCAGCAGCCACCTTCACTCAGCTGTCTGACTCAGCAGAAGACACCACAGAGCCAAATGCAGGAAAGCTACCACCACCAACGCCTGTCACCATTACTACTCATACTGGTAGGACTATCTAGTGTAAATTTTCACATTTACAAGGAGCTCACAGTTCATGCAACAAGCAGGCTCACAGATATCAGACATAGATTGGCAAACTGTGACACACCTACTTCTGTCATTGGTCAACAGCCAACAATGTGCTCACTTCACATTAAAATGTATGCATAAGTGACAGTGGGCACCTCCAGTAAGAGACTTACATCAATGTCATCTTTCACAATGCATGATGCAGAAAGACCACCAACACATGGAGAAAAAGTCCAGCTGTGTTCTGCTCATACAGCCTGCCACAACACAGCTGGTCAATATCCACAGAAGAAATCCATTTCTTCAGAACATCATGCAGCTTCAGCTCTTGAAAAAGAGAGAAGCTGATGTGTTGTCATATCGAATGCTAATCATGATGTCACACAGCAAGTGGGAAAGATGATCACTGGCAATAAGAGTGTCTTTGCCTATACCTCATGTAAACAGTACATCATGCAAAGTGTACATTGGATTAACCATATTTATAAAATATTAATAAATATCATTTATATCAAGCATGTTGTTTATGTGGATTATCAACAGACTGTGTAATCTCATAAGCACAACAAGCACTTAACACAAAATTAAAAGAAGCCTATACTTTTCAGCATTCTTTTACTACAAGGAATAGTTATGAACTTCCTAAAATTTTGACAGATATTAAAATATCAGATGATGCTAAGATGATTCTTAGACAATGCCAATTTGTACTCTAAGTAAAAAGTAAAGCAGTCATCAATCTGAATATTCTTTTGAATACCACAGCCTTTCTTAGGCATGGTCTGTTGGAGTTGGTGTGTTGTTACCTTCCTCTGACCTTTGAACTGACTTACCCAGCCAGTTTTTTAACCACTGCACAACTTGGCATTTACAAATCAAGAAACATTGCCAGAGGTGTAAGAAAAGATAAGTGACAGATAAAAATCATAGGATTAACACCAATGTTCACATAAAAGAATTTTTACAGATTATTAAAGATAACTTGTTGTCACACAGGAAGTTCAGTGGAGGAGAAGTCTTTGAACTCATAGAGCTATTAGATATATCACTAACTTAGATCTATTTTGAATTTAATGGAAGCATTTATCACAAAATAGATGGGCCTGCCATGGGCAATAGTTTAGCAGGTACCTTAGCAGAAATATTTACAAACAATCTAGAGAACAATTTTTTTCAAAAACATTTAGCACTGAAAAAAACTGTATACTAGAAATGTTATGTGCATGACATTCTGATTTTGTTTAAGGTAGTGAATGTGACATAAATATGAGAGCTGCCTGAAAAATTATTGGCCTTGCCCAGAGATTGCAGCACTACTCATATGATTTTTTTTTCTCTTACATTGCTACACATGTTTATAAACACCACACAAACTTGCAAGTCATTACAGGCAGCAGTTGACTGTATGCAGTTGTTAGAAGCAGTTGTGGTGTTCTTGGTGTCAAAAATAGAAAAATCGAGTATCATGTAGTGATTGAATTCTTCATAAAAGAAGGTTTAACATCAACTGAAATTCATTTGTGGCTTGTAAATGTATGTGGCAGCTTTTCAGCTTCAATTTTCACCATGGAGAAATGGGCAGCCGCTTTTAAACATGGCTGTGAAAGCATGTCACTGTACTACAAGAAACTAGATGGTGTCGAGGAGATGTGTGATGTGAGAATAAATCAGTAATATTTTATGAAGGCTGTGAAGAGAATGGAAAGCATGAACATGGGGCAGGATTTGTGGGGAGTGACAGCTTGCTAAGGCAAGTGAAGGGCTTCAGAGCAATCAGCAAAAGAATATCACGTCTCGCTATGAGGCATAAGTATTGAAATATAACACTTGTCAATGCACATGCACCAACAATTGTAAGCAATGAGGAGTAGTTGAGAGAGGTTTGTGGAGGATTAGAAAGAACAGTGGATAGCACTGGTACCAGAAATATTAAGATCATGTAGTGAGATTTTAATGTCAAAGTGAAAAAGATAAACATATAGGCCAACAATCAGGAAAGAGAGAATACATGTGGAAACAAATGACAGTGTACTACATCTGAAAAGCCAGAGTCTTGTGGTGAGCTCTGCAACATTCCTCCACAAATGGTTACACTACACCTGGGCTTCCACAGATGGTAATATCATCCGTCAGATTGATCATATGCTTATAGACAAGAAGTACAAGAAGTATCTGACACATATTAGATATTATAGAAGGGCTGATGCAGACACTGACCATTACCTACTAATCAGCAAACTGCAACTACAGCTATGTTATAAATGAGAGAACTACAGCATGGTCAAGAGGCAGTTTGACGTTCAGAAATTTAAGGATACAGAGTTGTGTCACCAGTATAATATCATAGCACATAACAAATTTTAAGTTCTGGCTTCAGACCAGAGTAACGTAAAGTGTTAATGATCAATGGGAAAATATATAGAAGGCTGTAATTGAAGCATCACAGGAAATCCTAGGCGAAAAAAGCCAGCAACCTAGAAGAAATGGTTCAGTGATACAAATGAACAAGATGTGAAGACCTGGAAAAGAGCAAGGGAAACACCAGTTCTGGACAGAAATATTGCAGAAAAGAAGGAGTATAAAAAAATATAAAAAGAGAAATAAATAGGACTCTGAGGCCAGAGAAAAGAAAATTCATGATCAAAATGATTAACGGAATAGAGAGGGAAAACATAAAACTTTATACCAAAAAAATGTTTTGGATGAGGAAACATATGAGGAATGGTCAAAGAAATGAATGTTTAATTATTAATGATGAGCAGCCCTGGCTCTCTGATATTTCCAAAAGGGACAAAAAATTGATAATGGTCCCTCCTCCCCCTACCCCCTCGATCGTTTAAGACCGGATGTCAAAAATTTTAAAAAAATCTATTTTTCAAAAATATGTTCATTATGCAGCACACATCTTTCTGGAGAGTTTGATACATAGAACATATATGTTGGAGAAAATGTTATTTGGCTTTAAGTGTGCTAAAGTGCGGTGCTATGCTTCTTCATGCAGCAGTAAGCTTTGTGGAATTCAAACATGTATATTTTGTAATATAAGCCATCAATCCTATATTCAGGACAATGGAAATTAAAATGTCCTGCAGAGTGCCACTCGTGCTCCCTGTCTGTTGGTTTGTCATCCCATGACCGTTAAAAAAACTCACAACTAATACTGGGTGAGATAACCTGTAACCTGGGGAATAAGAACTCTTCAGAAAATTTGCGCTCTTTATTGCCTATTAGCTAATAACGTTCTCTTTTGGGTGAGTTAAAATTAAATATAGGAACAAAAAAAAACAGTAAAGGCAAGAGGTAAGAGGGGCAGTACACATTTCTTCAGTCCTTAGGCCCAAACATTTTTTTCTATCCAATATTGCTACAGTTTTATGCGTCATCCTTTCCTTTCTGCAAAAGAATATATTATCTCATCAAATTTCATAAAACATTTTTCTACATGAAAAATCAAAATGTCGTTGTCTGATAGTGAAAAAGCTGTTAATACAAACAGTACCCAAGACTGGTGAGGTTTCCAATTTGATTACGTCTATTTTATCAGTGTCTGCTACATAAAATGAAATATGCCTTTCTGATATTGCAGCTATTGTAACACATGCCAAACAAGCAAGATTGTTTTGGCATAAATGGTCATTTTTATGTACTTTATTTACATAAATAACAGGACAGAACATAATTCATGAAGTACCAATATCAAATGCCTAATAGGCCTACACAAGCAAAAAGTTTTATGTTAGGAAATAGTTCCACATATCATTCATATGCTCCAGTTTCTCAAGCATGAGGTCAAACACTAGTAGTACAAAATTATTGTATAAATTTGGAATGTCATATTCTTTCATATAATTTGTGTGATGTCCCTGTTTCTTCTCTTTCCTCATTCTAACAATCTTGTCATCACTAATTCACTAACTATTCCTGCTAATGTCAAAACTTTTTCTCCGTTAACTTCACTAACCCTGCCAGAATATCCAGTTTAGTTATCCTGCATTATTAGGCATTGTTACATATTTGTACAAAGCCATTCTCGCAGTATTCATTCATTCATTCTTTATTGATCCACTGAATCATTTTGTGTACAGAAAGTACTACATGATATGGGACAAGTCATTATAGGAGTTAAGCATTTAAAGATACATAACACCAAATTAAATACACCTAGGCTTTATAATGGGTTGCCCTCCTCTAACATGATCTTTCTTTTATATAGAAATAACCAACACCATGTATACTATCTATTCCTGTATAGATGAATAGAATAGAATATTTTTATTAGCCTTTCAGTATTTTTCATACAATTGGCTTCGTCAGAGTTTACAGAGGGTTTTAGTTTCAGTATGATATTCAAATAGTTACAGAAAGGAGAGAAAAGGAACTAAAGACCTTTTCTTCAGCATTATGTAAAACAATGTTTTATACAGTAATTAAATACACACATAAGAAAAGAATCACAGTAAATAACTAGCTTATATAATATCAAAACATTTTCTTCATAACTTGGGTAAAATATATATTTTGATGATTAGTTTCTCAGAATTCTTCAGTTGTATAGAATTCGTTGTTTTTTAGCCAGGTTTGCAATGTATTCTTATATTTATTTAGTGGTACTGTATGAGCTGAGCATGGTAACTTATTGAAAAATTTTATGCTTAAGTACTTATAGTTATTATGGACTACAGCAAGTCTTGTGGAAGGCAAATCCAGCACGTGACTCTTTCTTGTACTGTGTGCATGCACATCACATCTCATGTTCAATTTTTTCAGGTTTTCTCTGGCATATATTAGACAGTTATATATGTACATGTTTGGCACTGTCATTATGCCAAGAGATTTAAAATAATTTCTGCAGGACTCTCTGGGTGCAACCCCTCCATGCACCTGATTGCTTTCTTATGTCATCTGAAAATACATTCAGTCCCTGGGGAGTTACCCCAAAGCAATATTCCATATTGCAGCATAGTATGAGTGGAGTAGCAATTGCTTGCTCACACTGTTTCTTAATTTATACAATAAGAAAAGTACTCGTGCTAGTTTACTACATAGATAATTGGTGTGTCCTTCCCATGAGAGCTTTTGGTCTATGATTAGTCCAAGTAATTTCACTGTTTTGTTTTCATTTTTAGTTACTTTGAGATCAAATATTATTTCTTCTGTTTTTGTTTGATTTATGCACATTATATCAGCTGTCTAACTGAATGAACTTCATATGATTTTTTTATACGATGCGTTATATTTCGACTAAAATATGTAAAAGATAAATTAATTTGTTAGTACCCTGTACATGCAGTTAAAATTACTCTCATTTTAAAATATTTGAAATTATGAAATTTCTGGCATACTTAATATTCATCTTATTAATTGCACAATATAACACTAACTATTAAATTTATTTCTGGACTCATTTACAAAATAATAATACATTTTAGTGAAGATTCTTCTTTTGTTACAAAAGTTTGTACACTGTTTTGCTTTGTAAACTCTTTGGAATATTGACACGTAGAGGAAGGTGTAAATAGATGAATGACGAACACTAACGTCACGTAATGAAGGTTTATTCAGCACTTGCACATACAAGAGCATGGAGCGAACTGCCTCCAGCCAAGACACATGCAGTATATATACAGATACAGAACATTCCAATACAATGCTTCTTGCCATTTGTGGATACTTCTAGAATGTACTCAAACTGAATATAGAAATTAAAATTTTTCAGTACAGGTGAGTTTTTGAACTCACGACCCTCCATGCAACAATCTAGTATCATAATCAATAGATTATGGGGACTGCACTACTCGGCTTCTTCTGCAATATTGCTCCCTCCTTAAGGGAACAGCATCTCAGTGTTATGTCCTCCTAGTCCAGGAACGAGTCACCTGAGTGATGTTCGCCCTGGCAGTGATCTTCTTAGAACTTCCGTTGGCTACATTCTCTGTTGCCTTTCCGCTTGTTGCCTGTCATTAGAACTTTGAATTTACCATGGGTTACAGGATCCTTATAGGGCTTCATAAGTAACATCAGACAACTGTCTTATAACATTATAAGGTCCAAAGTAGCGCCTGAGGAGCTTCTCAGAGAGATCAACCTTCTGAACAGGAGTGAAGATCCAGACAAGGTCCCCAGGCTGGTAGACAACAGGGCGGTGGCTCACGTCATATCTTCGGCGATCGTTTTCTTAAGCCTGCAGCAAGCAGAGTCGAGCTAACTGGCGAGCTCCCTCAGGCCAATGTAGTCGTCATCCACATCATCAGGCTGTAGTGGAAACACTGTGTCCATCGCCGTCGTCGCCTCACGCCCATGCACCAGGAAAAATGGCATAGATCTTGTTTGGTGGTGTCGTAGGCAAACGTCATGAAAGGTAGCACCTCGTCCCAGTTGCTCTGCTCAACATTGATGAATATTGATAGCATGTCAGCCAAGGTCTTATTAAGGTGTTCAGTAAGCCTGTTAGTTTGCGGATGGTAGGCAGTTGTCATGTGATGAGTAATGTTGCACCGACAGTTTATCTATGTCACAAGATTCAGATGAAAAAATTTCCCTTGGTCTGTAATTAATGACCTTTGCGCACTGTGTTTTAATACAATGTCTTCTATAATGAATTTGGCTACCTCAAATACTTCAGCTGTTTTCATGGCTTTTGCAGTGGCATAGCATGTCAGATAATCAGTGCAAACAATAATCCATCTATAGCCACTAGCAGACATTGGAAATTGTCCGAGGAGGTCAATCCCAACACGCTGAAAGGCGTTTTGGCTGGTGGAATTGGTATGAGTCAGCCAGGTGGTTTCTGAGGAACTGCCTTTCTCTTCTGGCTCTCTCGACAGTGCAACACATAGTGATGGACACTCCTAAGTACACCTGGCCACAAAAATCTCTTGTGGATCCTATCATATGTCTTAATAAATCCTAAATGTCTGGCCCCAGGTGTGTCATGGAATTTCTTAAGAACATCTAAGTGCATGTGTTTAGGAATCACCAGTAGCCACCTCTTTCCAAACGGATCAAATTTTTCCTTGCAAAGTAATCCATTAACTACCTCAAATTGTCCTTTCACATCCTCTGACCGATTTAAGGCAAGCATATTTTGAGATATCTTGGCATCCTTCTTCTGCTCAGGAGAGAGATACTGGAGTGCAGCGAGACAGTCACTATCTTCATCATAGTCTTGATGGACTTGCACAGGGTTTCTTGAGAGACAGTAGGCGTCTTGGTGTTTTCTTCCACTTTTGTACACTATGGTAATGTCATACTCTTGAAGATGTAGTGCCCATCTGGCGAGTCATCCTGTTGGATCCTTAAGACCTGTCAACCAACAAAGTGAATGATGGTCTGTAACAACTGTGAATGGCCTTCCATAGAGATACTGTCAAAATTTGCACATGGCCCAGTTCACAGCAAGACATTCTCATACTGTAGTTGAGTAGTTTCTATCGGCTTTTGTAGGTGTCCTAGAAGCATAAGCTACAACCTTCTCTTTTCCATCCAAAATCTGCACCAGAACAGCACCGATCCCATTGCAGCACATCAAAAGAATGTTGTTGAACACCAACCCAGATAAATTTAGAATCGGCTTTTAACAACTATTGGAGTGGACTGGCTTTGATACAAAAGTCCTTGATAAAACGACGGTAATAAGAACACAATCCAAGGAAGCTTCTAGGAATAGGAATAGGAATAGGAAATTCCATTATAGCTCTTACCTTTTCTGGGTCTGGCTGCACACCTTCATTTGACACAAGGTGCCCAAGTATTTTTATTTCTTTTGCTCCAAAGATACACTTTCTTGGATTATGTTTCAGTCCGGCTTGTTGGAGACACTTAAGAACGGCCCTCAGTCTTTTTATGTGTTCATCAAATGTCTCTGAGAACACTATAATGTCATCTAAATAACAAAGACACATCATCCACTTCAGGTGCCTTAGAGGATTATCTGTCATTCGTTCAAAAGTTGCTGGTGCATTACACAAACCAAACGGCATTACCTTAAACTCATACAGGCCCTCAGGGATGATGAATGCAATTTTCTCACGGTCAGCCTCATCTACTTGGATTTGCCAGTATCCTGATTACATGTCCGTGGTTGAGAAAAACTTAGCACCCTTCAGACAATCTAATGTATCGTCAGTTGGTGGAAGAGGGTAAACATCCTTTTTAGTTATCTTCCTGTAATCAACACAAAAGCACCAACTGCCTTCCTTCTTCCTGACGAGAACTCCTGGTGACAACCATGGGCTCTGCATAGGCTGAATTATGTCATTCTTCATCATTTTCTCTACCTCATCGTGAATTATTCAACGTTCTGTTGCTGACACATGGTATGCTCTCCGGCTTATTGGTTGATGGTATCCAATGCTAATCCGGTGTTTCACCGTTGATTTGTCTAATTAGCTCTTCACCTGTGGACTGAAGCATTCAGAGAACTCTTGAAGAATGGAAAGTAGCTTCTTCTGTTGTTCCTTAGTGAGATCTGGTGATAGTCAAGCTAGAAGATCTTGTCTCATAGTGGTAGCGCTAATTTCGCCCACAGACTAGGCATGGGAGGTTTCTATGACGGTCAGCTGTTCTGCAATTAACGGCTCAGCATTTGCTATGCACTTGCATCTTGGAAGGACCTGTGGTTCTCGGTGACAGTTAACTATCAGCAATTCACTGAATTTGTTCTTAAACGAGACAACAGAGGCTGAGATGACCAAGTTATTCTTCAGTGGTACACTTCTCTTACATTCCACTACAAGATCCATGGGTTGATGCATGGCAGGACACATGACAGCTACCTTTCCAGCACTGACTGCAGGAATGATCACTTCATCCAGCACACATAGTCTCCACGCATTTGGATGTGCATCTTCCTGTCCACAGTGTCTCATCTCGTCTGGCATAATCTTCGAGTGACCACAATCTGTAATTGCTTGAGAAGCTTTCAAAAAGTCCCATCCAAGAATGATGTCATGACTACACTCTTGTAAGACAATGAATTCTAAGGGCTGTATATGGCCACTTATACCCACACGAATGACACATATTTCCCATTATCCACATTCAGTAGAGATGTTTTGCTGTTGATGAGTATGGTTTTCTGCAACTGACAACGGTACTTTTCCGAAATGACTGAATATGGTGCTCCAGAGTCCACAAGAGCTTGGGCTGGTCAGCCATCCATGAGGATATCGATGTAGTTTCCTGTCATTTTTCTCTTCAGCGGCCTCACCTCCAAGGAAGGTCGTACCCTTTAGTTTTCCAGGTTGCGGTGGCTAGGTGATTGGCTGGAGCTTCTAAACAGCAATAGAGACCTTGTGGGGAGCATCCGCTTCAGCAGCTAGCTTGCGGTGATGGTGACCTACGTCGTCCTGCACCTGCATCTTCTTGTTCATCTTCGTCGTCCCGGAGTTGGCGTTGGCTAAGACCGGTTTGCTGTTTCCTGGCACGGGCAACATCAAATATCCGCCATCTTTCTCGACTATAGCATACCACATGTCCCGGTCGTCTGCAGTGGAAACATGCTGGTTGGTTATCCTGGGTCCTCCAGACATCAGTCTTCCTTGGTGCCCAAACAGGTTCCTCATGCGGCATTTTAGGAATGTAACTTCACCTGGGTCTAAACTTTTTACCATTTTAAAGGGAAATGAAGGACGAGAGATTGGGTTCAAAGTCTGTTCCACTTCCTATCTTATGACCTCTTGAAGCGTCTCGGTTTTCTACCCGCCATGCCATCCAAGTGCCTTCTGAACTTCCACTCTCACTATCTGACAAAGAACACTTGTGAAATCAGTTTCTTCCTACATCAGGATTGAAACAAATCTTCAGTTTAGGAAAGAAATTAAACAGCACAATTCTAGCACATTGGATCACCAATCACAGCTGTCAATTATAAATTTTCACCAATCACCAGAAATTTTATCTCCACCAAGTTGATCTCAGTCCTAGGTAATTGCATTGATGAATTAAAGTCACCCAACCCAGTTGACATAATCTGCCTCTCTGAACACCATGTGACCACTGGTGTAGGAACTAGGCCTAAGCACAATGAGAAACTCACACAGGAGTGTACTGCAAATGTTAGAATAAGGAAAGGTTCTCATAAAAGTATAATTAAAAATAATGTAAGTATATTTCATCAAAATATTGGGAGTTTAAAGAATAAAATAGATGAGCTTCTGGTTTGTTTAGAAGATTTATAAGCTGAGGATGAAATAGATATACTATGCCTGTCTGAGCATCACATTGTTACTGATATGGATAAGGTAAATGTAAGTGGATATAAGCTCTCTGCACATGTAATGAGAGAAAATATGGAGAAAGGGGGAGTTGCCATGTATGTCAAAAGTTATCATTGTGCAAAAAGTATAGAAACAAAAAAGTTTTGTGTAGAGAAACGTATAGAAGTATGTGCCTGTGAGCTTAAATTAAATAAAGGCCCATTTATAATTGTAACTGTATATAGGTCCCCATCAGGAAATTTTCATCTATTTCTGAAAAATTTGGACTCCTTGTTGTGCTATCTGTCAGACTGGGGGAAGCAAATTATTATTTATGGGGACTTCAATGTAGATCCTCTGAAAGAGGGTAATAGGAAAAATGACCTTGAAGTATTACTCGGTTCTTTCAATTTGACACCCGTTGTTGATTTTCCTACTCGGGTGGTAAAGGATAGCAGCTCACTGATAGATAACTTCTTTATAGACCAAGATAAGTTTAACCAAATAAATGCTCAGCCTGTTGAGAATGGTCTTTCTGATCATGATGCACAGCTAGTTACAATATATGACATAGCTCCATTCAGCAATACTAAACAGTCCTCCAAAGTAGTACGTTCAGTCAACGATTTAACAATTGCAAACTTCAGGGAAAGCCTACAGCAGTTAGACTGGGATGAGGTGTACCGTGAACCTGATGCCAATTTAAAATATAATTTATTTCATGACATTTTTGTAAATGCATTTGAAAACTGCTTGCGCAAGAAAATAGTTAAATATACTCGTAAGAAACCTTGTAACAAACCATGGCTTACTAAGGGTATAAAAATATCTTGTAATCGGAAAAGGGAAATGTATCTGACAGCAAGAAAGAGTAGTGAACCAGAAACTATCAAACATTATAAAAACTACTGTGTTATATTAAGAAAAATTATTAAAAAATCCAGAAGTATGTGTGTCATGTCTGAAATCAGCAACTCTGATAATAAATTTAAAACAATTTGAAATATTATTAAAAGAGAAACAGGTCAACCAAGAGCACAGGAAGACAGTATTACCATCAAATTGAATGAAAACTTTACGAACAAAAAGTCAGAAGTTGAAAATATTTTTAATAATCATTTTCTAAATGTTGTGGATATAGTAGGATCCAGGTGTTCATTAGAAGATGCTAGGCTGTTAATGGAAGAGGCCATACCTATGCAATTTGATACAATTGAAATCTCACCCACTTCTCCCTCTGAAATTAGGAAAATAATAAACTTGCTTAAAAGCAAAAACTCACATGGAATTGATGGCATTTCCAGCAAAATACTAAAAGCTTGTTCTCAACAGATAAGTAAGATTTCCATCCACCTGTGTAATAGCTCTCTGGAACAGGCCATTTTCCCTGATAGACTGAAATATGCTATTGTGATACCTTCGCATAAAAAGGGGGATAGATCTGATGTCAACAATTACCGTCCAATCTCCCTTCTAACAGCTTTATCCAAAATTTTTGAGAAAGTAATGTATTCAAGAGTAGCTTCACATATCTGTAAAAATGAAGTACTAACAAAATGTCAGTTTGGTTTCCAGAAAGGTTTTTCAACAGAAAATGCCATATATGCTTTCACCAATCAAATTTTGAATGATCTGAATAACCGAACACCACCAATTGGGATTTTTTGTGACCTCTCAAAGGCTTTTGATTGTGTAAATCATGAAATTCTGCTAGACAAGCTCAAATATTGTGGCATGAGTGGGACAGTGCACAAATGGTTCAATTCATACCTAAATGGACGAGTGCAGAAAGTTGAAATAAGCAGTTCTCATAATATGCAAGGATCAGCACATTCCTCAAACTGGGGAACTATCAAGAATGGGGTTCCACAAGGGTCAGTCTTGCGTCCTTTGTTGTTCTTAATATATATTAATGACTTGCCATTCTATATTCATGAAGAGGCAAAGTTAGTTCTCTTTGCTGATGATACAGGTATAGTAATCACACCTGACAAACAAGAATTAACTGATGAAATTGTCAATAATGTCTTTCAGAAAATTACTAAGTGGTTCCTTGTAAACGGACTCTCACTGAATTTTGATAAGACACAGTACATACAGTTCTGTACAGTAAATGGTATGACACCATTAATAAATATAGACCTTAATCAGAAGCATATAGCTAAGGTAGAATATTCCAAATTTTTAGGTGTGTCCATTGATGAGAGATTAAATTGGAAGAAACACATTGATGATCTGCTGAAACGTTTGAGTTCAGCTACTTACGCAATAAGGGTCATTGCAAATTTTGGTGATAAACATCTTAGTAAATTAGCTTACTATGCCTATTTTCACTCATTGCTTTCATATGGTATCATATTTTGGGGTAATTCATCACTGAGGAATAAAGTATTTATTGCACAAAAGCGTGTAATCAGAATAATAGCTGGAGTCCACCCAAGATCACCCAGCAGACATTTATTTAAGGATCTAGGGATATTCACAGTAGCTTCTCAGTATATACACTCTCTTATGAAATTTGTTATTAACAACCAAACCCAATTCAAAAGTAATAGCAGTGTGCATAACTACAATACTAGGAGAAAGGATGATCTTCACTATTCAGGATTAAATCTAACTTTGGCACAGAAAGGGGTGAATTATACTGCCACTAAAGTCTTTGGTCACTTACCAAATAGTATCAAAAGTCTGGCAGATAACCAACAAGTATTTAAGAAGAAATTAAAAGAATTTCTGAATGACAACTCCTTCTACTCCACAGAGGAATTTTTAGATATAAATTAAGGAAAAAAAACAACAAAAATTTTTAAAAAAATAAAATAAAAAAAAACACAAAAAATAAAAAAGTTGTTATATTAACTTAAGTATGTTGTTAAATTAACTTAATTATGTCATGTATTGGAAAATCTGACTTGTTCCACATCATTACGAAATATCGTATTCATGATCCATGGAACTAGTATTAATCTAATCTAATCTCTAATCTAATCTAATCACAGACATCGATACGATGTTTGGACGCCGTTCAAACTTCTAGCATGTAATTCTTTTTTGATGCATTGTCTCAATATACTGCCCCATTTTATGAAGTCGTCTGCTGTCAAAACCTCCTTCAGGAGTAGGGCCTGATACATGTCCTCAGCAACACCCTTTATGAGAAGTGCAACCTTATCTTTCTCCTTCATTCTAGGATCCACTAATTTACACAGCTCCAAGATGTCTTGAATGTAGGATGCTGTCGTTTCTCCTGGACGCTGTGCCCTGCACTTTAATTTATCTTCAACCTTGCACTTCTGTCATTGTGTGTCGCCAAAATACTTGTGCAGTTCTGCCTGTAATACTTCCCAGCTTGTAAACTTCTCCTCATTGTTCTCATACCATTGCTTGGCAGCGCCCTCAAAGTAGACAAATACATTAGCCAAACACACGGTGTCATCCCATTTGTTAAATTTGGCTATACACTCATATACCTTCACTCACTTGTTTGGATCCTGGCCATTATCACCAGAGAACCCGGAAGGATGTCTCGTGTGGTGGCACACAGTTGCTGTCATCGTGATGTCCTCTTCTTCTTCTTCTGCCTACGGAATTGTCAAGTCAGTGTGATATAAAAGAATGGGATAAAATAAAAAGATATTCATAGCAACAGGCAAATCTTCATCAGTTATTCAGTTCAACAAGAACCCACAATGTTATAAAAATTACAGCCTCAAGAACACGAAGAGAAAATGAAGATAAGTAAAAAGTTCTTCTTTTGTATATCTTATGCCTCTTGAAACTTTTGAAAACTTTTATAGACAGAGAATTTTAACAGTGATTTGTCAGAGTGTAAGATTACAACTTACACAATTGTATGATAGTTGTACATTACAAGGTATAGTGTTAGTATACTCACAAGTCATTCAAAAGTAAGGTCAACTAGGCCTAATTAAAATTAAAATTTCAGGATACATTTAAAATCTTATGAAGTACAGATAAACATTACATAATCTATACAACAGTTAAAATTTACTAGATAAATATAATGCATGCACACAAGTAGATCAATTTTTAACAGTCGGTTAGGCCTTATTGAAATTTACACTTTGAAGATAAATTATAGTACAGAAAGTGTGCAAATATATTACACAGAAAAATCACATTCACAATATTCACGTAAGTTATAAAAAGAGTATTTTAATAATGTCACTTCAGGCCTTATTTTAAAATGTGCTGAATTGTTGATGTTTTTTATGTTTGGTGGTAGATGATTATAAAGTTCAATCATCATGCATTTTACACTATCAGCATATAATTTAGAGGAATGGGGAAACTGTGTCAGCTAGTATTTCCCTCTAGTGTCATGCTGGTGATGGTCCAGATTCTGCTTCAGGCTGTCAATGGTAAAACTTAGTATATCTAATATATACTGGCATGGAAGTGGAAGAATACCTAGTTTTCGGAAGAGTTGTTTACGCGAGTCTCTCAGCTTTTTAAATAACATTATCCTGATAGCTTTCTTTTGGAGCTTAAATATTTTATTGGACTCATATCTGTTGCCCCTGAATATGAGGCCATATGTTAGGATTGAATGAAAAAGAGCATGGTACACTGACATTAGGATTTTTATCCTCATCACTTCCCTGACTGACAGAAGCATAAAACATACCTCACTTAGCTTGGTAGCTAAGCTGTTACTGTGTCTTTTCCAGCTTAGAGTGTCAGAGATAGATATTCCAAGGAATTTAATCACATTTTCCAGTTCAATACTGTTTCCACCTGTGGCATCGATATAAACATCGACCCGTAAATGAGGACTCTCTCTCTGTTCTTTGGACGAAATGTATAAGATGATTCAGTCTGTTTATGTGACTTGTTGTATATACATATGTAGATGTTTGTACTTAAATATACACCTGTATCAAAATATAAAGTGTAAGTGTTTGATTTTGGGATAGTAACCCATCACATTCCCACAGTGGTGACCCCATTACAAATTTCGAGTACATTCCATGTCTCCCATGCTAGTTCATTGTGCTATGAGTGACTGTTCATCACCATGACTTCTCCACAATGCTTTCCTCGTGGTCTTGGAAACTCAAACCAACTCTGCAGATGTATTTATCGTGTCTCCCGTGAATGGATTTTCTCCTCCTGACTACAATCCACACACTACACCCACACCACATGATATGTTCACACCGCTGGCCAGAACATTGGACTCAGCATTTGTATTGCTGGATTGCGTACATCACCATGTGCAGTTCAACACAGACAGTATTCAGAACAGTGTTTGTTGTGCTCATAATCTGAATGAACAGGTTAGGTTGCCTCTGCAGCTGAACATTCATTCACAGTGTGCTCCCACAACCTCTACTGTGGTGCCATGTGCATTGCCGCCATTACTTCAACATGTAACATGTTTCAATCAGCTGCCCTCCGCACCTATTATGATTCCCGTGAATACAAGCGAAGGACATATCATCGCTAATAGTGCACCATGGGCATTCCCAGGACTTCTTCACAGGCGGTTGACCATAATAGTGTGAGTTCAGTTTACAATCCAAGCACCTGCTGCTAGTGTTGTGCAAATGATAGACGCATACCCCCAACCCCATCTGGCAATGTACATCACCACACAACAAACATCGCCACTGCCTTGTGTCATGGACTTTAATTCATGTTATACACATTCACAATCCCCCCCTCCTCTACCACCCCTGCCCGCACAGTGGGTTCCGGTTCCTGGCGTAAGCCCGCTCGTTGTTTCCACAGCACTGGCTGTGCCTGTTGATATGGTCTTCTGTGTTTTCTCCAAGTTGGACATTTCAACACAACGCCCCCAACTGGGGTATCAGTTTCAGGGACCCCACCTCCAGCTACCCTTCCACCCATTCATTCCATGGTACCGACTGTGCCTGCCACAATGGCCTTCCACAATGCAACAGGTATACTCAGTGATCACACACATAGCAATTGTGGCAAGCGTGTTTTTAGACTCATAGCCCACTTGGTCATTACACCTGTTTTCTCTGTGGTACCACACATGCCTACTGTGCCAGACTGCCGTGCTACCATTCCCTGGCTGGAATGGGATTTCGCAGCTCACACACACAATTCAGTGTTCCTGGAAGTTCCTAATTCTCCTCCATCACCTCCCCCTGGACACCTACCAAAGTTACTGCTGCTCTCAGAAGACAACCCTGTGCCATGGTTTGCTTTGGTAGAGCACATTTTCGATCTACATCATGTTTCTGATGATGACTGCAGGTTCCTGTGCCTCATGACATACCTTCACGACCACTTGGACCTGATCAGTGACCTACCCCTCTGTTCGCCACTGGCTCAGTAGCATTACTTCGCCAGAAGATGCTTATTGAGCACCTCGCCTCTTCCCCTCAACAGCTCATCCTAAAAATTTTATACGAAAAACATCTTGGGGACCAGACACCAATGTAGCTCTGGCGCTGCCTGTGGTTGATGGTCAATGAGCAAACTATGCCAGATATAATGCTCTGGGCGGTGTGGTCTGCTAAGCTACCCACCAATCTCCATATACACTTGCTACGATATTCCTTCAAGTTATCCGATGACACTTACAGATCGCTGATCATCTGTACTATCTCCTGCGACAGCACCAACCTCTGCGTTCTCTGCCACAGGTTGGTACACCTGCACTGGAGATCCACCTGTTTCCTGGTAGGGGCAGGGCCTGCTCCATTGCTCCATCTCCATGATGCCTGGTGACCTGCACTCACACTTCCCACTCTCCGAACATTCCTGGGTTGCGCACACCCCGGACATGCCAATATACCCACCTGAAGCAATCAATTACGACAAGCTGTTCCCTATTGCTAAGTTTCAGCCTTTGCCACATCCAGCTCACCCATACTGCTGATATCACAAGGTCTTCGGCGACGCACCACAGAAGTGTAGATCATCTCACCAGCACCCAAATACCATCTCCAAAGCATAGTAGGTGCAGAACCCTGTGGGGGATCAGACCAGCGTCCTCCTACAATGCACTCCGTACATTCCCCCATTTTTCCCAACGGCCAGTGGTACATAACAGACTTTCCTTTGAAACTCAGTTGTTTGGTTGACATGGGACCAGACATATCTATAAGCCTTACTTTGATGGCTCTACCAATGGCTTCGCCTTTGACTTTGTTCCTCTGAGCAATCAACACTTTGACCGTAAAAACTTCAGGCTCAGTCACAGTTAAAGTTCACGTATCACAATCCTTGTGTTTCCCCTGGACTTTTTACATAGCCAACATAGACGAGCCAATCCTAGAGATGCGTTTCTTGTCACACCACAAACTTTCTCCTAACTTCGTTCAGGGCAAGGTGCTGCACCACTCTACGAACACACATATACAGTGTGCTCGCCTTTCACTTTCCCGCTCAAGTATTCTCATGGCGAATAGTTTGGTGCACGAGTGTTCCACCCTCGCAGGTGACATTCTGAGGAGTGTGAATGTTTTAATGTTTCTTCCACCAGCTCCAGCCCAGCCGCTTCTCAGATCATCCTATGAAACATTTTGAGTGTGATGAACTGGTGTCTGTGGCAGGCACAACACCCATACTGTGCCTCTCCCTCCCTGTGTCGTGTGTACCAGTCAGTGTGCCTGAACACCAACCTCACGCTCACACACGCGACACAGCCACCTCTTCTGCATAGACGGACACACCGCATGTTGATAAACAATCCCCCTCTTCTGCGCACCAGCCACATGACTCAGCTGACACCTCTGTTCCTCATGCTCACCCAGTACCGCTTGTGCCCTTTGCTGGCTTCTGCATGCTCTAGTGAGCATTTCAGCTCGCCACTTGCAGCACTCGCTACCTGTCTCCCGGTCTTCATGCACATCATGTGCATGATTGTCAAACATGTCACTTTTGCACCACTATCCCCTGCTTGTGTCAATGGTCATATTTCAACCCATGGGTGCACTCCCCACACGACGGACACGTTTGTTAACCCCTGTGTGCAGCATTCATTATTCTCCGTCATGGACAGAACAGTAGACAAGATAGTTACTACTTATGGCCCTCTTATCTGGCATAAAGTAAGATGCCTCAACCCTATTAAATTATGTGCAGCTCGACAGCAAATTAATGATCTGTTAGCTGCAGGTATACTACAGCCATCACACAGTCATTGGTCGTCGCCTATTCACCTCACTACCAGACATGACAGCTCATTTCACATGTGTGAGGACTACAGGCATACAAACGTGAGTACCATAATAGATAATTACACAGTGCCAAACATCAAAGACTTCACCCACATGTTATCAGGTGCTTCCATCTTCAGTATAACTGACTGTAAATGTGCCTACCACCAGATACCCATGGCACCATAGGCTATATCCAAGGCTGTAATTATCATGCCACTAGGTTTGTTCCAGTACATTTACATGCCATTCAGCCTTAAAAATGCTGCCCAGACATGACAATGATTTATTAACTCCTCCTACGAAAGTTCGAGTTTTGTTTCTCGGACCTGGACGACATACTCATTTTCAGTAAGACAGCCAAGGAGCACGAGTGTCACTTATCCACGGTAGTGAAGATCTTACAGTCGAACCATGTAGAAGTCAACAAAATAAGTTAAGGTTACAGCAGATGTCTGTAGCCTTCCTCGGCTGCACAGTATCTGCCAATCGTATACAACCCCAAAAGCTTGTGTGCGGGCCATCTCGTCTGTCACCCCTTCAGCTTACAAAGAACTGTGCCAATTCCTCAGCACCATCAGCTACTACCGCTGTCACTTGCCCTCATTGGCTACAGTACAAGTTCCTCTCATGGATGCACTGTCAGGCAAGCAAAGCTAGGGATTCCGACCTCTCCGTTGGACTGATCCCATGTTTGAAGCCTTCAAGGCACTAAGAGTCTCCCTGGCCTGGGCTGTGGCAGTCGTCCACCTGGACTTCTTAGCTGAACTATTCATTACCTTGCATGCAAGTGACACATCTGTGGGAGCTGTCCTTCAACAACACTCTGGTGACAATATATCACCCCTGCACTTCTTCTCTAAAAAAGTGTCTGCTGCACAGAAGAAATACTCCACCTTTGACAGGGAGCTCCTGGCCATCTACGAAATGTTTATTTCCACCCTGATGTTGAAGGATGCATGTTCTATATCCTCATGGACCAAAAACCACTCACGGATTCCTTCCAAAACTCTCCAGAGGACCTGCCCCCTCGTCATTTCCACCATTTCGACATGGTGTCGCAGTTTATGACAGACGTCCGTTACATTAAGGGTGCGGATTATACCACTGCCAATTTTTTCTCACACATCAATGCAGTGTCCACCATCTTTAATTTGTCTAATCTAACTACTCTTCAGGCAACAGATGAGGGCGCCCAAGCACTCATTGTGGACCCGACCATCTCGCTCGTGTCCACCAAGGCACAATTCCCTGTGTCACCAATGAGGTCTGGTGTGATTCTTTGACTGCGTTCATTACTGGCTCCCTTAAACTGTCAAGTTTTCAATGCCTTACGTAACCTTGCACACCCGAGCATTCATGCCTCTACATGGCTCATTACCAAGCGCTTTATGGAAAGATATCAAAAGAGACAACCAGACATGCACTCGTGATTGTATCCCTTGCCACTGCAACAAAGTTGGCTGCCATTTAGTCCCCCCCTCCCTCCCCCCCCGCCCCCCACTGGGTAAATTTTGCATTCCTCCAGGATGTCCAGGCACGTCCATATCAGTCTCATTGGCCCCCTTGCATCGTCAGAAGGTTTTAGATACATCCTGTCTTCCATTGATCGCCTGCCCCGATGGGTGGAAGCCACACCTTTGCCAAACATCACAGCTGAGACAGTTGCCAAAGGTTTGTCTCCTCTTGGATTGCCCAGTTTGGCTGCCCAGCCACAATCACAACTAACCAAGGCTCGCAATTCAAGTCATCCCTGTTTGCTTTGCTTTGTTGCACATATGGTATCCACAAAATCCACACCACCTTGTACCACCCCCAGAGCAATGGTTTGGTGGGATGGTGGCACCACACTTTAAAGACTGCCCTCAGATGCCATAACTACCTTTGGTCAGAAGCTCTACCTTGGGATCTTTTAGAGTTGAGATCAACGAACAAACCAGACATCGAGGGCACCATTTCAGAGGTGGTTTATAGGGAGAACACCATCCTACCAGGTGAACTAGTCCAGCCCACAGCTCAGGAGGATTTCCTGCCCCCCCCCCCCCTCCCAGACTTCATGAGCCACTTGCGTATGCATTTCAAGCACATATGCCTCTATCCCCCAGTTAGCCATACACTGCCAGTCTCCTATGTGCCCGATTCTCTTCAACACTGCTCCAACATCATGTTACGAGATGACACCATACACCAACCTTTACAGCCCCCCTACCAGGCCCCTTCAAGGCTCTGCAATATGGGGAGTCAACATGCGACATTCTCATCAAGGACACCCCACAGTCAGTTTCACTGCATCAGGTGGAACCTGCATTTGTGGACTCCTATTTTCTGGCATCAGGCTCTCCCGACACGGCCCCCACCATGTTTCGGTCTTGAATGATACAGCATAAGTCACTCAGGCCCATGGTCCCTAACTGGGGTCCCAGAGAACAGAACTCCGTGGAACTCTGTTCTCTGGGCCACTTTCAGTTGTCCTACCCTGTACCTTACTTCTGCTTCAATAATACATGCAGGTGATGGAAAAAAATATGAAAACACCATGAGAAAGGTATGTTGTAACATAAATGCAGACACTAGCCAAGCATGCAGGTTGTGCTGTTGTATTTGACCATGAACAGCACCTGTGCAATGACCTCAGTATGTTGAAAGTATCAGTTGTGGTCAGAACAGTGTTCTGTGTTGTTGTGAGTGCCCAGAGAACAGAGTTCCACAGAGTAAAGAAACACAACAGAGCAAAGGAAGTACAGTACTAAACTAAGTACAGCAGATGTTGAAAGTGACCACCATTTATCTCTTGACACTTTTGGGCCCCGGTCAGCAAGTTGCTGTATGCAGATCAAAGCTGAACTGCTGGAATTGCTGCAGTCTCATTCGAAATGTTCTGCTGCAGTTCTTGAAGACTATGAGGGTTGTTGCAATACACCTTAGTCTTGAGGGCTCCCCACAAAAAGTAATCATGCACTGACCTCTGCTAAGGCATGAATATTGAATAAAAATGCTCCAAGGTTCAGCCAGCTGAATGGGCACATGCTCCAGCCCATTAGAAACAACATTTCCTCCTCCATTAATGCACACATTCATGTCCAATCATATCCATTCATCTGAACCACTTTTATTTGTCCCACCCTGTAAATGATGATGATGATGATGATGATGATGATATGATTAGGGTTAATTGTCACAAAATGTAATAGATTATGTTCACAGACTCATATGGGAATGAATGTATAATGAAAAACCTGTAATTTTTTGAAGCAATAAGAAAGACTGCCAGTGACAAGGTCAAAGGAAATGTAATATCAGTGTTTTCCAAATGGTAAAGTTTACAAAAGCTTGAATTATTTTGTGAATTTAACTTTGAGTAGAAGTATGAGGGATAAGGATTTAATACCAATTAACCAAACTGTTGATGTCAAACATGCTATACTGACAACAGGCCATGTAGAGACAAGTTGAGACACTAAAAAATTGTTACAAAATAGTGGGAAATTTGAAAGAGGAATTTGAAGATAACCATTACTAGATATATAGAATATCCTCATAAAATAATGAGATAATATAAATAATACTACTACTACGGTCATATTAACATATTTCTTAAAGCTTATATCTCATAACTTGTACATAGTAATACTAATGTGCCATTTATAAAACGATTTACATATGAGTGTGATGCTGTTAATCAACTCATCCCATCCAGCTCTGTTAACCATGACTGAATGACTGAGATGCTATGTTGTTTAATAAATACATTTGTAACGTGATTTTGCAAGAAGATTTCATGCTACATAGATATATATGTAATTTTGTTTGACAGGACAAGTTTCCTTTTAAATATATGCATGTGTTAAGATTCAGCTTCATTAATTTTCAATTCTGAGTGGCAAAGCTTGTAAAATAACTTTTTCATGGACCAAGCCACTGCAGCTCTATTGATTTCATCACTGCTGACTTTTTCTTGTGCTGAAATCATAGGGTCTTCAAGCAATTTCAGCTTACTACAAAGAAAAACAACATACTGCTTCTTTTAACTAATACTTATATTGCATCTCAATGTACAGTTATGTATTGTATTTCAACATTCAGTAGCAGGGAAACATCACTCATGTGTACAGTCTGAGACTGTAGATTTGAGTAATGACACTACATGAATGTTGTTTCTGGCAGATCTCTTAGACTTATTTTGTTCCACCTTGATATCACTCAGCATTATCATATTGTGCTCCTTACCCAATCGCACATTGTGCTACTCCAAACTGGGATCATGTTGCATGGTGATTACAGAGACCCCATACAGGTACTGCAACTTGTGGTAATACTATCATCATTCCACCTTGAGGATGGACAGCATCCACCCGTATGACAAAAACCCACAAACAGTTTTCCATTCTTAACTACTAAACTATTATATGGTTTCAACTATTATGACCATCATTCATTGGCTAGGCAGATATGGGTTACACATTTTTTTAAAAGTTGTGAAAGCTTCAAAACAAATGGCAAACAACAAATTCATTCTAGGGCAGAAAAATAAAACAAGGGCAACATGGTCTGTAGTTAAGCCTGAATTAGGTGTCCGAAATCATAAACAAGACATTTTAAAAATCAAACTTAAGGAAAAATCGGTTGTAAATCCAGCTCAGATATCTGAATGCTTCAACGAGTATTTCATAAATGTAGAAAAATCTGATTCAGACATAGCAAATTATGAGTAGAAAGTAAATGGTTTTGGGTTAAAAAGTAATACCAGTGAATGTCTCAAAAAATTCAACACTGTTTCAGCAAAATTTGTTGAAATGTCATAATCTCCTTAAAAGACAAAAACTCTGCTGGCTGGGATGGGATACCCACCAAAATAATTAAAAAAGTTTACAGCATAATAGCTCATCCTCTCTCTCTCATGATAAACAAATCCTTTGAAGAAGACTACTTTCCTGATGTCTTGCAATATGCGGAAGTAAAACCATTGTTTAAAAAAGGTTCAAAAGATGATATGTGAAATTATCGTCTCATCTCTATACTCCCTGTCACATCAAAAATATTCGAAAAGATTGATGCTTTATGGATACAAAGCTTCATCATACAAAATGCTATCATTTCACATAACCAATTTGGCTTCCAACAAGGCAAAAAAACAGTAGATGCGATAAATGAGTTTATCAAAAAAATTACTTCATCACTAGATAGGAAAGCTAAGGTCACAGGAATATTCTGTAATCTTACAAAAACATACAACTCTGTAAACCATACCCTGATGCTTTTCAAACTCAACAGGTATGGAATAAGGGATGTTGCTTTGAAATGGTTTGAATCATATCTCTCAGAGAGGAAACAAAGGGTAGTAATCACATCAAATGGAGCAGATCAGTTCTCCGAGTGGAAAACTATGTCACAAGGTGTTCCTCAAGGCTCAATCCTTGGACCCATTTTATTCCTGTTCTATGTAAATGACTTGCCTCTCAATATAAATACTCATTTAACTTTGTCTGCAGATGATACTTCTGTCCTAATTGAAAATGAAAATTCTGACAATATACCACAGCGTGTCATGAATACGTTAAGTAACCTGGAAACATGGTTCAGTCAAAATGGCTTAAGGCTTAACATTTCAAAAACCCACATGATGAGTTTTAAAACCAAACATTCAAAAACTGAAGAAATCTGTGCCACTCACAACAATCAAAAAATGGAAGAACTTGACTCAGTCAGGTTCCTGGGAATAAACTTAGTTGGAATTCTCATATAGAATATGTAGCTAATAAATTAAACAGCCTTGCACTTGCAATGGAAATTTTAGCCTGTGCCACTGATATGGCCACCAGGAAAATAGCATATTATAGCTACTTTGAATCAGTTAATCGATATGGAATAATTTTTGGGGAAACCCAGGAAATATTACACGAATTTTAAAGTTGCAAAAAACAATCATTTTCAACATGTGCTCTGCACAGCTGAGGGCATCATTTTGACCATTATTTAAAGACCTAAAAACATTAACTGTCCCCTCTTTATACGTCTTTGAGGTGGTTCTTTTCCTATGCCGCAGAGCTGATCTATTCAAAAAAAAATCATTTTGAACACTCATATGACACAAGACATAAAGAGAACTTTACACTTACCTATCTTCACTTAAAACTGCGTGCTCAGGCTCCTCAGTATATAGCCATGAAAATTCACAACACAATAAAAGGGTGTGACATAATGAATATGAACATAAATATCTTAAAAAGCAAGTTACATGATTTTCTAATCGAACGATGCTACTACTCTGTGAAAGATTTCATGAAGGATGAATTGATACCTTGAGCTGAATCCCTAAAATAGAACAAAAATTTACGATAGTTATAGTAGCTGTAAATACTGTAAGTTTGACAAATTGCAAGTAAGTAAACGCTCCAAAAAAGTATTATTTTCAGTGTGACAAAATTTTAAATAAGCAAATGGTAACCTTGACCTGTCTCCTGTTCATCAGACATATGTTCTGAAATTGTGTACATTATGAGATGAATAAAACACATTTCGCATTACTCTGCCAGAGTGATATGTTACACCTCAAATATTTGCCCACATGCACACATGCCACCCACATCTTGAAAAACATGTATAAATAATGTATACATATATTAAGTTATTAGATATGTAAACTCAGAGATTTGATCTTATTTCTGTACTTGTGAATATTACTACATAACTATTAAATACTATGTATTACTATTTATTTTCAGACAGATTTTGTATTTGCTGCATTTTAATCACCTGAGCAGAGCTGTCTAATTTTTACTTACACTATTTTTGCCTTGATTTCACTGCAATGCTGATAGATCTCTGTTATTTCACAGAATGACTGATTAATATTAGTACTTATTCAGAAAACTGAGTGATGGAGGGGATTTCAGAAGGATGAACATAGGTTTGTGATCATTTGTAAAAAGTTATTTCATAACCTGATGTCATTTTGTGTGTACAGAAACCCAGATCAATCCTAAAACTAAATCATAGTAATTAAAACTAATGCCACATGTATGATTCTTTAATTATTATATTTCTAGTTGAATACTACATCTACATCTACATACATACTTGGCAAGCCATCCTACAGTCCATGGCAGTTTACCCTGTACCACTACTATTCATTTCCTTTCCTGTTCACTCGCAAATAGAATACGGGGAAAATGGCAGTCTGCCTCTGTATGAGCCCTAATTTCTCATATCTTATCTTTGTGACCCATACATGAAATGTGCACTGGCGGCAGCAGAACTGTGCTGCAGTCAGCTTCAAATCCAGGTCTCTAAATTTTCACAATAGTATTTCTCAAAAAGAATGTCACCTTCTCTCAAGGGATTCCCATTTGAGTTCCCAAAGGAGCTTCATAACACGTGTGTTGTTTGAACATATAAATCTAGCATACTGCCTCTGAATTGCTTTCATGTCTCTTTAAATCCAACCTGGTATAGATGTCAAACACCACAGCAGTTTTCAAAAACAGGCCACACTAGCGTTCCATATGCACTCTCCTTTGCAAAAGAGTCACACTTCCCAAAATTCTCTCAATCAATCATGGTCGACCATTCACCTTCTCTACCATAATCCTCGCATACTCATTCCACTTCATATCGCTTTGCAACATTGTGCCCGGGTGTTTAAATGACATGACTGTGTTAAACAGGACACTACTAATGCTGTATCTGAACATTACATTTTTTCCTACTAATCAGTGTTGTCACAGCTATGTAGACAGCTACTATTTTTGTCCACAGCCATTAGCGCCTCACAGATGAAAGGTGGCAACAGTGCTGCAAGTTGTCTGGGATCTTCTTATCCTGTCTCAACTATAGCTGCCATTCATAACAACATCTCGAAATTTGTTTAAGTCATTTTGTATCTTCAAACAGTGAAAAATCCAGGAAAAATAGACAACTAGAACCCCTCCTCCCCACCCCACCCCCCCCGCCACACACACACACACACACACACACACACACACACACACACACACACACACACACACACACACACACACACACAAACGCAACTCACATACATTACCACAATCTCTGGCAGCTGGAGCCAGACTCGAGCAGCAGCACATTATGGGAGAGACAACTGCGTGGGGGTAAGGAGGACGCTGGGGTGGGATGTGGGAGGGATAGCAAGATGGGCTGGGGAACAGTAAAGTGCTGCTGAGTGTGTGCAGGAATATGGTGGAGAGTGGGGGGTGTGTACATGGATGAGGTGGAGAGTGGGACAGCTAGGTACAGTTGGGAGGTTAGATGGAGAGTCGGGTAGTGTAGTGCTGGAATGGGAACATGGAATGGGCTACATGAATAAGGACAATGACTAACAAAGGGTGAGGCCAGGAGGGCTGCTGGGACATAAGATATATTGCAGGAAGAGTTCCCACCAGTGCAATGCTGGAAAACTGGTGTTGGTGGAAACGATCCATATGGCACAGGCTGTGAAGCAGTCATTTAAATGAAGGACGTTGTGTTGGGTGGCATACTCCGCAACAGGGTTGTCCAGTTGTTTCTTGGCCACAGTTTGCTGGTGGCCATTTATGCAGACAGACAGCCTGTTGGTTGTCATGCCCATGTAGAGTGCAGCACAATGGTTACAGCTTAGCTTGTAGAACACATGGCTGGCTACATAGGTACCCTGGGATAGGTGATGTTTGTGACTTGACTGGAGCAGGTGACGGTGGGAGGATGTATGGGACAGGTCTCGTATCTAGGTCTGTTGCAGGGGTATTAGCCATGAGGCAAGGGGTTCGGAGCAGGGGTTGTGTAGGGATGAATGATATTGTGTAAGCTCAGTGGATGGCAGAATACAACTGTGGTAGGAATGGGAAGGATAGTGGGTAGGATCTTCCTCATTTCGGGGCACTATGAGAGATAGTCAGAACACTGGCAGAGAATGTGACTCAGTTGCTCCAGTCATGGATGGTGCTGAGTCATGAGGGTGATGCTCCTCTGTGGATAACCAATGGGACTGGGAGTTTTGGAGGTAGTGGGTGATTGTAGAGATAAGACAGGGAAGATCTGTCTTGTACAAGGTTTGGAGGGTAATTTCAGTCTGTGAAGACCTTGATCTATTTGGAGAGGGATTGCTCATCACTATAGATGCAACAGCCACAGGTAGTTTGGCTGTATGGAAGGGACTTCCTGGTATGGAATACGCTGCAGTCACCACAGACGTCTACTGCACCAGCAACACCGCATACAGACCAGCGATGCGGGTTGCCAACTCTGTTGTGAAGTTGACGCAAGAGCTTTTACAAGCAAGTGCCACAGTTGACAACAAACGCGTAGGTTTGGCCAACGCCCATCAGGGGGATCAACCAGCAGCAGAGGAAGGGGGCACAATGATGAATGAACTATTTCCTGGTGATCACAATTGTGCAAATAGTCCCAGAAATATCCTTCCGCCCAGGCCTAGATAAGACAACACCCAGCCACTCAGCAGGCAGTTCTTGACTCACCGAGTGTGGAGAAGATTGGCCAATCCAGCAGTGTGCTACCTTGACCATCCTCTCTTCTGCAACGATTGTGATACATCGCTTCTGTCATGTTGGGCTATGTACCAGATGCTAACAGCCGACTTAGGCGTGGAACAGTTGTATGGGTGTAAAGGTGAAGGGAACTCTGGTTATAGGAATCAGTTGTTATTTGCTTGATCCACAGAAGGGATCCTCATTGGTTTTTGGTTTTGAAGAGCGTGTTACTGTTAGTGGTTTATTGTAGTTGCTTTAATAACGAAAAAGTTGGCAAAACGAGTTGGTTCTTGCTCTGTAGATTTAGCAGTGGCAACGAGTTTGTTTGAATTCCTACGTTGCCCCATTTTTTGTTGGCATGGCTGAAGGTATTCCAGGTTTAGATGCACCGTCGGCTTGTGTCCTTGAGCTGTTGGATTGTATGCAACACACAAATGAACTTCTGATCCAGTGTCTGCAAACTTTGACTAGTGTTCCTCCGGGGTTCAGGTGTCAGCCACTCCTGTCGTATTCCCACCATTCAACAAGTCTATTGAACCATGGAGTAATTGGAACAACATTTCCTTGTCCATGGCATCGTCATCACTGTCTAGCATCATGCATTTTTTCTTGTCTGTGTGGGTTCTGACATTTACCGCTTAGTCCAGCACAGTATTTTGATGCCCAGGTCCATGTCGCGGAATCTTGCCACACGTTCTTCAGCTGTCAGAAACTTCCATTGCAGTCTTACAGGGAAAGAATCGCTTGCCTTTAAGGGCTCTCCCAAGACTGCCAGTTCTCTTGTGCCAACCTGGGGTGTAAGTAGTCATATGGTTTGGCACTCGTTCGCAACATAATTCTGGTCCATGGTCCTGATGATGCACTGCGAATGGATCTATTGAAGCTGAAGAATCCCTCCTTGGACACATGTCTGTCGGTCATTTGTGCCCATGAACAGTCTTCCCATTCATCGTTGGCGCTCCATACCTCACTGCAGGTCTTTACCACACGGCCGCCCCGACATTGCTTGGAGCCACAATCACCAGAGCAGTAGCCATGCCAACGGCCCGCAGCAGGTGACCCGCCACCGCCACTTCCTCCAGACCAAGTTATGGGTTATTGGGCTCAGCAACAACAGAGGTCAGAGGTTGCCCTCCTGTCGTCAGTGCTTTGTTACACACCAGTGCCATGATTGTTGTTTCCGGCAGTGGTGTGTTCAGCCTACGGGATGAAGGGTATTGGGCCAATGTTTGCCATTCCTCTTCATCAATGTAGATGGACCTAATGATGTTGGACCCTCTGGACTCAGTCTTAGTGGATTCTGACCAGCTGCCAAGCGTCTCCTTTGTCCAGATGGTCCTCCCACACATGAAGGGGTCCATCGCTCTGATTGTCCAGATCAATGGGCCTCCTCTCCATTTCCTGTTGGACACAGGGTCTTCAGCTACTATTATTGATGGCGACTCTCACTGCCACTTGGGTACACTGACCTCTTTGAAGAGCTATAGTAATGACATTATCTGCGTGCAGGGGTGGTTCCTGGTGCAGGTGTGGTATCTCTCTCATGATGTCACCGCCCAAGTTTTGGTCCTAGCCGCCCCCACAACCATTTGGGATGGATCTTTTTCATTCTCTTGGCCTTGAGGTCCATGATTCAGCCCCAGTGGTCCAGACTGTGTCCCCTGACACTTGTCCTACAGGAGGTTTTTGATTCCTTCCCTGACATCTTCTCTGATTCTTCTCTTGGGGTGTCTGGTTTTGAAGCGCACATCAAACTACTTCTCTTGGCAGTTCTGAAGTTTCACAAAGCTTGTCCAATGCTTTCTGCCCTGCAGGATGCCTACACAAGGAACTGAGCCGCCTCAAGTAGGCGGGAATTCTGACACCAGTTCACCACAGTTGCTGGGCTTTGTCCGTTGTCATCCTCGAAAAACCAAATGTGTCCCTCTGGCTATGTGGCTATTTTAAGGCCACCATCAGTGCCCAGCCTGTCATTGACTCTATCCCAAAGGTCGATGATATTCTGCCCAAGTTGGCAGGTGGAAAGATTTTCGACGATTGATATTGGGGAAGCATACAGCAGCTGCCAGTCAACGCTCCCTCTCAATAGGTCCTTGTCATCAATACTCCCTTCTGGTTCTTATGGTACAGTCGCCTGCTCTTAGGGATCGCCAGTGCTCCAGCCATATTTCAACACTTTCTGAAGTCTGTAACTAAGGAGGTCCCCAGCACCACCAATTACTTAGGTGACATCTTAGCCACAGGGACCTCGGCTCCGGACTTAGCGCAGAATCTTCTGCGATTTTTCAATTTCTGCAGGCTGCAGGGTTGTGGTGCAACAGGGCCACATGTCAATTTTTTGTGCCACAAGTGACCTATCTCGAGCATGTCTTGAGTGGTGCAGGCATTCACCCATCGCCACAATACCTCGAGGCAGCTCCCACCACCAACAAATGTCTCCCAGCTCAAATCCGTCTTGGGTCAACTCACCTATTATCGGCATTTCATCCCACATGCTGCAGCTCTGGCAGAGCCTCTGCTTCACCTGCTTTGCAAGAATGTTCCCTGGACTTGGACGCCAGAATGTGATCAGGCTTTCCTGCATCTCAAATCTGCTCTTCTTGTTCCACCGTGCCTTGTCCCATATGACCCCACCGAGCCTCTTATTTTGGGCACTGATGTATCTGGTTATGAGCTGGGGGCTGTGTTGTCTCATATCATTGACGGTGTTGAGCGCCCAGTGGTTTTTGCCTCGAAAACCCCATCACATTGCAACTATAGCCTCATCAAGAAGGAGACCTTACCCATTGCATTTGCATTCAGGAAGTTCTACGACTTCATCTATGACCATTCATGATCTACACGGACCACAAGCCCTTGGTCTCTGTGTTTGCCGCCACATCTGCCATCCCTACCCAGACTGGTTGCCACCTGCAGTGCTGGGCGTTGTTCCTTGCAGGGTACACCTACGACATCCATTACCGGGTCACAGCTCTCCATGCCCACGCTGATCTTCTTTCTCGATTTCCTGTGGGAGCGGATTCCAACTTCGATGCTGATCTGGTTGCTTGTTTTCATCTGGATGATGAGGCCTCCTCCACCGTCACCATGTTGCCACTGAATGCCTGGCTCATTGCACAGCACATGGCCTCGGACCCAGTTCTCCAGACGATTCTGTGCCACGTTCAACTCAGGTGGCCTTCCAATTGCTGTCAGTTGTTGGACCCAGAGGTTCGGGCTTATTGGGCTCACTTCTTCCTGTCTACTTATTGTTCTTCTGGTCATGATGGGTCCTCTCCGGTGGAGAAGCTGCATGGCCACCCTCATTGGATGCCCTCGTTACTCTTGTTTCCTGCTTCCCCTCATCTGGCTGCTCCAGTCTGCAGGATCCAGTCTGGGCATTAGTGTTTCCCAAGGGCCATCCCCGCTGGGTCCCGCCAAAGTCTCCATGTTCCTTGTCCATACCAAGGCAACTGTCATTCTCGACAACAGTCCCCTCTGTCGGAAGCACTTCGGCCAGCTACGGCACTTTCGTGGGATGGGTCCAGTGCTGCCATTGTCTCCAGTGCCAGGGGCTCATTTGACATCCCTTTGCCAGCACCGCCATCACCAATGCAGCTGCCAACGTCACAGCCATCGACGTTGCAGCCATCGCCGCCTCCAACGATGACGATGATGCCAGCTTTCGCAGAGTCCCCTTGGGTGGGTCCCTTGCCTATGGATGTCAATGAGGCTCCCCCTGCCACCAGCAGCTCCGCCACTACCCATGGTCTCATTCCACCTGTGGAACCTGTGACCAATGTCAAGATGTGCCTTCGTCTCATCCATGGGAGTGATGGGGAGTGGGGGGGGGGGGGGGGTGACTGCTGCAGTCACAACAGATGCATACTGCAGTGGCAACACTGCAGACAGACCAGCGAAGCAAGTTGCCAACTCCGCTGCAAAGTCTGCCTGACACAAGAGTGTTTACAAGCAAGTACCACAGTTGATGACAAACACATAGGTACGGGCAATGTCCATCAGAGGGCATCAACCAGCAGCAGAGGAAGAGGACGCAATGATCAATGAACTGTTTCCTGGTGATCACATGTGTAAATAGTCCCGGAAATATCCTTCCACCCGGGGCTAGATAAGCCAACACCCAGCTCTTCAGCAGGCAGTTCTTGACTTTCTGAGTGCGGAGAAGATCGGCTGGACCAGCGGTGTGCCATCTCGACCATCCTCTCTTCCACAACGATTGTGATATGTCACTTCCATCATGTTAGGCTATCTACCAGCTGCTAACAGCTGACATCTATGTGGAACTGTTGTACAGGTATAGAGTCGAAGGGAGCTCTGACTATAGGAATTAGTTGTTATTTGCATGTTCCGCAGAAGGGATCCTTATTGTTTATTTGTTTTGAAGAGTGTGTTACTGTCAGTTGTTTATTGTAGTTTCATTAATAAAGAAAAATGTGGCAAAACGAGTTGGTTCTTACTCTATAGATATAGCAGAATGGGTGGCAACTGTTGAAGTGGAAGTATTGCTGATGGTTGATAGGTCTGATATGGACAGAGGTCCTGACAGAGCCATCTTTGAGGTGAAGTTCAACATTGAGGAAGGTGGCTTGATGGGTTGAGTACAAGCAGGTAAAGCAAATGAGGGAGAAGATGTTGAGGTTCTGGAGGAATGTGGATAGGTTGTCCTCACCCTTGATTCTGACCACGAAGATGTCATCAGTTAATCAGAAGTAGGTGAGAGGTTTGGTATTTTGGGTGGCTAGGAAGCATTCCTATAGGTTGGCCATGAGTAGGTTGGCATTGGATGGTGCCACGCAAGTGCCTGTAACTGTACCCTTTATTTGTTTGTAGGTAATGCCTTCAAAGGAGAAGAAATTTTGGGTTAGGACATTATTGGTCATGGCGACTAGGAAGGAGGTGGTTGCTTTGCAATCTGTTGGGCATTGGAAAAGGAGTGTTCAATAGCTGTAAGGCCATGGGCATCACCACTGATGAGAAGGGAACCATATGGTTATGGGACAGAAACTGTGGAGAGTCAGTAGAGGAAGTGATCTTTTTATATAGGAGGATAGGCTGCTGGTAACAGGCTGAAGGTGTTGGTCTCCCTGTGCAGAGAGGGCACAGTAACTGGCCACAATGGAGCATACTAGTTGGTTGAGTTTATGGACTTCAGGAAGCATGTAGAAGGTAGGAGTGCGGGGAGCAGTAGGGGTGAGGAGAGAGAGAGACTGAAGGGAGAGGTTCTGGGCCGAGCCTAAGGATTTGATGAGAGACTAGAGATCTTGTTGGATTTCTTGTATGAGGCCACTGTTGCAGGGTTTGTAGATGGATGATTCTGGCAGCCGGTGCAGTCCTAGAACGTTAATAGGGGTTGATTTGGGGGTAGTGGGGGTGGGTCACTACTGGATGGAGGAGTGAACTGAGTCAGGCAGGATTCAACATTGGTCTTTGGTTGAGTCTGCTTGGTAGGATTGCTATAGAGAAAGTGTTTCCACTGTAAGAGCCAGAAGAAGGATGACTTATTTGGTTGTGGGGCAAAATATAAGGCCTTGGAAAGGACTGATACCTCTGTGGGACTAAGGCTTTTGGTGGAAAGCTTCATGTCTGTGTTTTGAGTCTGTTTAGGTTCAGGATTCTTTATGGTTGTGGGAGGAAGTTTTTGAGAGTGTTAATAAATGTAGTAGGTCTGTGAGGCAGGGTTTGTCAGATGTGAGGGGATGTGGGGCAGGTTTGGTGGGTGTTGTAGGGGTTGTGGATAGTGGTAGTCCGAGGTGAGAGCAGGAGATGAACCGATTGGAGAGTTTTTTTGAGATGGCTTTGTGCATGTTGCTCTAGTTCCTGAAGGGCAATACTTTCATTGTGAGAGATGGGTTACAGGATTTAGGATAGCAGAGCAGGTGAATTTTATGAATAGGTAGGAAGTACTGCAAGAAGGTTTGGGCCAGTTTCACACAATTTTGAAGGATTATGTTGGTGAGAGGTAAGGACTGGCGAAATCTGAACAGATGGAGGTCATTGCAGCCAGAAATTGGTAATTTAATGGTAAGGCCATTTGGGGGAATTTCATGAGACAGGCAACTATGCAGGAACAGTACGTGTGACTAGATTCTAGCTGGAGATAAGGAAACTTTTCCATATTGGCGCAGATGATGGAAGATAAAAATGCAGTAAAAATACATAAATCAGATGGAAATTCGTGTGAAAAAAATTCAAAAAACTGCGTAGGAAAAATCACAAGAAGGATAGAACAGATTAAATACGTGAAAACAAGATGAAATCTGAGGGATTCTACATGGTGCAGGCTGTGAAGCAGTCAATTAATTGAAGAATGTTGTGTTGGGCAGCATGCTTAGCAACTGGGTGGTCCAACTATTTCCTGTTCAGTTTGTCGGTAGCCATTCATAAGGACAGATAGCTTCTTAGTTGTCATGCCCACATAGAACACAGCAGAGTGGTGACACTGCCTTTGATGAGATGCTTGTGACCAGACTGGAGTAGGTGGTGGTGGGAGGATGTATGGGACAGATCTTGCATCTAAGTCTGTAACAGAGACATGAACCATGTGGCAAGGAAGGAGTAGGGATGGATGAGGAGATTCTGTAGATTCGGTGGGCAGTGCATTATCACTGTGGGAGGGATGGGAAGGATGGTGGGTATGATATGCCTCATTTCATGGCACAAACAGAGGTACTTGAAACCCTGGTGGAGAATGCGCAGTTGCTTGCAATATGGTCTCAGCAGCCAAAGACAGTCATCACATCTCTCTCTCTTTCTCTCTCTCTCTCTCTCTCTCTCTCTGTGTGTGTGTGTGTGTGTGTGTGTGTGTGTGTGTGTGTGTGTGTGTGTGTGGTGTCTACTTTAGAAGAAGGCCTTTTGGCCAAAAGTTTACTTGTTTAGCAGTCCTTTTGTTGTGCCTGTCTACGACTCAACATTTCTACTATATGGTGAGCAGTAATCCATGCTTCAAACTGATCACTCTTCCTGCCTCACTCTAGAGTATTTTTACATGTTATTTTCCGTACCTTCCTTGCCATACAAACTTGTACCTCATCCTATTAAACCCCTCACCAACCCCCATTCTTTCTCCTCTCTGATTCCAGTATGCACATTCTAACATCACCGAAACTAGTCACATCTGCTGTCCCCTTCTGCATACATATCTGCCCACTGACCTGCAACACACATTATAATCATTATATTTATTTTTATATTTGATCTTATTGTGTTTTCACATTGATTCCAGTTTGTTTTCACCTTTCTATACTGGCCATGCTCCCTCGGGTTTCATCTTGTTTCTCCAACTTCATCCATTCCGTCCTGATGTATTTTTGTGATTTTTTTTGCACATATTTCTACACCATCTATGTATTTTCACACGTATTTATCCTCCCCATGGATCATTTCTGCTTCTATCTGTGCCAGTACAGAAAACTTTCCTTATCTGTAGCCAGAACCCAGTCCCATATACTTTTCCTGCATTATTGTGTGGTCATGGAATGCCTCCAAATGACCTTACCATCAAATTACTCACCTCTGCTAGCTGCAACCCCTCCTTCCACAATGACTGCCATCTGCTCACATACCACCAGTCCTTAGCCCTGACCAACCTAGTCCAGTAAAACCATGTAATCAGGCTGAAACCTCCTTTTAATACCTCCTTTCTGTCTGTAAAATTCTCCTGTTCTGCGATCCCAAATTCCTGTATCTTATCCCTCACACTAAAACTCGTACCCTCCAGTAAACTGAGCAGCATGTACAATACCACCTCAAAAACTCTTCAACCAGTACACCTCATACTCCTGCCTTGGACATCCCTCTCCATCATCCTTAAAGTACCCTTCAGACCTCTCTCACATCACCTCATAGCTGACAAACTCAGCCTCAGAGATCTATTACATTTAACACACCCTCATAAACTCATTCCCACCACCATATAGAATCCATAACGTAAACACACCTAAAACACAGACTTGAACCTTTCCTGCAAAAGCCTTAGTCCCTCAGAAGTGCAAGTCATTTCTAAGGCTTGCACCTTTCACTCCACTCCCAAATTCAATCAAGTTGGAATGGTTAAAGACATTCTCTCACCATCTTAGTCATGTTGTTGTTGTTGTTGTGGTCTTCAGTCCTGAGACTGGTTTGATGCAGCTCTCCATGCTACTCTATCCTGTGCAAGCTTTTTCATCTCCCAGTACCTACTGCAACCTACATCCTTCTGAATCTGCTTAGTGTATTCATCTCTTGGTCTCCCTCTACGATTTTTACCCTCCACGCTGCCCTCCAATACTAAATTGGTGATCCCTTGATGCCTCAGAACATGTCCTACCAACCGATCCCTTCTTCTGGTCAAGTTTTGCCACAAACTTCTCTTCTCCCCAATCCTCTTCAATACTTCCTCATTAGTTATGTGATCTACCCATCTAATCTTCAGCATTCTTCTGTAGCACCACATTTCGATACCTTCTATTCTCTTCTTGTCCAAACTATTTATCGTCCATGTTTCACTTCCATACATGGCTACACTCCATACGAATACTTTCAGAAATGACTTCCCGACACCTAAATCAATACTGGATGTTAACAAATTTCTCTTCTTCAGAAACGCTTTCCTTGCCATTGCCAGCCTACATTTTATATCCTCTCTACTTCGACCATCATCAGTTATTTTGCTCCCCAAATAGCAAAACTCCTTTACTACTTTAAGTGCCTCATTTCCTAATCTAATTCCCTCAGCATCACCCGACTTAATTAGACTACATTCCATTATCCTTGTTTTGCTTTTGTTGATGTTCATCTTATATCCTCCTTTCAAGACACTGTCCATTCCATTCAACTGCTCTTCCAACTCCTTTGCTGTCTCTGACAGAATTACAATGTCATCGGCAAACCTCAAAGTTTTTATTTCTTCTCCATGGATTTTAATACCTACTCCGAATTTTTCTTTTGTTTCCTTTACTGCTTGCTCAATATACAGATTGAACAACATCGGGGAGAGGCTACAGCCCTGTCTTACTCCCTTCCCAACCACTGCTTCCCTTTCATGTCCCTCGACTCTTATAACTGCCATCTGGTTTCTGTACAAATTGTAAATAGCCTTTCGCTCTCTGTATTTTACCCCTGCCACCTTCAGAATTTCAAAGAGAGTATTCCAGTCAACATTGTCAAAAGCTTTCTCTAAGTCTACAAATGCTAGAAACGTAGGTTTGCCTTTCCTTAATCTTTCTTCTAAGATAAGTCGTAAGGTCAGTATTGCCACACGTGTTCCAGTGTTCCTACGGAATCCAAACTGATCTTCCCCGAGGTTGGCTTCTACTAGTTTTTCCATTCGTCTGTAAATAATTCGTGTTAGTATTTTGCAGCTGTGACTTATTAAACTGATAGTTCGGTAATTTTCACATTTGTCAACACCTGCTTTCTTTGGGATTGGAATTATTATGTTCTTCTTGAAGTCTGAGGGTATTTCGCCCGTTTCATACATCTTGCTCACCAGATGGTAGAGTTTTGTCAGGACTGGCTCTCCTGAGGCCGTCAGTAGTTCCAATGGAATGTTGTCTACTCCGGGGGCCTTGTTTCGACTCAGGTCTTTCAGTGCTCTGTCAAACTCTTCACGCAGTATCATATCTCCCATTTCATCTTCATCTACATCCTCTTCCATTTCCATAATATTGTCCTCAAGTACATCGCCCTTGTAGAGACCCTCTATATACTCCTTCCACCTTTCTGCTTTCCCTTCTTTGCTTAGAACTGGGTTTCCATCTGAGCTCTTGATATTCATACAAGTCGTTCTCTTATCTCCAAAGGTCTCTTTAATTTTCCTGTAGGCAGTATCTATCTTACCCCTAGTGAGACAGGCCTCTACATCCTTACATTTGTCCTCTAGCCATCCCTGCTTAGCCATTTTGCACTTCCTGTCGATCTCATTTTTGAGACGTTTGTATTCCTTTTTGCCCGCTTCATTTACTGCATTTTTATATTTTCTCCTTTCATCAATTAAATTCAATATTTCTTCTGTTACCCAAGGATTTCTACTAGCCCTCGTCTTTTTACCTACTTGATCCTCTGCTAGCTTCGCTACTTCGTCCCTCAAAGGTACCCATTCTTCTTCTACTGTATTTCTTTCCTCCATTCCTGTCAATTGTTCCCTTATGCTCTCCCTGAAACTCTGTACAGCCTCTAGTTCTTTCAGTTTATTCAGGTCCCATCTCCTTAAATTCCCACCTTTTTGCAGTTTCTTCAGTTTTAATCTACAGGTCATAACCAATAGATTGTGGTCAGAGTCCACATCTGCCCCTGGAAATGTCTTACAATTTAAAACCTGGTTCCTAAATCTCTGTCTTACCATTATATAATCTATCTGATACCTTTTAGTATCTCCAGGGTTCTTCCATGTATACAACCTTCTTTCATGATTCTTAAACCAAGTGTTAGTTATGATTATGTTGTGCTCTGTGCAAAATTCTACCAGGCGGCTTCCTCTTTCATTTCTTAGCCCCAATCCATATTCACCTACTATGTTTCCTTCTCTCCCTTTTCCTACACTCGAATTCCAGTCACCCATGACTATTAAATTTTCGTCGCCCTTCACAATCTGAATAATTTCTTTATAATGGAAACAATTTTCCAACATTAACCATATCCATCAGACTAAACCTCAAACCAATGATGAACCCTCAATGACTCAGTTCAATCCTCCATTCATCTGTGATCTGTCCCACTGCCTACAAATCAACCCCTTTTAACATGCCAGAATTTCTTAAGCTCAAACTTTGCTTTGCCACTATTCCACAAATCCTCAACATGCAAGATAACACAACAGAAAGAACTACAATCCACCACCTAAAAACGTATCCCAAACCTCCCACGATGATTACCTGACAGAAGGACTCCACCAGCAGCTAGATTCATCCACCTAAAAACCCTGCCACAGTGACCCCATTTCAGAAATCCAACAGGATCTACAGTCTCTCATCAAATCCTTAGGCCAAGCCCAGAACCTCTCCCTTTAGTCTCTCTCTCTCCTCACTCCTACCACTCCCTGCACTTTCTACATGCTTCCTGAAGTCCATAAACCCAACCACCTAGGATGCCTCATTGTGACCAGTTACTGTGGCCTCAGTCAGAGAATCTCTGCACAGGGGGACCAACACCTTCAGCCTATTACTTGCAACCTATCCTCCTACATAAATTATACCAATAATTTCCTCTGCCGACTCTCCACAGTTCCTGTTCCTTAACCATGAAATGCCCTTCTCATCAGTGGTGATGCCCCATCCCTTTACACTAACATCCCTAATGTCCATGGCATTAACACTATTGAACACTACTTTTCCCAAAGCCCCACAGATTGCAGACTAACCACCTCCTTCCTAATTTCCATGACAAACAATGTCCTAACCCAACATTACTTCTCCTTTGAAGGCATTACCTACAAATAAATACAGGGTATGGTTACGGGCACCCACATGGCACCATCCTATGCCAGCGTATTCGTAGCCCACCCAGAATCCCAAAGCCCTCAGCCAGTTCAGATTCACTGATGACATCTTCCGGATCTGGATCGAGTGTGAGGACATCCTATCCCCATTCCTCCAGAACCTCAACACCTTTTCCCCCACCCATTTCACCTGGTCCTCCTCCATCCAACAAGCCACCTTCCTCGATGATGAACTCCACCTCAAAGATGGCTACATCAGTACCTCTGTCCACATCATACCTACCAAGCAGCAGCAATAATTCCACTTCAAAAGCTGCCGCCCATTGCATACCAAGAAATCCCTTCTATACTGCAAAGCAGCTGTGGCCATCGCATGTTTAGGGATGAGCGGTCCCTCTCCAAATAGATGATGGCTATCATTGAGGCCTTCACAGATTGAAATTACTCTCCAAACCTTGTACAGAAACCGACTTTCCCCATCTTCTCCCTCCATTCACCCACTATCTCCCAAAGTCCCACTGATTGACCACACAAGAGCATTGTCCCCATGACCCAGCACCACCCAGAACTGGATCAACTCAATCACAATCTCCGCCAGTGTTTTGACTACCTCTCAATGTGCCCTGAAATGAAGGACATACTACCCACAATCCTTCCTATCCCAACCCCAGTGGTATTCTGCCATCCCCTGAGGCTACACAATATCCTTGTCCATCCCTGTTGCACTCCTGCTCACAACCTCTTGCCTCATATCCCTGTAATAGAGATAGATGCAAGACCCATCCCATACATCTTTCCACCATTACCTCTTCTAGTCCGATCACAAGCATCACCTATCCATTTGAACAAAGGTCTACCTGTTAAATCAGGCATGTGATATACAAGTTCAAGTGTAACCGCTGTGGAGCATTCCACATGGGCATGACAACCAACAAGCTGTATGTCTGCAAGAATGGCCACCAACAAACTGTGGCCAAGAAACAGCTGGACCACCAGTTGTGAAGCATGCTGCCCAACACATCATTTTCCTCTTCAATGCTGGCTTCACAGCCTGCACCATCTGGATTTTTCTTACCAACCAGCTTTTCTTGAACTGCACAGGTGTGAACTCTCCCTGCAATATACCCTATGTTCCCATAACTCCATGGTCTCAACCTTCGTTAGTCACTGTCTTTCACCCACCTATCCCCTTCCCTCCTCCCACTCCAGCATTACACACCCTTCTATTTCACCGATGGACCCACAGTCTTTTTACTTCTCTTATTTTCCATTTACTCCCGTCTAACCTCCTGACTGCACCTAGGTGCCCTACCCTACCCCCACCACATCCTTAGGCCCTGTATGCTCCCACAAGCAGCACTTTACCATCCCTCATCCCTACCCTGATATCCTTTCCTGTCACCATACTCCTGCTCACCCCCACCACTTACACTGCTTCTTCCGTCACGAGCAGTTGCACATCTGGCCTCGGTTGCCAGTGACAGTTGTCATGTGCTTGCAAGGTGTGTGTGTGTGTGTGTGTGTGTGTGTGTGTGTGTGTGTGTGTGTGTGTGTGTGTGTGTTTTGTCTCCTTCACCAAGTGGCAGAGCACTTACTTGTTTAGCAGTCTTTTTGGCATGCCTGTCTGTGACACAACATCTTCACTATACGGTGAGTAGTAATCTATCCTTTTCATAATACTATTATTATTCCATCCTGGATTTTCCATTATTTGACTAAGCAGTTTGGAATATCAACCACAGCCTCAAGGTAGATTTATTCAGTTGTCAATGGCAGTTTGAGATTACTGGTAATAGAGATATTCACAGATGCAGTACCCAAAGGGATAATTAACTGCATTTCCTACTAGTGAAGCTAAGAAAAAGAACTGAAATGCACAGCTATAAAGCTCTTTGATAATCAGACTATGGGAATAAAATGTTTGACAGACAGAAGTGTTTTCAAATGTAAATTAAAGTTGTTTGTGTTTGACAACACCTTCTAGGACAGAGAGCTCTCTCTCTCTCTCTCTCTCTCTCTCTCTCTCTCTCCCTCTCACACACACACACACACACACACACACACACACACACACACACACACACACACACACACTTGTGATATAGTGAATATTGTCAATACAATGGGATTTTTCTTCCTTTTTTTCTTACTCTTGTTCTTCACCTCAAGGAGTCGACTTATAGCCTGTTCCGTCTTCACAAAAGCCACCTTTTCCTTGGTCTCTCTGGATCTCTCTTTCCTTTAGGTCTATAGTCTGAGCATTATTTCTGCCCCCAGTCTTTCAATATGCTTCTTCCATTTAGTTATCCTGTATTCTGTCCTTTCATTCATGCAAAACATATTTAATTCTATCTGTGACAGTACATCCTTTCACTTTTCTTAAAAATTTCATTTCAATTGACTGTTTCCGTCTTGGGTCTTTCTTATTATTATCCAGGGCTCACTTCAGTATGTGAGCGTAAGTGCTGTGATTACTAATTAAAATTTCGTCTTTGTGTCTTTTCTGTGGTTTTATTGGCTATTGTTCTATGTCCAGTAGCACATACCATTTGAAATTTTCTTAACTTACTGGGGATGTCATTATCATATTCACAACTTATATCATTACCCAATAACTGAAAGTGACATACATGTTTCCACTTAAACAGTGGAAACTCCATATAGGAATATCAACAATATAAGGAAAAGGAGCATTATTTTCATATGACACTGTGACAATCAACCAAAAATGTAAAGCATGTAGATATATGTTTATTTAGTATCTACTGAATCCACAGGAGCAATGAGATATTATGTGAATTCAATAAAGAAAAAGATTTCTATAGTGGAAGCAACATAGAGAAACCTCATGCTACTGCCTCATGTGTATACCACGTTTTTATCATTTAAGTACCTGCAGATTTTACATGAGGATCTATATTAAAATTTTATTTATTAGTGTTGAGTAGCCATGTTATTGTGAAGCATGTGCAGAATTAAAATACTTGTCGAGAATATTTAGATACATGATGAGTTATTATACTGACTGGGTTTCAAAAATGTTGAACTATGTGACACCATAAAATGATTTTGTATCCTGAGAAAGCCCTTGGATTCAGAATTCTTCTTGTAGGTGCAAATAGTATAAAGGAGTTTGTTAGCAGCTAATTATTAATCCATCTTAAGGTAGAGAGGTAGTGATTTTTATATTTTAACAGTAAGATCTGGTAGTATTCAACCATTTTTTGTCTTACACACAACTCAACAACCTGTTTAGAGAGGCAATGCTCTCATCATTAGGTTGTCAAATTCATCGCATGAGCTGTGTTTGACAACTTGATGAGGTGATCATTCTCTTTCAAAATGCGTTATTGAGCTGTGTGTAGTACATAGAACACTTGAATGTTACCAATTATTTCTGTTACAGCTGTTTCTTTTTTAAGTATTCCAGAACATTCTTTTGCACAATGAAATCTATGGAACACATTGGGTGAGTGAATTTTGTGATTCCTGACCTGTAATGAATATTAATCTTGACAACACCGGACAGTAACTTTGAGTGATGGTATTCACTGTTTTTGTATTTCTCTTTCATAAGCTCTGCTGTGGTTATTGGATTATTACAATGAGGTAACAAAAACCACCAAGAGTTGTTTTGGTGATTTTGGCACTTGTCCCACTACCCTATAAATGGGATGTTGTGGATTATTTTTAATGAATCGCTGCAACAAGAAACCATCCCAGATATAATCTGCAACAAGAAACTGTCCCTGATATAATCAAGTATTCCATCATAAAATCTTTTTCTAAAAAGCCAAATCTGAAAGTAATATTTCTAATAAGCTTCTTGACACTTCCCATACAACTAGTTCATAGAAGGTTAACGGACCATCTCAACTATCACAACTTAATGAAGACAAGCTAATTTAGATTTCAGCAGGCTGTATCACCTGAACGGGTAAATACTGAGTTGTCGATAGGCATGCACAAAAGAAAGGAAACTTGCTGGCTTTCGGAGTAAAATACACACAGAAAACACACACACACTATTTTACTCTAGATGGAAAAAGGATTCCTGTGAAAGCTAGCAAGTTTTCTTTCTTTTATATCTGCTTATCAGCAACTCAATGCTCATGTTTTTCGAAGTGTGGTCTCATCTGATTCAGAAGTATTTACATTCTACCAGAATTTTCCTACAACAAACGTACCACTGAACAAGTAGTACTTTTATTTATGAACCAAACCTTAGAATCAATTAATACAAGAATATCTCCTACCATAATCTTTTGTGATCTTTTCAATGGTTTTGACTGTGTCAGCCACCAGATTCTTTTGACAAAGACAGACTTTTATGGGTGAAGTGGAGTCACTGGAATTTGCATTAAAATCTGGCTGAACGACAGAAAGCATAAAGTTTTGTTGACCATCACAGATGGAACATCTATATCAGGTAAGTGTGGTTTATCAACTGCCGAGCTCCACATCTTTGTCATTGGCCTCCTTTTGTTTCTCATGTGTACCAGCTTTAAGACTCATACACTGTTTGCTGATTACATGTCCATTAAGTTTAATGAAGTAACCAACAATTACCTTGGTAAACTTGCAGATGCTTTTCTTAGTGAAATTGTAAAGTAGTTTGGTTTTATGAACTCTAAGTGTAGAGAAAATTCAATTCATTAATTTCCAACTGAGCAAAAAGAGAAAATAAAAAAGTTCAGGAAGAGATTAGCATTAACTCAATGGTCAAGGGCTAATGAGTGTGGAATTATATAAGTTCCTGGTATACGTACTGACAATATTCTGAAGTGGACTCATCATCTCCTTCACCTTCAAAAAAAGCTTAGTTCTGCCTCTTATGCTGCACATATTATTGGTTCTATTTGCAATACTGATGCTGTCCATACTGTATACCACAGTGTCTTCTAATCATCATCATTATTATTATTATTATAATATGGCATTATGTTCTGAAAGAACCAACCACTCAAGAGAGTAATGACATGAGTGAGGTTCGTTCTATGTATTCATGTAGAAACTGGCCTAGAAAATTAGGAATTCTGATAACAATACCCATATTTTAGTTGTCCAAATGAAGCTGCATACAAATAAAACAATTTGTATCACAGACTCAAAACAAGGAGAAAATCTGACCTACTTGTGAATATAATATCCTCAGGTGGTGAAGAAAGGAGTGTGTTACACCAGTATGTGTTCAGTGCTGTCACCATCCTCAGATATGTTTTCAATGAATCTTCAATTTTTAAACAGTTTCTTAAGCAATAGCTAATAGAAAAGTCAATCTATACTTTATATGAGTACCGAACCCAATTGGCCAAATTCTCTGTGTGGTTGCTAAATCTTTACCTCTGTACCATTTGCAGTAATTTAAATGCTAAAAGGATTATTTTCTGATTTGGTGGGTAAGTATGAGCAATCTGATGCCAGAATACTTGAGTGTAACCCACAGAATTCTAGAACACATTGTAATATATTTTTATTCAATATAACCTGTTAATTATTAATATATATTAGAATAATGTTCTTATACCGAAAAGTCCTTTATATAATATTCCTTAAATTGCATATTCTTTGTAAGACGTATTCTTTGGCTCGCAAAGTTAATTATTCGCCAAATGATTAAACAGAATTTGAAATAAAAGAAAAGTTCTTCGAGCCTTTTAAAGTTCGTCCTCAGTTTAAGTTCATAACTTTAACTACGTTTTATATCACGCTTATTGGACACTGTGAAAAATATTAGTGGTACCGCCGTTTCTCCAACGATAGACGTCGGGAACGGAAATTACTCTTTTTAGACTAAGTTCTACTATTATGAGTTTATTTTGTTCATAAACTATGTATTATCTTTCACGGCCGTTAAACTAACGCTCTTAAGATTTAAAAATTCCTTCACTTTATAGTTTCTCAATTCTTTTGACTTCTGTAACTTCAGTCGCACTTGCCCAATTGCGTACTAGCGTTACACCGGTGGAAAGCAAAGTGAAAACTGTTGCGCACTAAATGTTTATTGTTTACTACTTTCAGTCAGCTGTAGAAGTTGACAGACGATCGTAGTTACAATTCTGGTCAGCAGATGGCAGCAAGTAACAACGCTTTCTGCCGCCAAGCTCGGTTGCTTGGAGCTCGGCTCCTCGCAGAATCCTTGTCGATCAGTCGCCGCAGTCGACTTGCTGGGTCGGACGCGTGCGGCCCTGTGTAGCGGTCGAGTGGCTTGTTTAGTTTTAGTGTGCTTCTGTCACGCTGAGTGGGAGGTGCAGGTTAAGTATTTGTTCCCAACGCAGTGAATTCAGTGTACATGCTGTGACAGTGGCCTTTGTGGCACATGCTGTGATAAACACTGCTCTCCTGACGGAGCTATACTACTTAGTCTTTGTGAATAAGAACATCTGTTTCAACGAGCGGCTCTTGCTGTAGACAGTCACCCAGAGGAAGATATGTGCTTTTCCATGTGGTAAGTCTACATGTTACTTATAGAGCTTAGTCCATTTTACATATACCGATAGTTCTCTGTAGAGCAAGCAATTTTCGTTTTGAAAGTTTTCTTGTTGAAAGCTTTGTTTCGTGAAAAAGGAAAAGCTGCCAATCCCGCCGTTGTGTGCAGGAACAAGAACGAATAGCAGTTGCAACACCCATGTCCAGAAATCACCAGGGATTTGCGTAACTAGAAACTAATCTTGTGGCATGCTGTCGTTCACCGGGTTCGAAACTGGACCTTCACTTGGCCGCGTATCCAGCTGTTTCCGTACACCATATTGTTTGTGAGCTTTAGTTTGCATAATTTCGGCCATACTTTGGAAGAACGTGAAACTCTACTCAGTCTCTGACATTATTTGCTTCACAATGGAAGCCCCTTGTACGATAATTTTGCTCTTTGCTAGACATCACCAGTTAGCTTGTCTTAACGTCGTGTGTTGGAACTCTGACAGTTCCAGAGGTAACTGTCATTACGTTGGAATTGACTCTGAGGATAAATTGTTGCACAAGTTCTGTTAAATCAATTTTCGCGCAAGTATAGAAAAAGATCTTGAGGAATATCCTTTTTTCTGTAAGTTGCGTCCTCGGAACACAAACATGCGGATTTGAGGCCCATTTTGGCTCCGAATCGGTCAGCAGATTAAACAGTTTGGTTGCACTTGATTTTGGCATGATGCTGCGAAGCTGATGGTTTCTCAAATTTACATAGTTGTATTTTCAGTTACATTCACAATGAAATGTTCAGTGTGACAGCACTGTCACGGAACTGGACAACGTAATTACAGCGTTTGCATTCCCTGCAGGGCTATACACAACAAACTGGTCTCACAGTTCATTCGTTTTTACACCGAGTACGGTAATGGCAAATTCCTGGGCTAAAATATAGGGAAGAAACATTACAAGCTTAGGCGTTGCATATGCTGCTAACTGCGATTACCACGTAATGAGAACAAAAAAGATACATATGGGTATTTATATTTGTGTGGGCCGCATGCCACTATTAGCATTGAACCATATGGTACACATTTCCAATCTGGTTGCCTTTTACAGGTGTGCGTTGTATAGGGACACGAGTTACATACATCGAGCATAGAATTAATGTGGTGTAAAAGATCTAAAGAAAAGTCAGTTTTTCCAGCATGTTCACACTACTGGTAATGATACAAAGGAACTAAACGCCAACGAATAGCAAAAATGCGATAAAAGCTCGAAAACAGGGTAATCATGCCATGGGAACCTTATGCTACACCACTTTATTGGTTGTGATGGGTCTGAAACATTTTCGTAGACCTATAGCAATGTTTGTTTATCCTGAGACAGGTTTTAGGCTAGCTGCTGAAATATAAGAAATACTCATTTAACAAACTTTTGCGTGATTATAAACATACAAACGTTGATTTAACTTCCTTATCGACTTCTCATTTGTGGTCTTGTTGAACATAGAAATGGTTGTGGACTGATTTTATGAAGTATATGTTACTACATTCGTTCGTCACGAAACTTTAGGTAAATAATAACCCAAGTAACTTATAAATATTTGGGTTTCCGGCAGTTGATCGTGGATATGCTCTGAGACATAACTAATTTGACAGTCACGGCGTGAAAGATTCTCCTTCGTTCTTTCAGTGTACGCAGGTTGAATTGCACAGGACGCCAGTAATCGATTTGCCGTAGTGACAACACGCTAAGAGCTACGGTAAGTAATTTGGTCTTACTTTGGTAACATGCACAGGTAAATACTGGGTGGTTATAATAAGTGCAGCTACTTACAGAGGTCCAATGTGGGCTGTAATTGTTGTATGGTAGCGATACGATAGAAAGATAAATGTGGTAGTTATGTTAATGCGTTAGTGCGGGACCGACGTATGCTAAAAATTTCGTTTTGGCCACTAAGTGGAACACACTTGCTGTGGGTGTAAGAAAGATGTATAGAAATGTTACTGTATGTAATGGATTAGATACGAGATGTGGACAGAAAAGGTCAAACAAGTGAGAAAGGCGTAATGTTATTAACTATTACGGGTTGTCAAGTGACAGCGTGGATGTCATACCGTCACACAGTGTACGATGCCAGATTTGCACCATGAGGTCAAAACTGGAACTATTTTTTTCAGCATAAATCGGTTCGGCGATAAAGCATTAGCATATCTACAAAATTTCTCTGCCGCAAGATAATTACGGCCACATTGGACCTCCTTGAATAGCTGTACTTACAATTACAACTAACAGATGTTTCACCAGTATAGTTAATGTCGGCATGAATGATGCTGCTGCCCCCCAACCCCCCCCCCCCCCTTCCCCATGTCAGAAGATGAACGTTATCACCCACTGCGAAGTTCCACTTCAGTTAGTATTTTTGGACAAAATATTGTGCTTTGAGACAGGGGGAGCTGAAGGCTAGTGAAGCTGCAGTGTGAAATGTGTCCACTTCAGCAACAGACAAAGGAAACGATGGTGGTGCCACTGCCATTTAGTGCATTATGTAGGAGAATCTCCCGATGTTACGTTGGGAAGTAACAGAAAGAAACGTTAAGTGCAAAATGAACATTTTTGTTGTCCTTGTGGCATGCTCAGTTTTCTTAGGATATATTCAAAACTTTCCTGAGGCATGTAAGCGTATTCCGCTATATGGGAAAAAATCCAAATAAAATTTACACCAACTGGACTGACAGTTTATTTCTTGAAAGACATCACAGTCGCCGTTAACTGTATAAAATATTTATTATTGACAGTTTATTCGTTACTCTAAGTGCGGTAATGGCAAAGTCGTGGGTTACTATATAGGGAAGAAAATTTACAAGCTTAAGCGTTGCATATGCTGCTCACTGCGATTACCACGCAATAAGAACAAAAATAGATACATTTACGTATTTATATTTGTGTGGGCCGCTGGCCACTCAGCGGTGTGCCATATGGTACACACTTCTAAGCGTGGTTGCATTTTTCAGATGGAATAGGGACGCAAGTTATACACATCCAGCGTAGTGTCAATTTGGTGTAAAAGATCTAAACAAAAATGTCAGTTTTTCCGGCACGTTCACACTTCAGTGGAACTAAACACCGACGAATAACATAGGGAGTAACTGCGTATGAACACTTGATACTGGTTTCTCACTGTAAACTACAGTGAAGCACTGAATGAAGGCTTTCCTTACAAGAAATGTATCTCCATAATCTACAAATAAATAAATGTGTAGCAGAGGTTACGGTTTGCGAGATAGTGTTCGCGTTCCGTTCACGGAGAGGACGTGTTACTGACGCGATGAGACTATTTGTATTCAGTCATACCATCGTAAAAAAAAAAAAAAAAACCTCACTCTTATAGAAATTTGACAAGAGACATATGACCCATCTGGGAATGAAAACCTTCCGTTTTGGAATTAACGTGGATTCTGAAAACAGATTTTGTGGAATGTAGCTCGTTCATGAGACGCAGAAGATAGCAGCACCTGTGTTGATAAAGTGTTCCTAAACTTCTGACAGCTATTCAGTACTGTTCTGAACTATCGCCGAATGAACACAATACGGGCCTACGAATATCAGACAACTCTGTGACTGGATTGAAGAGTTCCTAGCAAATGCGTGCGTTTTCATACATCCACGTCGCGTATCTTGCCTCAGGAAATTGCTTGTTTGTAACACGGCAAGTGTCAACTATGTGAATGCAGCGGCATCTGAAGCACTACCACCACGAACTGGTTGAACAGCGACATTGCTGCTACTTCCCCTGACGCGGCTGTAGAGTCGCCCTCTATTAAATACTCTAGGAAGTTTTTCCTTCGTTCATTAGCCAAGCCACCAGAAAAAAATCATACAGAGAAGCTTTTCTGCGGCGGGGTTTTACCATGATAGCTGATAAAGGTAATGAGAAGCCCAGTATTCTGTGCAAATTAAGACCACTTTGAAAGAAGCCGTGCAGGGTTCGCCGGAAAAAGACTTTGAGAAAATCAAACACACAGAATTGCATTGGAAAGTTCACGTATATAATCATCATGCTATATTTTCCAGTCGGCATACACCGAATCGTTCTTAGAATCGCTGAAGCCAAGGAGCTTCATACAGTTAGAGGGGGTCTAATCACCAACCCTTGCTTACTAGATACGGTGGACCCACATCCACGATAGCAACATCTGGAAAACATAAAAAAGATATCTCTAACAACACGATTAGAAGCTGTATCGAGGACATGCGTTTGGATATTTTGGTTACGGTAAGTCATTTTTTTTATACACTGCAGTTACATGAATGCTCCCAGCTGAGTGTCTGTATTAGATAAATAAGATGACTGTCTGAGAAATGAACTGAACACTGCTACAAGCTGCAAAGATATTTTCTGATTAGTGAAGAATTTTTCTGAGAAACATGACATGCATGGGTCAAAGTTGGTAAGTGTACGCACAGAGCACATTCCGTGCTGGGCTTTTGCTCTAGATCTCACACAGTGGCGAAACAAGTGACTCCAAATGCAACATTCAGCCACTGCAGTATACTTCGCTATGCTTTAGTAGTGAAAACACTTCTGCGTAGTTTGAGTGTACTCGCTCAGGCACTATAGATTGTAAACTACATACGAAGTAGTGCAAGAAACAAGAGTTCTCAAACAGTTGTGCAAAGAAGTCGGAGCTAAATTCGATGTGCTTTTGTTTCGCGTAGAAGACAGCCAGTCATCATGGAGCAAGATGTTACATAGAGAACTCCACCTTCAACAAGAGATTGCGTTGTTTCTGGAAAGGGCTAGGAAGGAGGAAGAGAGACATTCAACGTGCCAAAATAACAGATCATATATTTCCAAAGTGACATATCGTCGAGGTTTTTTTGAAGTACACTTAACCTCGGTTTACCAGGAATAATTGCAAATATTTTGATAACACAAGATAAACTTGCCAGTTTTCCTCGTAGATTGGAGTTTCGTCAACACAGTTAAAGCTCAGTTAATTCTATGTTATCAGATGGTTTTTCACGCATGAAATAAGTCAGCACATATCAGTAACTGTTTCGCTGATATGAAAGATTTAACACAGTTTTTTGTGAATAAAGGAATGTTTTCCCATAAAGGGGAAATCTTGCCGCCTCCTGGGCATTTCGGGTGCAGAACTTTTATCTATTACAAAATTCTCGCCTGTGTCTAGCAATGATTGTTTGCTGCTCTACTGAGCTGTATATTGAAGATTGCCGAGCGCGACTTAAAATGCTATGGCTTCAACAGTCATTTATCTTTTTGGGTTTTTATTATGGAAAATTATGGTGATTCCTTGGTGCGGCCGCTGTTTGGGCCCCGTCCTGCATTTATGGTGGAGGCTAAGCTTTAAAAATAACAGCCGAAATAGCACCCTCGATATTTTTTCTGCCACTTCCTCGTAACGCCCCTATCTAGCTGTAAAAAGTGACTGACCAACACTGTGACGTTCGGATTCCTAGCACAACTTGATCATGGCAGCAGTGTAAGTCCTGTCATCCCCCCCCCCCCCCCAAATTGCGTTAAGCAAGAAAACAGAAGGCATCCAAATAACACAATAAATCCAGGAACTTGCTCCCGCTTGAAGTTTTGTAAGTAAATAACGTTGTAGATGGCACTGAAGTTGGATATACATTTTAAAGTTTATTTTGTTCCTCCACTTCGAGCATTATCAGCAGTTCGTAACAATTGTTTTGACTTGTTTTTCCATCACATCTTTTAGTGTTAATTTTCAGCATAACGTTATGGGAATGTGATAAATATCTTTATTTTCTAGCTTTATTTCGTACCTGGATGGATACCGTTGGTTTAATCATGCGAAGATGTAATTTCAGATTGTTGAATCGAAAGGATGACATTCATATCGATGTTAATAACGTGAGAAGTTGTACTTTGCGCATACTATCAAAGTAAGGTTATTGTTTAGGAATCAAAGTAATTTACCTTAAAAAATACAAAACGGATAGCACTCGTTTGGATACAATAAGTTTCGCGCACTTCTTATTAGTTATCGAGGCACGTCACATCTGCAAACTTCTCGAATAAATTACGTCAAAACTGGTAATTTTAGAACCGTGCTGCCTTCTTGGCAAAATTTCTGCGGACGCCCATGAATTTAAATGCACTGTAATGAGCCTGGGATGGTGTTGGTAGTTTCGTGGTGTTGAGGTGACCTCCGTATATTCTCAAAGAATGAATTACGTTCAAGAATTTCGTGAGCAGACGAACGCATGGTTATAACAAATACGGGGCGGTGTGGCGCGGTAGCTGTATAATCATTGGAATCTCATTTTGGAGGCGTGTGAGGTTCAAATCCCCGTCTGGTAATCCGCGTTTAGATTAGCCACGGTTCCCCTAAATGAAATGCATGGAATGGTTACTTCGAAGAAAGACTGCGCTAGATTCCCCCACCCTTCCCCCTCACATCCTAGGCCATTCAGAGTTTGTACCGCTCCTATCAATCGTTGTCGACGGAGCATTAAATTCTAACCTTTCTTTTTGAAAAAGTAAGAGGATGCAGTTTGAAATTTGTTGGTTTACCTTGTATCGCATCCTATTACGATTTAATACTTTAAGAACAACGTGCTGGCTAGCAACTTTTAAAAAAGTTTTGATGGTTATAGTGTCGTCACTACAGGATAATGAGTATTAACTGAATCTACCGATACGGTTTGTCGACACCATCCTGTGACGTAATGATGAGACGTGTGACGCCATACATGCGCAAACAGGGAAAGAATACGACAGTTTGGTTTTGGTTTGTTATTTTTAGAGATGTAGGTTGTGATGACAAACTGATCTGTAGATTACCCCGAAATCTACGTTAGGTTGAAAGCTGCCAGCTTTGTTGCGATCTGGCGAAGCCGTATCGAAGGCTTCATTTAATACGAAGACTGCATGCTCTGAATATTTTCATAGCACTGTCTATAAATAGCAGTACAGGTGGCAAGATGATGACAGGTGGAGTTGGATTGCACAAGACGGGTGCGGCAGAGCTTGCCATCACTACATATGGAACGCTTTATTACATTGTACCAATTGGCTTCCACTTTTGCTAGTAGCTTCCATTTCTGCGGGGCTAAAGGGTCGTGTTACAACGACCGACAATGGTTTACACTATTTTTATGTTCTTCTAAAGCTGTCGTTCAATGTCTTTTGAGTTCCATAATGTAGGTCTATTCCGCTGGTAAGTATCGTATTTGAACCTCAGACGTGGCACGGTTTCGGGTAAATAAGAGTAAGTTGGCTAATTAAACGAAAAAAAAGTTTAACTAGTTTCATGAAAAAAAAGCAGTGACCTGTTGTAGTCTAATGCAAAAATGAATTCATGGAGTCAAATGAATTTTTCGGGTATGAATAAGAATCCGTGAACCTTTTTGAGAGAGCAAAACAATAGGAGTGCTCACTGTATTGTTTCAGAGGTTGATAAAATGGGCGTTTTGTCTGCTTGCCGGGAAACTTTCATCAGAGCAGTGAGAGTAATGTAAGTTGTTACGGAACTCTACTCCACGCGACGTCAATGAGTCACAGTGAAAGCGTAGCCAGCGAGAGGCACCGGAGAATTGCGATAAGGGAAACTTTTAAACGATCTGCGCGCAGTGAATGAGGCATAATTCTCGAACAAAATGACGCGAGGAAAATTGCGACGTAATCCAGGTTCGTTAATATTCTGTGTAATTATGCAGTAATGAAGCGAAAACAGAGGCCACAAAATGATTGCCACCCGGAAGAGGAATCGTCGAAAAACGCAATCGTGAAACACGTCGTAGCTCAGTAGTTAGTGTCAGTGTACAGTCTGAGACGAATGGCGTTTCCACATAGAGTAACTTTTGAGGCGTTTGAGATAGTTTTAGCGTCTTCACCTAGATGAATAGTGACACGGGCTAATGCATTTCGGCGACTAGAGAGATACAGGCACTAACTTTTTTAATGGAACTGATAGTCTTGCGCCAGAATTGATTTGTGTTAAAGAAACTTAGTATTGTGACTTTTGTAGGTCTGACAAATTACACTGCAAAAAATACTTTGAATACTGGTTTTTTAAACAGTTGTTGCGAACGTTCGAACAACGCGCTGCCCTGATGTTTATTCTACTGTCTACGAAAACTATCTTCGTTGAGGCAAACGATACGTAGTGTTTACACCATACTCGACGGAAAGTGCAATAAACCTCTGATAGAGCCATTCAAACAATCGCAACAGCAGCACAGAAGTACCATATTCCGTGTATTTTAACTTCGCAGATCTTGGTGTCGCAATTTTTAAAAAAGGAATTGATAAAATGCCAGACTATGAATCCAAAAGTCTTGATTCCCAGTCAGTCCTAGGACTTTTGTGGCAGATTTCTTTTATCTCTGGCAATGTTTATTAACGTCAGAAATGCCAAGTAGGATTGTGGTTTGGAATCTATGATAAATTGTAGGTCCCCCTGTAACTGGCAAACGCAACGACATACCGCCTCAAATAGAACCGTGCTGTTGAAATCCATAATCAATCTTTGGGTTGACGACAGTTGAAAGTTAATTTCTCTTGAGGTAAGCAGTTGTTACTTTATTTCCCTCGTACAAATGTGCTATTGTAGTGCAAAAATACAAATAGTATCTCGATGATTAATGAAGTCCAGGAAAAACTTTCACTGTTTCGTTAAGTAAAAACGGGTTACAAATATTTGAGTCCAGTTACTTAAGGTGAAATATTTCATGACTAGTCTTCAATACTGAGTGAACTGGAACTAAAGACATGATGCTGAAAGGAGCATGGGCATTGTTGACAATGACACATGCCGTTTTACTGCCGGACAGAAGAGTTTCGATATGCCTAGAGGCAAGTTGTGCGGGTAACCGACGTAACTTTAATCTGCTGTTGTGCGTATAACAGACAAGAGCTTTAATCTGCTCTTGAATGCAGACTGGTTTTGAATAAATTGCAGTTTTGTGCAACGGCACAGCAAAGATGATGCATGGATCCTATCTGGTATTGCAGCTATGGAATAACAATAGGTATTTCCTATACAGTGGTCCATTGATAGTGACCGGGCCAAATATCTCACGAAATAAGCATCAAACGAAAGAACTACAAAGAACGAAACTCGTCTATCTTTAAGGGGGAAACCAGATGGCGCTATGGTTGGCCCGCTAGATGGCGCTGCCATAGGTCAAACGGATAACAACTGCGTTTTTTTAAAATAGGAACCCACTTTTTTATTACATATTCGTGTAGTACGTAAAGAAATACGAATGTTTCGGTTGGACTACTTTTTTCGCTTTGTAATAGATGGCGCTGTAATAGTCACAAATGTATAAGTACGTGGTATCACGTAACATTCCGCCAGTGCGGACGGGATTTGCTTCGTGATACATTACCCGTGTTAAAATGGACCGTTTACAAATTGCGGAAAAAGTCGATATCGTGTTGATGTATGCCTATTGTGATCAAAATGCCCTACGGGTGTGCTATGTATCCTGGACGACATCATTCAAGTGTCCGGACCGTTCGCTGGATAGTTGCGTTACTTCAGGAAACAGGAAGTGTTCAGCCACATGTGAAACGTCAACCATGACCTGCAACAAATGATGATGCCCAAGTAGATATTTTAGCTGCTATCGCGGCTAATCCGCTCATCAGTAGCAGACAAATTGCGCGAGAATCGGGAATCTCAAAAACGTATGTGTTGAGAATGATACATAAACATCGATTGCACCCGTACCATATTTCTATGCATCAGGAATTGCATGACGACGACTTCGAGCGTCGTGTACAGTTCTGCCACTAGGCACAAGAGAAATTATGGGACGATGACACATTATTTTGCTCGCGTTCTATTTAGCGACGAAGCGTCATTCACATACAGCGGTAATATAAACCGGCATAGTATGCACTATTGGGCAACGGAAAATCCACGATGGCTGCGACAAGTGGAACATCAGCGACCTTGGCGGGTTAATGTATGGTGTGGCATTATGGGAGGAAGGATAATTAGCCCCCATTTTATCGATGGAAATCTAAATGGTGCAATGATGCTGATTTCCTACGTAATGTTCTACGGACGTTACTACAAGATGACTCACTGCATGACAGAATGGCGATGTACTTCCAACATGGATGTCCGGTACATAGCTCGCGTGCGGTTGAAGCGGTATTGAATAGCATATTTCATGGCAGGTGGATTGGTCGTCGAAGTACCATACCATGGCCCGCACGTTCACCGGATCTGACGTCCCCGGATTTCTTTCTGTGGGGAAAGTTGAAGGATATTTGCTATCGTGATCCACCGACAACGCCTGACAACATGCGTCAGCGCGTTGTCAGTGCATGTGCGAACATTACGGAAGGCGAACTACTCGCTATTGAGAGGAATGTCGTTACACGTTTTGCCACATGCATTGAGGTTACGGACATCATTTTGAGCCTTTATGGCATTAATCCCCCCATGAACCATGGACCTTGCCGTTGGGGGGGGGGGGGGGGGAGGCTTGCGTGCCTCAGCGATACAGATGGCCGTACCGTAGGTGCAACCACAACGGAGGGGTATCTGTTGAGAGGCCAGACAAACGTGTGGCTCCTGAAGAGGAGCAGCAGCCTTTTCAGTAGTTGCAGGGGCAACAGTCTGGATGATTGACTGATCTGGCCTTGTAACATTAACCAGAATGGCCTTGCTGTTCTGGTACTGCGAACGGCTGAAAGCAAGGAGAAACTATAGCCGTAATTTTTCCCGAGGGCATGCAGCTTTACTGTATGATTAAATGATGATGGCGTCCTCTTGGGTAAAATATTCCGGAGGTAAAATAGTCCCCCATTCGGATCTCCGGGCGGGGGCTACTCAAGAGGACGTTGTTATCGGGAGCGTGGAATGTCAGATCCCTTAACCGGGTAGATAGGTTAGAAAATTTAAAAAGGGAAATGGATGGGTTAAATTTATAGTGGGAATTAGTGAAGTTCGGTGGCAGGAGGAACAAGACCTCTGGTCAGGTGAATCCAGGGTTATAAATACAAAATCAAATAGGGGTAATGCAGGAGTGGGTTTAATAATGAATAAAAAAATAGGAGTGCGGGTAAGCTACTACAAACAGCGTAGTGAATGCATTATTGTGACCAAGATAGACACGAAGCCCATGCCTACTACAGTAGTACAAGTTTATATGCCAACTAGCTCCGCAGATGATGAAGAAATTGATGAAATGTATGATGAGATAAAAGAAATTATTCAGGTAGTGAGGGGAGATGAAAATTTAATAGTCATGGTGACTGGAATTCGAGAGTAGGAAAAGGGAGAGAATGAAACATAGTAGGTGAATATGGATTGGGGGTTAGAAATGAAAGAGGAAGCCACCTGGTAGAATTTTGCACAGAGCACAACTTAATTATAGCTAACACTTGGTTCAAGAATCATAAAAGAACGCTGTATACATGGAAGAACCCTGGAGATACTAAAAGGTATCAGATAGATTATATAATGGTAAGACAGATTTAGGAACCAGGTTTTAAATTGTAAGACATTTCCAGGGGCAGATGCGGATTCTGACCACAATCTATTGGTTATGAACTGTAGATTAAAACTGAAGAAACTGCAAAAAGGTGGGAATTTAAGGAGATGGAACCTGGATAAACTGAAAGAACCAGAGATTGTACAGAGTTTCAGGGAGAGCATAAGGGAACAATTGACAGGAATGGGAGAATGACATACAGTAGTAGAAGAATGGGTAGCTTTGAGGGATGAAATAGTGAAGGCAGCAGAGGATCGAATAGGTAAAAAGACGAGGGCTAGTAGAAACCCGTGAGTAACAGAAGAAATATTGAATTTAATTGATGAGAAAATATAAAAACGTAGTAAATGAAGCAGGCAAAAAGGAATACAAACGTCTCAAAAATATCGGCAGGAAGTGCAAAATGGCTGAGCAGGGATGGCTAGAGGACAAATGTAAGGATGTACAGGCTTATCTCACTAGGGGTAAGATAGATACTGCCTACAGGAAAATTAAAGGGACCTTTGGAGAAAGGAGAACCACTTGCATGAATATCAAGAGCTCTGATGGAAACCCAGTTCTAAGCAAAGAAGGGAAAGCAGAAAGGTGGAAGGAGTATATAGAGGGCCTATACAAGGGCGATGGAAATGGAAATGTCGTGTGGCTAGGGCCTCCCGTCGGGTAGACCGTTCGCCTGGTGCAGGTCTTTCGATTTGACGCCACTTCGGCGTACTTGAGGACAATATTATGGAAATGGAAGAGGATGTAGATGAAGATGAAATGGGAGATATGATATTGCGTGAAGAGTTTGACAGAGCACTGAAAGACCTGAGTCGAAACAAGGCCCCCGGAGTAGACAACATTACATTAGAACTACTGACAACCTTGGGAGAGCCAGTCCTGACAAAACTCTACCATCTGGTGAGCAAGATGTATGAGACAGGCGAAATACCCTCAGACTTCAAGAAGAATATAATAATCCCAATCCCAAAGAAAGCAGGTGTTGACAGACGTGAAAATTACCGAACTATCAGTTTAATAAGTCACAGCTGCAAAATACTAACGCGAATTCTTTACAGACGAATGGAAAAACTGGTATTAGCCGACCTCGGGGATGATCAGTTTGGATTCCGTAGAAATGTTGGAACACGTGAGGCAATACTGACTCTATGACTTACCTTAGAAGAAAGATTAAGGAAAGGCAAACCTACGTTTCTAGCATTTGCAGAAGTGGAGAAAGCTTTTGACAATGTTGATTGGAATAATCTCTTTCAATTTCCGAAGGTGGCAGGGGTAAAATACAGAGAGCGAAAGGCTATTTACAATTTGTACAGAAACCAGATGGCAGTTACAAGAGTTGAGGGGCATGAAAGGGAAGCAGTGGTTGGGAAGGGAGTGAGACAGGGTTGTAGCCTATCCCCGATGTTATTCAATCTGTATATTGAGCAAGCAATAAAGGAAACAAGAGAAAAGTTTGGAGTAGGTATTAAAATCCATGGAGAAGAAATAAAAACTTTGAGGTTCGCCGATGACATTGTAATTCTGTCAGAGAAAGCAAAGGACTTGGAAGAGCAGTTGAACGGAATGGACAGTGTCTTGAAAGGAGGGTATAAGATGAACATCAACAAAAGCAAAACTAGGTTAATGGAATGTAGTCGAGTTAACTCTGGTGATGCTGAGGGAATTAGATTAGGAACTGAGAGACTTAAAGTAGTAAAGGAGTTTTGCTATTTGGGGAGCAAAATAACTGATGATGGTCGATGTAGAGAGGATATAAAATGTAGACTGGAAATGGCAAGGAAAGCGTTTCTGAAGAAGAGAAATTTAACATCGAGTATAGATTTAAGTGTCAGGAAGTCGTTTCTGAAAGTATTTGTATGGAGTGTAGCCATGTGTGGAAGTGAAACGTGGACGATAAATAGTTTGGACAAGAAGAGAATAGAAGCTTTCAAAATGTGGTGCTACAGAAGAATGCTGAAGATTAGATGGGTTGATCACATAACTAATGAGGAGGTATTGAATAGAGTTGGGGAGAAGAGGAGCTTGTGGCACAACTTGACTAGAAGAAGGGATCGGTTGGTATTACATGTTCTGAGACATCGAGGGATCACCAATTTAGTATTGGAGGGCAGCGTGGAGGGTAAAAATCGTAGAGGGAGACCAAGAGATGAATACACTAAACAGATTCAGAAGGATGTAGGTTGCAGTAGGTACTGGGAGATGAAGCTTGCACAGGATAGAGTAGCATGGAGAGCTGCATCAAACCATTCTCAGGACTGAAGTCCACAATAACAACAACATGGCATTAATGTGTTATTTACAGGTAATGACGCTGTAACAGCATGCGTTCTCAGAAATAAGTTCACAAAGGTACATGTATCACATTGGAACGACCGAAATAAAATGTTCAAACGTACGTACGTTCCGTATTTTAATTTAAAAAGCCTACCTGGTACCAACTGTTTGTCTAAAATTGAGCCATATGTTTGTGACTATTACAGTGCCATCTATCACACTTTGTGTCACTTTGATCTAAGAGGGTGCGCTGAAACGTAATGCATCCAAATTTGTCGAAAATTCTCACAGCTTTTTAAATAAAACAAACATTATTGACAGTCTACATCATCTTTATTCTTTATGTCTACATACATATTTCCCAACATATTCAGTCACCTTGGCGACGAACAATTTCTCCCAACGAGAGACCAGTTTGTTGATACCGTGTTTACAGAATATTTGGCCCTGTTGACGGAGACACAACTTCAAACAGATGAAAGTCGTATGGGACCAAGTCGGACGACGAGGACGATTGAAGACAATGAACCCAAGCTGTCGGACAATTGCAGAGATTGTAGCGCCCGTGTGTGGTGTGGCATTGTCATGTTGAAGCAGAGGGTGCTCAATGTTTGGACGAACTCTCCGAATTCGAAATTCGATAACACGCTGTTCATCGCGCACTACATGGTTAAGTTACCGTCATGTTACACGGTATAATTAGGAGCTCTCTTGCAGTAGAGGGCTGCAGATATGTAGTCATGAAGAATAAAGATGTAGAATGTTAATAACACTCGTTTTATTCAGAAAGCATCGGTTTTCACACAAAACAATCGGAGGCGTTACTTAGGACTAAAGGCTAATTTCAGTTTTGAGGTATATTTTTTGTTGTTGTAAGTTTTGGATTGCATGTAAGCAAGACACATTTTCAGCACATTGTAACAGTTGGTTCCTCCCAGTTCAGATCTTCAAGTTCCTGCCGAGATCGTTTACTGTTACTTTTATAGGACGACTGGATACCATCAAGAGATATCGGAAACAATTCTTACAAAAATCTTCGCTGATCAGCGTTGAGTGTGACATAGGGATAATCTGTGACTTCGTATTCTTTTTATAGGATTTAGCTGAACTCAAGCTTTTTGCCTATCGTGATAGTGAACAACTGCCATTCATATCTGATATCTCAGCAGCAATATTCTTAGGCCTGAAGCTTAAATAAGCTTGTCAGCACGTAAGTGATAGTTCAAAGAATCTAGCACAGTGAGCCAAACAATGGACCAAGGAATCATCTCTGTGGACTCCAATGAGCATTATCTTTCCGTAAGGACTTCTCTCACCCACGGTCGACTTGTTGGTACATGTGTTTTGAGGTAGATGTCGAGCCACAATATTGCACAGTTGGAGAAAATAATCTATCTCATTAAGGTTATTAATATAGCTGTCAACCAGCGACTGCTGTATAATACAAAATTTTGAAAAAAAAAACTGCCCTCAGTCTCGAACACAATTAATTAGTGACCTAGGTTTCGGTGTCACAAGGGACACTTCCTTCGGACAAATTTAAAATTAAATGTTACAGCATAACGTACCAAAAAAATACGAAAGCTGCGGTCATACCTGACAGCGTCAGATAGTTTGGTACGTTATGCTGTAACATTTAATTTTAGTTTTGTCCGAAGGAGGTGTCCCTTGTGACACCGAAACCTAGGTCATAAATTGTGTTCGCGACTGAGGGCTGTTTTTTCAAAATTTTGTATCTATCTCATTGTCGTAAGTGAGATATATACATGAACAGTATGAAATCAAGGCGCTCTGTGGCATTTTAGGTGTCCTCTTCAGTCAGATTAATGCGATGGTTGTGCTGTTGTATTTACGGAAGCTCGATTGACATTTATCATAGTGTTAAGGTAGTCAGCTGTGAGTGGAAAATGCACACAAAGGATTTAGATACTGCGATGTCTATTCTTCTCTGAAGACATGTATGTGTCATGTCGTCAATCCCTGATACACAACTCAATACCTCCAAAGATACTACGTTCCCCGCAACACTATATGAGATTAATGGGGCACAGTTTCCCATTTCCTGTAATTATACCGTACCTTGTCGCCGAATCAGCTCTCTAGAAGAGACTGAAAAGGGGTGGCGGATTGCAAATTTCATGTGCCGGGAAATTCGTTGGTAACTTTGCTCTAAGTCGCTCAAGGCTACCAACCCTGGTTGCACATTGTGGTATGCCGGTAGCGACTCTGTGGCTGGCGCGAGTGGCTATTGTGCGTGGCGCGGCCTGTACGGCTGTCCGCTGTCGCAGCCACCGCCGACTCATTTACTCTGCCGCTGGCCTTTGTCAGCCGTCTTTTGTTTCCCACCACGCTCGTAATGGTCTCGGGAGCGACCGGAACGCCACTGTGCGGTGCCTCGCGGCATCACACCCATTACCCTCTTCCAGCTTCCTGGATTAACGGTCTTGTCACTTGTGTAACTCCCTACGTTCGGTTCCAAAGCGAATTTCCGGAAAACGAAATTCGGAAACAGACTTTCGCTGCCGTTTTTACATATTAGTTTTGAAACGATTTTTTGAGGAGCGGTGAAATTTAACAGTAAACAGGCCATGATGTCGGCTGCTCTGTAATTTCTATTGAAAGCATGTTTAGAGTTTGACTTACCGAAGTATTTACAGTATTTAACGCAGAGATATATGCAATCCTAAAGGCGCTGAAGCAGATAATATACAATTGACGAAATAACTTCATCTTCTCCTCTGATTCCGTAAGTACTCATACTATATTCAGCAAATGAAGCCAGCAGTCTGTGGTGCAAAACATTACACACTTTCCGTACCACAGCTTCGGGGGAGATACGTATCATTCTGCTGGGTACCGGGTCATGGCGAAACTTGGGAAATGAGCAAGCTGACAGGGTTTCTAGGATGGCAAGCAAAAATGTAATGTAGTGCCCCATGCTATCCCCTTGGTCGTTGTTACCTCCTTAATGAGAAGCAGAATTGTGTGACAGTGGGGGAATGTGTAACTGGAGGTACGAAATGACGAATTAAGGCTGATGAATACCACAGTTTCGCTGTGGAGACATCGTTCCGGTCACACACACCAAAAGAAGTGCGCTTGTCGGGTCATTATAATACTTTTTTCTTTTGTTGCTGATCTTTGACATGATGAGGAGTACAATTAGCCGGCCCCATCTAAATTCCTGTGTGTCTGCATCTCTTGAGCTCTTATTTAAAACCATTGTTGCCCTCAGTGTTTCCTTGTACTGCGTATTTTGAACTGACGCGACTACCATTCAGGGAAGTGGCCCAGCGCGAGCCGTCACGCAGGATCACCAACATTGTCGTTCATGTGCTTTAGCTTGTAAGTAAGTTTGTCATTACCACTTTTCTCACCATTTACTTGTTTTAGGAAGTATTCTTTCTATACACAGGTGTTTACCGTTGTTCGTCACGCCCTTTCAGAAAATGGCAAAGTTTCTCACAGAAGAGGAAATCATGTCCGAGCCACTACAATATGCTGACGAACAGTCTGTCCTGCAATGATTCAGAAGATGGAGCGGACTACGTTCAAATAAGTGAGCACGATACGGATTCACACCGACTGCCCCTTCAGGTGGCGAATATTGGAATTCATTTGTTACTGAATATTGTGTTATGAGTAAAGAGGGTCGGATTAAACGACAGATGAAACCAGTTAGTTATAGCGGAAGACCCGAGAACCAGAACGTCTGTCGTAAGACCGGCATTTCAGCGCTGGCCATAGAAACACTCCAACTGAAATATTTCCTCTATTTTGAATGCTGGAACTTAAAAGCTTCATATCTCCATCTCAAAGAGCTATGGTTTATAGACGAGCGTGACATAAAAGCAATTAATATGCCATATCCTTTTTTTCAGTTAGCTATATTAGCTTCAGTCAGAAAAACACTAGAGATTAGCGTGTGGTGTATCCCACTTAACATGAGCTACTTATGTCCGAGCTGTCATCTTCTCGCGCGTTCTCTAGATGGTGTTTACCCGTCCGGGGGCATCGAGACTCGGGCATTGGTCATCGAACTAAGTAGCATTGACATGACAGGGAGGGGAGAACCTTCGTTCGGAGTAGACTGTATCACGGTTGATATATGGCACAGTGAAGAGACTAAACCATCAGTCGGTGGCCGGAACTAGTCTGAGGATCGTTACGACCCGAGGAACTTCCGCTTCTTGGCCACGCTATGAGGGAATAGCGATTACTCCTCTGTTTCTGGTTAGGACTTGGACAGATGGAGGAGCCAGTGTTCGTTGTGGGGGAACATTGAAAACGTATTTTGGGAGATGTCGTCCCTCAGTAAGTTACGAAGTGGTTCCATCGTAATTAAAACTGCGAGTCTTACCCCGTCTATGGACCGTTACCCTCATGAAAACGGCGAAGTGCCTGTTATAATAAACCCCAAAAGAAACTAAATATGGTACAGGGTACAATTTTTCAGCGCAAATAACGGTACAGATAGATGAAAAACTACACGAACACTTGGAAAAGCGTGGGATTCGTTTCGTTGTGGTGTACGTAGAGGCTCGCCAGACAACAAGGTTGACACCTGCTCATTCATCCTCCCTTTTGAGGGAATTCACTTGCCGGAGAGGTTAAAATCACGGTTTACCGCTGCGATATGAAGCTGTTTTTCCTCCACTCGATGCATGAAAAGCAAACTCTTCCGGCACACGTCTCTCGTGTTACATACGGCGCAATTTGTGGAGACTTGTCGGCCACTGTACGAAAACTCGGCATGTGCGCTAGCACCTATGCTAACTGCGGAAATGGCCACCTACCCCAATCCCCCAGGTGTGCTATTCTAATTAAGAAACGCAAAATCTATGAGCCAAAGGTCAAGTAAATTAGACGGGAGGGGGGGGGGGGGGCGGGCGGCGGCGGCAGCGATAGGCCTTCCCCACTCGTGACTCCTGCGGCGCCATCTTCAGAAACCTCGACTCTCCACATCCGGCCGGAGAAGTAGGTTCCTCCTCTGGCTTCTTCTGGTGATCGGGCTCACTTTCGGCAAACCTCTTCCAGGATATGTACAGACTACCGACCTGACAGAAGCCAATGGCTGAAGGAGTCACCGACTGTGGATTAGAGGGCCGCCCAATCCTCATTTGCTCCTGCGCTCACAGCAGATAAGTCCTCACATGTTTCTCGACCTCCAAAAGTAGCGAAAGAAGAAAAACAAAACTTGCAAGAAGGCCACTCTAGTGAGCTCGGAGGCGCCAGGTCACCTCACCGTTGAACTTTAAAGCAATGTTGGTTGATGTTGTTCCATCCCCAGTTGTAACAGAAAGCGATCCTGGACGTGATGTCCTCCTGGTCCTCTCACGCCTAGTCAGGACGCTCTTAACGTTATAATTCAGTGGAACTGCAATGGATATTGCTGTCACCTGATTTCCTCCTGCTCTGCGATCTATGTTGTGTCTCCCAAGAAACACATTTCACTGACAACGATTCTCCAACTCTTCCAGTTTAGGGTGCGTTCCTACGTTTCCGCTTATAACAATTGTTCTTTTTCTGTCTGATTTATTTCCGAAACATGAGAGAGCATAGGATGATGTCTTTACATTCGTTCGCTCTGTGTGAGTGCAAACGAGCCCAGAGATCGCTATTCGTAACGTTTAGTTGCCTCTAGGCAGAAAACATACATATCTCGATCATCTCCTTAACCCAATAGTTCTTTGTTCTCCGACCTGGGTATTTCAATTTGCACAACACCGTGTGGGGGAAGTACCACTTCTGGTAGGGGTCTTCTGATTGGCCAGCTTCTTTCTAATCTTGGTGTTCGTCTCCTCAACGACGGTACTGCTACTCACTTAAGTGCTACACATGGATGGAACTTTTAAGGGTAACTATCTTATCTTGCCCCAGTGTCGCGGCTTCTCTATACGATGATCTTTGTGACAGTGGCCACTTTCTGGTGGTTCCCTGTCGCAACTAGAAGGCCAGTAACCACTTTGGGCTCTTCGAATAGCCAACTGCGTCCCCTCTCCATCACACTGCATTGACGAAGCTGTGTGAGACGTCTCCGACGTTATCACCCACACCATTCTGACTGCTGTTCCCTCACCAACGGGACTCTCCGCTGCCGGCTGGTGCTATGGTGGACTAAGGACTTTACCATCGCATAAGAGTGTAGTAGAAATTGCGAAATATCGTAACTAGCAGACACATGAGGATACACGCCAGAAATTAAGTTCCAAGAAAATGTTTTCATGCCAGTCTAAAAGTATTATTCAGCTCCTTAGACAGATCCTCTATAGAACTCGTACACACACGTCGTTGTTTCCGGGATGTCGATTTTCGTTTGTCATCTTTGGGTTGATGGAAGCGTTTATTAATTTCAATAATTTCTAGACAATTCATCTTCCTTCCTTCCTTCCTTCCTTCCTTCATGGACGTGATATAATACTTCGTTTCGCCTTATAACTACGGCCTTCTTTAAGCAGGTGATCTGCAAAAGCAGTCTCCTTTTCAGAAGTTTCCAATTTCTGTGGTGTTTCTTCAGGCGCACATATATTGCCCTGCCAGACAGACCTATACAGAGTTTGCCACAGTCAAAGCTAATTTTCATTCATAATGTACAAAATGTTCTATCAAGGACCAGTGAAAGTCAGTCAATTCAAATACAGAGGTGGTACATATCCAGCATCGCATGCTTTTGAAGCTTCACAAGGATAGTAACACAACAGCTGCCACCAAAAACATTTGCGATGTTTATCAAAGTGCGTTAGACGTTCATAAATGCGAAAGGTGGTTTTCCAAGTTCAAATCCGGTGATTTTGGTCTATCCAACTGTTACCGATCAGGAAGAGACAATGATATGTTAAGGGCGGAAGAGGAAGCAAATCCGCGTCAAACAATCGAAAAATTCTCAAACACTCATAATAACCTTGGTCGACCATCCGGAACATTTGCAGCGGATAGGTAAAACAAAGGTAAACGATCTACCACACGAAAGTTACTGCTACACAAGCACAATGAAGGCGCGTTCTATGATAGTTTGATCACAGGAGATGAAAAATGGGTCCTCTATAATAATCCAAAACGCATAAGGTAGTGGCTCTCTCAGAACGAATTGCCATGAAGTACAGCTAAACCATGTTTACACTAAAAAAAGGCGCTTTTGTATGTACGTTGGAATATTCCCGGGTCGTTCATTTTGCAGTGCTGAAACCTGGACAAATTGTGAATGGAGACCTTTGCTGTGGACAATTGGATCGAGTAAATCGATTTTTAATTGAAAAGTGCTTAGTGATTGTCAACGGAAAAGGCGTTATTTTTTAACACAGTCATGAGAGGCCGCACTGCGCAAGACGAACACTGGTAAAAATTAATAAATTCTGCTGGAAGATATTGCCTCACCCACCATACGCGACCAATATTGCGCCATTGGATTTCCATTTGCTCAGATCGCTACATTTTCTAAACGAAAAAAGAAACGACAATATATGGATGAAGTCCAAAATGTCGCCTCCAGACATTTTGCTCAAAAATCAATTGATTTTTATCTATCTCTCCATCTAGCGTCGAAAATTAGCACAATAGATAGTAAAAGATTGCCGATAACGAGGGTGATTACACCATTGACCTAAAACAAAAACATCTGAACAATTTGTTTGAACTTAATGTAAAAAATGGCTACCCTTCCCTCTCCCTGTTATAATTTTGAGTCAAGTTTAGCAAGTTGTAAATTTGCGTGGAGTACGTAAAAAAGAGCGATGGACATTTCAAACGGAATTATTACACTGTAGATAGAGGAGTATACGCGCCAGTGAAAACTGCCGAATGCAGCGTGGATCGTAATTCTTGACATACAATCGAAACCATGTTACTGCATGATATTTTGTTGATTTACGAAATGTCGTCCAAAGTATCCAGTTTCGTGTGCTGTTCGCGAGAATTGATTTCTAAACACTTCTCGATTTCCACAAGAGTTTTATCTGATGAGATACTTTATCTACGTGGTTATCTTGCGAAGGCCCTCCAACGAGAGCCGCGCGAAGAGTGACAGTCTGAGCGACTTCAATACGTTATCTCGAGAGGCACTTGGTTTTGTAACTTTTCCAACAAAATGAACGAGTTAAAAAAATAAAATCTTCTACCCCACCTTTTGCAAGGTACAGGCTTTTTTTCTGACAGTTTCACTGGACTATCAGACGTCTGCCTCTTAAAGTCCGTTAATAAAGAGCTACTAGCAGACATAATGTCTACCGACAGATGCGGTAACCGTTGGATATCTATATCTGTTCATGTATTACAGTCATAGTTGAGATATAATTAGCTACATAATCCATAGGTCATTTGAATGATACTTTTAATTATTTGCTACCAGTTTTTAAGTACAAATTCGTGAATGGAATAGCTGTCCAGGAGGAATGATTTTGACTTGGATTTAAAATTTGCTACCTTTTATGTTATTGGGCAAATGATAAAAAGTTTTGTTGGTGCATATTGACTGCTTTAATAATGGGCAATAAAGGTTATTTTTCCCATCTAATATTGTAGGTATGTACATGACTGTTCTTCTCAAACTGTGATGGCTTTTTTATGTCAAATATCATTAGCGAAAATACGTATTGTGACGGCGGAGTTAAAATGCATAGCTCCTTCAATAGGTGCCTACATGACGTCCCTGGGTGAACACCACGTATTATTCTTACTGCTCGCTTTTGTGTAATCGATATTTTCTTTCTAAGTGATGAGTTACTCCTGAAAAGTATCCCTTACGACATTACGGAGTGGAATTACGCAAAGTATGTCAGGAGATTGACAAGTTTGCTCACAAGATTAGCAGTTCAGATGCCGTCTATGGCTGCCACACCCATCCACGTTTTAGTCGGTCGACCTTGTTTGCATTTTTCCCCTGCGGACCATCTCCATACCTTCCTTAGGTATATATTTCATCGGTTTTTCTGGATGGCCACACCATAATATCTTGTTTTCGATAACTTCCTTCCACTTCAACATTTCTTCTGATTTCGTAATTTCTCAAGGCTCTAGCTTTCATCTCTTGTAATTCTATTTCCGCATATAACCATTGTTCTTTTTCTGTCTGATTTATTTCCGAAACTTCTGATGCAAAAATACACACTATAGTGCTAAAGAAACTGGTACACCTGTCTGATATTGTGTAGGGCCCACGCGAGTCGCAGAAGTGCCGCAACACGACGTGGAATTGACTTGACTAATGCGTGAAGTAGTGGTGGAGGGAACTGACATCATGAATACTGCAAGGCTGTTCACAGATCCGTAAAGAGTACGAGAGGGTGGAGATGTCTTCCGAATAGCACGTTGCAAGGCATCCCAGATATGCTCAGTAATGTTCACGTCTGGGGGGGTTGGTGGCTAGCTGAAGTGTTTAAACTCAAGTGTTCCTGCAGCCACTCGGTAACAATTCTGGACGCGTGGGCGGTGTCACATTGTCGTGCTGGAATTGCCTAAGTCCATCGGGGTGCACGATGGACATGAGTGGATGCAAGTAATCAGGCAGGATGCTTACGTACGTGTCACCTGTCAGTCTTACCTAGACGTATCGGGGGTCCCATATCACTCCAATCCACTCGATACAATTTGAAACGAGACTCGTCCGACCAGACACGTTCCAGTCAACAGTCCAATGACGTCGTTGACGGGTCCAGGCGAGGCACGAAAGGGCCTTTGGCTCCGAAAGCCCAAATCGATGTTTCGTTGAACGGTTCACACTCTGACACTTGTTGATGGTCCCAGAATTGAAATCTGTAGCAATTTGCGGAACGGTTGCTTTTCTGTCACATTGAACGATTCTATTCAGTCGTCGTTGGTCTCGTTTTTTCCGGACGCAGCGATGTCGGAGATATGTTTTACCGGATTCCAGATATTCACGTTACACCCGTGAAACGGTCGTACAGGAAAATCCCCACTTCATCACTACCTCAGAGATGCTGTGTCCCATCGCTCGTGCGCCGATTATAACACCCCATTCAAACTCACGTAATCTTGATAACCTGCCTTTGCAGCAGCAGTAACCGATCTGCGCCAGCGTATAGACGTTGCCGACAGCAGCGTCGTATTCTGCTGTTTACGTATCTTCGTGTCTGAATACGCATGCCTATACCAGTTCCTTTGTCGCTGCAGTGTAGTTCGTACTGTAGTTTAGTTGTGTTATCGTCAGTCTGAAGACTAATTTGCAGCCGGCCGGCGTGGCCAAGCGGTTCTAGGAGCTTCAATCTGAAACCGCACGACCGCTACGGTCGAAGGTTCGAATCCTGCCTCGGGCATGGATGTGTGTGATGGATGTCCTTAGGTTAGTTAGGTTTAAGTAGTTCTAAGTTGTAGGGGACTGATGACCTCAGATATTACGTCCCATAGTGCTCAGAGCCATTTGAACTAATTTGCTGCAGCTCTCCGTGCTCGTCTACTCTCTGCAAGTCTATGTATTACTGCATAACCGGCGCATCCTACATCCATTTGAATCTGCTTACTGCCTTGATGTCTATCTAGAATTTTTACCTCCCACATTTCCTTCCCTTGCCAAATTAACGATTATTTCATGCCTCAGAATGTTTCTTTCATACAAAGAGATCCCTTCTTTTAGTAAAGTTGTGCCACGAATTTCTTTCCTTTCCCTCGTTTCTGTGCAGAAACGCCTCATTAGTAACCCGATTTACCTCAGTTACTTTTAAACATTCTTCTGTAGCACCACGTTTCAAAAGCTTTCGTTCTCTTCCTGTCTCAACTGCTTATTGTGCGCATTTGACTTCCATTCATGGCTACACTAAAGACAAGTACCTTCAGAAAAGACTATCTACCACTTAATTTTTTGTTTGATAGTAACAAATTTTTCTTTTTCAGTAATACATTTCTTTTTGTTGCCGGTCTGCAGTTTATAGCTTCTCCACTTCGGCTATCGTGAGTTATTTTGCGATCCAAATAGAAAAATCAGTCTACCACCGTTGACGTTTCGTTTCCTAATCTAATTCCGTCAGCGTCACCTGATTTATTTCAACTACATTGCATTACTCGTCTATCCCAGCCAAGATGCTTTTCAAGACGTTATCCACTCCGTTCAACTGCTTTTTTAAGTCCTTTACTGCTGTAACAGACTTAAAATGTCCTCGGCCAACGCCGGCCGGAGTGGCCGAGCGGTTCTAGGCGCTACAGTCTGGAACCGCGCGACCGCTACGGTCGCAGGTTCGAATCCTGCCTCGGGCATGGATGTGTGTGATGTCCTTAGTGTTAGTTAGGTTTAAGTAGTTCTAAGTTCTAGGGGACTGATGACCTTAGATGTCAAATGCCATAGTGCTCCATTTGAACCTCAGCAAACAGCGAAGTTCATGTGTGTTCTCACTGAATTTTAATTTCCGTTATAAATGTTCCTTGGCTTTATTGACTACTTGCTTAATGTACCGATTGATTAATGTAGAGGAGACTGCAACCTTCTCTCACTCCATTGTCAACTACGTTTTTTCTTTCATATCCTTCGGCTCATAAGTGCAGTCTAGTTGCTGTGCAAGCTGTAAATAACTTTTGGTCCCGTGTGTTTTATCACAGGTGCCTGCAGAATTTCGAAGAGTGTATTCCAGTCAGCATAATCGTAAGCATTCCCTAAATCTATAAACTTGTGCTTTAAACATAGGTTTGCCACGCTTTAGTTTTTTGGTCATTTTACTTCGGTGGACTGTTTTTACTTGCTGAATCACTTTTTCCTTGACACTCCAAGTTTAGTATTTTGTACACTCTTTCCATTCCTGGTGTAGTCCAAACTAAATTTTGAAAAACACACCATTTAATACTAAAATTAGCAGCGTCACTGCTAAGTCGCCACCCCCCTGCCATATGCTAAGTTTTGTTTTTATTTATAAACCCCTTTTGTCATGTTCTTAAACTTTTGTGGCGTACAGCTAATTTCTCTTTCGGGTTTAATTTCTTTTCCGACAAGTATAGGAAATAATACGTAAAAACCGAAATACAGACGGTCGACGTACTTTCATAAAATGTCTTGCGCTCACATACACGAGGGTCATTCAATAATTAGAGAGACAAATTGGTCTGGAGAAAAAAGCGTTTATGTTTACAAAATTTTTTCTACTTTTCATCATAATCTCCTTGAACATTTATGCACTTGTTCCAACGGGCAACAAGCTTTTTTATTCCGGCTGCAAAGAAGTCTTTATCTTGATGTTTGAACCAATTTTCCACAAACTTTTTCACGTGGTCGTTGTCATAGAACCTCTTCCCACGTAATGCATCCTTCAGTGCACCAAACAAATGAAAATCACTAGGTTCTAAATTAGGACTGTAAGGGGGATCAGGCAGTACTTCCTAGCCCATTTTGTCGATGGTTTCACGGGTTAGTTGAGCAATATGAGGACGTGCGTTGTCTTGCCGGAGAATCAAGCCTCTCCTCTGAGATCCACAACGTCTCTCTCTCATGGCTGGCTTCAACTTGTTTAAAAGCAAATCCGAGTAGTATTGGCTGTTCATTGTACGCTGCTCTTAGAGATAATCACGAAAAACTGGATCTGCGGCATCCCAAAACACCGTCAACATGACTTCCTGCCGATGCTTGGGTTTTGAATTTTTTCTTGACAGGTGAGTTGGTGTGCTTCCACTCCATGCTTAGACATTTCAATTCTGACTCATAATAGTGACCCAAGTTTCATGACAAGTTAAAATTTTGTTGAAGTACTCACCTTCTCCTTCATAACGTTCCTTTAGCTCTGTGCACACAATTTTTTTCTTGTGAAGCCGCGTCAACTCCTTTAGGACCCATCTTGCACATGTTTTGCGGTACTTCAGCTTGTTACAGATGATGTTATGAACTGTATCGGTACTAACTTGAACCTTATCAACTATCATTTCCACAGTCACACGGCGGTCGGCACGAGTAATGCCATCAATTAGACTTTGAAGTAAGGGAGTTGAAACTGCAACTGGTCGGCCAGAACGGTGTTCGTCAGTCACTTTAGTCGCGACCATTTTTGAACTGCTCTACCCACATGTAAAAATTTGCACGATTCACTCAACCTTCACGATAAACTTTCGACATTCTACGGTATATATTCACTGGTTTCTCGCCTTCAGCAAGTAAAAAACGCATAACAGAACGTTGTTCAACTAATGTAGAAGTTTCAAGTGAACTCGCCATCTTGTATTTTTGAGGTTATATACAAAACAATGTAGATACATCAGCTGATCAGGGCTCATCCCAATGATGCCAACTTAAAGCCATAAAAGTATCAAACTTGCCCTGCTAAGTTTTTCCCCCCAGACTAATTTGTTTCTTTAATTATTGAATGACCCTCGTATACATCTCATGAAACCAACATGGGTTCGTTTAAAAATGAAACAAGTGTTACATTTCTAGTGTTTATACTGCTATAGTCGCAAGACGTGTCGGCACAATCATATCCAGTCTTTCAATTTTTCCAGTAGCTCTGTCAATAAATATTTGTTCGTCTCGCACTGTCATTTACATTAGAACAGCATTTAATCCCGCTCGCAGTAACAGAAGACGAACTTTTGTCGGGCGGTTGGGGGGGGGGGGGGGGGTGGTTCGGGTTGGGTTGTTTGGGGAAGGAGACCAGACAGCGAGGTCATCGGTCTCATCGGATTAGGGAAGGATGGGGAAGGAAGTCGGTCGTGCCCTTTCAGTGGAGCCATGCCGGCATTTGCCTGGAGTGATTTAGGGAAATCACGGAAAACCCAAATCAGGATGGCCGGATGCGGGATTGAACCGTCGTCCTCCCGAATGCGAGTCCAGTGTCTAATCACTGCGCCACCTCGCTCGGTCGGGCGGTTGGCACGACAGTGCTACACACGGCACAATTTTTGGGTGAAGTATGGGGAGTCAGGATGATAGCACCCAACCGACCGTTCGACAAGAAAAGTTGGTCGGTCGGTTGGCCAAAACATTTACACACGTCCGGTCTGTTGGTGGGTTTGTAGTGCCCTTTGGAACCAAATATTGTAAGGTTGCAATTCTTCCACGTCGGCAGCTTCCTGACTGGCTTAGTTTTTAACCTTATTAAACTGTGCCATATGTGCCCGTCCTGTCCAGAGGGAGAATTATTCTCCGACAAGTTGGCATCTCACTGCCTTAACATTTCTGCGGGTGTTCGAAAGGTAGAAGTACACTCTTAGATCATAATAGGTAGGGAAAGGGTGTTGAAACTTCTCAATTATCTACTTTATATTGCGCCTGAAAATCGTCACTGTTCCCAGTGTAACTTTTCACATAGCATCAGGAGCCCCCGAAGACGTGTTAAGTGTGAAGCCGAAGCTTGCCGGCAAAGTACTGTTTCAGTTCCATTCCCAAACAGAGCATAACACTACTGGTAGCGCATTAAGCCCACACCGGCGTTAGTTAGCCCTTAGTCCTTTACAGGGCGTATTACAGTTATTTGCGAAAACTGACATAAGTGAAAGTATGCGATAATAGAAGCGAGAACGTTCCAGGAAAGGAGCCATTTGCGGTGTAACTGCGGATGTGTGGTAATGATCCGTCACTGACTTCGGTATGAGGTATTGTCCTCTGTAGCATAAATGTATTTCATACTTCCTTTGCAACTGGACTCAAACTTCTTGCCTCTCTTAACAAGAAAGACGTGTTAACATTTTCTGTGTACTCGTACCTATTCCATGTGTCTTCGCATTTGGATAATTCTGCACTCACCTCTGCAGTGATACATGAATCCCACGAAACACTCTCAGATTATCTTGTAAGTGTTCACACGACTATTCACTGCTCTAGTTCAACAGTTCATTTCTGAGATGACCACAGACAGGAAAATTCTGAGGATTGAGTCAGATGATCTGAGCCCCTGCTCACCTATCCATCCTGGATCATACTAGCGCATCAGCGGCAAAATGTGCTGGTGCCCGTCCTCCATCCATCACATCCCCTGAGTATGGGCGAAGCTTGAAATTTGTGACCAATTAGGTGTACTTAATCGAAAACATTTAAATTTCAAAAACATTTGGTCTAACTAGGATATATAATAATGCAGTCAGTAGGATCCCGTAACTATAAATTCGCCGTTCACACGAACTGCTCGTTCGTAAGCATACGTTTTCCGTCTGTTCTTATACGAGGGACATTTCATAAATAATGCACAGGTTGGTATTACGGTGTATTTTTTGATGCAGCAACAATGAAAATCACGTTAAATGTAGTTGGGCGCTTCAGGAATAAGCACGTGTGTGTTTTTTCGATGTGTACTCTAGAATAAAATTGGCGAGAGATAGAAATGGACCCTGCAGGGGTTACGGGTACTGAGACTGTTGAAGACCACAGATCGAAACTTTACGCGGCAAAAACCCGACAGAAATCCACACTGCATTAAGTGAATTGGACCGTAGTACGGTTTCGCTTAGGGTCAACTGTTTCCGTGGTGGTCGTATGAGCATAGACGATAATCGAAGACCCGGAAGGCCAAAAAGTCAACAGATGAACAAAGTGTAAAACTTCTGACAGATCCTGTTCAAGAAAATCGCAGAGTCACTTGTGAGGAACACTCTGAAGCCACGGGAATTCCCACAGCATCAGTATTTCGTATTCTGACAAATGATTTGAAGAAGAGAATAATTTTTGCGAAATGGGCCCCATACTGTGTGACTGCTGAAGAGAAACAGAAACGCTTGGACATTGCAACCTCGCTCAAACGATAATTCGACGGTGAAGGTAAATGATTCTTGTCAAATTGTCGTGATTGATGAAACGTGGATTAGACACTTTGAGCCGGGACTGAAATCACAGTCCAATGAGGGGAAAGCTTGTTTCTCCACGTCCAAAAAAATTCTAATTGCTTGCAGTTGAAGCAGGTGATTTTTGCGTATGAGCACCAAGGAATCATGATAGTCACATGTGAAACAAGGGTCACAGCAGTGTATTATCGTAACTTCGTCCAAACCCGCACAGATAAATGCACAAAAAACCGAACTCAGCTGCCCGAGACTGCACCACTCACCCTCCACGACAATTCTCGCCGGCATATCGGCAGTGTTGTAGCCGAAAAACCGCGCGAATACGGATGGGAAATGCCGCATCCTACCTAGTCCGAACATGAGCACCAAACTTCGATTTGTTCCCGATATTGAAAAAAAACCTATGTGTGGATGTAGTTACCTTTCTCTGGAAGAGCTTTCTACTACCATTACCCAGGATGAACAGTAGTGTCCTGGATGGAATAATAGAGCTTCTGAGACGTTGGGATTGGGTCATAGAGAAGCAGGGAGACGATATTGATAAACAGTTAAGATATATTGAAAACAAACTTACAAGTAAAGAAAATAGTGTGCATTAATTATGAAATATCCCTCGTATTTCATGTCAGGTTTAGCTATTAACAGAACTTGAATTTCCACTGCTATGTTGAAGTAACATTCTAGCGACTCCCGGAGAGGGAAGCAACTACAGCGGGACCAGAAGACGTAGTTCACTGAGTTTACGTCGCGCCAAGTAGGGCAGGTGCGTGTCGAAGCGCTGGGGCGGCGGCGCGCGGCCACAATCGAGTTATCCCATTAGTGAGCGTCCCCCTCCCCCCTCTCCCCGCTCTCGGCGCACGCACTCCTCTCTGGCCGCCAGCTGCGCCCACGCACTCAGCCCGCCCACGCCCCCCATCACTCGCAGAGTGCTGCGGCAGAGATCGCAGCGCGATGCCCCACTCCAAGCGTCAGCCGCGCACCAACTTTCGCGGGGGCTTGCAGTTGGCTACACGGGACACTGGAGTGACGAGCAACGCTAATTAGAGACACGCTTCTAGAACTCTGCTTCGAGGTGAGGTGATAGCACCGCAGGCGGATCGCATCATCGAGTCGTCGTCGACGTCGTAATCGTAGGCGACGATGTCGTATCTCAGTCGTAATCGTTTACGACGACGTAGTCGTTTCTTGTTTAGTTTCTCAGTTTATTCGGTTTTCGCTTTTCGTTTATTATTATTGCATATGTTTGCCTGCAGCACATTGATTAACTTGAATGTTACACATTATTCATTTTTCTTTCTTTCCCTCTTTTCCTCTTCCCAAAATATCTTCATTCTTTGGCAGTGTTCCTGTTTCCTTTGCTCTGTCCATATTTTGCCTATTTTCTTCACGTCTTTTACTTCAGATTTCGTGACTATAAGTTTGTTTCGGAATTTGTCTTTCATTATCATTTCAATATTGATCGCTGCCTGTTTTAGATCCTCTCTCTTTCTTGAAACAAATAGGTTTTTTATTGAACCATTTACATAAAAAATCCTCTTTGAGGGTCTGCTGCTTTTCGTTCTATGTTTGTGTCCACAGAATGTTAGCGTTTTCTTGCCGTGTCTGTGAACCTGTCTGTGTGTTCATATAATTCTTTGGTTGGTCTCTTGATCCACCTACCATCTCTGTGTACTGCTCCAAACATTTTTCTGGCGATATTACGTTGTACCTTTTTTTGTCTGTGATTACAGATGCTCCGATTGTGGTCGTTTCTGATGTGCAGAGTGCTTCTGGAGTACAACTGTACTCTAGTGCCTGAGTTTAGCCTGTCTAGAAATATTGCTTTTGTTGTAGTGCGTTCATGTCAGTTTCTAAGCGTTCTGAAGTTTTTCCGTTCCGTGTAAGTTCGGTGTCTTGTTTGATTCTCCTATTTGTATATGTTACGCCCAAGCCCGAAGACCGTCCAGATCGCGAATTGGCCGGCCGGTTCCCACTTTGGCCGAGATGATTGGCCAAAGTCCGATTACTCGAAAGAATCGGCGCGTATATCCGACTTTGGCCAGCCATTTCGCGAATTGACCGGAGGTTTGTGGTTAAAACACGACGTGGTTGCACATACGTCGGGAAATCCCTGGCTAAATCGCACTGCGTGCTGGGATGAGGCAACAATGTGCGGTAGGCAGCGCTTCACCCATCTTCAGTGTTAACTGTGCCGCGCACGTGGTAGCTGCCGCTTTTCGGAGAAGGTCCTGCCTCTGTGCCTTGCTTTTCTTCCTGAAAGATTGGATTAATTAAGAGTACTGATAAGTTTTCTGGTACTTTTGTTTGTGGTATTTGTGCATCATTCAGATGTGGTAAGGGAACCTCAGTTAATCGCGTGAGCTGCTTTTTCGTTTCCCTTTTTTCTATGTTATTTGCTCCCACGTCGACCATTTGTGTAGTTTCGTGAAATGATGTACTACCCCCTCCCCTCCCCCCCCCCCCCCCACTTGAGATCTGCCCTGGTCATTTTAATAGGAAAATATATTTACTGAAAAAAAATGAAATGATCGTATGGCATTGTTGGCCGGGAGGCCCCATTCGGGGAAGTTCGGCCGCCGTATTGCAAATCCTTTTTAGTTGAGGCCACTTCGGCGACTTGCGAGTCAATGATGATGAAAGACACAAAACACCCAGTCATCACGAGGTAGAGAAAATCCCTGACCCCGCGGGAATCGAATCCGGGATCCCGTGCGCGGGAAGCGAGAACGCTACCGCAAGACCACGGGCTGCGCACATATATATATATATATATATATATATATATATATATATATATATATATATATATATATATATAATACATTTTTTCTGTGAAAGCGAACGAAAGAATAACTACATTATTTTAGTGTATTCACTTGTATTAAAAAAGATTTATAAAGTGAATAGATTGTATAAAGTTTATATTTTTTATAAGTGAGATTCATAAAATAAATTGCATACAGCTTGAAGTTATACATATTCATCCTCTCTTTATATATCTTCCGTTTCTGGCCGATGTGTTAGGCCACGTAGCAACTGGCCGTCCAGATCCCGAACTCAAGAAAAAATCGGACATCGGCCAGTCAATTTACAGCGTTGTCGGTCGTTTCCTGACTTAAACATTTTGAAATTGTTCAATCAAATCCGTTTGGCTTCTTTCTTCGGAGTTTGGCCGATCGATCCCAGCCACTTCGCGAACTGGCCGGCCTAATCCCACGATCAGGAAAAGATCGGACACTGGCTGGCAAATTTAGAGAGACATTGGCCACTTCGCGACCTTTCCAGGCCGATTTTGGGCTTTGGCCGTGACATATATATCCCCCACAATAGCTGTGTGAATTTTTCCAGTCTGTTAACCTTTCCGTATTTTGTGTACATGGATTGGTTGTCGTTGTATTTAGTCTTCTCATACGGTATTTGTAGACATGTTTTCTCAGAGACAGATCAACTGCAAATGGCAGGCATTTTATGATCGTCTTGTTTGCACACGTTCTTCCCAACTGACTTCCTTTCCCTTTTGCTTCCCAACTGTTCGATAATTTTGTCCAAGACAGTGTTGTATAAAACTGGTGAGACACCAGAGCCTTGTGTGAACCCTGTATGGTATCTCGAATGAGTGTGAGATTTAGCCCATAAATTTTATTTTGGATGTGATGTCTGTTGTATGAGAGTTCTAGTTTTTCTGTCTATACCACAGACATCTTGTCTAAATCATTTTACAGTTGGTTTTGATCTTCTTATGACTTCAGTAGATGGTGAATGACAGCATCAATCGCAAACGATCTAAGAGGGCTGCTCTGATTGTCTCCTACATCGTTCATATAGATTAAAAGCAGCAGAGGGCCTATGACGCTTCCTTTAGGAACGCCAGATAACACTTTTGTTTTACTCGATGAATTTTTGTCAGTTTCTACTGACTGTGACCTTTCTGAACTCTTCGCTAACACACACACACACACACACACACACACACACACACACACACACACACACACACACACACAATGTACGTGAACGGACTATAAACATAAATATTGCGTTGACAGCAAGTTCAACATTCTCCTCCAGGACTGTCATATTTTGTCATAGAATGCAGGCTTTCACAGCCTGCATTGGCACTATTGCTAATGTTGTTTTAGGGGTATCAGGCTGTGGTGCAAGTCATAATTCTCTGCCTAATGTTTCGTCTTCCAATGCTGGAGACATCGTCAGAGGATTCAGCTATTCAAGAAGCAATTACTCAGAAAAGCTCAGCAACCCGAATTGTTTATATACTGCCTAGTTCCATACAACAAATATCATCAGTATCATATTTATGCTTGTTAGAATGGTAACTGTCGTATTAATATAGGTCCAGAACGATGTCTTACGCTAGAATACAGCACGGAACATGTTATCCCATCGCGATTTATTAAAAGTGAAGTAAGTATATACTCCACCGAAAACATTCCTTAAGATGTTCAGGTATATTTTCTGAGAATATTATTATAAGGGGCCTGTAGTCCTCCAGTGGCTCGCTAAAAGTAATTGCGTTTCCTTAGATTTGTTACTCCCATGTGTCTTTGTATCTGTATAGCACTGAAAATAGTTAAACAACTTTCAAAAGTGGACGGTGTGCACTGTGTGTCTTGTTCGCTAACAAACTTGAATTATCTCAGGTTACTTGCTGTTAACAATAAAGCCAATTTTCCCCTTTGCCCACAAGCATGCATAAAGTACTGAACGGTTCTGCCTCCGATCTATTAATGGTACGTCAAGTTAAAAGTAGCAATATGGATAGATTTACTGATGAAGAAATGGCCAGTAAGCATGCAGTGGAAGAGATTCACGTGGACGCTATGCTGACCTTTCTCAGCAATGACAGCTTTGATTCGAGGATTGTTGCATTACTCTGTGATTGTGTTGAACGTTTTAGCGATCGTGTATTACAGACTGTTCACTTCTGTTAAGGTCTTTCCATGGAAACAAAGGCAATTGCTGTAACAAACCAAATAAATTATAATTACATTATTACTTCTTAACGAACCACCGGATGCCATAGGTCTCTTATACCAAAGTATTCGGAACGTCCCTGAAAATCCTCCGGAATTTTGTTGATTTAGTTGATGTTCATTCTGCATACGTAAACGAGTCATGGGCAGCACGTTGAGGCTGGAAACACAGGTCAAGTGACGACCCCTAACAGTTGAGATCTTGTTGTGTATGATAACTTGGGCGAGAGCTTGCATAATAACGAACTGGGACACGATTTTCATTATAGCAGGTATGCACTGTAGCCGGATGATGGAGAATGAAGCCTAGCGTTGAGCAGTGAGAAGCGGTGTCGAGTCGCACTGGTTAGCATTTGAAGGCCTCAGCTGACGTAACGCGGCCGAAGTCTGCTGGTCACATAACACCGGTTGCCGCCAGGCGCTTTCGGCTGTCTGTGAGAACGAAAACCTCGTTAACGCTTCTCAGACTTCTCGCGCAGTTTACTTTCCGCCTTTTGAGTCCCTGCGCTACTTCGTCCTTTATGGCTCAAATGCTGTGTGCCGTAGCAGCTGTTGCCGGTAGCGTTCACCGTTGTCCTTAACCTACTTTGCTGCACTTTCTCCATTCCCTATCGACTCTCGTCTCCATTGTGATTTAAAATATCTACTTATTTCCACTACAGGTGATTGAATAAAATTCCATACTGCGCAACGCAGTATTTACCGTAATCTGGTCCAGCAGCTTCTGTGAATTTTGTGCAAATAACAGCCCCTAGTGGCTTGTGTTATGCTAATTGAACTACCTTCAAAAATATTACACTCAGAGCTTCGGTCACCTGTTAATTTTCGATCTTGTATCATGTTATATGGTGTAGTCCTCAAAAAAAAATAGATAAGAAAATTACTCAAAAAATGCATGTTCTTGGTACGTAGGACTGAGATAAAACATGCGTGATACAGGAATCAGTACCGTAATTTTGTAAAACGTAACTTCGGAAATAAGCAAGTATTAGTCACACTAACTGGAGGAGGAAAGATTACGCCTTGTTAAACTTCAAAACAAATAAGCATTAATTCCGTGTCATAGACAAGACACACAGCCGTGCGGTTCTAGGCGCTCCAGTCCGGAGCCGCGCTGCTGCTACGGTCGCAGGTTCGAATCCTGCCTCGGGCATGGGTGTGTGTGATGTCCTTAGGTTAGTTAGGTTTAAGTAGTTCTAAGTTCTAGGGGACTGATGACCACAGATGTTAAGTCCCATAGTGCTCAGAACCATTTGAACCATTTTGAACAAGACACACAGTTCAAATGGCTCTGAGCACTATGGGACTTAACATCTGTGGTCATCAGTCCCCTAGAACTTAGAACTACTTAAACATAACTAACCTAAGGACATCACACACATCCATGCCCAAGGCAGGATTCGAACCTGCGACCGTAGCAGTCGCGCGGTTCCGGACTGAGCGCCTAGAACCGCTAGACCACCGCGGCCGGCCAAGACACACAGTGTTTCTCTTGACAGTCTCATCAGTTTTCTGTGAGTCTGCTGTTCTCCATCTGCGTCAGTTTACGTACATTCCAAGTTAAGCATAACGGGTTCTAGTTACACTTCGATTTTACTGTCGTACTTAAACACGCCCACTCCCTTCCTGCCCTTCCATCCCCATCGTGTAGAAGCACAGTGCTTACGTAGTTTTTCACAGAACTATAGACTGAAAAATTGAAGTAAAACATTGTTTTTAAAAAACATGAAGAGCTGACTCACGTTCAAACTAGAGGTAAAGCTGCAACAATGAAATGGATTAGAACAAGTCATTTATTCTGCTGATTAGTATCGCCGTATAATATTGTTATTAAAAATATTCCTGAAATTCCCTCATAATTTGGTTTGAGATTCTGTTATTGTCGTCGTTCATTTAGCATACACCGCTGGAAAAACGTTTCCTGTACTATACCTGTTTCCATACATTGCTGTTGTCAGATGTACGCGTCGACGTTGGTCCTGCGTATGTTCTAATGTTCCTTTAACTAAACTGTAATATCTCTTACGTTTTCCAGCTTCCAACGTGAGTAGGAGTTAAATTGTAAGTTTTCATAAAATATTAAATAGTAATTCGATGAGTAACGTCGACCTGAGATTGGGTCAAGTCATAGATAAAGATAAAATGTACTTGTCTGGCTACATTCTTATATTTTTCTTCCGTAGAAGACTGTGGGGTCCATTTATTTGTGTTCATTTCTGTCGTTAGTGGACGTACGTCAACGGGGACAGATGAAAATGTGTGCCTCGACTGGGACTCGAACCCGGGATCTCCTTCTTACATGGCAGACGCTCTATCCATCTTTTCTTTTTTTAAATCTCCTTTTGCTCGTTTTTTCGTTCGTTTTATCTGCTCGGTGCGGACGTCGCGAGACACCCGTTTATGTTCGTTATTGCTCGATTAACTCAGTTTTTTGTTACAGAGGGCAGCTAACCCTCTGACCGAACACGCTGAGTTACCATGCTGGCATCCATCTGAGCCAACGAGGACACAGAGGATAGTGCGACTGCAGGGACATATCTCTGGCACGCCTCCCGCGATACCCACATTCTCAACGTATTGTTCCGCACTGCATTCGTAGTGCCCCCGCCCATTATACTCATTACTCGCTGCACGTTGCCGATTCACGTAAGAGTTCGGGCACTGTTTGTGCATCCGCACAGAAGATGGTCAAGTGGCCGGTGAGCCTTAACTATATACATACTAACATGGTATTTGTTCCTTCGGACATGTCCGAAAGAACAGATACCATGTTAGTAAATAAATCTTATAGTGTCAGCAATGACTCTAACTGCACAATTAAGCCGATTTAGTTGAAAATCATTCAGTTACGATTGTTAACGATTAAATAATTAGGCCTCTAATACTCAAATGCTGCTGTGCGAGTGTTCGAAGCGATAAAAAGAAAAGTGTACGTAAGACTTTGCTATTATTTTACAAATCGTACTAATTCCAGTTATTTTATCAGATTCTCTCTGCTCCTTGATCCTAATTATCTTTGATATCTACCCCAATTGGTATTGCCTATCCTGTGGCAGGCGGATCGTAATTTGCAATAATCTTGTTGTCAAGGGTAGGTATCATAGTTAGTGTATGCATAGTCTCTTTTGGATAGTTTGTTATATAACGACGCTCCGGAACACACTGTAACCGTTGGACATATTATCCGGTCGGGTTTTCCTGTGTTTGTACGGATGACAGTATACCGCGTGCCTGTAATCTAACGTATCTGGCCACACACTTGCGCCGTATAATCAGTGAGCGGCTGTTGAGTCGTGATAAGCAGTCGCAACACGTTGCGGACTGTCTGTGGTTGTTTACATGCGGCAAATATTGACAGCTGCTCTGGCCAAATGTTTGCCACGACTGCGGAGGGGCGTCCCCCACAGTATTTATCCGTGGTGCCGCACCCCGCATAAACCACACAGCGCTGCTGCTACTGCCACCACTATATACTGTTTCTGCTGCTGCTGCTGCTGCTGCTAGATGCTGTTGTTGCTGACAGATGGATCGCCAACGTAAACATTCAGCGCTAATATCTAATGATGAGACATTGTCTCTTAGTTATGTGTCATTGGACTTCACGAAAAACTATACACACAATAATCTGAATAAGTCGTTTGGCTCATATCGACGCATAGATGACTGTCGAGCTCACTGCTATCTTTAAAGGAGCGATATGTCGGTGACGGGGGAGGGGGGGGGGGGGGGGGGAGAGAAAAGAACGAGGTGCTCGGATTAGAAATGGTGAAAATGTTGCAAGACAGGGACATAGTGTTTAACCCCTACGGTTGAATCTATACGTCGAAGTAGTAATGACAGAGTGGTATTAAAATTCAAGGTGAGAGGACATCGTCAATAACATTCGCTCTGCTCTGAGCCCTCGTTTGACCGAGCAAAATCACGCTCAATAATCTAAAAGACTAGCTGAGAAAAACATGGAAGTATCTAAGCTGAATTTGACGTCCGCGAAAGCCTTACAAGGTTTCCATACCGGAAAAGTGACCTCGTTGATCACTGAGGATCATTAACTCCAGAACTCTGAAAGGGTAGTCACTTCAAAACAAACTCCATCCCAGGAAGCCCATCCGTTCAGCCTGAACAGGGCTGCCGGCCGCTTCCCTCATTTCAGGAGCCCTCAGACGCGCCACGAAATTGTTTGTCAGACCGACCAGCCAATCAATCCAGCGAGCAGAAAGTAGCTATTACCATCAGCGAGTCCCTGACGCTGCTGCATAGTGCGTTTCTGTAAAGTGCTGCCTTGTGGGAGAGCATTAAGAACCTGCTGTACGACAGACATAGAGAAATTTCTCTCCCAACAAACCAACGTAGTCGGCTCCGACCACCACATATTTAGGCTGCGTGGGGAAAAATCCAGCTCATTTCCAGGCCGCTCCAAGAACGCCTCTTTCCGCCTGCCGCCGGAGACTGGCTGAAATTTTTATGGATGACACTGCGCCATGTCACTGGGCCACAGTTGTTCGTGACTGGTTTGAAGAACAAGTTGGATAGTTAGTGCGAATGATTTGGCCATTCAGATCGCACAGCATGAATCACATTAAACATTTTGGGACATAATCGACTGGTCAATTCACGCGCAACATCCTGCACCGGCAACTCTTTCGCAGTTATGAGCGGCTGTATAGGCAGCGCTGCTGCAAAATATTAACACGAATCCTTTGCAGAAGAATGGAAAAACTGGTAGAAGCCGACATTGCGGAAGATAAGTTTGGACTTCGGAGAAATGTAGGAACACGTGAGGCAATGCTGACGACTTATTTTAGAAGATAGGTTAAGGAAAGGCAAACCTACGTTTATAGCATTTGTAGACTTAGAGAAGACTTTTGACCATGTTGACTAGAATACTTTCAAATTATAAATGCCGGCCGGAGTGGCCGTGCGATTCTAGGCGCTTCAGTCTGGAACCGCGCGACCGCTACGGTCGCAGGTTCGAATCCTGCCTCGGGCGTGGATGTGTGTGATGTCCTTAGGTTAGTTAGGTTCAAGTAGTTCTAAGTTCTACGGGACTGATGACCTAAGAAGTCCCATAGCGCTCAGAGCCATTTGAACCATTTGAACAAATTATAAATGTGGCAGGGGTCAAATACAGGGAGCGAAAGGCTATTTACAATTTGTACAGAAACGAGATGGCAGTTACATACTCCAGGGGTATGAAAGTGAAGAAGTGGTTGGGAAGGCAGTGAGACAGAGTTGTACCCTATCCCCGATGTTATTCAATCTGCATATTGAGCAAGCAGTAAAGGAAACAAAAGAAAAATTTGGAGTAGGAATTAAAGTCCAGGAAGAAGAAATAAAAACTTCGAGGTTTGCCGATTAAATTGTGATTGTCAGAGACAGCAAAGGACTTGGAAGATTAGCTGAATGGAATGGACAGTGTCTTGTGAGGAGGATATAAGATGAAAATAAAAAAAGCAAAACAAGGATAATGGAATGTAGTCTAATTAAATCATTTGACACGGAGGGAATTAGATTGGGAAATGACACTTAAAGTAGTAGATGCGTTTTGCTATTTGGGGAGCAAAAAAACTGATGGTGGTCGAAGTAGGGAGGATATAAAATGCAGACTGGCAATGGCAAGAAAATCGTTTCTGAAGAAGAGAAATTTAACATAGAGTATAGATTTAAGGGTCGGGTAGTCCTTTCTGAAAGAATTTGTATGGAATGTAACCGTGTATGAAAGTGAAACATAGACGATAAAGTCTAGAAAAAAAGAGAATAGAAGCATTTGAAATGTGGTGCTACAGAAGAATGCTGAAGATTAGATAGGTAGATCATGTAACCAAAAAGGAGGTACTGAATAAAATGAGGGAGAAATTTGTGGTAGAACCTGACTAAAAGAAGAGATGGGTTGCTAGGACACGTTCTGAGGCATCAAGGGATCACCAATTTAGTACTGGAGGGAAGTGTGGGGCTTAAAAATCGTAGAGGGAGAAGAGATGAACACTGTAAGCGGATTCAGAAAGATGTAGGTTGCAGTAGGTACTTGCAGATGAAGAGGCTTGCACAGGATAGAGTAGCATACAGAGCTGCATCAAACCAGTGTTTGGATTGAAGATCACAACAACAACATAGAGGCAGCATGGCTCAATATCTCTGCAAGGGACTTCCAGTGGCTTGAGTCCGTGCCACGTCGAGCTGCTGCACTACGCCGGGAAAAAAGAGGCACGACACGATATGAGGTATCCCACGACTTTAGTCAATTCAATGTATATTCCTATTAATTCTTCTCGCCTGTAACATTCTAGGCTGGAGCTACACTACTTGCCATTAAAATTGCTACAACACGAAGATGACTTGCTACAGACGCGAAATTTAATCGACAGGAAGAAGATGCTGTGATATGCAAATGATTACCTTTTCAGAGCTCTCACACAAGGTTGGCGCCGGTGGCGACACCTACAGCGTGCTGACTCGAGGAAAGTTTCCAACCGATTTCTCATAAACAAACAGCAGTTGACCGGTGAAACGTTGTTGTAATGCCTCGTGTAAGGAGGAGAAATGCGTACCATCGCTTTCCGACTTTGTTAAAGGTCGGATTGTAGCGACATTGCTGCTCGCGTTGGTCCAGATCCAATGACTGTTAGCAGAATGTGGAATCGGTGGGTTCAGGAGGGTAATACGGAACGCTGTGCTGGATCCCAACGGCCTCGTATCACTAGCAGTCGAGATGACAGGCATCTTATCCGCACGGCTGTAACGGATCGTGTAGCCACGTCTCGATCCCTGAGTCAACAGATGGGGACGTTTGCAAGACAACAACCATCTGAACGAACAGTTCGACGACGATTGCAGCAGCATGGACTATCAGCTCGAAGATCATGGCTGCGGTTACCCTTGACGCTGCATCACAGACAGGAACGCCTGCGATGGTGTACTCAACGACGAACCTGGCTGCACGAATGGAAAAACGTCATTTTTTCGGATGAATCCAGGTACTGTTTACAGCATCATGATGGTCGCATCCGTGTTTGGCGACATCGCAGTGAACGCACATTGGAAGCGTGTATTCGTCATCGCCATACTGGCGTATCACCCGGCGTGTTTTTATAGGGTTCTATTGGTTACACGTCTCGGTCACCTCTTGATCGCATTGACGGCACTTTGAACAGTGGACGTTACATTTCAGATGTGTTACAACCCGTGGCTCTACCCTTCATTCTATTCCTGCGAAACCCTACATTTCAGCAGGATAATGCACGACCGCATGTTGCAGGTCCTGTACGGGCCTTTCTGGATACAGAAAATGTTCGACTGCTGCCCTGGCCAGCACATTCTCCAGATCTCTCTCCAATTGAAAACGTCTGGTCAGTGGTGGCCGAGCAACTGGCTCGTCACAGTACGCCAGTCACTACTGTTGATGAACTGTGGTATCATGTTGAAGGTGCATGGGCAGCTGTACCTGTACACGCCAACCAACCTCTGTTTGACTCAATGCCCAGCCGTATCAAGGCCGTTATTACGACCAGAGTTGGTTGTGCTGGGTACTGATTTATCAGGATCTATGCACCCAAATTGCGTGAAAATGTTATCACATGTCAGTTCTAGTATAATACATTTGTCCAATGAATACCCGTTTATCATCTGCATTTCTTCTTGGTGTAGCAATTGTTATGGCCAGTAGTATACATCAGTTTGAAAACTCCAGTATCTTTTCTCACCGTCGTGTGCGTGTCTGCCGCCTACCTGTCCACAAGTTCCTATCCCGTGCTGCTGCTGCTGCTGCTGCTGCTGCTCGTGCTTGCTCTCTGGCTCCGCCGCCTGCTCCCGCTGTTTCGTATCGAGCCGCCTCGCTTTGTCCCCACGACGGCAATTATCGGGCCTGCCGTAATCATCAGCTGCCTGCCGGCTGGAGCGCCCGGCTCCTGATTAGCGCGCACTCCACTCAGCCGTCTCCGGGCCGCCTGGGGCGCAAACGAGACAGGCGACGACGGTTGAGCTCTTTCATTCCCTCTAAATGGCGTAGAGCTCGGAAGTGAGACGCAAGCGTAGAACGATTAGTAACGCGACCGGCGCCCGTGAAGCTTACACAAAGCATATCCGATGACGACACAATGCACTCCGCCTTTTAGACCGCATCCCTTTGTATAATTTCGATTCGCTTGTCAAGGAACATTTACACGAGCCATGGAAATTGAATATATATGACTGCGTTGCCTACGAACATCGCCGGCCACAAGCATTGCAGTCGTGTATGTCCAGCAACATTCCCGACCAAGTCCTGCCACTGTTTGCGGCAGTATACACTATTAAAAAAAGGTTCAAATGGCTCTGAGCACTATGGGACTTAACATCTGAGGTCATCAGTCCCCCTAGACTTAGAACTACTTCAACCTAACTAATCTAAGGACATCACACACATCCATGCCCGAGGCAGGATTCGAACCTGCGACCGTAGCGGTCGCGCGGTTCGACTGAAGCACCTAGAACCGCTCGGTCACTGCCGCCGGCCACTGTTCAAAAGAATTGGTGGAACATGTGTATCAACGTCCTGTATCTTAAATGTTTCGATACTGGCGGTACCTGTAGTCTTATTGGGTGGCTTGAAATCTTCGCTTTCAGCGTAGTCAACAATTAAAATTATTCGCTATCTGGTTCTCCTACGCTTTAGTGTCAGATGATCCCTCATAAGGAAGTGAGTATCGGTTTCTCACTATTTTCTTGTGATCTACACACATGGCAGTTTTGTTGAAACAAGAACATGCAGTATTACATTTTATTCAGCGGAAGTAGCAAGGGAGGTCAGTTTAATCAAAAAATGTTGGACTTATTCGTCGTGTTGTTTCAGACAACGCCGTTCCATGTGACATCCATAGGTTGCGGACACGCAAAGGGACACAGATCAGTACGCAAGACGAGTTGGATAAGGTCGCCGAGCAGAGCGCATTATGATCCCAAGTGAACACCGATATCTGATCATCTTCGCGTTGCCGTGTCGTACGGGCAGAGCAGTGCAAAAATTATTTCAGAAGGATCACTGGAACCGCTGTGTCCGATCAGACTAATGAACGGGTTACGAGAAAGGACCTTATTACCCATACGTCCTGTTAGAATATCGCGTTTGATACGACAAAAGTCCCCTTCAGTTCTCCCATGTCAATTGGCAACTTCCTCACTGGCGAAATGTGCTATCCCAGACGAGTCTAGGTATCCTCTGAGGCAAGGTGATGGCTATTTTCGTGTATGGAAACCCGTGGTGAGCGATACCTGCTAAAAGGTCAGGAAATAGATTTCCAGGGTTCTGTGGTGATGTGCAGGGCTTCAGTGTTAACAGCCGTAGGGATCTTGCCGTTGTCCTTGGTCGTCTGACGGCCAGGCAGTACACAGAATAGATCCTGTTGGGTCATGTAGTGGCTGCTGCATACCATGGTGGCCCTGAATTCCTTATCATGGTAAGGTCTATGTCGCGGGCGTTAGCAAGGATGTCTTGCGAAGCCTGGACATTGAAGTGATACAGTGGCTGCTGGTGAGTCCCGACCTAAACCCCACCATCCATATGTGGGACTTGCTTGACAGATGTGTTCGTGGCCGACCTGTTCCACGACAGACCCTTGAAAACTCTCTTGGGCTCCCCTTCAAGAATGGGAACGGATACCATTGGGTAGCGTCCGTAGACATATACGCAGCATGTAGGTGTCAGGCAGTCACAAACGTTCACGGAGGGCATATACGTTACTGAAGCTTTCAAAGCCCAGTGAAAAGCACCTAGGATGACGGGATGAATGATTGTTTCCACTTTTGTCTTCAACACCTGTCGGACATTTGTTTTTTTTTTGTGTAAACGATTCGAAGGTGTAATTATGCTTCATTGCCTACTTAATTCCGAAAGATACAGATACAATTTAAGGTTGAATAACAAGTACACTGTTTTTGTTCTACCGATTATAACAAAAGTGTACTTGGTATTCAACCTTAAATATAGAATTATTCTACCAAAAAGTAATGGAGAAATCGTAATTAAGATAGAGGTATAATTTGGTAACATACCAAGGACTTAACTGTTGCTCAGTAGAGTACGGCAGATGCGCGAATCATGTCCCCCTAATTAATTTGAACAGTGTATTTTCGTCGTGAAAGTGTTTACACGTGGCACAGTAATGTTAAATGGAGAATACCGAACTTGGGGAGTGTAGGAAACCCTTGGATCGAAAACAGCAAATTTGACAAACCCGTCTGATTTTTACCGGAGGCATATAGCGATGTACGGCACGCGAAACAGGCTACGCGACACGTTGCTACGAATACTAAATATGAGTAAATTTTACTCGGGAACACTGATGGGCGGGCGCAGATTAATTTTCCTGGACTGATAGTTATAAATTCAGTCCCGATAAGTCCAATCCCGCTTTGGTCTGCGACTAAAATTGTTACTGCTCCAGCACCGTTAATAGATGAACTGTAGTGACTGAACTACTGTCAGAAAGATTGCGAGGTCCGATCATCGGGCTGGAAAACACAGGGGTTTCAAAAAAGTGTCAAATACCTTGAGAGGTGTTAACCAAAACAAGAAAAACAAATAAGAGTAGTCTAATGAATGTGGATTCGGAAAGGCTTACTTTTTGCGATAAACACGTTTTTATAGGTGGTGGTCAACGTGGCGTCCAATCATGACGGTGCACTGCTCTGCCGTCCGGTGTAAGGAATGACGCACCCTTTGAATTATACCCAGTTGCTATTGTATCTGCTGCTACGCACTGAAGACGCGACTTGTAGTGCCCGCGCAGCGTTGATTGGCGTGGCGTAGACCAATTTCTTAGTGTCCCCATAACCAAAATTCTAGGGGATTGAAGTCTGGGAAACGAGAAGGCCGAAGTGTACCCCCCCCCCCCCCCCCCACCCGCCTCCTCAACCAATCCAGCGGTCCTGAAATGTCTGCGTCAGATATTCGTGTGTACATTGTGACAAAAGTCTACTGGTGCGCCGTAATGCATGAACCACATTTGTATTCGTTGCTGCAATGGCACAGCCTCCAGCAAGGTAGGCAGTTAATTAATGAAAAACACTAGATAATGCGCTCCATTTAACATTCGTGGTAGCACATTAATCTGTCGCCAAATACACCTGCTCATGCATTGAGAATCCGTGTTGACGTCGTATTTCCTGAATTTCTTGGGAATTTATATCTGCCCCTACATGGTGGCCGTGTAAATTCACATCTCTTGTGAACCCTGCTGCCTCATCGGTAAACGAAACCTTGGATGTAAACAGTGGGTCTGCGGCACTCTTCTGCAACAGCGATTGACAGAACCGCCGTCTGCCAGAAGATGCTATGGCTTTAGGGCCTGGAGGAGCTGCGGATGATATGGGTACGGCAGTTGTTCATGAAGTACCGCCCAGATAAGAGAGTGAGACACGCCTGCTGCTAATAGTCACGCATTGGTCCAAGGGGTTTCTTCCGCCGAACGCAGCGCGCTGTCCTCCATGTCAGGCGTGCCGACTGTGCGTCCACTGTCAGTCTTCAGAGATGCAAGGGTGGCTTTGTATCCCCCAATACTGAAAGTGTCTGCCGAACACTTATCAGAGGGCACTCTGCTCTATCGATATTTTTCAGCGTATACGGCACGGGCTCGCAGGCTACATCCATTTGCTAAACCATGGCAGAATATCATAACAGCCATTGCTAACAGGTGGTGGAAGAGAGAAAATATAAATGTACTATACCATTAGTTCGTACAAACAGCGCAATAACAGTAAAAACATTAGTGAATCAGCATTAGGAAGAAGATAAAATACCATGATGGGTACCCAGTATTGCCAGCACTGTATAATGAGGCACACAAACGCGACGAAAAGTAACGTAACCTACAACACGACTCGAACCACAAAACTGACTGCAGACCAGACGGAGTGCTGTGAGCAAGACATAATAATATCCTGCCGACACAATTGACGAAGCGCCATGCAACGACTGTGCTAATATCGGCAACTAAGCATCGCGCAGCCGTTCCTAAACACGTTTTTCGTGGAAAGTATGCGTTTCTAGATCCGTGTTTACTGGACTTACTTTTCTTGTTTCGATGAGTACTACCACATCTCAGAGATTAGACGCTTTTTTTAACACCCTTTATACGCCGCCGTCATCTGGCTACTAGCATCTTTCGCCGAAAAATCTGTTGAAAATCAAACAAAATAATAGTTCAAAATCAGTACGTAACATAAAAACAGTAAACTAAAAAAAAATAAAATACGAAGAGCAGTGAAATGAAAACAGAACACCCTCCACAACGCGATTATGGAATGGTTCCATTCAAAAGTAATCACGAAACGCGGTATGACATCCCAGTGGAAGACCAGCCGAACAATTTCTATTTTGTATAATGCGGTCGGCCTCTGACGGATCTGCAACCACACCCACTCTTTAACTTCCTTGTTCAACTGAAACTGATGTCAACGCATCAGGTCGCCAAAGATGTGGAAATCACATGGTGAAGGATGCCGACTGTAGCGACGATGTTGCAATGTTTTTCAACCAAATCGCTTCGTCCGATTGGCAGTGTGGGGGCTGCCGTTATCATGCAACGGGTTGATTCCGTCCGACAGTCAGAGGACAAATGGCAAAGCCAGCGGTGGAAATATTCCACACTTCATCCGTCAAGTAAATCTATTCACACAAGTTCCGGTAAGGTCATGATGACCTCTGCTCGTAGACTTCCTCAAGCGTCAAACAATAATCAATGCGCAGCTCTATGAAGACCATTTGCAGGAACTGCGACTCACCATAAAGTGAAAACGCTCAAGAATCCTGTCCGACGGAATCAACCTCTTGCATGATAACGTCCTCCCCCATATTGCCTTCATATCACCACACATAAAGTGAAGTTATTTTTGGTGCGCACATTTTTGAGTACTTTAAATTCAAGTCAAATGTCATTTATCCATTGTGTAAATTCAGCAAATTTTGCATCATAGATGGTGATCCATTGTGGAGGTGAAAGTTGTAAGATAACTTATTTATCTTGTTTTCATTCCAGTGTAATAATTAGGTGCAAAACAACACAAAGGACAAAACACACACTATACAGAACTGTGTAAAAAAATTTCGTTGTGTTAATCATCTGCTTATTCAGATACTTTTCTTACAGTATTCCTTTATGAAGTTTGCTCTCAATAATTGCACCTTTCTAAGAATTCACGACGTTAGAATGAAATTCGAAGCACATTAGCCAGCCATAGCGAGGCGTTTGCTCTCAATAATTGCATCTTTCTAAGAATTCATGACGTTAGAATGAAATTCGAAGCACATTAGCCAGCCATAGCGAGGCGCAAAGTGAAATGCTGTTGGTGGCCCTAAACAGTGTGTGAGCATATTTGCTGCTGTTATTATCCACAGCCGCTATATAAATATGAATTGTACACCTTTTTCCAGCACTGCGGCCAGGGAGAGATTAATTCTTAAACGAATATTTGAATATTAAAGCAGTTCTCAGAGTGGCCATATTGATTTCGGAAATGAATTAAAAATCGCAAGTAGCTAACAACTGCTGCTCTACACCACAAATTATAGCAGTTTACCAATACGAGGTGGCTACAGTAACCATCAGAAGCAGAGTTAACGCATTCTGAGCCTTGATATATCGCTTCACTTCCTTTTGAGCTGCCTCACAGTAGGGATCTACTATTAAGAAAAAGTACTTGACGTAGCAAGAGAGCGCCAATAGGAATAGTTATCTCTTGAACTCCCTGCTCAATAGAAACAGGTCGCATTAGGCCTTTATTTTACAACTATGTCACGTCTTGTACACAGTTTGTACAATTTAGCATGTAAAGGGTAACAGTAAATTCGACGCGCACACATCCTTAACTGGTGGCTGGGAGGCAATCGAAGGGGAACGAGGATCAATTGGAAGACATTGGTCACGTCTTGTACAGGCAGTAAACAAATCTCTTCAGACGGATGTCGTGACTCAAGTACGCTGTTGACTTCTGCTTCGAAGAGACAACTTCCTTTTCACGTAATGCAGTATCATTTTAAGAGAGTTCCGGTTACAATACCCGCACCTATCCGTGACACAGTCAGCCGATAAGGCCTTAAAACGCGCAAGGAAAAAGTTTCTGGTAGAAGTTGGAGGATCTTTTGGAGATAAGCTAGGATTAGAAGCCTTCTGACTGCATGACAAGGAGTCACTCATTTCCAGACGCTATTCAAAGACTACGGACAAAGAAATTCGCTCAGTGAAACCTCATATAGATAAAGTGGGGAGTGCGGATTATTAGTATAACTGTTTAGTGACTTTTTGAGAACAGCAACAAATTCAGTTTATTTCTTTGAGCGTGCACTGCTATGAGGGCGTGCTGCATAGTAGTGTCTCCGAATTTTTTATTCTGTTCTCAGTATCGGTTGAGGTACTACATGTCATGTACGGTACTTGGTGGACTACCCCGCTTCGCTGACGCGTGTTAACACATTGCCGATACGAGAGGGTTCTGTAGTGCAGCGTGTAACATGGCGATGTGTAACGTAACTATGTCGGTGCGTGAGAAACAGCTCAGAAAACTGAAAGCACGAATTCGAATAGTTGGCCCCTCACATGGAAGCCCTCTCCTTCAGCCTGACAAAGCCGGGCCACACACAGGAGCGCTACGATTACCTGAAACAATACCACGCCTTGGATTCACTGTCATCGATCGTTCTCTTCACAGTCCCCACTTTGCCTCATCTGGTTTTCATCGTTTCCACAACTTAAAGAATACCTTCCAGGACTGAATGTCGATAGTGATCAAACGGTGCAAGCAGAAGTGAGGTGGTGGCTCTGTTAATAAGGTCACACATTCTACAGTGACGGTATCAAAAACTGATCTCTCTTTGGTAGAAATATGTTCGTCGGCAGTGTAAATGTGTTGAGAAATAAATACGCAGGCATGAAGAATAAAGTGTAGAAAGTTTATAAAGTTTCTGTTTAAAAAGCTTAGTTTTCACTTACCAGCATTCCCTCGCATACTAAAGATTCCACTTCCGTATTGTGACAAACCCTAAAAAAAGCGACAGACGCCGTCACCATATACGCTTTCAACAAAATTAACTTTAGTGATTTTTGTCGTCTGTCAATGCACAGAGGCTAGCGTCGCGCAGTAATCAGTCAATAACAAGGAATTATTTAAAGGTACTGCATTCGTAACCATCAGAAAAGGTAACTGTACATTACATATAGGTCACACAAGTAAGATTGTTTCGTTAAAATCGTAACGCACTTTGCAGACTCTACCAGAAATGTTTACTCCTGTGTAATCGACCACAGCTTCAAGCCAAAGTAGATTAGCTGTCTGCTCGTGCACTTTCACTCGTTCATTTAAAACCGACTCACTCCCACACTTCATTACGCATAGTAGAATCATCTACAGTCAAGTTAAAAGATCGCCTCCGCTGTACCGATCGTAATTAACTTTAGTCCCAGAGGTAGCAGGCAATAGCAACGAAGGTTTCATCGGTGGCCATCCTCCTCATGCCGCTGGCATTTTAGAGAGCGTCTGCGAAGGCCGTCGTAGTTCAGTTCTATACTAATCGTTTCATCCAACTTGATTCCGTCAACATCTCTGACCTGAGCTCTTCGGACGGAAGAGCGAAAGCTGGCTTTGGCGCTGTTGTTGTAAATTATCAGCCCCCTTTAATTTCAAGTAAACGTTTCACATTACGGGAGAATTACCATATTAATAAAGCTTGGCTTTAGACTCCAAATCAGAGTGCACCCTACGTGAGTGGAAGGCATGACTGCAAATAGCCTACAGAATGTCACCGGACCCATTTTGGACACAATAGCTGTTCCACCTGCAAACGCAGAGCCGCACACAAGAGCTTGTTAACTCTCGAAACAGAGATTGTTGATACGGCCGTTAAAATGTTTATTTGCCGCTTTAACCTTGCGTGATCTCATGACTGCCAGGAACCCGTAAGTAGGCAAGAGCACTAAGCGCAGACTTCCCCTCTTGGACAGATTGACGCAGAAGAGGAATTATGGCAGTGTCTTGTGTCTCACGCATTCGTAGAGGTACGCCAAAGAGAATCCTTACCGGGACACACAAAGAAAATCTGCCGACAAAGATTTATTAAGTCTAGAACCATCAAGATGATACGCTCATACCAAGTGTTTCAGTCCGAAACGTCGAAGACCACTATGTGTTTATTTCACGAATTTAGTCTTCTTCAAAAACGTCTGTTATTTTCACTGTTCCAGTGGTTTTCACTAACGTTGTTGCGTGATAGACATTTACCGTCGAGAGTAAAAGCTCGTCAAACACAATACACCCCAAGTATATATTATGTACTTCATGAGAGAGTTCTTTAATATCTTGTTTATATTAAAAATAAGTAATAAACGGACAACTCCAAAGCAACCTCTAATGTAGCTGTAATGTCATTGTCAAAAGGAGAATTAGTTCCGTGTGAATGTCATCAATAAGGCTACCCTACATTACATATTACTGTCTTCAGATATCACTAAAAGCACAAGTGTTATTATTAAACACGAAAACACTTGACATTTATTTAACTTTAAGCTAGCGTATTATTAACAGTAAGTTATTTATTTGAATGAAATAAAAAGTTTACTGTTACCAGTCACTGTTTATCCACAACGCGTTTCAAAGGTTTCAACCTCCATCAGGTGGATTTAATACGACACTTGTGTGCTGTTACGACTTTGGGGGTAATCCTTGGCGCTGTCTAGTGGAGAAACTAAACACTATTTCAGAATATGGCTCTGTCGAGGTCTTTGACTGAAAACTAAAAGTAAATGTAAATGTGAAAATAAAAGTAAAATAGAATACATCCAGTGGTCAGACGGACTCCTTTCCGTTGTCCGCAGCTCGTGGTCTAGTTGCTAGTGTTGCTGCCTCTGGATCACGGGGTCCCGGGTTCGATTCCCGGCCCGGTTGGGGATTTTCTCTGTCCGAGTATTGGGAGTTGTGTTGTCTTCATCATCATCATTCGGGATAGTGGCTAGATAGGATTGTCTAAAAAATTGGGACTTTGTATGGGCGCTGACCACCGCGCTGTTGAGCGCCCTACAAAATCATCATAATCCTTTCTCTGTTGTAATAAACCGCATATAAACTACCACATTTTGTAAACAAACTTAGTGTGTGGAAATGTCTGTCACACACCAGTTCCAAGGTAGCCCGCTCATTGGGAGTTAACCGGTGCCTTAGCCGCTATAATTTGTGCGGAAATAGAGGTTCGTAACCCATGTTCTTCACACATCCCCGAATGAAAAAGTCCATTGGTGTAAGGTCAGGCGACTTGGGGGTCACAACACTAACATCGTTCGACCCAGCACGACCAAGCGAATGTTGTGGGGGAGAGATCATTACGTAAGATGTTATGCTAACATGGATGGACTCTGTCCGGCTGCAAAAAGAATTCGGGTACCTCTTCTCTCAACTGAGGCAACAACCGGAGAGAAAGCATATCTAGATAGGTTATGCCCATAACAGATTCTGCAAAGAAATCAGGACCAATGACACTGCAGTTGGTTATGGCGCAGAAAACACTCAAGTTTCGGAGAATCACTTTCATTTTCCATTTAGGTTTTATGTATACCAGTCTCAAATTATGCTTGTTCACTTTGCTGGTTAAGTGAAATGTAGCTTGATGAGAGTACACAGGCCTGTCTGTGTAACTATCTACCTCCGCGCGTGCTTGAAAATGCATGCATAATTGTCTCCGTTTTGGTTTATCGGCTGGCTTTAGCACCTGCAACATTTGAACTGTGTAATCCTCAACTGCAGACGCCTAGGCAACATAAGCCATACTCTAGATTGTGACACATTGACTTCTCGTTGACACGACGCGAAGTTTTACTGAGGTTCCTTTTCGCAGATCGTTTTCCACAACTTCGTTCTCGACGGATAGCCGTCCTGTAGTTTTCTTCTTGCATAAGCATCCTGTCTCCTCGAATTGCTTTGCCCCTCAAGCAGTGTTGTTATGGTGTGGTCCCACTCTACCAAACGTTGCGCGAAAAGTCTTTAAACAAACATTGATTAGGTTTTTGTGTATCGCGGGTGCAAACATTTTGAATACTAACGCCAGCGATGAACAGCAGCTTTTCATTGTTGCCAATCTAAACTGGGAGAGTTAATCTTTTGTCTATATGTGTATTTCTGAAATAGTATTTACTGTAGACGCTGGAATACTTTTTGTCCCCCTTCATTTTGAGTCTCCTTGTATTTCAAGTGGTATACAATCCTTTTCTGTCTAGTTTATATAGCCTAAACTTCTATTCATTTATGTAATCAGTGCAGTAATTAGGTTGCCAACAGCGGCAAAATCATGCATAAATAAATTTGGCTGGGATACAGAGGGACGGCCGCGGTGGCCGAACGGTACCAGGCGCTTCAGTCCGGAACCGCGCGACTGCTGCGGTCGCAGGTTCGAATCCTGCCTCGGGCATGGATGTGTGTGATGTCCTTAGGTTAGTTAGGCTTAAGTAGTTCTAAGTTCTAGGGGACTGATGACCTCAGATGTCAAGTCCCATAGTGCTCAGAGCCATTTGAACTATTTGATACAGAGGTAGAGGATTAAAGAAGTGCGATGAGGAGAGCAAAGTTTCGGATATGTTACAGCTGTGGTTTTGTTAAACTTGCATCTGTTATGTTTATAACTTTGTAAATGTTGCAGTAATAAATTGATGACTAATTAAAGATAGGCAGATTGACACACTGTTACTGACGGATATGTGTAATATCAACCTAGCATGAAGTACAAACTGTTGGTTTTATTTGGGTGGATCTATTTAGTTTTCTGAGTAATACATTGGTTATGCTTTGAAGTAATTTGCAGATACTGTTGACAGGAATACAAACTAATGGTATGTTGATGTATTTGCGAATGAGGCCATTTCATTGTTAATTTCGAGTTGTCATGGTAAGTAACTAATTATTTATGGCAAATATGAAGGGGAGGGTGGTGTGTGTGGTTGTGGTTTTGCAATTTCCTTCTCAGTAATTTCGTTGATTTTGTGGCTGGTCGCTATTCTGTAATTTTGCTTCTCAAAGTCAATGGTTGAACTGTGTGTGACACTAGCGATAAGCTTATCTCGGTTCTTCTGGTCCAGTGAAGGGTCCAGTGGAGCTTGAATGTTTTAATCCTTTGTCGAGTAGTGCCTCTCCACCAGCGGTGAATATACTGTAATGTCGGCGTTGTTGAGGAAAAGTCTCTCTCTGTTTGCTTTCAATTTGGGTGGTAATTGTCACACGTCGTATTTACACATACAAATCCATCTTTGGCACGTGTAGTGGATATAAACAGTGGCTGTTAACAGTGAACTTTTTTCATTCCATATCAAAAAGTCTCGGTAAAGCCTAACTTAAGATTCGAATTAACAATTGTTTACATCATTATTCCTCAACAAGTCAATGGTTTCACGTAATTTGCATGGTGACTACAATTTAGGGCACAATATTTATTAAATATATATGGTGTGTAGACTGAAGTGAGGAATGAAAATTTATACCAAGGCTGGGGTTCAAACCCAGGTGTCCTGCTCGCTAGGCCACCCTATCACAGTTGGATAGCCTTTGCAATGCTGTCAAGAGTTTAGGGGGAATACTAAGTGGGCTGAGGCGCGAAAGGGAATTTGGATTACGGAGGGAGGCGTGCTAGGGTAATCAGTGAAGTTGTGCAAAGCCAGTGTGCCAGAATAGCGTAGTGGTTTGCACGTCTGCATAGTGAGCAAGAGACCTGGGTTCGAATTTCAGCAGTGGTACAAATTTTCGTCACTTTGGTGTCCATATATACATCATAAATGTTTGATGCCTGAAAAGGTCTATGGAACCATCCAGTTTCATTTGACAATATTAATAGCATTCTATCTTCTACCGTAATACAATCCGATGACTGCAAGCAGACTAGAGAACCGTAATGTGACCCTGTGAAGAACACAGAAGACGTAGTCAGATGTCAATTTCATTTCGTATTCACACGTATCATTACCTGTTACTTAAAGCCGGCCGAAGTGACCGAACGGTTCTAGGCGCTACAGTCTGGAACCGCGCGACCGCTACGGTCGCAGGTTCGAATCCTGCCTCTGGCATGGATGTGTGTGATGTCCTTAGGTTAGTTAGGTTTAAGTAGTTCTAAGTTCTAGGGGACTGATGACCTCAGGAGTTAAGTCCCATAGAGCTCAGAGCCATTTGTTACGTAAATGATTACAGTTAATTCTCAGTGACAGGTAGAAAGGCCACCAGAGTGCGTTAGTGTTTCTAGTATTCAGTGTTGTTAACCAAGCGTGGTAGAGTATCAGATCTTGAGTGGTCACTGTGAAGGACACGGAGATGGCGTGTACCTGTGAGAGACAACATTTTCACACCTGACAGCTTGAGGAGGTGTCAATATGGGTCCCATTTGGCCGGCTGATCGAATGATGGAAATCAGATTTGTGGGACATCTGGATGTTGTCAGTGGCCCATCCGGGAACAAGTAATAGACTCGGGCTATGGAATTGTCGTCCCATGAGCAGGCTGCCATGAATACCCCAGCACGAGAGACTGCTTTTGGAGTGATGAAGCATGGATTTCTGATCAATGGCGACGCAGTGTTCAGCGATAAATTACGGTTACGCACTTCCACGGATAACCATCGTCAAGGTGTATGGCGGCGGCTTGTGGAGAGGCCACAGTCTACAAATTTTCTGAACAGGCACAGCGGTGTTATGCCTGGCTTGACGGTGTGGAGGGCCATCAGGTAGGGCTTCAGCTCATCATATCGAGTAGTAGTTCAGGGAACTCTGATGCCACAGACATCCAGGATCCTCATGTGTTAGCTCTCATGTAATGCTAATGTGGTGCTTTCCTCAACAAGACAATGCTCGTGCAGAGGTCTCTGTCAAGAGTGTGTGTGTGTGTGTGTGTGTGTGTGTGTGTGTGTGTGTGTGTGTGTTCTTGAGGAATTCCGTTAACCAGCAAGATCCCCAGATCTGTTCGTGATGGAACGTTTGTGGGACAAGTCCGCACGTAAACTCTGACCCAGTACCAATATACAAGTGTAAGTAGGCTGTTTAGGTTTTTATGTTGGTAACGCCACGTAGCGCTCTGTATGAAAATCACTGACTGTGCTGTGTGCAGTCTGTGGCTGGTTTGCATTGTTGGAATATTTGCTATTGTAGTGTTAGGCAGTTGGATGTGAGCAGGAGGTAGCGTTGGGCAGTTGGTGAGCCGCCAGCAGTGGTGGATGTTGGGGGGAGAGATGGCAGAGTTTTCAGAGCGGATGATCTGGACGTGTGTCCATCAGAGACAGTAAATTTGTAAGACTGGATGTCATGAACTGATGTACAGGGTGAGTCACCTAATGTTACAGCTGGATATATTTCGTAAACCACATCAAATACTGACGAATCGATTCCACAGACCGAACGTGAGGAGAGGGGCTAGTGTAATTGTTTAATACAAACCATAAAAAAATGCGCCGAAATATGTTTTTTAACACAAACCTACGTTTTTTACATGGAACCCCGTTTTGTCAGCACATCTAAACATATAAACAAATACGTAATCAGTGCCGTTTGTTGCATTGTAAAATGTTAATTACATCCGGGGATATTGTAACCTAAAGTTGACGCTTGAAACCTCCGACGTTCAGTTGCGTGTTGTAACAAACACGGGCCACGGTCGGCGAACAGTGTCATGCGCATACTGCATCGTCACCGCTTTCACCCGTTTCATGTGTCGCTACATCAGCAATTACATGGTGATGACTTTAATCATCGAGTGCAATTCTGTCAATGGGCATTAACAGAGAATGCGTTGCAGTTCTACCTGTTTACCGATGAAGCGGGTTTCACAAACCACGGGGCAGTGAATCTACGGAACATGCATTACTGGTCCGTGGACAATCCTCGCTGGCTCAGACAGGTAGAGCGACAGTGACCGTGGACTGTAAATGTATGGTGCGGAATCATTGGCGACCACCTCATGGGTCCTCACTTTATTGCAGGGGCCCAAACAGCTGCAACATACATCGCGTTTCTACAGAATGATCTGCCAACGTTGCTCGAAAATGTCCCACTGGAAACGCGTCAACGCATGTGGTATCAGCATGATGGTGCACCTGCACATTCCGCAATTAACACTAGGCTGACTCTTGACAGGATGTTCGACGGGCGTTTCATAGGTGTTGGAGGACGCATAAATTGGTCTGATCTTACACCTCTGGACTTCTTTCTGTGGGCTACGTTAAAGGAGAATGTGTACCATGATGTGCCTACAACCCCAAAGGATGTGAAACAACGTATTGTGGCAGCCTGCGGCGACATTACACCAGATGTACTGCGGCGTGTACGACATTCATTACGCCAGAGATTGCAATTGTGTGCAGCAAATTATGGCCACCACATTGAACATCTATTCGCCTGACATGTCGGGACACACTCTATTCCACTCCATAATTGAAAACGGAAACCACGTGTGTACGTGTACCTCACCCCTCATGGTAATGTAAATGTGCGTCAGTGAAAAAGACCAATAAAAAGGTGTTAGCATGTGGACGAAATGTGCTGTTCCAGTCTCTTCTGTACCTAAGGTCCATCACCGTTTCCTTTGGATCCCTACGTAATTCGGTGCTCTCCGATACACACGATCGAACAGCGGAGGAGTGGTACTCAAGCGTCAACTTCAGGTTACAATATCTCCGGATGTAATTAACATTTTACAATGCAACAAACGGCACTGATTACGTATTTGTTTATATGTTCAGATGAGCTAACAAAATTAACGGGGATCCATTTAAAAAAACGTAGGTTTGTGTTAAAAAACATACTTCCGTGCATTTTTTATGGTTTGTATTAACCAGTTACACTAGCCCCTCTCCTCACGTTCGGTCTGTGGAATCGATTCGTCAGTATTTGATGTGGTTTACGAAATATATCCAGCGGTAATGTTAGGCGACTCACCCTGTATATCAGTTCATGACATCCAGTCTTACAAATTTACTGTCTCTGATGGACACACGTCCAGATCATCCGCTTTCAAAACTCTGCCATGGAAATTTGACTGTTTTTATCACTAAAATAATATCTGCATACCCTTGTGTTAAGCAGAATACTTAACGAATTTTTTTTTATTGCACCTGCTTACCGATACAATAGGACATCACGAGTTAACTAGAGGCGAAGTATGAAATAACGGCAGGGTTTAGTAGGAACACTTGGCGAGAACAAACGCAGTTGTAAACATCGACAAAGGCGTTACAACGCTAATAATGCATGGCGCGACAGGTGAGAAATTGTAGAAGCAAATGACATAAGATAGTTTCATTTGTTGGTTAGCGCTGGGAGAAGGGAACCGCGATATTGCTATCGCCGGAGGACCTACTTGGCAGACACTGTTCGCCCATTAGGCGCCAGCGCACAAGTCGCGGTCAGGACGTGCTGCGCACCTGTCCCCTGGGGCCATGGCTGGCCGGGGCTCCACCTGTGACGTCAGCCCAGTTGGCACACTGCTGTCGTACTCTTACCTCCTCTGCTCTTGGCAGCCGCTATACTTACGAGTGAAACTTCTCAGATGAGTCACTACCGACTTCTTAATATTTGTTTTGACTGGCTCCCTTATGGTTATTTTTCATTGCATCCTAATCATTTCGTGTGATTTTCGAAAGTGTTAGACCATTTGAAAACATGTTTGAATGCCATGTTGCCTTGTTACAGCATAAAACGTAAATCTGAGAATCGAGATTACTCTTCAGATAGCCAGTCCCCCGGAGAAATTAAAAGGAACAAGAGACAGTCGAAAAAGAATACATTTTGCTCCAGTGCCAACCAGTGAAACGTGGAAAACCATGTTGCGAAACATAGGCAGTATTGCTGTTGACCGTGAGAGAAGAGAGATTCCAATATAGAAGATGGTAATCGTGGCAGGTCTTAAATCAGTGTCAGTTTGTGGTGTGCAGGCTGCGAGAGTGCATAATTACCGCGGGCGAGGTAAGTTCGTGCATATTCACAGCTCAAATGAATCCCTACCCGTGTGATTTTACGCATGACTAATTCCAAAGCAATGAAAAGTAGTTCATGTTAATGATTTAGTAACATTGAACTTGCTTCCAAATGGGATCCACCTAAAACCTGCGCCGAATGAATTCAGTGTGTTCAGACCCAACACTCGGGTCTAGATACTCAGACGTTGGCAAATTAGTCACTACAACAGTACAGGGATGGTATGTACAATTCCTCAAATTTTCCTCATCAGTAGTGCCATATATGGTTATACTATTCCCAGATTTTTTAAAAAATTATCCAGCTGCTTGCCACTATGATAAATTGAAGTTACTAAATGTTGTTGTTGTTGTTTCCAGTCCAGAGACTGGATCTCATGTAGCTCTCCACGCCAATTTATCTTCTGCAACACACATCATCTGTGCAGAGCTACCGCATCCTAAATACACTTCAGCCTACTCATGTGTTGGATGTCTGTCTACAATTTCTACCCCGATCATTTCGTTCTGTTACTATGTTGGCGATACCCCCTTTAAGACACATTTTGCCACAAACTTTTTTCCCCCAGTTCGATTCAGTACTTCTCATTAGTTACTAGTTCTGCCATTCTGATCTTTACTCCAGACATATACTTTCAGAAAGACTTCCCAACATTTAAGTTTATATTCGATGGTTCAGAAATCTTGTCTTTCCATTGGCTGCCTGCATTTTATATGCTCTCTACTTCGGCCATCAACAGTTACTTTGGCGCCCAAATAGCAAAACTCGTATGTTAGTTTTAATGTCTCCAATTAGAATTGTCAAATGCTTTCTCTGAATCTACAAATGCTATACCTGTATGTTTCTTTTTTAATCTTTCTTCTAAGTCGTAGTACCAGTACTGTCTTAATTTATGTAGGCTGTTCCGAGACCCAAACTAATCTTTCCCGTGGCCAGTTTCTACGGTTTCCTGTAAGTAATTCGTTTCAGTATTGTCCATAGTTTCCCTCGATCACACGAATGCATTTAGTCGACCTGAAATTGTTCTTAACTGAGCTAGGAGGAAGTTGGGCTCAATGACAGTAAAACAGTGCCAGCGAAGGCATTAACATTCTGGTCGCGGGGCCGCGCGCCAACCGCCGGCTGCTAGCCTCGGGAAGGTGACGTCATCACACCTTGGCACGGGTTTCCGGAATCCCCGAGAAGGGCCGGCCGAGACGGTACAACAAATCAAAATACCCTGCATCCAGTTCAGATGGCGGGATTCTCACCTAGAATCTACAAAAGTTACAGCGATATGACGCGTCGAGGATTCTCGCCGTTAAAGATAAATTGTCAGAACGTCTACCCGACACTACATACACAAATATTTATGTAAATATAAGTGTGTCAGTCCACTGGCTCAAATTCTCGGAGACGTAACGTCAGATACCTTGCACTGGGCAGTGCCAGTTACTTGCTTTACTTCATGTAGCTAACAACTTTGTTTTTATGGATATTTTCTGCCGCAAGTATATAAATGCTTGTCTTCAAACTTCAGATGCCTTTTCTTTGTTGTAATAAAATGTTCATTTACGTTCCAGCCGCATTTCAGCGTTTGTATTAGCCTTACGTATGTTTTATGGAATAATATAGTTTCGATGTCACTTAGATCCGAAACAATTCACACCATTTTTACATGAATCAAGTGTTACTTAAAATTACTCTGCCGAACTTACAAAATGTGCGCTTCGGCTGAAGACGTCAGACATTGGTAAATGTACTTCTGCCACACTTCTCGAAAAAGCTACTCTTTCACGTCGAGACCTTGTTTTTACGGTTTTTCTACTATCTTTTTCGTTAGCTGTGTGATATCAGACCTGTTAATAAAAATAAAACTGTGTTATTCCTGAAACTACGGTGAAGATAACTTTAGTATAAAATGCGAAACGCATCTCGAACCTAAATATTATATTGCAGCAATAAAAGGCGTTTGAAGTTAGGAAAAAAATATCGTTGCAACTAGCTGGACAAAGATAAACATCTGAAACCTAGTTCCTCCAAGAACCAATGGAATGTTCCGTAAATATTACAAAAAATAGTGAACCCTTTCATGCCCAAATTAATTATAATTTCGTGTAATACTGTACAAGCTGGTTTTCTTACTGTACAAGCTGGTTTCCTTGCTTTTGTAGTGGATACTGACTAAAGCCATTTCTCTAAATTTTGATTGCTGTTTATACTTTTATTGTTATTTTAAGTGGAACTTAAATGTCGTGCTAGATACGAGCAGGAATAAAAAGTTCCCTAAATTTATTTCTTCTAAAGTCCATTCGCGTCCTATTTAAAATAACTTTTTTTACTTGGGATTAGGCTGTGTAAAAAGAAAGTAGGTACCATTATTATGTCAAACAAATCCCTTGAGTGTTAGCCAGTTAGTTTTGTCAACTGCTCACCACAGAACAGATATGATTCGTCACAAGAAGAAAAAAAAGATAGTACAACCCCATAGCAGAGTATCCAGGTGTAGTGGGAGCTGTAGACTGGTTAGAGCAGTGGAGGGAAAGTTGGCAGAAGGTCACTCAGCTGGTGGCATCGTCTTTATTGTATTGTTTTTGACGTTGCGACAGGAAGTGGAACTGTAATAATGGAGGAAAATGTGACAAACTTCACCTTGCCTTTGTGAGGCAGCTTTCAACTGGGAGAAACATAAAGAGAAGGGGAAAGCAAGCATTCATCACAAAAACAAATCACGAATTTGTGGAGTTTTCCGTTTCATATCAAATCAAGGGAAATAAAATACTACTGAGTTTACCTTTCGCGGAAAAGAAAATGGCACAATACCGCCAAACTACAAGAGCACAATGCACAAGTGAAACATAACTCGCACACAAGGTATCAAACAATGAGCCTGTTGGCTCCAAATAGTTGATACATTCAACGCTAGATCGCAGCACCACACAGACGTGGGATTTTCATATTCCGGTGAACTCTGGGAAATTTGTACGTTGAACATGTAGGCCCCAGTGGTCATGAAGTGGTTACAACAAAAACTTATCTTCATTATTACCATGGCTCCACCCTTTGACTGCCCCGAACATAAAGAACAGGAACAGCGGTGCACATTCTCCCCTCCCCCTACATGTTGGAACACGTGCTCCCCTCCCCCCAGAATATGCTGGGGCACATTCTCCCCTCCCCACCCCCCCACCATGCTGAACATGCTCTGCTCCCACTGAATATGCTGGGGGGAGGGGGGCGTTCTGCCCTCCCCCCTCCCCCCTCCCCTGTGCCGTGGCACATGCACGCCTGCCCATCCACCTCCCCCTTCCCCTTGTGTATTTTGTGCCGCATTCTCTCCCTCCTACCCCCCCCCCCCCCTTTCTCCTATATGCAGATTTACCAGCTCCCCCACTTCTGGCCACCCCTCTATGCTGCGACACAGGCCTGCATGTGCCACCCTCACAACACGTAAGACACCTGCCTCCAAATTCACAGCAAATGTGTCTGCACAGTTGACATAGTCTGGCCTTCTAAGATATTCTTAACACCGTTAGTTGTTAGTAAAATTTATCCTGGATGTAGGGTGCATTTCTCCGGAGTGTGTGGCACTCGCTCACTGTGCTTCCAGTAGACACAACCCAATGCGCAGTTGTCTTCAGTCTCTAGAGGCGGCATCTGCTACCAGTTAATGAAACAGTTTGAAGGCTACAGTCGTAAAGAAGTCTACAATGTTCCATGTTAGCTTGCAGAAGTACTGTACTTGCTTTCTGGTCCCAGTGTAAGGAGAACACGGTGTGTTTAACAAGGATTCATCTGGTTGCACAACAGTAGATCTTCTATGTAAGTGATGATAGAAACATACAGCAAATTTCAATTAATGAATGGAAAGCGAAAGTTGGCTTAGGCGGCAGTTGAGTTGCAGCTTGGTTGGTCGCCCAGTCTGACGACTCGAGATGGCAATAAGAAAGCAGCAAAATGCGTTTTGCGGTCTGTTTCTTTGCCATGTTTTTATCGAGAATACTGCACTGCACTTCGTAGATAATGCATACGACGATATCAGCAGCAGTGTCAAGACACTAGCTTTTTGTTTAAGAGGGGAATACACACGTCATCTCTGTGTGCCCTTTCAAGATGCAGAGTACATTCAGTGGGTTTTTAGAGGTAATTAACAGAAATAATCTACTCGCCGTTCCAGCCCGGAGCAAACCATTCCTGTGTGTTTGCGTGACCCGTTCTGCGTCGACGTTTGGTGATTTCAAACCATATAGGATTAAATACCTGAAAGTTCTTCAGTTTGGTAACAAAACGTGTAGAGTTTCTTGAATTCATTCTGGCTGTGGAGTTCCCCATTATTCTATGTGCACCATCTAAAAGTAATACCCCCCTAAAATCGAATGGTTCTGTTGAAAATAACTTTTGTGGCCCAATGCGTAATGTATAATTCACCCCATGTTTTACCTTCATCCATATAAAATATCGTCTTGTGAAATTAGGCGAATATCATGGGAACACGCTTTATATGTTGCAAGGCTGTCTTACCATGTAGGCAGATAATCAGATTAACTGCCTAGTTGGCAAGACAGCGTTCATTATTCTGTGAGAGACTGGCTTATCTGGAAGGAAAACGTATTTTAATACACTGACAAATAGGTGTTGAACAAATTCTGTGTGATGATAGCAACCACGTGAACCATGCAGTCTCAGGAAAGGCGATTTACATGCTAGCTACATGTGTCCTTGAGCGTGTTACTTTTTATCCGTCGTAACAGTATGACGGACGTTTAATCTTTAGCTCAGGACCTCTGTTTCTCTATGGTGTATTTTATGGACCTTTCTCGAAGTCCCTGTTGCTAGCTGTCTTTTCTTCCGTCGATTGGGTTTAACTTGTAGCCGTTTCTAACTCCTTTTGTTTCTTAATGTTCTATAGTTATTACACGGGCTCGTATGCCCCTAGTTTTTGCGCCTTAAAACAACAAAACAAATCAAAACAATACACGCTAGCTGCAGCGTCGCTTTCAGTGACTTAGCTACCCCCCTTAAAAGTAGGGCATGTAGTGTGCATGATTGTAATTAGGCAGAAAGTGTGGTTCGTATTTATGAAATTCCTAGTTACTTTCTACTGACAGAGTGACTAGGTACTTAAACCATCCTACAATATACTGAAATGACAATTACGGCACGGTTGCGGAGGAGACACAATGATAAAGGTAAAATAATAGCAATAAACCCTGTGGAGGCCCGAGAAAAGAATAGGCCTTCGGTATGTTCTGCCAGTCGTAAAAGGCGACGTAAAGAACAAACCACTAATAGGGCTAATCCCCCTTTTAGTGTGATTAGTTGGTTCAGGACAGAACTAATGAAGCCTCGGACAAGCGCTGTCATGATCGGGGACGACGCTTGAACCCTATGCCCGTCCACAATGGTAACGACACTGCTAGCCACACGGAAAATGATTTAAATCCAAATAGAGGTGTTTTGCAGGATATGCTTCCTGCAACCACTCTAGAAGGAAAACAAAGACAGAGGATGAGATGGTCAGATGAAGTTAACAGACACCTCATGTAATGTTATTACCAAGCAACAAACTTAGGAACCAACACAACTAGATACAGATCACAAGTATACACAACATTTATTACCAGATACGCAGAATTAAAATTTTTAACAGAACAACGACTAGCTGATCAGATCCGTGTAATAATCAAAAATAACAGGATACCCCAGTCAGAATTAGAAAACATCAAACAACAAGTACAACAAATACTGGAACAAAATAATTTGCAATCAGAAGAAGAAAATACAGTAATGGACTCAAACATCCCAGAGCAAACAAACAAAGAACAACACGCATCAATTAAACAGTCAGAGGAAGACGAAATCTTAAGACAGCAACCAGAACAAGCACAAATAGAACACGAACTGACAAACATGTTATATATAGAAGAAAAATTTCAGCTAACATATATAGAATACAAAGACACAAATACAGACATAAGACCATTCTTGCATAGACCACCAAATAACCCACAAGTCGAAACAACAGTAACAACTATCAACACAATCATACACAACAAAATAAATGAAAACACAACTATGGAAGAGTTACAACTACTGGTTTATGTAGGAGCACTCACTACACTAAATATACACACAAGGCAGAGATCAAAACAAACAAACACACAGAAGAAACCCTCAAAACCAGCATGGCAACACAGGCTGCAGAGCAGAGTAGAAAAACTGAGAAAAGACATTAGACAGCTAACACAGTTTATAAGAGATGAAATATCAGACAAAAAACGAAATAGGTTAGGTAAAATCTCACAAGAAGCGAGAGAGCAATTAGATGAAAAGCAGAAATTACAAGCATTGGCCAAACGACTTAGAAGATACAAAAAAAGTGAAAATAGAAGGAAACAAAACCAAACATTCAACACAAACCAAAAGAAATTTTACCAGACAATAGATAACACACACATTAAAATATACAACCCACCAAACATAACAGACATGGAACATATCTGGAGCAACATATGGTCAAACCCAGTACAACATAACAGGCATGCACGGTGGATACAAGCAGAAACACACATACAAGATGATACCACAAATGCCTGAAGTGATAATTTTGCAACATGAAGTCACCCGAGCAATGAATTCTACGCACAATTGGAAAGCCCCTGGAAAAGATAAAATAGCAAATTTGTGGCTAAAGTAGTTCACCTCAACACATTCACATCTAACTAAATTATTGAAGTTACATCGCAGACCCATACACATTCCCTGATACACTTACACATGGAATAACTTATCTGAAACTTAAAAATCAGACAGACACAGCAAACCCAGCTAAATATCGCCCCATAACATGCCTACCAACAATATACAAAATATTAACTTCAGTCATTACACAGAAATTAATGACACATGCAACACAGAACAAAATTATAAATGAAGAACAAAAAGGCTGTTGCAAAGGAGCACGAGGATGTAAAGAGCAACTGATAATAGATGGAGAGGTGACACATCAAGCTAAAACTAAACAAAGGTCGCTACACTATGCATACATCGATTACCAAAAAGCTTTTGATAGTGTACCCCACTCATGGTCACTACAGATATTGGAAATATACAAAGTAGATCCTAAATTGATAAAACTCCTAAACATAGTAATGAAAAATTGGAAAACCACCCTTAATATCCAAACAAATTCAATAATATCCCATCACAGCCAATACAGATTAAGTGTGGAATATACCAAGGAGACTCATTAAGTCCTTTCTGGTTCTGCCTTGCTCTGAACCCACTATCCAACATGCTACATAATACAAATTATGGATACAATATTACTGGAACATACCAACACAAAATCACACATTTGCTATACATGGATGATCTAAAACTACTGGCAGCAACAAATCAACAACTCCAACAATTACTAAAGATAGCAGAAGTATTCAGCAATGATATAAATATGGCTTTTGGAACAGACAAATGTAAGAAAAATAGCATAGTCAAGGGAAAGCACACTAAACAAGATGATTACATATTGGATAACCACAGCGACTGCATAGAAGCGATGGAAAAAAACAGATGTCTATAAATATCTAGGATACAGACAAAAATAGGAATAGATAATACAAATACTAAAGAAGAACTAAAAGAAAAATATATATGAAGACTAACAAAAATACTGAAAACGGAATTGACAGCAAGAAGCAAGACAAAAGCTATAAATACTTATGCTATACCAATATTGACCTACTCATTTGGAGTAGTGAAATGGAGTAACACAGACCTAGAAGCACTCAATACACTTCCACGATCACAATGCCACAAATATAGAATACATCACATACATTCAGCAACAGAAAGATTCACATTAAGCAGAAAGGAAGGAGGAAGGGGATTTATCGACATAAAAAACCTACATTATGGACAGGTAGACAATTTAAGAAAATTCTTTATAGAACGAGCAGAAACTAGCAAAATACACAAAGCAATCACTCATATAAATACATCGGCTACACCATTGCAATTTCATAACCACTTCTACAACTCTTTAGATCACATAACATCGACCGATAAGAAGAAAGCAAATTGGAAAAAGAAAACACTGCATGGCAAGCACCCGTATCATCTAACACAGCCACACATCGATCAAGACGCATCCAACACATGGCTAAGAAAAGGCAATATATTCAGTGAGACGGAAGGATTCATGATTGCAATACAGGATCAATCAATAAACACCAGATATTACAGCAAGCATATTATTAAAGATCCCAATACCACAACAGATAAATGCAGACTTTGCAAACAACAAATAGAAACAGTAGATAACATCACAAGCGGATGTACAATACTAGCAAATACAGAATACCCCAGAAGACATGACAATGTAGCAAAAATAATACATCAACAACTTGCCATACAACATAAACTAATAAAACACGTTCCCACATACAAGTATGCACCACAAAATGTACTGGAGAATGATGAATACAAATTATACTGGAACAAAACCATTATATGGCTGAGGAAGTCAGACATGTGGCATCAGGATAAAGTTGACATCATACCAATTATACTATCAACTACAGGAGTCATTCCACACAATATCCACCAGTACATCAACGCAATACAGCTACATCCAAACGTATATATACAACTACAGAAATCTGTACTTATTGATACATGTTGAGTTCCTGAATGCAATGCAACATAAACCGTACAGTTAAAAGGAAGTCACGCTTGATCAAGGTCCGCGTCACTTCCCATTTTTGACCAGACATAACGTCTGATACGGGTGCTTGCCATGTAGTGTTTTCTTTTTCCAATTTACTTTCTTCGTATCTGTTGATGTTATGTGATCTAAAGGGTTGTAGAAGTGATTATGAAATTGCAATGGTGTAGCCGATGTATTTATGAGTGATTGCTTTGTTTTTTTGCTAGTTTCTGGTCGTTCTATAAAGAATTTTCTTAAATTGTCTACCTGTCCATAATGTAGGTTTTTTATGTCGATAAATCCCCTTCCTCCTTCCTTTCTGCTTAATGTGAATCTATCTGTCGCTGAATGTGTGTGATGTATTCTATATTTGTGGCATTGTGATCGTGTAAGTTTATTATTATTATTATTATTATTATTATTATTTCTACGTACTAATAAGACATGAATTCCAATCAAGAGCCAACTTCCAAGATAAGAAACAGAGAAGTTGATATCATCGGTGTAGCAAAGCAGCCTAAATCAATAAAGGCAAGGCCTGCGGTCCAAATTGTTTACCAGTCAAGTTCCTTTCAGAGTATACCGATACAATAGCTCCATATTCAGCAATTATATACAACTGCTCGTTCACAGAAAGATCCGTACCTAAAGACCGGAAAATAGTTAAAGTAACACCAATACCCAAAAAGGGAAATAGGAGTAATCCTCTGAATTACAGGCCCGTATCACTAACGTCGATTTACAGTAGGGTTTTGGAACATATTCTGTGTTCGAACCTTAATTACCTAGAAGAAAACGATTTATTGACGCATAGTCAGCACGGGTTCAGAAAATATGTGAAATACAACTATCACTTTATACTCATGACGGGGGATGTCAAATTGATTCTATATTTTTAGATTTCCAGAAGGCTTTAGACATTGTTCCTCACAAGCGTCTTCTAACCAAACTGCCTGCCTATGGAATACAGCCTCAGTTCTGAGTAATTTTCTGTCATAAAGGTCACAGTTCGTAGTAATAGACGGAAAGTCATCCAGTTAAACAGAAATAATATCCGCCGTTCCCCAAGGAAGTGTTATAGGCCCTCTATTGTTCCTGATCTATATTAGACATAGGAGACACTCTAAGTAGCCGTCTTAGATTGTTTGCAGATGATGCTGTCATTTAGCGCCTTGTAAAGTCATCAGATGACCAAAACGAATTGCAAAATAATTTAGATAAGATATCTGTATGATGCGAAAAGTGGCAGTTGACCCTGAATAAAGAAAAGTGTGAAGTTATTCGCATGAGTACTAAAAGAAATCCGCCGAATTTCGATTACGCGATAAGACACACAAAACTGAAGACTGTAAATTCAACTAAATACTTAGCGATTGCAATTACAAATAACCTGAATTGGAACGGTCACATAGAGAATGTTGTGGGTAGGGCAAACCAAAGACTGCGACTCGTTGGCAGAACACTTAGAAGGAGCAACAGGTCTACTAAAGAGACTGCTTACACCACGCTTGTCCGCCCTATTCTGGAGTACTGCTGTGTGGTGTGGGATCCGCATAGGGCGAACTGACGGATGATACCTAAAAAGTACATACAAAGGCAGCTCATTTTGTATTATGACATAGGGGAGATAGTGCCACAGACACATTATACGTGAATTGGAGTGGTCTAGGGGTAGCGTCTTTGATTCATAATCAAAAAAGTCTTCGGTCCCGGGTTCGATCCCCGCCACTGCCTAAATTTTGATAAATAATCAGCATTGGCGGCCGAAGACTTCCGGCATAAGAAGTCAGCCTCATTCTGCCAACGGCCTTGTCAAAGAGGGCGGAGTAGCGGATAGAGGTTTAGGGCACTCCCTCGTCCTAGGGGTGAGAAACTGCCCCTAAAGGCGGAAGAATCAACAATGATCAACGATGCAGAAGGCTATGGAAACCACTGCATTAAAGATACGTAACGTGTATCCACAGGACATGTGGCCTGTAATTGAAGAAGGGTCATGATGATCTCTCCATTGGCAAAAGATTCCGGAATAGTCCCCCATTCGGATCTCCGGGAGGGGACTGCCAAGGGGGAGGTTACCATGAGAAAAAGATTGAATAATCTACGAAAGGATAACGTTCTACGAGTCGGGGCGTGGAATGTCAGAAGCTTGAACGTGGTAGGGAAACTAGAAAATCTGGAAAGGGAAATGCAAAGGCTCAATCTAGATATAGTTAGGGGTCAGTGAAGTGAAGTGGAAGGAAGACAAGGATTTCTGGTCAGATGAGTATCGGGTAATATCAACAGCAGCAGAAAATGGTATAACAGGTGTAGCATTCGTTATGAATAGGAAGGTAGGGCAGAGGGTGTGTTACTGTGAACAGTTCAGTGACCGGGTTGTTCTAATCAGAATCGACAACAGACCAACACCGACAACGATAGTTCAGGTATACATGCCGACGTCGCAAGCTGAAGATGAACAGATAGAGAAAGTGTGTGAGGATATTGAAAGGGTAATGCAGTGTGTAAAGGGGGACGAAAATCTAATAGTCATGGGCGACTGGAATGCAGTTGTAGGGGAAGGAGTAGAAGAAAAGGTTACAGGAGACTATGGGCTTGGGACAAGGAATGAGAGAGGAGAAAGACTAATTGAGTTCTGTAACAAGTTTCAGCTAGTAATAGCGAATACCCTGTTCAAGAATCACAAGAGGAGGAGGTATACTTGGAAAAGGCCGGGAGATACGGGAAGATTTCAATTAGATTACATCATGGTCAGACAGAGATTCCAAAATCAGATACTGGATTGTAAGGCGTACCCAGGAGCAGATATAGACTCAGATCACAATATAGTAGTGATGAAGAGTAGGCTGAAGTTCAAGACATTAGTCAGGAAGAATCAATACGCAAAGAAGTGGGATACGGAAGTACTAAGGAATGACGAGATACGTTTGAAGTTCTCTAACGCTATAGATACAGCAATAAGGAATAGCGCAGTAGGCAGTACAGTTGAAGAGGAATGGACATCTCTAAAAAGGGCCATCACAGAAGTTGGGAAGGAAAACATAGGTACAAAGAAGGTAGCTGCGAAGAAACCATGGGTAACAGAAGAAATACTTCAGTTGATTGACGAAAGGAGGAAGTACAAACATGTTCCGGGAAAATCAGGAATACAGAAATACAGGTCGCTGAGGAATGAAATAAATAGGAAGTGCAGGGAAGCTAAGACGAAATGGCTGCAGGAAAAATGTGAAGACATCGAAAAAGATATGATTGTCGGAAGGACAGACTCAGCATACAGGAAAGTCAAAACAACCTTTGGTGACATTAAAAGCAACGGTGGTAACATTAAGAGTGCAACGGGAATTCCACTGTTAAATGCAGAGGAGAGAGCAGATAGGTGGAAAGAATACATTGAAAGCCTCTATGACGGTGAATATCTGTCTGATGTGATAGAAGAAGAAACAGGAGTCGATTTAGAAGAGACAGGGGATTCAGTATTAGAATCTGAATTTAAAAGAGCTTTGGAGGACTTACGGTCAAATAAGGCAGAAGGGATAGATAACATTCCATCAGAATTTCTAAAATCGTTGGGGGAAGTGGCAACAAAACTACTATTCACGTTGGTGTGTAGAATATATGAGTCTGGCGATATACCATCTGACTTTCGGAAAAGCATAATCCACACAATTCCGAAGACTGCAAGAGCTGACAAGTGCGAGAATTATCGCACAATCAGCTTAACAGCTCATGCATCGAAGCTACTTACAAGAATAATATACAGAAGAATGGAAAAGAAAATTGAGAATGCGCTAGGTGACGATCAGTTTGGCTTTAGGAAAAGTAAAGGGACGAGAGAGGCAATTCTGACGTTACGGCTAATAATGGAAGCAAGACTAAAGAAAAATCAAGACACTTTCGTACGATTTGTCGACCTGGAAAAAGCGTTCGACAATATAAAATGGTGCAAGCTGTTTGAGATTCTGAAAAAAGTAGGGGGTAAGCTATAGGGAGAGACGGGTCATATACAATACGTACAACCACCAAAAGGGAATAATAAGAGTGGACAATCAAGAACGAAGTGCTCGTATTAAGAAGGGTGTAAGACAAGGCTGTAGCTTTTCGCCCCTACTCTTCAATCTGTACATCGAGGAAGCGCTGATGGAAATAAAAGAAAGGTTCAGGAGTGGAGTTAAATACAAGGTGAAAGGATATCAATGATACGATTCGCTGATGACATTGCTATCCTGAGTGAAAGTGAAGAAGAATTAAATGATCTGCTGAACGGAATGAACAGTCTAATGAGTACACAGTATGGTTTGAGAGTAAATCGGAGAAAGACGAAGGTAATGAGAAGTAGTAGAAATGAGAACAGCGAGAAACTTAACATCAGGATTGATGGTCACGAAGTCAATGAAGTTAAGGAATTCTGCTACCTGGGCAGTAAAATCAATGACGGACGGAGCAAGGAGGACATCAAAAGCAGACTCGCTATGGCAAAAAAGGCATTTCTGGCCAAGAGAAGTCTACTAATATCAAATACCGGCCTTAATTTGAGGAAGAAATTTCTGAGGATGTACGTCTGGAGTACAGCATTGTATGGTAGTGAAACATGGACTGTGGGAAAACCGGAACAGAAGAGAATCGAAGCATTTGAGATGTGGTGCTATAGACGAATATTGAAAATTAGGTGGACTGATAAGGTAAGGAATGAGAAGGTTCTATGCAGAATCGGAGAGGAAAGAAATATGTGGAAAACACTGATAAGGAGAAGGGACAGGATGATAGGACATCTGCTAAGACATGAGGGAATGACTTCCATGGTACTAGAGGGAGCTGTAGAGGGTAAAAACTGTAGAGGAAGACAGAGATCGGAATACGTCAAGCAAATAATTGAGGACGTAGGTTGCAAGTGCTACTCTGAGATGAAGAGGTTAGCACAGGAAACGAATTCGTGGCGGGCCGCATCAAACCAGTCAGTAGACTGATGACAAAAAAAAATCACTAAAACAAAGGAGTTCTTCGTTGCGACGATCTTCTCATGAAATTTCAATCACCAGTTTTCTCCTCGGATTGCGAAAACATTGTTGGCACCCACCTATGGAAAAATAATCACGATAAAATATTGAAATGAGGTCTCGCACAGAAAAATTTAAGTGCCCGTTTTACCCACGTGAAAACTGTGACCAGTGGCTGGAAAGAGATAGCACTGAAATGAGCTCATATAGAAACGTGGATGTGACAATGTAATAAGCAAATGTTGTGCAGATTTGGTGAATAAAAAGTGATGGAAGAAGAAAACAAGATGACCTAAAATCACCATAGCGTGTAAAAAACGTGTCGCGTTGACACTGCACACGGCCTGTGTTATATACCACCCTTTGAGCTTATTCGACAAGTCATCTGTTCTATAATGTAACAGGAAGTACGCCCCAGCACGCAATGCTCCGTGTGACACGCAGTTCAGGACGCACGAAAAAGGAATAATAGCATGTAAGTGTTGCACTAGGCTTTGATCTAATTTCCATAGATCACGCGAAGTCCTAACAGGAGGAAGTTAGCCGGGGAGATCCATGGTGAGCTCTTAAAAGTGACCGCCAACCGCATCTGTGTGTGTCACGTGTCTCCTGATTGAACGTATCGATTGTATTAGCTAAACAGAAACGAACGATTCTACTCTGGTGATTGGGGCACGGTGTGTCCTTACGTGATACGGATTGGTTCACGTTACGGTACTCCCGTACACAAAAATTTTACCGAGTTAAAATTAATCGGCTGTTTTACCTTCCCACAGTGTCGTACGAGTAGTAGAGAAATTTACCACTTCTCTTCACTGTAACTCTGCGAACGGCAGAGCTACAAATAACCGAAAACATCGCAAGATAGACACACCCTTCCCCTAGATTGCGAATAACCCCTGCAGTCTTTCCCCTGAAAGGGTACTATACAATTCGATTGAAATTACTTGATAGTTGACATTTCACGCGTTCAAGCTGTTTCCCTCCAACCAGAGCACAACTTCACGCCGGAACTGTTCGCCGTTGCCAGATTGCCACAGTTGGTCAGTTCACTTTCCAATTTCTTGTCCGGCTTTCTTTCTTGATGTGTTTTGGTCCCGAATTCTGGGTCTGGCCCTTTTACTTCGAATTTCATCACACTTAATAACACCAAAAAACGCACGCACAAAAAGACGCCAACTAAATACACTCGTTTCATATAAAACAATAACGAAACACAACTGTAGCCTTCTGCAGAAGACGGGATTTAGCGTCACGTATACAGTTTTATAATCACAGAAAGTGGTTTACATTAGATAAGCGTCACACAATACGTAAAACCGAATTTTTGAAAACTGGGTCATCTGAGTCGTAACGATAACAACCAAACGCAGCAAAGTGTTGCAGCGCAGTGGTGGGCGTAGAAGAAACTGCAGAAGGTAGTAGGTTCAAACCTCTTCAAATGCAGTGGCTCTCTTTATTTTTAAATATAATCAACAGAGTTTGATTATAATTTTAACAAGTTAAATGGTTTAAATGTAATTTTTTATTTCTAATAATTTGCCACGTCATTTTCCTCGTCATATTGACTTTTTATTTGCTGTTATTTTTCTTCCATCATTTTTTCGTTTGGAATCTGCCTGTGTCACCTATAATCTGCAACCAAGTGGCAACAAGGACTGCTCATCGGTTGATAACGTGGCAGCTCGTGTAGTAAGTCTGAGGATGGTTTCAAGTCCATGATAGCGAGAGATTACAGTTTGCCTTTAGCTTTGAAACTGGATTTTTGTGTCTTGAGTTTGCTCGTAGAGGTTAGCTTTAATCACAGTGAACAAAGCGATCGTGGTTTCATTTCTGCTGCAGACTGTTGGCCGCCGTTTTCTGGAATACATTGCACACGGCGGAGTTGTGGTTAAGCTAGGACTGGAGTTTAAATTCAGGGCTACCAACGCGTCGTCTGTCGCAGTTCAGTCGTTGATCACTTAAAATCAGTTGTAGACAGAGCACCCGCATTCCTGCCATATTTCGCAGCGGTCTCTTGCAACATTGCTCCGCGTTACGCATTAACAGCCTTTGTGAAGTGACCCGCAGTGTTTCTGTGACGCCTATAACCGAGCGGAAGCCGGCAGCGTATGTGGCAACGCTGGAGAGGCAAGTGACAGACGTCAACTATCAAGTAATTTTAATCGGGATATAGAAGTAATTCATTCTGTTATCAATACATTTTACGTGTAAGCTTCTGTTTTTTTATAGAAGTCACATTTGCGAGATGCATTGCCACTCTTCAAATGATGCAAATCTTTGTTCACCTACAGCTCAATAAGACATTTATCGATAGTGTGTGGAAGGTTTACTTCAGGCAGAGATGGTTATGGTACGTCTTTGAGGGTATTTTTCGTACTAAGACTTGCCCCACTCATTCAAGTCACTGTGAACATGAAACAGGGTGTTTATTTCAACATTCTCGTTGACCCGTGTTCCCGTATCTTCCGCACATTGTCTCTCCAGTCTTGCAAGATAAGTTGTGTCCACAGGGCTACACGCTTGCATTCCTGGTTCGACGAACACTTTGGCAGCCTACTGCATCTCGACTGACCCACTAAGAGGATGGTTTGATAAGTCTGGTAAATTTTCATTAAAGAATGGAACATTTTTGTTGCGCCTTCACGGTTGGCAAGACTGATTATTCTAAAAGATCAGTATAAAAATTTCACTGATTTACAGAACAGTTCGTTGTAGACAGCCGTCTGAATTGGTCAGTGTGTAGACTGCGATTGAAAATGTAGATTTTCATTTGAAGTGTTGGGGTGTCGCTGAAATCAAAACAGAATTGGATGAAATTCACGCGGACTCCGAAGACTTTACTTTGGATTAATGAATTTAAACGTCGTCGGACAAGCGCCGAAGATCAACGTACTCCAGGTGTTCTATTGATGTCACCACAAAGGATACCATTGACTAAATCCATGATATGCTAATGCAAGACCGCCAAACAGTTCGTGAGTCTGCTGAGACTGTAAGCATTTCAACTGAGCCAGTGCATAATATCCTCCACAGAGAATTAGCTGAAGCTGTGTATGAGGTGGGTGTCGCGATTTATCACAGTCGACCAAAAATGCGTCCGGTACAACATTTCAACAACGTCTGGCTACGTATAATAGCAATCTGCAAGACTTGTCGCACGGCTTTGTGACTGTTAATGACACCTGCAGCCGTCATTACACACCAGAGTGAAAATGGCTTTCCAAACAATGGACGAAGGTCGGTGAAAGTGTACCGAAGAAGGCAAGGACTATTTTGTCTGTTGGTAAGGTGATGGCAGCCGGTTTTTTGCGGGGGGGGGGGGGGGGGGGGGAGATTCCGAAGGAAAAATGCCATTACGTGGAAAAAGGCAGAACCATAATTGGATCTTATTATGCTTCATTGATGGATAGTTTGAAACTTGAGTTGGCTGGAAATAGACCAAGTTTGGTACGCAAAAAAGTAGGCCTATCTCGCCAGGGCAATGCACTATCCCATACATCAGCGATAATGGCGAATTGCATGAATGAAGTTTTGAATTCGTTCCTTATCCACCCTGTTCACTATACTTAGCCAAAGAGACTTTTCCTGTTCCCTAACTTGAAACTTTGGCGTAAGAAATTTTCATCGAATGAAGAAGTGGTAGTTGAAGTCACTTTTGCAGAGTTTGACAGAACCTATTTTTCAAACGCGATGAAGGTGGAAGATTGCTGGACTAAGAGTATATCCCTCAAAGAAGACTGTCCCTCAAAGGGGACTGTCCAGAAGTAACACATTTTCTTGTCCAGAAGTAACACATTTTTTTTTTTTTTTTTTTTTTTTTTTTACCAGCCTTATCAAACCATCCATTGCTGGTTTGGCGAACACTGAGGCACCATATGGCATCTCGACTAACCCACCAAGTGATCCAATCTCTCATCTCTTATGTGTAGGGAACTATTTGGAACAGCGAGTGAAACTTATCAACAGTCTGGTAAATGTGAAAACTCTGAGAGGTGTTCATCAATCAGCTGGATATTGCATAATGGAAGAAACGTGCGCATTCTCTTCATCGCCGATTTGGGATTAATATAAAACCTGTAGACAGTGTTACACGGTAAGCGTTAAGTTTCCCGGCCCGATAAGACTTATTTTATCCATTGTACTTATGATACCAGTTTCATTATGCTGTTACGCGGGATTATTCAAAAAACTGGCATCAGTTTACTTACTATGCTACAGCTGCAAACAAAATGTCAAATATAACAACGTAATGTTAAAAAAACCATTCTCGACAATTCGTCCTTGTAGAAATTTCTTATATTGTACTTTGCAACTGAAATTTTGATATCCTATTTAGTGTTCTTTGCCGTGTGTGTTTGTCGTAGGAGATTTAGCGTGGAATGTACACGCATCATTGTCATGTTAGATGCAATATTCTTCCATTTATAATGCAGTGTCCCCTAAGGTCTGGTTTACAAGTGACGTCGTACTTACGCGTCGTCTCTTCCAATTTCCTACAAAGATTTTACGCAACTGGTGACAGTGGACGTGCTTTTGACAGTGTTTGGGGTGCTGATCGGCATCGAAAGCCGTACAGGTTGTGCCAACTTCTTTGGGCTCAGCAGCGGACCTGGTGTTAAGGTTTATTCGTGAAGGGGGTTTGCCTCTCTAATTGAGGGTGCCTTAGCTTTGTCGACCCATTTAGGAGTCGGCAGGACGCCCTGCCCTCAGGCCCGACCGGGCATTGGCTATCTGGGCTCGATGGTCTGCCCCAGCCCTCGACCTACCCGTTCTTTTGCTCTTCTTCCCTTTCTCACATTTTCTGTCTGACGAGGTGATCTTCCTCTATTTTCCTGTGTTTCCCTCTCCCTGTCCATGTCGCTAGTCTCCGAGTATTGTTGGATTGGGTGCCTTTGGTAAGTGGCGGAGGTATGTCCGCCATCACACCTTTTGGGGGCCTCCAGCTGCTCCCCGGAAGGGGCACATCGTCCGCATTTCCACTTTTCTTTCTTGTTCCTTTATCTGGGCTTTGTTGACCTTCGATAGACATTGGGGTATTCTTACCTTGCCTTTGCGCACTAGGCCGTTCATTGGTGTGTAGTTCTGTTGCTTTGCCTGTTCTAGGGAGGAGAGTCTGATGACGTTTTACACTCAAACCAACCAACCTTTAGGCCTGTCTTCTTCACAATAGTAATTGTCAAGGTATAGTTGTTACACACCTTTCCTCGGATTTTATTACAGAAACTTAAAGTTGCAGAATATGTGGTTGTTCCTATCTACCAATAATTACCCTTCCTGCCCTCTCGAAAACATGACACCAACACTTCCACATGTCACCGAATTCGCATGTGTATTTTTTTATTCCATACCATAATGTTAACATACATATTAAACCTAGAACACTTACGCCATTCTCACTATATTAATTACTAACGACATGTGAAGTGTACGTGTAGATCTTTAAATGGATTATACTTAAGATATTTTAATTAAAAGCTGCTTATTGGTTTGAAGGCATCAGTACAAGAACACGTATGTATTGTATGTACAACAGCGATTTTGATACAATGCTTCATGTATTTACATTGTTATATGAAATCTAGGAACATAATTTGTGCAAATTCATTCATATTTAAAATGACTTAGCTGTGGAAATTAGGCGCAGGAAGATTTATGGGCAATGAACGTACTTTTTTCTGGTGTTCGTATGGGCTTGTTACAAGCCGCACAGTAAACTGTTTTAAAGCATTTCTTGGAGTTGAGGCAGTAAGAACAGTATTACCTGGGGCCACGTTGCGGAATAGGTCCTTCCTGTTCTTGCACTATATTCGTTTGTAATTAGTCTTCACCTCCTTGCTCAGATCCAACCGTCTCCTTGGATGAGCCAGCGACGTGTAAGCTGTTTATGAAATTCCAGCATCTAAAACATCCAATAATCATCTTGTGAATGTTGTGGCTCTTATTTCCGTGATTGCTAAGAAAATTCAAGAATAATTCCGCCTTATGCAAGACACCTTTGCTCTGTTTCTTACATAAGGATCCACAGCTCGTGGTCTAGTGGCTAGCGTTGCTCTGTATCACGGGGTCCCAGGTTCGATTTCCGGCTGAGTTGGGATTTTCTTTGTCTGGGGACTGGGTGTTTGTTGTCTTCACATCATAATCATCCGTGACAGTGGCTAGATTGCATTTTGTAAAAATATAACTTTGTAAAAATTGGGACTTTCTACGGGCGCTGATGACCGCGCAGTTGAGCGACCCACAAATCAATCATCAGGCAGAATTCCCCTCCAGTAAAAGACCTAAGCAATGCATATAGTCTCAAACACCTATTGACACTACTGATAGGTATTCCTTACGTAGACAGATTTCTACGAATAGTAAATTAACGTAAATTTAGCTTGTGAACTTGACTTTAGACTCAGTTCTCCAACGATTGGTCAGGTCCGTTCACGCTGGACTCCCCTTCTTTACTGCGTGCTTGAAATACTTCAGTGCGACCCAGACATACAGTGCAGACGGCTATGGAATTAAAACTCCTAACGTACCACTATACATACATATTACGTACTGTTAGTGTTCTGTGGTTAAATTTACTTTAGCTACCTTCAAAATTGCCTTAATAGTCACATTAAAAAAATTGATCCCGTATTTCACCCCCTTAGTGTTGGAATTTAGAAACATCCCTTCATAAACGACGCCTACAGTATAACGTCCACACCTTCTCCAAACGTAAAGATTCTATCCTTAGCGGTTTGGCCTGAGCAATGATTAGTCAGTCAGGATATTGCCTTTTATATTAAGAGATAACTCAAAATACATTGTAGAAATTGTGGTCACACATCAAATCATACATCGTAAACAATGTTAATTCTGCTGTGCACGTTCAGTCACCGTGACCTGGAACGATCCTGTTCGCCCCTCCCCGGGAAATGAAGCGGGCAGCCCCAGTCACTTCACTGACTGGTCTGCATCTCGTTATTCTAATGATTATTGAAGCAGCTGTATATCTCAGATGATTATCGATGAAATCTGAATATTAGCAAAGATTAATAAACGAATTTGCGAGATTTGGCCTGCTGGCCCAAGGATAATACCTTCATCTTCTGTCGTGGCAGCCAATCAGATTATACGACTACTAAGTTGGCGCAATTTCTTTCGGAATTCGTACTCGTTGTACCATCTGTTGCCCGCACCTCACTCCACTTTCTTACGTCACCTAAAGCATTTCCTCTCCACTACGCAGTGAGGGTTAGGCTTGAATATTAAGGCTTCCTTCCAGAGCCAGAGATGTTACACAAAGAATGGCTCAAGACTCGCCCTCGCTCCTTCACTCCTGCCAGTACTTCTCTCGTATCTTCCCAAACTTCCAGAAGTTGCGGGACTAGAACTTGTGAAATAAAGGATGTTGCGGTGCGATGGAGGGCCAATAGGCACGTACAAATGCCCCAACAACGCGCACCAATATTCCTCAAGCAGTGTGCAGCACACGCCGCGACTACTTCCTCGACTGGACTCTTATCCACATCCTTATAGATAAAAGCAAAATGTGTGCAAGCCACGCATTGAGATATTCCTCAACTGAGTTTTGCTCTCTCAGACGATGCAGTATATCCCCATGTGTTTCTTCCGTGTGTAAAGTGTGGTGATAGTAGCCACTTTTTCGCCCCCGTGCATTAAAACGCACAAAAGAAGTGGATTGCGTTAAGCTGTGACGATTGAAGAGAAGCAGAACGTAAAACAGGGTCCATAAATGTTTTGTACAGTGTAGAAACTAACGTGGAATTGTGACGACTCGCACAGTTCGTACTTAAATGACGAACGTCAATAACTGTACAAATTGTCTTGCTTGTATCGTGTCAGAACTCCTACAGGACTTCTACCGACGAAGCGCTGTTAGTAAACTGCTCGCCCGCTGCTAATGAGTTAAACCAACGAGTTGCAACCTGTCGAGTCACTAAGAGCGCAATTCGTCGCCGGAAGACTGTGTAGCACTAATTAGCTGCAACAGGGAGGTCTAAAACCTAAATGAATTACTGTGCACTGGGGCAAGTGTCGTTTTGAAACTTTCTGGCAGTTGTCTTCCTCCTTGCCCCGCCCTCGTTCTCCTAAGAAAAACGGTCGCCTCAAACCAAACTCGCATTCTGTGCTTCGTCCCAGAGATGTATCAGTTTGAAGAAAGTCACTACATGTATAGTAGCAAGAGTACACATAACTATTTTTCGTCGTGTATCAAAATCATGTAATTTACGACCAAAATAATTTGTCTCCTCCCGTTTTAGCTACCCTCATCATGAATACATTTTTGCTTAATACTTCAATTTTTGCCTTTCTTTCAGGAATGTTAGTCTAGTAGAGTGAAGATGCGAAGGAGGATGAAATACCTGTGTATAGCACACTCTACGAAACCATGTGTCCATGATGTAACATAAGAACAGACTGCGAAGCTGTGAGGAAACTGACGAAAGAAAAATTAGCTTATAATGAGATATTTGCGTGTAGTACTTCACGACTCATCAAAATGAAATATGAGTACACTAGAACTTAAAATAATCTTCGGAAAGCTCAGACGAAGATGCACATTCGTAACTGTTATTAGATGAATAATGAAGGAATGAGCGTTCAGCGTCTCAGTTGGTTTCATCCTTAGACAGACATAAAACTGTTACACTGTACAAGTACTTGCAAAGCCCATTTGAAGCAGAGAAAAATATTTCTACATTAATATTAGATGAATCGCGTCAATGAAATAATTTTTCTAACTCGCCCACCAAGATCAGTAATTTATTGGTGCAGAGCAGAATACAAAATGGCGGCAGAACTAACAAATCGTACATACATCTGTGCCCCCTTCATCCTCGAAGACAATGATTTCTCTCCAAACCACTGTGTTTTCGAGTGCTTTATAGCTTAGTAACTGATATTCAAAGCTTAACGCGCGGAGCGTCTTTGGATTATCACCATCACTACGGAAGAGAAAATTACTGTCGTAAGCTTCCAAGATTTGTGACGTTACATCGATAACAACACTGACTGAGGAAAGCAACATTCCAGATTCGAAGTCCGGTTAGACTTTTTTTTAATCGGTCAAGAAAATTCAGATAGCTCCGTACTAACGCGAACAGTCTCACCTCTGTTCTTCGTGAGACTCTAATTTGCCGAAGCAAGTTACTGTTCTGGGATTGTTGCTCTGTGCTGAACACATTTTGTATTACATAACACGCTATCTCACCATTTCATAACGAATATGTCACATTTAATTAGAAAACCTATACCTGACTTCCATGAAACTAGTTAAGGTTCACAGAAGGGACGCAAATGTATTCCCTCGTGCATTGCTGTTGGTATTTCGTGAAACAGTGGAGTGGTGAGAATGCATCGTTTATGAAGCTGACTGGTTTGATCGCGCCAGCCTGCAGGCGCTGCGCCGTGTAAGCGGTGCCAGAGGCCAAGGGGCTTATAAGGCCACTTGTCGTTACGTCACGTCTCGAGCGTCAAGGGCAGGGCCGTACGGCTTCAGCGCTTTTTTCTCTGAATCATGTACGTCTGTTACGGTTGCATAGTTATCACCACTGTGTGGAGGCAGCGCTGTTTGTACAACTGGAGAGTAGAGCAGAATGTGTGTGTGTGTGTGTGTGTGTGTGTGTGTGTCACAAGAATTTTGTTATGGCTTTAATGAAATGGGTATTAAACATTCCATCCGTCACTATTATACGAGAGTCGTTTTATTTTTTAAAGAATAAAAGCCCTTAATACACACAAAGTCCTTGTTGGCACTTAACATTTGATGTTCGTTCTGTGTGCCGGTGAAGTTTCGAACCGTTCTGGTACACGGCAGAGCCGTAGTACAGCGTCAAAATGGCGTCTACATACGACTCACAAGCAGCGTGCTGTTAATGAATTCTTGTGTGCAGAAAAAGAAACCGTGGTGAACATCCATAAACGTTTGTGTGCAGTGTATGGCGATGTTATAGTTGATAGTACATTTGGGTGATGGATAAAGTAAGTTAGCCTCAGGAAACGCAGAAACAGAGCTCCACGCTCGGGACGTCCTGTCACAGCCACTGCTCCAGACATGCTGAATCGTGCGGATGCCATTATTCGTGCCGACCGGCACAACACAACTCAATTGGCTCCACAGTTGTCGGTCAGCATTGGAAGTGCGTTTGCAATGATGAAGATTCTCAAATATTCGGAGATGTGCTGACGATGGGTTCCACGAATGCTCATAGCGGACCACAAGATTCAAAGAAAGGCCATTTCATCTGACTTGTTGCAACGTTTTGAAACGGACGGAGAGGCTTTTATCACGGATCATTGCTGGGGACGAAAGCTGGGTGCACCACTTCGCGCCGGAAACAAAAAGGCAGTTCATGTAGTGGCATCATCTTCATTCACCACAAAAGAAGGAATTCAAGAGAAAACATAAAAAACTATCAGCCTCGATTGCGGTAATGAAACCAACTTTTACCTAGGTTTCAGCCCTAATAATTAAGCCTTATTCAGAAGATATGCCTAGAAATAAAACTAAAACAGCCAGAATAGGCGTAGTCACAGTTTAAAAATGCGGTACATAAGTACTAAGTCAACACAAAGACTTAAGCTCTAGCGTACGCCTTGTCTCTATGGACGCCGTGCGATGGGCCGTACCAACACCGACTCAAAGGAAGACCTCGGCGCTTGTTGGTGACGTCACGTCAGCTAGGCACGACGAACGCCAGGTCTATTGCAGGCATACTCATAATGGTGGTGTCTCCCTCCCTGACACAGGAAAATGTGAAACTATTGGCGGTAGTTGACCAACACACATTGTTCTGAGAGATTTCTACAAACAATTAATTGTGCAATTCATTACACTTCTTAACAAATAGTGTACTCATGAACTTAAATTTCCACCTGTTTTAAGGATTGATATACACTCCTGGAAATGGAAAAAGGAACACATTGACACCGGTGTGTCAGACCCACCATACTTGCTCCGGACACTGCGAGAGGGCTGTACAAGCAATGATCACACGCACGGCACAGCGGACACACCAGGAACCGCGGTGTTGGCCGTCGAATGGCGCTAGCTGCGCAGCATTTGTGCACCGCCGCCGTCAGTGTCAGCCAGTTTGCCGTGGCATACGGAGCTCCATCGCAGTCTTTAACACTGGTAGCATGCCGCGACAGCGTGGACGTGAACCGTATGTGCAGTTGACGGACTTTGAGCGAGGGCGTATAGTGGACATGCGGGAGGCCGGGTGGACGTACCGCCGAATTGCTCAACACGTGGGGCGTGAGGTCTCCACAGTACATCGATGTTGTCGCCAGTGGTCGGCGGAAGGTGCACGTGCCCGTCGACCTGGGACCGGACCGCAGCGACGCACGGATGCACGCCAAGACCGTAGGATCCTACGCAGTGCCGTAGGGGACCGCACCGCCACTTCCCAGCAAATTAGGGACACTGTTGCTCCTGGGGTATCGGCGAGGACCATTCGCAACCGTCTCCATGAAGCTGGGCTACGGTCCCGCACACCGTTAGGCCGTCTTCCGCTCACGCCCCAACATCGTGCAGCCCGCCTCCAGTGGTGTCGCGACAGGCGTGAATGGAGGGACGAATGGAGACGTGTCGTCTTCAGCGATGAGAGTCGCTTCTGCCTTGGTGCCAATGATGGTCGTATGCGTGTTTGGCGCCGTGCAGGTGAGCACCACAATCAGGACTGCATACGACCGAGGCACACAGGGCCAACACCCGGCATCATGGTGTGGGGAGCGATCTCCTACACTGGCCGTACACCACTCGTGATCGTCGAGGGGACACTGAATAGTGCACGGTACATCCAAACCGTCATCGAACCCATCGTTCTACCATTCCTAGACCGGCAAGGGAACTTGCTGTTCCAACAGGACAATGCACGTCCGCAAGTATCCCGTGCCACCCAACGTGCTCTAGAAGGTGTAAGTCAACTACCCTGGCCAACAAGATCTCCGGATCTGTCCCCCATTGAGCATGTTTCGGACTGGATGAAGCGTCGTCTCACGCGGTCTGCACGTCCAGCACGAACGCTGGTCCAACTGAGGCGCCAGGTGGAAATGGCATGGCAAGCCGTTCCACAGGACTACGTCCAGCATCTCTACGATCGTCTCCATGGGAGAATAGCAGCCTGCATTGCTGCGAAAGGTGGATATACACTGTACTAGTGCCGACATTGTGCATGCTCTGTTGCCTGTGTCTATGTGCCTGTGGTTCTGTCAGTGTGATCATGTGATGTATCTGACCCCAGGAATGTGTCAATAAAGTTTCCCCTTCCTGGGACAATGAATTCACGGTGTTCTTATTTCAATTTCCAGGAGTGTACAAAAACTTCATGGGCCAGCAGCAACAGAACTCGTGCTTCTTTACCTTATTTGTAAATCTGAGGAAGTTACGTTTGTATTGGTTTGCTTTTACAAGAAACTGTAAACATATTGGTGCTCTTCTTTAGGTATCTTGGCTGACTATGGGGTGAGGAGCACTGAATGTTAATGAAATATCTTGCGATTGTACACGTTGGGGGAGGGGGTGGGGGACAGAAGAAGAGGCAAAAGAGAGATACTTGTTTTATGAAATAAAATTTTTTTTATCTTACAAGGTTCCTCCTTTCAGTTGCAAGAGGGGAATACTTATCTTTTCTAATGTGCATGTTTAAAAAAAGTTTAAGCTCAGCAGTATTTTCGATCTATCAAGCTATTTTGTTTCCTGTTCAGAATTCCTTTTGTTGAAAACGACTATAGTCTAATGACTGGCAACAGCTGGACATTTACACATGTAATTAGTTCACATTTCCAGTGACGATGTCAAAAGAAAATAATTAAATAAATAAACAAAAGAAAAGAGTTCATTGTACGGGGGTTGGGGTAAGTTTCGATAGCAAAATGGATCAAGTAAATATAGTTACTTGAATGTAAAATTTCCGATGCTTGCAATGGGGCAAAGCATCTTCTCATATTGATCTACGTTTGTTTCGACAGGATACAGAACTATGATCTTCATTTGTAGCTTTACGATAGTAAGAAAATCTTTCATCTAAATAAAACTGCAGAATCCAAAACAATACCAAACATTTTGTCCAAAAATAAGAGATTTATAGTGATAAGCACACGCAGGCGTTTCTGCCTGCAACAGACCTGGCGTTCGCCGTGCCTAGCTGACGTAACGTCACCAACAAGCGCCGAGGCCTTCCTTTGAGTCGGTGTTGGCCGTGCACGACATTTTGCAAACAATACATGCAAGTTGACAGGTAGATTCTTAGATTTGTAAAGCGTATAACACAGTACCACATCGTGGTCTACTAACAGAGACAAGATGACATGGAAATGGCTCGGAAAATTGTTGTTGGCTCGTATATTACCAAACGGCTAACCCAGGGCACGGTCACTTGGCCCCAGTTATTGGTTGCTTACCTAACGGCTTCCGGGGCAACACAGATTTGATATAAAATATTTCACATACGTGTTCACTGAATTTGAAAATTCGAAATGCTGTCATAATCTACTCACTGTGAGCTAGAGTATGTAGTATCATGCATCTAACAGTAAAATTGACACACATACATAACGTACCCGTTAAAGATCTTACGAAAACATCTTCTCGGAGTTGCAGGTAGTTCCAATAACAGACCATGAATTGCTTCATCACAAGTTTCGCAACAGTAAACGCACTGACTGACACCATGATATAACTGTGACTATTTAATGGCTAGTACAATGCTGTAGGCCTTGGCTATATTGTTATTGTTTAATATTATTGTGGCAGTAGTCAGACGCAAAGAACTGGCAGCCTAAAGTATTTCAGTTTCTGCCAGTTGAGAAGTAATGCGTCCACAAAACGTGATTACAAACAGTAGGCCTAAGTGTAATGCACAAATTGTAACCCGGTTCATTTTAAACGGGGGTGCTGTTTGTAGATGCAAGTGTCGCTGTGGAGAGGAATGGTGCCGAGGAAGTGTGTTTTGTGGCAAGTGTCTACCCACAATGTGGAGGATATTTGGCTTTCGTTTGTGAAGAGTTGCTGGTAGCACTAGAGATACTTTGAGAATTGCTTCACCATTCTATAAACAAATTGTTGTTAAAAACAGTGTGTATCAATTGCCTCATTTATTAGTTTGTAGTTCAATAAAACACCCACAAAAACTAAATATAATTTACCTTTCGTCATTTTAAAAATGTGTTCAAAGAAAACTTTTTCATTAGGCGTTAAGGTTAATAATAGTAGGCGGGGGCTTGCTAATATCTAATTGCAAAGGGGGTACTAAACACAGAAATGTTGGAACCTCTGGTCTGTCACGGACGCGGCCGTCACTACAGGACAAGTTGAAGCAGATCTCGTCTGAAAGCACTAAATTCTGTTACTTAGCACGCTAGTGACGACGTTCGGGTGCCCAGTGCTTTGTCTCAAACATCACTGTCGTAGGATCGTGCTCTGAACAAGTCGCAATGCGATAAACTCGTTTCTCGGAGACCAATAATTCTCCCCCTTTCGAATTCGAATGCTGATACTACGCCCTTTGATGTCGGCGAGGCCTGCCGTAACTAGCTTGCGCGTACTCACTTGGTTTGACGGCTCTGCACCCACGGAACACGGCGTAACGCTAACACATCCGATCACACCAAAGAGGGCGCCGCTGGGATTACGTGCACGGCACCTGTCTGCAAGCTCTATCACCTGATTCCATTATTTTACACATCCTCCGATTCTGGAGTGATTCAGACCATTCCTTCTTTGTGTTGCAATTTGCACAAGCGGTAGTGTGTTGAGAGAGACATTAGGGAACGTGCAGAGTTGCAAAGACATCAATTTCTCTCTCGCCAAGTAATCGAATGGAGTAGGAAAGAAAATCGATAATGAGCCCTAAGACATGCATTGTACAGAGTGCATATGTAGATGCAGACAGTATATCGTGCTTCGGAATCGCTGTGCTGTGAGCTTTGCTGCTAACGAAGTGACTGGTTACACAACGACCCTGAATCTAGGCATTCCGCGAACTCCGTGAGAAAGCTGCGGCCCAAGTAGGACAGTGACGAGGCAAATGCGGTGCGTGCTGCACGTGAAAGGCCAGGGTACTGGTGTCTATTATACCTCGGGCGTTGACATCTGTGCTACCGAATCGTCGCTCCTGTGTCTATTTCCATGTACTCGTATTTGAAGATGTCACTGAAGTCTCGTGCCAGTCTTGCATGTACGCTGCATTTCCAAACCACTGAGATGAGACCTAACTAGATAATTCATAATGGGTTCCGATCGATCACTTTACATGCCATACACCGGTAGCGTGAAAGTTTCCGCTGTAAACATTGCTGCCACCTTTTGATTCACCTTACAAATGAAGACAGTTTTACACAATCATTTTACGGAATATTTGTTTCAACGTAGAATTTAATAAGTTACACTTTCAGAATGATAGACCTCGTGTCTCTTGTCATACGTGAAGCAAGCAGAAACACATCTAACCTGTTCCAGCAAGTTAGAAGCGAAGGTCATTAAATGTGATCCACAAAATTATCAAGGCTGGCTGTCACTAGTGATGTGCAAGCTCTCTCTCTCTCTCTCTCTCTCTCTCTCTCTCTCTGCGTGTTTGTGCGTGTGTGTTTGTGCGTGTGTTTGTGCGTGTGTGTTTGTGCGTGTGTGTTTGTGCGTGTGTGTTTGTGCGTGTTTGTGTGTGTGCGCGTGTGTGTGTGTGTGTGCGTGTGTGTGTGTGTGTGTGTGTGTGTGTTGTGTGCGTGTGTGTATGTTGTGTGTGTGTGTGTATGTTGTGTGTGTGTGTGTATGTTGTGTGCGTGTGCGTGTATGTTGTGTGCGTGTGCGTGTGCGTGTGTATGTTGTGTGCGTGTGCGTGTGTATGTTGTGTGCGTGTGCGTGTGTATGTTGTGTGCGTGTGCGTGTGTATGTTGTGTGTATGTTGTGTGCGTGTGCGTGTGCAATTCAATAGCTGAAACTCCTTGGCAGATAAAAACTGTGTGCCGGACCGAGACTCGAACTCGGGACCTTTGCCTTTCGCGGGCAAGTGCTCTACCAACTGAGCCATCCAAGCGCGACTTACGCCCCGTTCTCACAGCTGTACTTCTGCCAGTACCTCGTCTCCTACGTTCCAAACTTTACAGAAGCTCTCCTGCGAACCTTGCAGAACTAGCACTCCTGAAAGAAAGGGTATTGTGGAGACATGGCAAGCTGTGAGGACGGGGCGTGAGTCGTGCTTGGGTAGCTCAGTTGGTAGAGCACTTGCCCACGAAAGGCAAAGGTCCCGAGTTCGAGTCTCGGTCCGGCACACAATTTTAATCTGACAGGAAGTTTCATATCAGCGCACACTCCGCTGCAGAGTGAAAATCTCATTCTGGAATGCAATAGCTATTAAGCTTAAGCTCTTATTTACCAAATGTGTGCTGATCATCCACGAAGGAATTGGCTTAGAAGGTGCATGTTCGACCGATTTTTTAATATTGTTCATCAGTCTGTCATCCTTACCAGTTAGGATTTATAAGGGGGGCAGTAAGGAGAGGGAGGGGGCAGACTCTAGAAGAGAGCGTTGTGCATCAAGGAGAGGTTTACTTTGGAAATTTCGAGAGAGCAACTTCCCGGGAAGAGTCGGACAACATATTACTTCTTCCCACACACCTTGCATGGGGGCTTAATTATAAAGAATAATGAATAAATGCTATAACTTCAGTAGCTGTGTGACCGGTTGCAAAGTCTCTTAACCGGTTGGCCCTGATAAGGGAACCTCCCCATCGCACCCCCCTCAGATTTAGTTGTAAGTTGGCACAGTGGATAGGCCTTGAAAAACTGAATACAGATCAATCGAGAAAACAGGAAGAAGTTGTGTGGAACTATGAAAAAAAGAAGCAAAACATACAAACTGAGTAGTCCATGCGCAAGACAGGCATCACCCAGGAGAATGTGAGCTCAGGAGCGCCGTGGTCCCGTGGTTAGCGTGAGTAGCTGTGGAACGAGAGGTCCTTGATTCAAGTCTTCCCTCGACTGAAAATTTTACTTTCTTTATTTTCGCAGAGTTATGATTTGTCCGTTCATTGACGTCTCTGTTCACTGTAATAAGTTTAGTGTCTGTGTTTTGCGACCGCACCGCAAAACCGTGCGATTAGTATACGAAAGGACGTGCCTCTCCAATGAAAACCGAAAACATTTGATCACAAGGTCATAGGTCAACCGATTCCTCCACAGGAAAACACGTCTGATATATTATATACGACACAGGGATGGCATGTGCGACACATGACAGGAATATGTTGTCGACCCACCTAACTTGTACACTTAGCGAATGGGTAAAAAGATTCTTCTACCTTGCCCGATTTAGGTTTTCTTGTGGATGTGATAATCACTCCCAAAAAAGTGATGAAAACATAAGAGTTTGTCACATAAACTGAAAATAAAAAATTAAACTTTTCACTCGAGGGACGACTTGAACCTAGGACCTCTCGTTCCGCAGCTGCTCTCGCTAACCACGGGACCATGTCGCTGCTTGACTCCCAGTGTCCTTGATCTTGCATATCTTGCGCATGGACTACTCAGTGTTTTATTAATTTTTTTCACAGTTCCACACAACTTCTTCCTGTTTCCTCGATTGATCTGTGCCAACTTATAACAATATATGAGGGTGTTGCGATGGGGAGGTTCCCTTGTGGGTAGTATTAGCACGCAATCTGCCTGCATAAAATAAAAATAAAGTACGACAAGAAATTTCCGTTAACACAATTGATTAAGTAAGTCCCCTGCAACTATAAAAGCTACGAAACAATAAAGCACAAGTCTAACTGTTCTGCGTGCGGTAGTGTGACTCAACGTACATGTATCTGGCACGGTTCTTTTTCAATACGACAAGATATTTTAAACACCATTTACAATGAACTAATTGAAAAACCAGAAATACTATAATTGCACATAGAAACCAGAATTACAAGTCTTACTACATGAACACGAGCCAGATGCTTTGTTGACTGAGCCTGTGACCAAGAGGCATTGTCAAAGAAATGTGAAAATTTTTTTTACCTCAGTATATATTGACGAAAAATACACTGTGATCATTGCAACATCTTCCATCTATACATTACACTAACCGAACAGCATCTACTTTCTCGCCCAACAGAACTACTACTGCACTAGACATCCTCTCAACAAGTACTGCCCTCGGCAACCTCTGAACTACTGCTGCACCTGTGGAGGCGGCAGAATAATAATCTTTGGCGCAATCTCTGGCGCTGTGACTCAGTGTAGCCACCTTTCAACCTCTCGCGAAATGACCACAAGAAAATTCGTGAAATTAGAGCTAATACAGACACCGACAATTATTCTTCACACGCTTCATTTGCGATTGGACCAGGGAAGGGACAACAGTTAGTGGTACCAGAAGTACCTTCCGCCACATACCGTCAGGTGGCCTGCGGATTATGACGTAGCTCAGTCAAACTAGGAATTTTTGAGGGATCAGCTTCCTACGTCTGTCAGCAAAAGATCGGTAGGTTTAAGGCTGACAGGTCGAACTGACCAGCGATGCATCTGTATAATTTAACACACCTAGAAAATGGCAGTTCCACCAGCGTCTATTGCCGAATAAAGGTGAAGACAGCAAGAAGACTGGACAAAAGAGCGGTGCAAACGTTCTTCGCAGCATCTAATCATATCACTAAAGTCGTACTTACATATAGGAAAGCTAGCCGCTGCAAGTGGTTCTCCTTCGGAAACCTTTCCTACAGAAACCTGGCAAGTGCTTGGCCAAAGCAGCCTCGAACTTTTTTCTACCACCAAAACGCGCCTGTTTGCTAAAAGCGTGTCTTGGATCAACATATTCCACATACGCCTTACGACTCAAACTTGATGGTCGAACTTGACCGTCCGTTCCCGTATATAAGCGTAGTATATTGACTCTTTAGAGGCAGTGTTTTGTACAGTCAACCTCCCTGAAAAGTATTTCGTAGGCTTGTCATAGTGTGCGTTATATGCATTGACAGGCTGTACCGGTTAACACTATTTGAAAGTAAGTTCGTTTCATCTGTGCCTTTAGAATCAGCGATAGTCGTTCCGTCATTGTATCAGACTGAAACGAATGAAACAAATCTGTTTGTAGAATTTAATCAGCATGTAATTATCACTTGTTGCACACCGTAGTGTTTTTCTACGGCAGTACTCCGCAAGTTACCGTTAGGTGTGAGGCAGAGGACACCTATATCACTTCGCTGTATTCCTATTCCATTCGCAGTATGCGCGCGATGAGGAAGAATGCCCGTGAGCCTATGTATAAACAGGAATATACGTAATTCTACCATCATAGTTATCATGAGATGCATGTGCAAGTAGTATACTTTTTTTCAGACGTCTAAGAATGCGCACTCCGAAATTGAAAACTCGTGTCAGCATGTCTCATACAGTAGCGTATCCCACTACAAACTTTGTTCATATTTGCCATGTAAGACGAAAGGAACTGCGAGAAATGTTTTTAGAATAAAGTTTATTACAGTCAAAACTAGTGTAAATATATGTATACGTACCATTTTCTACTAAATAGTCACTTGAAGTAGCCCTCCGATAACGATCAAAGAGAGAACTATGTATTAACTGTAGAAATGTATTAGATTTATGAACTAAGCTGCTAAACTAAAAATTTTAGACTGCTAGCATGGAATGAGTTTCACCATAAGGCTGCGTCATACCGACGAGCGTCGTCGTCGTACAATCAAAGGTCATAGCGATAGACTGACTGGAGCCAGCCTTTAGAAATTCTCAAACAGGTAGACGTGTCTGTGCGTTCACTTACAATTTGGCTTACGTGCGAAATTTAAATAACGCATAAGAATGCTCTACGCAGTTTAGAACTATCAAAAACTATGCCATAAGTTACAGCGTGTAAACTGAGTCTTCAATTTCTCCAGGCGTATTTTATAACGAAATAAATCTCGGGAGAACAGCCTGTTAAGAGTGTGCATAGGACACAATATTTCGGCAATCGACCACGGTGCCATCATCAGATGCGCTGATGTACTGACCGGCGGTGGGCCGGCGCCATGTATACAGGGTGTTACAAAAAGGTACGACCAAACTTTCAGGAAACATTCCTCACACACAGATAAAGAAAAGATGTTATGTGGACATGTGTCCGGAAACGCTTAATTTCCATGTTACAGCTCATTTTAGTTTCGTCAGTATGTACTGTACTTTCTCGATTCACCGCCAGTTGGCCCAATTGAAGGAAGGTAATGTTGACTTCGGTGCTTGTGTTGACATGCGACTCATTGCTCTACAGTACTAGCATCAAGCACATCAGTACGTAGCGTCAACAGGTTAGTGTTCATCACGAACGTGGTTTTGCAGTCAGTGCAATGTTTGCAAATGCGGAGTTGGCAGATGCCCATTTGATGTATGGATTAGCACGGGGCAATAGCCGTGGCGCGGTACTTTTGTAGCGAGACAGATTTCCAGAACGAAGGTGTCCCGACAGGAAGAAGTTCGAAGCAATTGATCGGCGTCTTAGGGAGCACGGAACATTCCAGTCTATGACTCGCGACTGGGGAAAGCCTAGAACGACGAGGACACCTGCAATGGACGAGGCAATTCTTGTGCAGTTGACGATAACCCTAATGTCAGCGTCAGAGAAGTTGCTGCTGTACAAGGTAACGTTGACCACGTCACTGTATGGAGAGTGCTACGGGAGAACTAGTTGTTTCCGTACCATGTACAGCGTGTGCAGGCACTATCAGCAGCTGATTGGCCTCCACGGGTACACTTCTGCGAATGGTTCATCCAACAATGTGTCAATCCTCATTTCAGTGCAAATGCTCTCGTTACGGGTGAGGCTTCATCCCAACGTGATCAAATTGTAAATTTTCACAATCAGCATGTGTGGGATAACGAGAATCCGCACGCAATTGTGCAATCACGTCATCAACACAGATTTTCTGTGAACGTTTGGGCAGGCATTGTTGGTGATGTCTTGATTGGGCCCCATGTTCTTCCACTTACGGTCGATGGAGCACGTTATCATGATTTCATACGGGATACTCTACCTGTGGTGCTAGAACATGTGCCTTTACAAGTACGACACAACATGTGGTTCATGCACGATGGAGCTCCTGCACATTTCAGTCGAAGTGTTTGTACGCTTCTCAACAACAGATTCGGTGACCGATGGATTGGTAGAGGCGGACAAATTCCATGGCCTCCACGCTCTCCTGACCTCAACCCTCTTGATTTTCATTTATGGGGGCATTTGAGAGCTCTTGTCTACGCAACCCCGGTACCAAATGTAGAGACTCTTCGTGCTCGTATTGTCGACGGGTGTGATACAATACGCCATTCTCCAGGACTGCATCAGCGCATCAGGGATTCCGTGCGACGGAGGGTGGACGCATGTGTCCTCGCTAACGGAGGACATTTTGAACATTTCCTGTAACAAAGTGTTTGAAGTCACGCTGGTACGTTCTGTTGCTGTGTTTCCACTCCATGATTAATGTGATTTGAAGTAATAAAATGAGCTCTAACATGGAAAGTAAGCGTTTCCGGACACATGTCCACATAACATATTTTCTTTCTTTGTGTGTGACGAATGTTTCCTGAAAGTTTGGCCGTACCTTTTTGTAACACCCTGTATATAGGACAATCCCCCTCCCGCTCCTCCCTCAGGAGCTTCCTATGACTCGGTGCGGTCCGCGCCCCGCGCTCGGTCCAGGTGCAGCGTCCGTTCTTCCGCCGTCTGGGCGCTGCGTCCTAGGTCTTCTCGTTCAGGAGGGTCTGCCGGCACCGCTCTCGTTATTCTTCCCTCCTCCCCCGAAGTCGGTACACTCTGTGACATATCCTTTTTTCTTCTTAATCCGGGTGATGGCGGGTTTCCACGCCTTGTTAAGGATGTAACCGCCGTCACGATTTAGTTGTGGCTCCCTTACCCTGATCTCTATGGCTTCTTTGATTACACAGTCCCAGCGTATAAACTGTTCCAGTTAGCGCGTACCGTTGTCGCACGTCTGGTGACCGTAGCCAGTGGTGGAATAATCAACACTGATAGTCTCCGTATGCTACGAGTGACATTAATTTCGCTACTGACAGTTCTTCCGATTGGGTACGATTTTCTGGTTTCTACAGGTATTCGCCAAGATGTCCTCAGTTCATGCATATATCCTGAGTCGTCGGAAGCATTTCGGCAGCCGTGTTTGGGCTGGTATTTGCAATTTCTGTTTTGCATTGTGTACCTGGAGCCGGATCCAAACAAATACCGCTGAACGTCTTGCGGCGGCCAGTTTCGACGGAAAGCGTCGGTTTGTTTCCCATTATAAACAAGATAATTTTCAAGCTAAATTTTACGTGATCATACGATATTTGTATGGGACTACATTTGCTTTGTGGATATGTCTTAGCAGGGACAGAAGAAGAGGATGAATAACCAGTACTCCAGCGCTGACTGCTACCGCCGTGCAGCAGCGCTGTTCAGTCAACGCTGGAGTACTGCTTATTCATCCTCTTCTACTGTCCCTGCTAATGCATATCCATAAAGCAAATATAGAGACTGCTCTATCGAATGGGCGTTGAAAATCATTTTGTTTGTGACGGAAGACAAACCGACGCTTTACATCAACACTGGTCGTCACATGAGAAGTCTGACTAGGAGTATTTATTTGGGCTGACCCCAACTACACATTGCAAAAACGAAATTGCAAGCATGTGACATCTTAACTCTAGGAGGCCTAAGGGCGGGGTTCGTTGAACCCACAATTTTATGTCCCCTGCTTTTGCCCAAGTAACTTTCGTACTACATATTCCCTTTGAGTTACTGTTTATTGGCTATTTTATGAAACGTTAGTGTCAATATATTTTATAGAAAATTCCTGTTTTGAAAGAAAAAATAAACTTATTATGGGTCCAACAACCCCCGCCCCCCCCCTTAGGCTTCCGTGCTATGGAAAATTTCGCTTAGTGGGATTTCGTATTTCTCATCTCTACAACAACGCTAGTTAGTTTCTTGTTCGTTCGTATTCTTTATATTAACAACAATCGGTTTACTTTCAGAGGAAGTGATTGTTGATGTCAGTCAGCTGTTATTTATCTTGTAAACTTGCAGTGAGTTAGTGCAGTTCCCCTCTGTTCACACCCAGACTTAGAAATGACTAAAAGAATACGTGACTTGTCTTTAGAAAGAGTTCTGGATGAAATTTTAGATGAAGATTCTGACTCAGGGAGTGAAAGTGAATATGAGGATGGAGTTATGGAGTATGATTCAGATCGGGAAAGTGATGTGGATGCTACAGAAGATGAAGATAGCGCAGCTTCAGGCAGTGACCATCAGGATGTTATTGTGGCCAAGTCTGGAAAAAGGTACGTAACCACACAGCCTAGAATTCCTCGGAGGTCTGTTGCTAACATAGTAAGAGAACAGACAGGAGTCACTCCAGCTGGTGCTTGCCATTCACCTGGAGAGGCCTCGGAGTTACTTCTTACGCCTGACATCATGGATGTTATAGTAAAACATTAAAATGAAGATGCAGTTAGGCGAAATGTTCCTTTGACTGATGAGAAAGAATTGTATGCCTTTATAGGAATCCTGATACTTATGGGGGCAAATAAGGACAATTCTGTCAGTGCACACAATCTTTGCGGCCAGTTTACAAGGGTAATATGGCAAGAGAACGTTTCAAGGAACTTATTGCAATCATAAGGTTAGCAATCCGTGAAGTTTTCAACAAAGTGAATGATAGGTTTCCACTGCTGTATAAACCAGGGGTCCACCTCACCACTGATGAGATGCTCAGCTTGTTTGGAGGGCGGTGCCCCTTCAATGTATTTATGAAGGATAAACCGAGCAAGTATGGCATCGTTATACGCATGATGTCCGATGCAGTTGACAGATACGTCTTGAATGTGGAACCTTACGCAGGTAATGTTCAGAATTTGTCGAAAGAAGAACGGGGTTCAGCAGCTGTCGTCAAACGTCTGGTAGCACCTGTGAAAAATACTGGTCGAAATATTACTACAGACCGATACTACACATCGGTGAATTTGGCGGAAGAGTTACACAAAGACTACAAAGTTACTACAGTAGGAACTCTCCAGTCAAACAGTAAGCATATTCCAGACGTAATGAAGAACATGGCAAATCGAGAGCTATATTCATCAATGTTCTTGTTCAGACCCATCAACAGGTAGGCCTCCAGCAACTTTGGTGTCCTACATAGCAAAAAGGAAATCAAGTAAAAACTTACTGATGTTGTCAACAATGCACCAAGATAAAGGCACTGTTGGAGGAGACAAGAATAAAACCGAGATAAATGCATATTATAATTCCACTAAAGGTGGAATTGATACCATTGATCAAATTGCGCGTATGTACACCTGCAAGAGGGGAACAAAGAGATGGCCTCTATCTGTATTTTACTCTCTCATCGACATTTGTGCTATCAATGCAACCACCATATTCATCCAGCAACATCCAAGATGGAACGAAAAGAAACAACAAACGGAAACTTTATCTTCTGCAAGCTGGGATGGAACTAGTGAAATTGCAGGTAGGATGAAGTGCCAGTGTAAGAGGATTATCTAACCAAATTGTTCAATCAGTGGAGTCTATTCTACAAAAGAAAATCAAAAGTGACAACAGAAGCACGTCAGCCTCCTGCAGGGAAAGGTCGGTGCCATATTTGTGTAAGAGAAGCTAAAACAAAGAAGCAGAAGTACAACAATCTAAGTAAACCAAAACAGTATTGTGGACAGTGTCATAAACATGTGTGTAACACACATTCAGAAAAAATAGTGAAGTGTGTCTCTTGCCTTGCCAGAGTAGTCTTCTTGTAGGCGGCAATGTCGAACTGCGCCAAAGGCTTCCTGGAAGTCGAGAGATACGGCACAGACTTGGACACCACTATCTACATGATGTCCGAGGACGCCGGAACCAAAATTACACAGGCGGTGGAGGTTTCTACACGGAATACTGAGAGAGAAGGAAAGAGTGTTCGGCCATGAATTTGCAACGCGTGAGAAGATAAGGCTTCATAACAGCTTGGAATCTGATTTAAATCAGTAGACATTTGGCGGCAAGTGGGCTGTCCTGCTCGTGTCAGCAATACACCAACGAAACACTGGCGTTTTCGGCACCCACTGCGGCAATTCTGCGCATAGCGTTGTGCCGCCACTTCTCATATAGGAAATATATCTAGATGCAAAAATTCCTCTTATTTCAAGAAAAAATCTTTATTATGGTCCTAATTTATGGATAAACTTTTAATATGCGTAGACACACTATAGATATATGTACCATGTGTGAACTTGAATTTACCTGATTCTTTTGTGGAAGATATATTTCAAAACCATTTTCCATCGGTTCAGAGAGCGTGGTACCGTGGCAGCTGCCTGCAGACAGTACTCTTCGTGACAACGTCGCAACTTAGGCCCTCAAACGCCAGCTACCAACTATTTCAAATCGTGCTATATTTTTTCAGACATTCTTTTAATCAGAGGGAAACAGTATCATCTCAGCACATTCATTCTCTGTTGGCATTTATAAATAATCCAAATTAAATTATAGTGATACGTTTCATTACAGAAAACTATCTGCCATATCCTACGCTACCCTGTAAAGCAATACAGAGCCGTTTGTGAGGTGCGGGCACGCTGGTGTTTGTCCCTGTGTACAATCCATGACCGAGTCTCGAGGATAGAGCATTACCGGTTATGTGATTTAATGTGTAGGAAGTAGCGTCCAGAAATCTGAAAGAATGTACAGCGAAAAGTTCGTCCGTGGATAGAAAATTAACAGAAATACAGTTGTTCATGTCATGGCGAGCTGTCTAGGGATCTCGACAAAACACTGTTCCCATAGTACAATTGGAGGACATGGTGTTGGATCGTTGTAGATTAATCAATAAGCTTGTGAAACGCGCACTTACAAGAATACAGTGTGGAAATCACTGGTGGAGCAGCAGTAATAACCAAATCATAAACGTGTGCAAGTGGTGGGCCAGATGAGTCAGAACTCGACTTTGAGTTCTGTCAGTAGATCACCTTGCGCAGTACTGCAGTGTCGAACTTTCTGCAGTCCCGAATTGTTCATGGATGAGGAGTCTTTCAGTCGTGGTAGGGAATTCAACTACCGCAATGGCCGTAACTGAAGCGATGAAAGTCCCGACACCACGTCCAGGTTCAGGTCACTAACGGCGACTCGCTGTTTACTTGTGGAACTACTAATAGGACCTCATTTGTTTTGTGATGGTGATTAGAGTTGTGGTGCTACAGGTATTGAAGACGTACATTTACTTGTCCGCGGGAGTATGTGGCTTCAACACGACGATGCACCTTTCCACTTGGTGGTTGTCTGTGGGGACCTCAACAGTAGTTTTCCTAAACGTAGGATTGGAAGGAGAGGTTGCGTCCCACGATCACCACGATCGATGGATCTCGCGTGGATATTTCCCTATGGGGTGACACGAACTCATATGGAACTGCAGTAAAAAATTAAGATCGAGTACTTGGGCGAGTGCCTCGTTGCACAGTGCAAACCGTGGATATTTGATACAAATGCTTCCCAGTCTTAGGCGTCGCAGCAAATCTACTGATTCTGTCGGTCGTCACTGTAAGAAATTGCTGTTAAGAGTAAGCAGTTGCTATAAGCTGTAAGTTGTTCAATAATAAGAAAATAAATATTCATTTCCGGCCATAAGTTCCTGATGTCTAATTACTTTTAGATTCCTCAACCATCAGTAACACTACAGCTTTGGAGAACCCGATACGTACGACCGTAGCCATTAGTTTACTCATGTTGAGATCGAAGGGGCGACCTGAAGGAGAAGTAACTCGTAACCGAGATCGCTATAAAACATTTCGTTTTAGATAACCTTCATGAAGATCTAAAGATCAGAAGATGGTAACTTAGTTTTACCAAAAAAGGTTATGTACAATAAAGTACTTTATAGCGATCTCGGCTAAATAGTTATTCTCCTAAGGACCATAGCTAATTTGGTAGGTGGTATCCTCAACGTCAGGGTGAAAACTTTTGATTTTATGTCTCAACAGGAAAGGTCGCATTGGACAACGCCGCTTCGAAGGAGGAACACGTTACGAGAACATGTGTGTCTCAAACTATTCGGCTAAGTACTATGAGATACACATATTTGAAACCGTCTTTTTAAGCCCATGATGTTACGCTAAAATTTAACATAGGATTCCATTTGAAAAAAAAAAACAAAGATGAACTCATATCTGTGTAATAAAAAATAGCACAAACATGAAATGTTATATAATGCGCTCACAAACCCAGAAATATTTTATTCAACACATCAGAGTTTGAACGCGATCCTGTAACAGGGCTACGAGAAGCTGGATTTTCCTACTGCGATATTGCAGAAAGACTTGCGAAGAATGCGGCCGCTGTACATTTCAGCTGGCAGCGTGGTCACAGGAATGTGCGGTCGCAAGAAGACTGTGCTACGGACGGCCACATGGCACTACCCAAGGGGGAGACCGTCGCGTTCGGCGTGTGGTTCTGACGCATCGTATTGCATCTGCAGCAACAATTAGAGCATCGGTTGGCACTGCAGTGATACAATGAACCCTTACAAATTGGTTACCTCAAGGACAGCGCGAAGCCAAACGCCATGTAGCGTGCATTCCACTGAACCCAAACCACCACCATTTGCGACTTCAGTGGTGTCAAGCGAGAGCTCATTGCAGGGCAGGGTGGAGGTTGTTTCCTGATGAAAGTTCATTCACGCTCGGTGTCAGTGATGGCCGTGTGTTGAGGACCTGCTCGTAACTTGTCTGCTTGCTAGACACCTTAGACACACATCTGGAGTTACGGTGTGGGGTGCGATTTCCTATGATAGCCGGAGCACTCTAGTGGTTATCCTGCGCACCTTGACTGTAAATTTGTTCGTCAGTCTGTGACTCGACCTGCTTTGTTGTGCTTCATATGTGTCTTCCAACAGGATAACGCTTGCCCAGATATTGCTGTTGTAACCCAACATGTTACGCGACGTGTCGACATGTTGCCGTGGCCTGCTCGCTCACCAGATCAGTCTCAAATCGAGCACATGCGGAACATCACCAGATAACTACAGTGCCTTCCATAGCCAGCATTAACCGTCCCCGTCTTGACTGACCAACGGCAACAGGCGTGGAACTCTATGCCACAAACTGACATCCGGCAACTATACAGTACAATACAATGGATTCACGTTTGGATGCTTGCATTCTACATTGTAGAGGTTACACTGGTTATTAACGTACCAGCATTTCACATTTGCAGTGGCATATCTCGCGCTTACATTAACCTGTGAACTTGCCACGTTAATAACTTAAATATGTTACCTAGGCAAATTTAGTTCTCAAATTTCATTACTCTATAGTATCTTTTTGGTGTTGCGATTTTTTTCCGTCAGTGTATGTATTCCTGTGGCGGAAGCTATCTGCACATGTCCTCATACCTCACGGCAGTGCACCGTATGTACACAGCAGATCACATTACACTCAATGAATTTACAACTTTGGGAATAAAATATTATCGCACCCTGTAGTTTAGTTGCTATCATATCGGTTACAACTAATAACACTCTCAGCATAGAAACCGTACTCTTGGCACGCCAATAATGTGAACACTACTCGTTTATAGTTCATCGGTAAGGATTTGTGTAATATAAATTTCAGTTTCAGATGCACTCCAAATTAAATATCAATTTCATGTGTCGAAATTACTTCATTATCTAAGTAATTGATTTCCAAAACAAAAAGTAAAGCCTTACCTATTATTCATACGCTTACAGGTAATGCGGTATACGTCTGAATGAAGTTGCGTGGGTAAAGTCAACTCATTATCCACTTCAGAACCCTCTCGTAAACTAGTTAAATTGTTAAATGCCAACGCAAGATTAATGTAAAACTACTTTACATACTCATCTCCGTTTATAAAATTAAAACTAGTCAGTCATTTGTAAGAGATGTCTTCAGCACCGAAACAAAGGTATAACAATTTATGAAGTAAGCGATATAACATTTGCGTTCCTTTAAAAGCACGCATCACGACACTGAATCTTTTTTCAGTGAGAAAAAGTAGCTTTTTCTTGTACTTAATTTCTTTACTTTTTAATAGTGGAGGTTCCATCCTACACTAACGATGTTGTTGTTGTGGTCTTCAGTCCAGAGACTGGTTTGATGCAGCTCTCCATGCTGTACAAGCTTCATCTCCCAGTACCTACTGCAACCTACATCCTTCTGAATCTGTTTAGTGTATTCATCTCTTCGTCTCCCTCTACGATTTTTACCCTCCACGCTGCCCTCCAATACTAAATTGGTGATTCCTTGATGCCTCAGAATATGCCCTGCCAACAGATCCCTTCTTCTAGTCAAGCTGTGCCACAAATTTCTCTTCTCTCCAATTCTATTCAATACCTCCTCATTTGTTATGTTATCTGCCCATATAATCTTCAGCATTCTTCTGTAGCACCACATTTCGAAAGTTTTTATTCTCTTCTTGTCTAAACTATTTATCGTCCATGTTTCACTTCCATACATGGCTACACTCCATACAAATACTTTCAGAAAAGACTTCCTGACACTTAAATCTATACTCGATGTTAACAAATTTCTCTTCTTCAGAAACGCTTTCCTTGCCATTGCCAGTATACATTTTATATCCTCTCTACTTCGACCATCATCAGTTATTTTGCTCCCCAAATAGCAAAACTCATTTACTACTTAAAGCGTCTCATTTCCTAATCCAATTCCCGCAGCATAATCCGATTTAATTCGACTACATTCCATTATCCTCGTTTTGCTTTTGTTGATGTTCATCTTATATCCTCCTTCCAAGACACTGTCCATTCCGTTCAGCTGCTCTTCCAGGTACTTTGCTGTCTCTGACAGAATTACAATGTCATCGGCGAACCTCACAGTTTTTCTTTGAAACGTTTCTCTTCCAAAAGCTATTTGCTCCAAAATTTATCATCCTTTATTCCTACTGAGACGGGTGTTACGATTAATTAAGGAAAAAACCCCAGTTGGGAAACGGGGCCAAAATTAGTTGGTTCCTGTCGAGTTGCAATTTACAATTTCTTTATTGATTACTTCAACCAAAAGTCATTTCTTTACCACTTGACCAGTAACAGATTCAAAAAAACTAGCAGGCATGAGTGCCTTTTCAAAACAATTTACTTGACAGTTAATGGCCAAGCCGTTTTACTTAAAACCGGCTTTGATAAAACATTTGATAACAAATCAAAATTTTCGAAGTAATGAAATTAAAAACGTTACTTTACCGTTAATAGCCAAGCCATTTTACTTAAAACTGACTTTGCTAAAGCATTTAATAACAAAATTAAAACTTTCCGAGTAATGAAACAAAAACACCAATTTGCATAAAATTTCACTATCTAGCATGTAGGGAGCCACTTCTTTTAAACTTTGCCACAACAAGATATTAAATTAAAAGGGCTCGCTAATAGGGAGGCAGAACTAGCAGAAGTAGATTAACACAATCAAAGTAAAGATAGCCATTCACCTTTCACAATAACTAACAATTTTAAAGCCACGTAATTTAAAAAAAATGAAAGGCAAACTTAACCTTTCTAAACTGTGGCCAAAACAGAGTAAAATACAACCATTTAACATTTTACAACTTTAATACCATGTCCTGCCACCAAAATGTCCTGGGATAGAAATAATTAACCGACCGTGTGTAAGGGCGGCCACAATTGTCTCCCGAAGGATGCTCAGGCTAGAAGCGGGCTAACAGACCCACAACGCCTCACATTCAGCAATCACATCGACCTCACGCGGGGCCAGGGGAGGAGGAGGAATCAAATCAGGAACCATAATCCTTCCCCAGAAACACTCTTCCTCGCAGGCAGCACTAATGAGACGTCAAAAGATCACTGTCTATCATTACACAGGCGACAGGGACAGGAAACCCGAACGCAGGAGGCCACAAGGCAGAAAAGACGCTGGTTGAACTCCGATGCAAAGGTTCCTCACACCCGACCGTGTCCACGTCGCCAGCGTACCCGACTGGGCACAGTCACGCAGCCACGCGCTCTGTCACCGGAGCCCTCGTCTTGTCTGCACCCACGGCGGCGAAAAACCACTCCTCAGGTTAGGCCAGTTACTAGTCCATCATTCCCGCCTCCAGACGGAAAATTTAAAGACATCCGTTGCCGCTCCCACCAAGTAGTGACTCGGAACCACAGCTGTGGGCCCCCGGGTGTTCACAACAAGAGCTTACAGCCTTGTCCCGTCAACTCGTCCCACACGTCTCGCACCGCCAGGATAGACCACGCGGTTTCTCGGAACAGCAGCCAAATCTCCACTGCAACGCCACGCCGCGGTCTCATCGTACGACATTCTCTAATTCCCGATTTTAAAAACCGACCGACCGACCCGTCACTGCTAGGCAACCACCCGGCCATCCCCCCAAAGATCTTATTCCTTACAAAAGGCTAACAGGAAGCAACGACTCGAAGATCGATAAGACCAGACACGCAGCTAGAGGGGAATCTCAACAGAATCGTACGCAGCATAACTATAAAAATGAAAGAATCAATTAACGATGGAACGGAAGGACTCAGAACAATCTTAACAGCGCGATATTTGTTGAGAGCCGACATACGGCTCACCTACGATCTCTCCTTAAATAATTTGACACTAAAGTCATCAGTCGCTATGCAATGTTTATCCTTTTATTTGCTGATTTTGTTATTACGTTTGAAGAAAGCGCAAACTATGGAGGAAGGTTTCAGTTTGCCTTGGTGGAAAGCGAGCGGCTGAGCGGCCGCGTAGAGGTTCCGCCGTCCACGGGTGGTCTGTCTGTCACAATGGCTCTAGTGAAAGCAGGCGGAATTCGTGGGTGCTGCTTTTCGCTGAAACATCTGTATTAAGCCCCTGGCCGTCCATTTGTGCTACGAATGCGGTCTTCTCCTTTGAAAGGAGTTGCAGACTAGCCCCCAACCCAATTGCCTTATGTGACGAATTGACCATAGGGTGCGCAGAACACAGGAGAGAACGATATGGCGCCGCTAGCCTACCGTGGGAAAACTCGTTGCCTTACCTCCAGAATCTGGTTATCCAATCATGTGAATCTTCTCCGACACCCTGCCTTCTACATCTACATCCATACTCCGCAAGCCACCTGACGGTGTGTGGCGGAGGGTACCTTGAGTACCTCTATCTGTTCTCCCTTCTATTCCAGTCTCTTATTGTTCGTGGAAAGGACGATTGTCGGATGCCTCTGTGTGGGCTCTAATCTCTCTGATTTTTATCCTCGTGGTCTCTTCGCGAGATATACGTAGGAGGGAGCAATATACTGCTTGACTCCTCGGTGAAGGTATGTTCTCGAAACTTCAACCAAAGCCCGTACCGAACTACTGAGCGTCTCTCCTGCAGTCTTCCACTGGAGTTTATCTATCATCTCCGTAACGCTTTCGCGATTACTAAATGATCCTGTAACGAAGTGCGCTGCTCTCCGTTGGACCTTCTCTATCTCTTCTATCAACCCTATCTGGTACGGATCCCACACTGCTGAGCAGTATTCAAGCAGTGGGCGAACAAGCGTACTTTAACCTACTTCCTTTGTTTTCGGATTGCGTTTCCTTAGGGTTCTTCCAATGAATCTCAATCTGGCATCTGCTTTACCGACGATCAACTTTATATGATCATTCAATTTTAAATCACTCCTAATGCGTACTCCCAGATAATTTATGGAATTAACTGCTTCCAGTTGATGACCTGCTATATTGTAGCTAAATGATAAGGGATCTTTCTTTCTGTGTATTCGCAGCATATTACACTTGTCTACATTGAGATTAAATTGCCATTCCCTGCACGATGCGTCAATTCGCTGCAGATCCTCCTGCATTTCAGTACAATTTTCCATTGTTACAACCTCTCGATATACCCCAGCATCATCTGCAAAAAGCCTCAGTGAACTTCCGATGTCATCCACCAGGTCATTTATGTGTATTGTGAATAGCAGGGGTCCTATGACACTCCGCTGCGGCGCACCTGAAATCACTCTTACTTCGGAAGACTTCTCTCCATTGAGAATGACATGCTGCGTTCTGTTATCTAGGAACTCTTCAATCCAATCACACAATTGGTCTGATAGTCCATACGCTCTTACTTTGTTCATTAAACGACTGTGGGGAACTGTATCGAACGCCTTGCGGAAGTAAAGAAACACGGCATCTACCTGGGAACCTGTGTCTATGGCCCTCTGAGTCTCGTGGACGAATAGCGCGAGTTGGGTTTCACACGATCGTCTTTTTCGAAACCCATGCCTTGGCGCGGATGAATCGAACAATGAGTGGAACCTGGGCAGGAGTCAATACCAACGATTCGGCAATAGAAAACAAATTGATAAACTTAAGTTTGTCTTCAGTTCTGTGGATCTATCGGAATTTAATGCCGGAGAATAGTTCAGAATTGGAGTTCAACCGTTCCTCTGCGTCGTACTGAGGCCTAGAGCGGACGTTATAGAAATCGATAGCGCCGTCTTTAGAACTCGTCAGATGTTCCCGTCAGAGATAACTGCGTCAGCAGGAAGCGCCGGGCCCGTGTCAGCGCGTCAGGCGGTGCGGGGGCAGCAAAGCAAAGCGGCGCCGGAGTGGTTAGCGGGCCGGCGCTCATGAATACATTCAAGAGGCGGACAGGAATAGCGGAGCCGCGGCGGGCGGCCGTCGGCGATCGACCGGTGCTCAGCCTGGCCTGCCGGCCGCCCACCCAAACTCCACCCCCGGCCGCCAGACTTCGAGAGTCGTCCTGTCCCGTCCCGTCCGGACACCGGTCGAGGAGACTTTCACCCACCCACAACTTCCAGCGACTCGCCGGTAACAGAAAGCCGCCTGCCGACATAGTGAGCCGAAAGCTGGCGGCCCGCGATACTGTCCGGAATACGCAGTTCAGCTGCTGATGCTCGTTTCGTCTAGACGAGGGATTCCAAAGTGGTAGATTTCGACGACTTGGAGTCGATATAAACAACTGATTTTGGGGGTCGACGAGGTCTAAAAATCGACCCCTATTAAATTAACACAAGTTCTTATTTAAAACTTTCAAGATAGGTAGGTACTGTATTGTTTATGTTGTTACGTGTACTAAGAATAGTTAATATTTGTGTAGGAAATAGGATTGTTGTAGTAATGTAAAGTCTCAAGTTCGTACAAGATGAAAAACTCGGCAAGTCTGTGTGGACAAGTTAGTGCAAGATGAGTTCGAGCGTACGTCTTTCAGGCGCGTTTTGACTTGCTCTCTATTTGACGCTTACGCGATTTAACACGAACGAATTCATGATCAAGTCCAAACATGTTCCGGACCATTATGAATAAAGGGGTTGATCTTAAAAGTAGGTAATTTGGTCATGGGGGTCTGAGGTAACAGTTCACTTTGGAAAAGGGGTCACTTGTCCAAAATAGTTTGGGGATCCCTGGTCTACACGTTCTAAGACTTGATTCACACGCTGCGGTTTCTGCCGTACGGCTAATTGTAGACACTTAGATAGCTTAGATAGCTTTAAACGTATGTGATTACACACTACGGCAAGTGGCCTGAGCTTACTCCAGTCTATTTTTTAAAGCGATGTTTTACAGAATTTTCCCCGAGCACAGTGACACTGTGGTGGTTTAAGCAGGGTGATTCCATCGGCTGCTCTGTTAATTCCAGAATATGCCCTCAAGGTCGCTTACCTGGTACATTTGGTGTATGACACTTTTCAGTCACATTAACATGAGCTCCTGTCAGAAGCTTGAATAGCCACTTTCCGCTGCGAAACGTGTAACAAGAGGTTCTGGACGGTGCAGACAGGGATGTGGGATCCACGCTGATTGCAATGCCTTGGCCATCTGAGCTAGACTTCTCGGTTGAGTAATCATGGCATGTACAACGTGATAGAGATGGACCCACAGATCCTCGATTTAAGTCCAGGGAGTTTGATGGCCAGGGGAGTACGGTAAACAGGTTCTAGTGCTGAAACTTCATGGCAGATTAAAGCTGTGTGCCATACAGAGACTTGAACTCTGGACCTTTGCCTTTCGCGGGCAAGTACTCTACCATCTGAGCTACCCAAGCGCTACTGACGACCTGTCGTTACAGCTTCAGTTCCGCCAGTACCTCGTCTCTTACCTTCCAAACTTCACAAAAGCTCTCCTGCAGACCTTTTCAGAACTAGCACTCCTGGAAGAAAGGATACTGCGGAGACATGACTTAGCCATAGCCTGGGGGATTTTTCCAGAATGAAACTTTCATCCTGCCATAGTTCTCCCAGGTCTGCAGGAGAGCTTCTGTGAAGTTTGGAAGGTAGGAGACGAGGTACTAGCGGAATTGAAACTGTGACGACGGGTCGTGAGTCGTGCTTGCGTAGCTCAGATCGTAGAGCACTTGCCCGCGAATGGTCCCGATTTATTCTAGGTCCGGCACACAGTTTTAATCTGCCAGTAAGTTTGATATCAGCGCACATTCCGCTGCAGGGTGGAAGTGCAATTCTGGGAAAACGTCCTACTGCTCTTTGAAACACGCATATACACTGCGAACTGTGACACGTTGTGTTGTCGTGCTGGTAGATGTCATAGTGCCGAGGAAAAACAAATTACATGTAGGGCTGCCGGGGTTTGATGACCTCAGATGTTAAGTCCCATAGTGCTTAGAGCCATTTGTAGGGGTGAACATGATCCCCAAGGATAGATGCATACTTGTGTTGATCCATCGTACATTCCAGTATAATGAGATCACCCACGGAATGCCTCCGGCCTCAACCCTTCCGACGATCGTTGCAAAGTGTTTTCTTCCAAACATCTCGCGCGTTTCCTTTACGACATTTCATGCCGTACACGCCAACGCCCGCATCTCCGATGGAGCATAAAACGTGATTCATCTGACAAGATCTCTCGCCACTTAGTGGACGTCTAGTTTTCGTATTGGTGTGATAATTCCAGGCTTCATCGCCGATGCACAGCAATCAGCTTGGGTGCCTGAACCAGGCACCTGCTGCGGAAGTCCATACGCAGCAACGTTCGCTGAACGGTCGTTCAGGAGACGCTATTGGTAGCCCTCCTGGTTCTTCTAGGTGGTTAGTTGCTCAAAGATTGCACGTCCATTCACCCGTACACATAACTACAGCCGTTGTTCACCATTGACATCTATGGCCCGCGGTGCACTACAGTTGCTTCAGCGCCGGTTTCGGATAGCGCCATTTTGCCATGCATGGTATACTTTAACGACAGCGGTACGCGAAAGGTGTACAAATTTTAGCCGTTTCAATAATGCTAGCACCTTTGGTCCCAATGTGAATAACCATGTCATTTTGGACGTAAGATAAATCGCTCAGTTTCCGCATTACGACAGTGACTGCACTGTTCTCCGCATCCTCCCCAAAACGCTTTATACGCCGTCATTGGTAGTGCTGCCACGTGTTGTCGGTGAATAGTTATTGGATTTTGACGTCGAACATGGGCGGTGGTCCCATTAACTTGACGGGATCGTATATATGCGATCTTGAGAGTGGTGGAGCACATCCACGTGTCTTCCTACACAGACTCCCTAGGTGCCCTTCACGCTATTCATCACATGTATCCAGCAGAAAAGGATGTTTATCCGATCCACGACGCTTACAGAGGCAGGAAAAGTGATGTCATAATGCTGGGTACCAGGGAACGTGGGCATTCATGATAGTAAATCAGTCAAGAATGAATGCTTGGAAAATACAGTTTCTGAATGTGTTGCCTCAGTATAAGCCCCTAACTCGCTGTTGATGTACAGGATAGTGCGTCTACGGGAAGAGCAGTGCTTAGGGTTGAGGAACAACTTGCGGCCGTGGCGTTCCTCCTTCCGGCCGTTAGTGAGGGAGTGTCCGACCCCGGTAGCTGAGTGGTCAGCGCGACAGGCTGTCAATCCTAAGAGCCCGGGTTCGATTCCCGGCTGGGTCGGAGATTTTCTCCGCTCAGGGACTGGGTGTTGTTGTCCTAATCATCATCATTACATCCCCATCGACGCGCAAGTCGCCGAAGTGGCGTCAAATCGAAAGACTTGCGCCAGGCGAGCGGTCTACCCGACGGGAGGCCCTCGTCACACGACATTATTATTATTATTATTATTATTACTATTATTATTACTATTATTATTGAGGGAGTAAGTACTATTAACGCAGCTCTTAGGGCACTGTCCTCTGGGTCATGAATTCCTCCTTAGCAAGTATGCAGTTCTCGTGGTGTACAGACATCTGTACACCGTATTTTAACAGAATGAGTTTTGTACTGAGCCATGAGAGCTGCAACCAACTTAATAGCTGACCTGGCCTCTATTTCAGCAAAACAATGGATCGAATGTGGTCCGTGTTTTAGGATTCTGTGTGATGTGTGATCTCTTAATAGTATCTGGGGTAGATTATTTTGTATCCCGGACGGTAGCTTTATCTACTATTTGCCCATTGTTCGACTAGGCACAGTTCTGTTTCACTGTTATAGCTCTTGCGTAATTAGTCTGTGGTAGTCTACTTTAATCAAAAAGTACCTTGAGGTCTGAGTGACCCGTAACGTCGTTTAATCAGCCATCATTACGAAGCGTTAAATACTCCGCCAGTCCTCAGTTCCCCATGGAAGTCTGCTGCATTCTCAGTTTATATCGGACGTGATTCTGGAACACCCTATATAGGGCATTGGCCTCTCTGACGATCGCAGCCAAATCGTTACGATTTTCTAGACCACCTTACCCCCCCCCCCTATCTTTTTCAAGGCATCATCCAGGCATCGTTTCCTGTGGTCTCCCTTTGCACCTTCTGCCATTGCATTTCCTCTGTAGACCTATCTAGATCTATACTCTTGCATTCACTCTATATGGCCCAACCACCTTAGTCTGTCGCTCTTGATTTCCGAAATTAGATCAGCATAAATTTATAGTTCTTGGAATTCTTTATTTTTCCGCATTCTCCATTGTCCTGCCTCACTTACTGCAACAGAAATCTTCCTTAATATTTTCCTCTCCATCTTCTCACGAACTCCTCTGCTACAGTGGTTGTCTTGAGTCGCATATTGCCACTGGCCTTATAACTTTTCGATAAACAGTCACCACTTATTTTCTGATCAGGCCACGCGAATGACTAATCTTAATCAGGACCCAGTAAGCTATACTTCCCGCGGCAATCCTTGCCTTTGTTTCTTCACTTATTCTGTTCTCAATCAACAGAGCTCTCAAGTACTGGAACTTCGCACATGTCTCATATTCGACCCCATTCAAGTTGCTGTCTTTGTAAATACTATGTTCTGGTTTCGTTTATTCTGAGCACAAACCCTACCTCCTTTTCTAGTCTGCCACACCCTTCTTCCAGTCATTTCAATCTCCCACACAGCGTACAAGCATATACGTGATTTTTAAGCATATTACAAATTTGCTTTCCCTTAGGGCCAAAATTGTCAATTGCTTTGCAATTAATGAAATTCTATCATCCAGGAAACAGCTTGAAACATTGTCATATATTGAAAATTATTGAACCAGCTGAAATATTTACTGTTCTTCCTTGATTACCGGAATACTTGCAACCAATTTTTCAGTAATTGCGTATCGCATTGGCTTTGATATGTATAAAGTGCATTCTAAAAGAAAAACACAGACTGCAGTAGAAAGAAAACCGATGAAGTGATAGTAATGCCATTGCCTGCGGAAGAAGGCGTGATCCGTGTAAGAGTGCTGAGGTCACAAACTCGCAGCTAGGACACCAGCGCACACCCGAGTCACGACAGCAAACACGTGCACTACTCCACCGTCGACTCTCAGTAGGACCGAGAACAGAGAAATGGAGGCTTCAGAAGAACAGAGAGGTTTAGTGCGTTTCCTTAAAGGGGAAGCAGTCCAGGGAACGGAAATTCCTCCAAGTTTGGCAAGAGTGTAGAGAGACGACTGCATGTTCGTTCAAACCCCCCGACTCCCAGTCTGACATCTGGGGCAATGGCGGCCATCGTAACTACCTGGTCTCCAGTGAAGAGGCCACCCGTATCGGTAATACGATGTGGCGATCCAGGTCGTGCGTTGTCGACATTCGTTCTTACTTAATCTGCTTGTGTCGCACCTTTACCCTTGCAACGGAGATGAAGTATTCTTCACGGACCTGTACTATTCTTTGATGAAATTCCATTAGCCGTAGTCCTTCCGCTTTAAGAAAACGCACTACACCCCTTTACTCTCCTTTCGAAGCCTCCAGTTCCCCGTTCTCAGCATTGCTGAGTGCAGTGGACGGTCGACGGGTGCAGGTACTCGCTTTGCAGTCACGTGGGTGTGCGCCCATGTCTCTCTAGCGGCGAGTTTGGGGCCTCAGCGCTCTCCTAATAAACACGCCTTGTTTCGTATGCAGTGACATTACGATCCCTTCAGCGGTTTTAATTTTACAAACAGCTTGTTTCTTTTTGAGTGCACCTTATACATGTCAAAGGCTACGCGAACACCCAACGATTGAAAAATCCGTTGCCAAGCGAAGTCAGAACTCCGGTCTTACTTAAAATTAGAAGCAAATTTCTGGTGCACTTTGCGACTCGTCTAGAGACACGTGTATTGTACGTTCATCTCGGATTTTTACACGAGTTATGCAGGACATGGACTGACGGCTGCCTGCAGACGGTTCTTGTCTCGACAACAGCTGTCAGCCTTGAGGCGTTGGCGAGTTGCTGACGATACGGCGATCTGTTTTCGAACAACGCACTGCACTGCTGCTTGCGTGCTACATTGACCGCCACGAAAAACACTTCAATTTCTCTAGAAAAATGTTTTGTGAAAGTGTCAAACTTTTTTTGAAATGATTTTTCTAGAAGTAAGAAGCAAAACATTACGAAAACATCTGGGCGCATCTTCAAATGAAACTCGGTCATGTACAGTAAATGACGCGCCAATAGGGAATTTAAAATTCAGAGACGCGTCAAAGCTGTCACCAATGCAAATTTTCCTTTTTCATAGACAAATGGTAAACTTAACGTTTGGCTGTTCAGTGGCCATGCCTGTTTGACTCATACAGTTCTAGTGGATACTAACATTGTATGTATGGGTAGTCACATTGTATGTGACTCGAGCGCCTCAGCTTGTGGTAGATGTAATATTTTTTACGTAATATAATCCAAGCAAGTCCTTTTTCTGGACACGATACATTTAGCAATATCGAAACCTAGGTAAAGTCTAAAAATAAATAACTAAATTCAGGCAACTGATTGACTGTGTATTTTGGAAATGGTAAACTGTGATTTCGTCGTGCGTCATGGGTGGAGCTGCCCTCGTGGGGACGGAAGACTGGCACGACTACTTCTACCATGTTTTTGCGTTGGGCATTGCCGGCGGAATCTATGCACCAATGTGTTAGACGTACCTCTTCCCACAGCTCGGTAATGGCTGAGCAAGTAAGCGACAGAAAAAGATTCATGACGTCATTTCGGCACGGTACTAAAAGATCGTATCTATCTTCGTTGAAAGCTCAGCTAAGACTGTCGCAGCCAACCAACGGCCGTGGGGAGCAGAGCCAGAAGTTGTTGCGAAGTTGACTGTCCCCCAGCGATTTGCGGTAGCACGCGGTACTAAAATGCTTTGTCCACATCCCCGTGCTCATAAACGAAGATAGGTATCAGTGTCCCTTCCAGATCACTTTCCCTAACCTTCAGCTACATTTCCTACAATGTAATTTTTGGGCTGAACGTAGAAAACAAAGTTACATGCACTTGGACTTCACCAGTACAATGCGTGCTAAATAAATGCACTTGCTTGATTAATTACATTATTTGATAACGACCATGATAAACAAGAGGTGTCCGTTATAGAACTGTTAACCCTAAAATATGTAATAAAAGAAAATATCACACTCTGTAACGAATACTTCGTTCAAAACCGATGAAAAATGTTGCGATGGGAAAAACCCCTGACCTGAATAACGAGAGTTTCACTTTTCAAAGAAAAAGTAATCCTTTTATCAAGGAACTGCATTAGATTTCATTTACATAAGAATCTTTTCACAACAAAGAAAATCGAGAAACCTATTTCTAGCTGCCGGATACGTCAGGAGTAAACAGCAGCCACGGCGCAGAGCATTTTTCGTCAATGTGTCAGTCGATAAGCCCACTTTCAGCACTGCGTGGGGGCGTCGCGTGTCAAGTTTCAGCAACTAGAGTGGTGGGACACTTCACATTAGGGAGGTCCGTATTTATGCGCTGATAACGCGAGGCGTGCACCACGACCTTGTACTGTGGGCAGGCAGGTCCTCTTGAGCTCTGAAAGCCCGTCTTCACTGTGTTTAAAACTTAGCAGCTGCTAAATAGTAACGCCAGGAATACGTTACTGGCCATTAAAGCTGCAATATCAGGGGACTCGAATGTCACTTATTGCTCGTATGCAACATAGATGGAAAAAGGTATGTCAACATTATGTTGGTGATACAGGAGTTGACGCCGCATTTTGAAAACATTGTAATGTATTCAATTACTTTTGGTTTTTAAATTTCTTACTAAATATTTATTTTTAAATGAATTCTTCTTTAAATGTAACCCAAAAAAGTGTCTCAGTAGTGGATGTCACTTCCCCAGATGAGTCATACTGTTTTTCCAGGTTCAGGATGTGACATTACACACCAATATCTCTGAAAAGTTTGTTGTGAAAGTCAACATTAATTAATGAATTTGCATTTTAATGTTTTTTTATTGTGGGTACAAAATACCCCTATCCCCCGTTGGTAATACACGTTATTGAAAGTTGGTAGATATTGCTCAACGATGTTTTCATGTTCTGGACCCTACTTACATATCAGTATCTCTTTAAAAACTATGTTGTTTACATTAACCAATTACCGAGTTTTGTTTTTCATTTTTTAAGGTGTGGGTAAAGTACCGCCTCCCCCTCTGATGATGCGAATTATGGAAAATGCTTTGGTATTGCTAGGGTTAAGCAAAGTCGAACTGAATCTGGATGACAGATAAGGGTGCGTCATTCCATGCTGCTTCATCTCTGCCAGAGTTCACCAAACAAACTGCTTGGCATTTCGTAGCGCGCCAGTCTCCCGGCGACTCATGCCCATATGTTTCCGGTGGGAGACAAATTAGAGAAATTGCTGGCCGGGGCAACAACTGTCGATCACCTTCTGCGTCGAGACAGACCACAACAGCACGAGCAACATGCACTCTTGCAATATCTTGTTGGAAACGACGTCACGGAGATTTCGAAGGTGAGGCATAGCTATCGTCCTTAACAAGTCAGTAAATGTAATACCTGCTGTCCTGACTACGGGCTGTGCGAAAAAGATGTGGTCGTATAATAAACCAAGGGTCCGCAGCTCGTGGTCGTGAGGTAGCGTTCTCGCTTCCCGCGCCCGGGTTCCCGGGTTCAATTTTCTGACTCGTGATGACTGGGTGTTGTGTGATGTCCTTAGGTTAGTTAGGTTTAAGTAGTTCTAAGTTCTAGGGGACTGATGACCATTGATGTTAAGTCCCATCTGCTACGAGAATTAATCCTACGAGAATTAGTCATTCTAAAAATGTCATAACAGAATATAAAATAGTCTTATTCTCAGTTTTGTTTCATAGAACCTATTTAACGCCACTTACGAGAAATATCAATTTAGTTTGTTTAGTTTACCAACCTATATTATATTGAAGTTATAATGCCTAAAAGTTGTATTTTCGAAAAATATTAAATTTCTTTTGCCATGTTCGTAAATATCTTTTATCCCCATAATATTTTCAAAGTATTTTCATGGGTGAAACACGTAAACTAATTTTGATTTCTTAGATATTAAAAGCCGAATCTGAACAGCATTAACTTCAAAGTTTTGGAAGCCCCAGAACAAAATGAATATACACTGTAATTCTGGCACCAAAGGCATACAGTTCTTCTTCAGTATTTAGACTGTGCCGAAGTACAGTTCAGGAGACGCGCTACATCAGGAGACGCGCTATGTAGCACTACTACTGCTACTACTACTACTACTACTACAACACACAACGTTTTGTCACGCAAACTATGACTTCAATTGTTATGGAAAATATTGGTGGTGTCTACTGAATAGCAATAAGTGGAAATAAAAAGTGGATACGTAAAAAATTAGTGAATTATACTTGTGATTGCTGTAACGCAGTCTTCGATTCATATCAACGTTCTTGAAGATTATAAATTCCAGACCTGCCCAGACGCTGACGGCAAATGAGAGAAAAGTAAATTTTATGACGAATAGGTTTACTCTTAACTAATCTCTGCAAATACTTTTAGTCACAGGTCTGCAATAGATGTGGACTTCTGATATACCTTGACAAATGTTAGCTGGAAACTTAATCTCGTGTTGGGTACCTATTCTACATTTACATATGTGCTCCGCAAGCCACAGACGGTGCATTGCGAGAGTACCCTGTACCAGTACTGGTCATTCCCTTTCATATTCCACTCGCAAACTGAGCGAATGAAAAACGACTGTATGCCGCCGTACGAGCCCTAATTTCTCTTGTTTTCATGACTCGTACGCGAAATATACGTTGGCGGCAGTAGAATATTATTCTGTACTCAGCTTAAAGTGTCTGTTCCCTAAATTTCCTGTAGAGTGTTTGTAAGAACGTAACCCACTTGAGTTCACGAAGCATTTCCTTAATACTTGCGTGCTGATGGAACATACCGGCAGCAACTCTAGCAGCACGCTTCTAAATTAATTCGACATCCTCCTCTAATCGAACCTAATTGTAATCTCAAACACTCGAACAGAACTCAAGAATGGGTCGCACAAGTGTTCCGTACGAGGTCACATTGATAGATGAGCTACACTTCAGCAAAATCCTCCCAATGAACCGAAGTAGACCATTCGACTTCCTTGCCACCAATCTGACGTGCTCGTTCTATTTCATGTGTTACCAACGTTACACCTAGATATTTAATCGACGTGACTGTCAAGCAGCACTCTACTAATACGGTAGTCGAACATCACAGGCTTGTTTCTGCTACTCATATGATTTAACTTACGTTTTTCTACCTTTAGAGCAAGCTGCAATTAACAACATTAGAAGTTTTATCGAAGTCATATTGTATTCTTCTACAGTCACTCACCGACAACTTCGTGCTCACGACAACATAATCAGCAAGTAGGCACAGACTGTTGTTCAGATTATTTGTATGTGTAGATAATAAGAGCGGTCCAGTCACTAGGGCACTCTTAACGATACCCTTGTCCCTCAACACAAGCCGCTCACGACGAGATGCTTGGCTCTATTACTTCGAGCCACTCCCATGTCTGGGAACCTAGTCCGTATGCTCCTATCTTCGTTAAGAGTGCAGTATGGCACTGTCTAAAATGCTTACTGGAAATCTTGGAATACCAAATCTTCCTGTTGCCATTATTTCATTGTTCGCAGGATATGGTAGAGAGAATGGCAATCTGAGTTTCGCACAAGCGGTGCTTTGTAATTCCGTGCTGATTGGTGAACAGACGAAATTTATTCTATTGGAACTGAGAATATATTAAAGAATTCTGTAGCAAACCGATGTTAAGGATATTGTTCTGTAATTTTGCGGGCCCCTTCCTTTATCCTTCCAGTATAGAGAAGTCACTTGTGCTTCTTTCCAGTCGCTTGGAACTTTGTGCTGGGCGAGAGATTCGCGACGAATGCAGTCTGTTGGAGGCTAATGCCGTGGAGTACTCTCTGTAAAACCGAATTAGGATTCCATCCGGGCCTGGCGACTTATTTGTTTTCAACTCATATTTGCACGCCATACCATACGGATTTAGTCTGTTTTCATTCTGCTCGGAGCCTCCTCCACATGGATACGTCCATCATGATGTGCTATGCCAAACCAGGACTGTGCGAAAGAGGCGATGTGGTGCCATCCTTTTGTGCAATGCAGTGTTGTGGTCATTCGCTCCACTTTCAACTTGTCTGCCTCTTGCCGCTTCAAGGGAAGCCTCTCCAACGGTCGCCGTGCTGACAGTATGTGGTGCTCACTAGTCGGCGCGCTTTCCCCGAAGATATTTGTTTTGGGCGCCTCTTTCCTGAGCGGCACCCGTGCAATCTTCGATCCACACACGCATAACAGACGCGAGCCCCCAACCGACGCGAGCAGCATTATTGTGGAATGGTAGGCCGCCATCTACCGCTGCCGAATTCTGACACGTACTGCTAGAAGACCTTGCTCCTTCTCACGCGAGGCGTGACACGATATTCCCACAACCAACCAATATTTAAATAAAACTTTGAAATGCAAAACACCTTCCGTACTCTTTCCTTATACAAGGAATGTAAATGCCGTTACTCGTGTACGTACTTGCGGTTGCGGATGCAGTGAGATGCAAAACACCTGAGCGTCCAAGAATTAAGTGCACTTCAATCCACTTTGCAAGACCACGATGGGAGCATGACAAACTTCAATTTTAATGGACAGCAGTGTGGTTGAAAACTGATCGTCTGGTAATCAGCTGTTGACTCTTCAATGAACCAAAGCGTTAACAAAAGTAACGTTATCAGATTTATTTTGTTGATATTTGCGTATCTGGAAACTTGCACAAGTAAATGAAGGCGAAACTTTTTTAGGCCCAGAGGAGCAAAACATCTCCTTATGGATGTGCTTAAAATTGGCTGAAGGCTGTTTGTATAAGAAAGAGCAACGTGTCTTGCGTCCATCTACATGTATGTACATAGTAAGCCACCTAACGGTACGGGGAAGAGTGTACTTTACACCACTATCAATCATTTCCTTTCCTGTTCCACTAGCAAATACAGCGAACGAATAGTGACTGTCTATACGCCGCCGTATGAGTGCTAATTTCTCGTATCTTATTCATGGTCCTTAGGCGCAATGTATCTTGGAGGCAGTAGAATCGTTCTGCAGTCAGCTTAAAATGCCGGTGCTCTAAATTTTCTTAATAGTGTTCCTCGAAGGAACTGTCACCTTCCCTCCAGCTATTCCAATTTGCGTTTCCAAAGCATGTATGTAACACCTGCGTGTTCGTATCTACCATTTACAAATCTAGTAGACTGCTTCTGAATTACTTTGATGTTTTGCGTTAATCCGACCTGATGTTGATCCCGAACAGTCGAGCAGTACTCAAGAATAGGTCGGACTTGGGTCTTGTAAACAGTATCCTTTACAGATGAGCCACACTTTCTTAAATTCTCCCAATAAACCGAAGTGGACCATTCACCTTCCCTGCCACAACCCCCATACGCTCGTTTAATTTCATATGGCTTCGCAGCGTCAGTGCAGATATTTAAACGACGTGACTGTCAAGCAGAACGCCACTAATGCAGTATCAGAACATTGAGTTTGTTTTTCCTACTCATCTGCATAGACTTAGATTTTTCTACATTTATACCTAGCTGGAGTCATTGCACCAACTAGAAATTTTGTCGAAGTCCTCCAGTCACTCAACTTTGAACCCTTCCAGTACACCACATCGTCATCAGGGAACAACCGCAGACTGCTGTCAACTCTGTTCGCCAGATCATTTATGAATGTATGTATAGTCATGGGCAGTGCGTTTTTCCCATTGAGGGACGTCCGCTAATTGAAAGAGAAGTCGAAAGCGTCTAGTGCAAACATGCCTGAACTGAAAGTTCCGTTCTTAATATTCGCGATAAAGAGTGTAGTTGAATACTAGTATGAAAAATGATAGATGCTCTTCGTGACAAGTTAAACGGTGTTTCGGACCAGGATTCTGCCTGATAGTAGAGATCAGAATCGGAGCAAGTCAATCTCCGATGTTGAGGATTGCATATATTAGAAACAAAGACGCCGCTCATACATCAGTGCTGTACTGGCTTCCTTCCTTCCTTCCTGCTTGCTACCGTTCCGCGAATATGACGAGTCTGAGGACTGTGGAGAAGTGTAGGGCTAGTCGTGGCGTAGTATGCAAGTAGAGTGCACGATCCTGCAGTTGTAAAGTAGCACTGACAGAGCGAAGATAACCAACTCTTAGCATCAGATCATGTTTTTTTCCGAAACTGTGGAGGGTGTACGACGAAAAGTGACGCAGTGTACACAATTAAAAATGTGCTCCATAACACGTTCGATGCTAGTCCGCGCTTCAGACAAAAGCGTGCAGAGTTAGACCATTGCAAACTAAAATGTTGTATTCTTGTTTATTCCACCTACTGTATGAGAAAACACACGTATTCCGTCTTAGAGAAACAGGGGGTAACTTACTTTTTACTAAAAAGCGCGCTATTTCTTCCTTCTTTGATTACAGCAGCTTGGGTTTAGGAGCTAATATCCAACCGTATAGCTTATCACTCATTTGTCACTTCTACGAAGACTGCTATAAATTTATTGTAATAACCGATTACCATTTAAAAGGAGACACTTCACCCTTGTCTCCTTTTCTTGTATTGTCGTCACTGACTCGGTGTCAGAAGTAAGGTGCGCGCGCGCCTTTCAACGTAATTCTTGGTGATTCTCGGAGCAGAAATTATACACTGATATAAATTCATAGCAGTCTTTGAAAAGTGTAATATATATAACGGGAAATAAACCTACGCTTCCGTCACCACTCGGCATCCCATGCAAGACGTGATGAGCAATATTTGTTTGGGCTGGCCCCAATCTACACGTCACAAAAATGAATATATACCTAACGGTTGTGTCTCACGTTTTGTCATTTGCAGATTTCGTTTTTGTGATGTGTAGATTGGGGCCAGCCCAAATAAATATTTCTCATCACGTCCTGCATGGGATGCCGAGTAGTGACGGAAGCGTCGGTTTATTTCCCGTTACAAACAAAATGACTTTTAAAGCGGAATTTTACGTGCACATTCGATGGAGCGGTCCCAAATAGTTCTAAGGCGATACTCTGTTTAGAGGTATGTATTTAGAGACTGTAGAACAGGAAGAATGAGTACTCCGGCAACTACTGAGCATCACTGCTGCATGTTGTTAGCAATCGGCGTCGCCCACGTCGGTGCTGTCGTTGCTGGAATACTGGTTACTCTTTGTTTCACAGTCGCTCTCTAAATACTTACTGCTAAACCGAATATCACATTCCACTAATCTGGACCACTCTATCGAATGGGCACGTAAAATTCAGCTCTAAAAACGACTGGTTAGAACGGGAAACAAACAAACGCTTTCCGTCGACATTGGGCATCGCAGGAAAAGCGTAAAGCAGTATGCGTTCGGGCTAACTACAGCTACACATTGCAAAAATGAAATCAGACATACGTGCTAATATAGTAGAGACAATCTCGTAACAAGTCTTAAGGAGTAAAACGCTGTACATATATGTTCAAATGGTTCTGAGCACTATGGGACTACACATCTGAGGTCATCAGTCCCACAGAACTTAGAACTACTTAAACCTAACTAACCTAAGGGCATCACAAACATCCATGCCCGAGGCAGGATTCGAACCTGCGACCGAAGCAGCAGCGCGGTTCCGGACTGAAGCGCCTAGAACGGCCAGCCACACTTGAACGCTACCATCAGCTCCTACCAACTGAAGTCGGGACTAACCTGACCAGGCCACGGTTTTCCAATCTTCTAGAGTCCAACCGAAATGGTCACGAGCCCAGGAGAGGTGCTGCAGGCGATGTCGTGCTGTTAGCAAAGGCACTTGAATCGATCTGCTACCATACCCCATTAACGCCAAATTTCGCTGCTGTCCTAATGGATACGTTCTTCGTGCGTCCCACATCGATTTTTGTGACTATTTCAGGCAGTGTTGCTTGTCAACACTGGCAGCTCTACGCGGCGCCGCTGCTGTCGGTCGTCACGTGATGGCCGTCGGCCACTGGGTTGTCTGTAGTGAGAGGTAACACCTGATATTTGGTATTTCGCCACGCTCTTGACACTGGATCTCCATCTCCGTAATGAAATATCCTATGCATCTATCTCCAACTACCATTCGCGTTCAAAGTCTGTTACTTCCCGTCGCGCAAAAACTTTTCCCATGAATCACCTGAGTACACAAATGATAACTCCAGCAATGCACTGTCCTATTATAACTCGTGAACGCGATAGTACTGCCAGCTGTACATGAGAACATCGCTGTCTTATACTTTCATCACATCAGTGTAGAGCTCATTTCTCATCTCTGTCTGAAAGTACTCCTCCCACATCCTTCCCAGGGGGCCATCTTATTATTTCCCCTCAATTGCTTCATCTTATTTCTTCTCATTAAGGACAATGTATTGAGTTCTTTCTGCTGGAAAGTCGTAAATTCAATCTCATAGCTGATCCGATACTGCGTAAGTTCACATTTTGCTAACTGATGCAGTGCTGATACTGAGTGTGTTTAGCATGTTTTAGTAATGCTTTGGGTCTGGAACTAGAGTGGGGAAATAGGGAATGATAAAAATTACGTGGGTGTGATAAAGACGAGGCTGGCCACTGTAGACAAGAGGCGCTATCTCCACCGGCAGCAGGTGGTCCCACCTGATCCGCTGGGCAGTCCAGGCGCTGAAGGTCGCCTGCTTCCTGGCGCCCTGCACGGCGACGCGTTCTCTCCCCCCCCCCCCCCTTTCTGATGCCGCTGTTAATGAGACCATCAGACCACCACATTTCCGTACGTATCAGATCATCTTGAGGGACACTGTCATCTCAAACAAATGCCTGACTGCAGCCATTTGTAATGATATGGCGTAGAATGGTCGTTTAGGCTGCGTCGTAGGTAAAGCACTTGACAGAGTTAGCTTCTGTTACGCCGGTGCCATTTGTTAAGTTATATATAAAAAAATTATATATATTTTTAATTTATCAGCATGAATTTTTCTTTTGTTGGAGCATGATTCTTTCTTTCGGGGATATTATCTTTTATTATCACTTTTACTTACGTGAATAAGTAAATATGAGACGGGTTCTTGAAGGGCCGCTGTTATTCATGTACCAACTTTAGATTTTGAACGTGATGACTAAAATACAGTTGCCGTTAACTGAATTGAATGTAATTGTGTTAATTTCTGTTTATTGATTGCAAAGCAAGGCTCGAGAGAATTTAGATTGTTGCCCTGGAGCGGCCAAGATAAAACTTACTGAACTCGTGGAATCTGTAGAATTTAAAAAAATGGACTTCAACGTAAATTAATTATCTGTTGTAATTAAGAAAGGTCCTTATAACGAAATCTCTCGCACTTAGTTACTGTTAACACACACACACACACACACACACACACACACACACACACACACACACACACACACATTAATACTTCGGCGCGTAAAGGCCGACCAGAGGCTGCATCGGAAGATGAGCTTCCCGCAACGCAAATTACTGAAAAAATGCTTATTAAAAATAATTAGCCACTGCGAGCATTTGAGGTGACAACTATTACAAGGAAATTCATTTTTTGATAAAATAATTATTTTATTTTAGCATAAGACAGAATAACTCACATAAAATATGTGTAGCCGCTCAATGGCTGCCTTCCGTACCGCAAAACAAAACAGTGCGTCTACCGTAAAATACGTCCTTCCTCCTCGACCGTACAATCGCGTCTCTTTCGATCCTTTATTATTTTCATAGACATTAAATAAAGATGCTACTCGTAAATTATTGCTGCATATCAGTTGTTTCGAGAACTAATTATATTCATAAAATACGTTAACTACGGTTTACAACCGATAAAAATGTCAATGTTTATGTGACGTACCGTCACACTTTGTTGGTCGGATACTATGAAAATGCTTACTAAACTCACGCGACTCATCCTAGGATGTTTAAAGCTTCTGGGGCCTTTACCAAATCTCTATATATATAAATCGCAATATACTCACTGGCTCATCGCCCAGCCAAACCGCTGAGGATAGAAACACGAAAATTGTAGATGATGTGGATCTTATACTTTGGATTTTCCGAAATTCCAACCCCAAGGGCGTGAAAAAAGGGCTGAATCTCTTTTTGTTTTGAAAAATGTCGCTATTAAGGCAATTTTGAAGCTAGACCTACGAAAATTGGTATTTGGCCTCTCGGTCAGAAATAAATATATACGTGTTTCAGCATTTAAGGAAAACTTAATCTAATGGGGGTGTAACAGTAGGTAGAAACCTTTTGAAAATATATCAGCATTGAAGAACTACTAAACTATTTTTGATGCTGTATCTATGAACATTCGTACTTCTCGGTTACAAATAAAATAAAATACGTGTTCCGGTGTTTTTGGAAATTGAATCTGTAAGGGAATGAATAGGGAATGAGATTTTTATGAAACTTTTTTATTAAGAAAGCATTTTTGAAGCTAAAATTGAAAACTTACATTTGGCTCCTCAGTTAGAAATAAAAAATATTTCACTGGTTTTGAAAATTCAACTCCTAATACGGGTGAAATAGGGTCATGCAGATTCACTGACTCATTATCGCCCAGCCCAAACCGCTAAGGATAGAAACGTCAAGTTCGGAATGGTGTGCATCTTATCTTTAAGAAGGGATTGTTCGAAATTTCACTCCTAAGAGGATGAAATAGACGGTGAAGATTTTTTTGAAATTCTATTAAGGCAATTCTGAAGATAGACCTACGAAACCTGTTATTTGGTTTCTCTGTCAGGAAATAAAAATACGTGTTTTAGCATTTCTGGAAATTCAACCTCCAAGGGGGTAAAACAGTGGTCAAAGCTTTTTGAAAATAAGTAATTACTAAACAACTACTAAAGGATTTTCAAGACTACATTTATGACGGTTAGTATTTGACTTCTCGGTCAAAAATAAAAAAAAAAGTGTTTAAGTGTTTCTGGAAATTCAACCCTTGAGTGAGTGCAATAGGGATGAAAATTTTTAAGAAAATATGTAGTTACATTAAAAAGTTTTTAAAGCTAGATTTATGAAAATTGGCATTTAAATTCTCGGTTAGGTATAAAGAAATGTTTGTTAAGAGATGAAAGTTGCTATGGAAATAGATCCACAAGAATGCAAAAGGCATGATTAACAAAAACTGTGGACTCCAGCTGCCAGAATCGCCTTTTGGTCGGAAGTACATTCAGAAAAGACTCTGTTTAAATGGCCTTAATTAGCGTGAAAAGCGTAGGTGTTGCAATTCGTAAACAACATAAAAATTCGATTAAATAAAAACTAATAAATCTATGCAGGCCATTTGGTCTGCGGGAGCGAAGCAGTGGGCACTAAGCTAGCAGTACAATATACCTCGTGGAAAATTTACCGAATAGAACAATGTGGCTTGTAGGACCTTTTCCAAATAGGACGAAGAGTATAAGACAATGGCGTATCAGCCGTAAGCCGGCAAAGTATCGATTAAAGTCGGCAGAATCCTGGCTCGATGTAATATTAAATGCGTGCACTGTTCGGTACGGTGAAAGAACACTTGGGGCTCCGTAAACCGGGTATTTATCGTATTCTATGTAAATTCGGTAAGCTATACATGGAGCAAACTGTGAGGATAATCGAAGAAAGATGCAAGGAGCATAGAAAACATAATGAACTTAAACAACCAAGAAAACCTGCGGTTGAAGGACATTGCATGGCTATAGGGTACTCAGTGAAGCATGAAGAAACAAGAGTGTTATGACAGACCTCGTCGTTTTGGACTGTGTTCTGGAGGAAGCCATTGAAATTAGAATGGCCGACGGGCTGACCAACAGACACAGTGGCCACACCGTAAGCAAAATTTGGGACCCAGCGCTCAGCCAACTAAACTCACAGGGCCGTCGAGAGCCGCTTCGTAGCCCGACGGGGGCTACAGAAGCACCGAGGGTCCGGGGATCGCGCCCAACCTTCGGTGATGCCGGCCCCCCCCCCCCCCCCCCAAAATCCCCCACCTGCTCCACCCCACCCCCACCTGCTCCACCCCACCCGCCAAATGTGAAGTACTGCAACTGTCGACAGAATGTATTACAAAGTTGCTGATTCCCTGTCAACAGAATGGTGAAACTAGGGAAAAAGTTTCGCGACCCGTTTTCCCCCTCAGGTCATTACGAAGTGGACCATTAATTATCACGAAGGGAGCACGGATTTATAACAACCGATGACTTCGTAATGATAGTCGAGCAGTGATTAAATACTTCGTAAAGAAAGGTATGAAAGGAAAGGAAATTAATGCCGATTTTCAGAAAACACATCAGGGACTATTATCCTTCATGTTCAACCCCTGTCAAGTGGACGTATGAGTGTAAATTTGGTTATTGTAAATATGCATAAAATTGTCATGGAGTACCGATGACTGAAAGTTCGATAAATTGCCGAAGGTGTTGGAACGTCATCTGAATGGGCATGACATTTTGACAATGGAATTTTATAAGGAAGTTAGCTGCTAGATTGTTGCCGCAAGCCTTAATGCAAGATCAGAAATGCATCAGGACGGCAATATCCGAACAATGTTGAGTCCATTTTCAGAGCAACCAATAAGAATTGTTTTCCTGTTAGTGACCAAAGATGAAATTTTGTCCACGTAGGCCAGAGACAAAATAGTCAACACAGTGGCAACATGTTTATTCACCACCACTAACACCGAAAGCAAACACGGCACGGTCAGTCCCAAAGGTTGTGGCGTCACTTTCCTGAGGTGTGAAAGGGATTCTGCTGATGGATTATATTCCCACTGGTCAAACAATTACGGGACAATACTACACTAACCTCCTGGACCAACTACAGCAAAAGGTAAGCGAAAAAAAGGCCAGTTTTGTCAAGGAAGAGAGTCCTCTTTCATCAAAACAGTTCGTAGTCACACAAGTGTCGTTGCCACGGGAAAAATGCGAGGCGCGTTCAGCTAGTAACGCAACACTTACTTACTCTCGGCCAGTTTCGGTTGAAATAAGGAATATTTTGTTGGACTTCGTGGAATTTTGACTCTTCAGCTCCTATAGCTTCATGAAATTCAGATACGTGACGGCGCTAAGCGTATCCTTCAAAATGGCGTCTGTACCCGAGATGCGCTCCAAGCAGAGAGCTGTTCCGTTACTCACGCAGTTACTCACAGGCGCTTGCAGAATGTCTACGGAAACGTGGCAGTGAACAAAAGCACGATGAGTCGTTGGGCGAGGCGTCTGTAATCATCGAAAGAACGTCGCGCAAACCTGTCCCGTCTCTCGTGTGCCGGGCGGCCGCACACAGCTGCGACTCCTCCTGTGTGCAATGGCGGATGTTGTCAAATTGCTGCGCGTTACGAGATCAATCGTGACACGTTTTTGTCCAACATCGTCACAGGTGATGCATCACGGGTTCTTCACTTCGAACCAGAAACAAAACGGCAATACATGGAGTGGCGCCAGACCTATATCATTGACGTCGGTTTGCAGTAGGGTTTTGGAGCATATACTGTATTCAAACATTATGAATCACCTCGAAGGGAACGATATATTGATACGTAATCAGCATGGTTTCAGAAAACATCGTTCTTGTGCAACGCAGCTAGCTCTTTATTCGCACGAAGTAATGGCCGCTATCGACAGGGGATCTCAAGTTGATTCCGTATTTCTAGATTTCCGGAAAGTTTTTGACACCGTTCCTCACAAGCGACTTATCAAGCTGCGGGGCCTATGGGGTATCGTCTCAGTTGTGAGACTGGATTCGTGATTTCCTGTCAGGAAGGTCGCAGTTCGTAGTAATAGACGGCAAATCATCGAGTAAAACTGAAGTGATATCAGGTGTCCCCCAGGGAAGCGTCCTGGGACCTCTGCTGTTCCTGATCTATATAAATGACCTGGGTGACAATCTGAGCAGTTCTCTTAGGTTGTTCGCAGATGATACTGTAATTTACCGTCTAGTAAGGTCATCCGAAGACCAGTATCAGCTGCAAAGCGATTTAGAAAAGATTGCTGTATGGTGTGGGAGGTGGCAGTTGACGCTAAATAACGAAAAGTGTGAGGTGATCCACATGAGTTCCAAAAGAAATCCGTTGGAATTCGATTACTCGATAAATAGTACAATTCTCAAGGCTGTCAATTCAACCAAGTACCTGGGTGTTAAAATTACGAACAACTTCAGTTGGAAAGACCACATAGATAATATTGTGGGGAAGGAGAGCCAAACGTTGCGTTTCATTTGCAGGACACTTAGAAGATGCAACAAGTCCACTAAAGAGACAGCTTACACTGCACTCGTTCGTCCTGTGTCAGAATATTGCTGCGCGGTGTGGGATCCTGAACAGGTGAGATTGACGGAGGACATCGAAAGGGTGCAAAAAAGGGCAGCTCGTTTTGTATTATCACGTAATAGGGGAGAGAGTGTGGCAGATATGATACGCGAGTTGGGATGGAAGTCATTAAAGCAAAGACGTTTTTCGTCGCGGCGAAATCTATTTACGAAATTTCAGTCATCAACTTTCTCTTCCGAATGCGAAAATATTTTGTTGAACCGAACCTACATAGGTAGGAATGATCATCAAAATAAAATAAGAGAAATCAGAGCTCGAACAGAAAGGTTTAGGTGTTCGTTTTTCCCGCGCGCTGATCGGGAGTGGAATGGTAGATAGATAGTATGATTGTGGTTCGATGAACCCTCTGCCAAGCATTTAAATGTGAATTGCAGAGTAATCATGTAGATGTAGATACCACCTCTCCTCCGAAGAAAAAGCCAGTAAAGTCATGGCGACGGTCTTCTATGTTTGTTAAGGGTTATTCTGTCATATGTCCTCTCACATGGTGCAACGCTTGACTCTGAAGCGTATTGTGCTACCCTCCGGAAATTGAACAAACGACTTACGTGCGTCCATCGCCACAAAGCTGCAAAAGAACTTCTCCTTCTCCATGACAAGGCAAAACCTCACACAGATCTGCGCACCTGAGAGCATCTCACAAAACTTCATTGGACTGTTATTCCTCGTTCCCCCTACGGCCTGGATCTCTCACATTCAGACTTCCATCAGTGTGGCTTACTGAAGGAGGTACTCTGCGGGAAGCAGTACGCGGACGATGTGGAGTTCATTGATACAGCAAGCCGCTGGCTGCGTCGTCGACCACTAGACTGGTACCATTCGGGCATACAGCCCCTCTCAGTACAGTGGCGTAAGGTCGTCGATCGGAGATTGTGTTGAAAAGTAGGGTTTTGTAGCCGAAAGAGTGGGGAATAATATGTGTTGAATTCCTGAATAAAACCAACCTGCTTCCAGAAAAAGTTGCGTTACTCGTTGAACGCCCCTCGTACGCACTCTTGCCACAGCAGCCTTATTCGCCTGATTTGGCCCCATCTCTTCACAGAGCTCAAAATTTTTCTCGACGGATGGAGATTCTCTTCAAACGAAGAATTAACAGCCGATGTTGACGGGTAATTTGTAGGCCTGGAGGAATCTATTTTTTGAGATGGGATCAAGAGATTCGAACATCGCTGGAGTCAAGTACTTTAGTGTAGAGGTAGACTACAATCAAAAATAAAGGTTTCACTGATGTAAGTAGTTTCCTTCCGTTCCGAGGAATTCCAGACTATCTTCATATTACTAGTAACTCTTGATACAAGAAACTAAAATACGAATTAATCAACAACCAACAATGAGGTTTTACTGCGAAGACTGATGCTGTAGGAGTTCCCTGACAGCCCTTAAGTAGGACTGTTAGTGTGCGACGAATGTCATTGAAGTTGATCGTAAAAAATGTTGTTGAAGCGGTTCGTCCGACGTTGATAAAAAAGAAACTACCGGCCGTAGCGTAAAATCCAGTGTTTTGTGAGAACATTAAAACACATTACTTAAAAGTTCTGGGCTGATGGAGTGTGGTCGATGTATAAAACTTGGTGCTGACGTTCCATCTTCGACTGCTGGAAATATCTTCAAAAGTATAGAGGGGAATGCAACCAAAACTCCAAGGAGCACCAAATATACAGGCAGTGTAAAAGACACCGCAGTCCATCACACGACATCGGCTACGAGGTTCTTTGGTAATGCCAAAATCCACGATTGAAAGTGATGGATCGTTAGTCTTGCGGTGCAATGTTGACATGCAACTTCATCTAATTTAACACCTTTCTCTTTTCTGTTAAAACGGTTACGGTATTTATAAATCTCAATAGCCTCTCTATACACACGCACATAATGCGACATTTTCGACAAGACGCGCGTCTCACTGAATTTCATTTCTTGATCATCCTCTTGGTAAATAGGTTCCGCTACGGCCGATTTATCCGTATGTCCCAGGCCGTAATTTCTCCTGTTTTCACAAAGACATTTCTTTTCGTGGTAGCAATATAAATTTTAATAGAAAAATGTAAGATGCTACATTTAGATAAAGTTCGGATGTCAACGTTGCACCGTAAATATGACGATCGATTACTTTCAATCGGTAATGTTGGCATCACCAGAGATAACCTCGTAACCGACGTCATATGATGGACTCTGGTGCCATCTACATTACCGACATATTCGACGCCTCGAGTTCTGGTTGCAGTTCGCCGCTTTCCGTCTGAAGATTTCTCCCACAGTCTGAGTCGAAACGTTAGGAGAAAGTTTTATACATCGACCACAGCCTGTCAGCCCAAAAGTTTCAAATGAAGTCAGTACCGGACGTGAAAGCCTACATTGTATGATCGATCATTCAAACAGTTTGACAAAAACGGAATGATTAATAATACAACCGTGTTACAGATAAAATGAAAAGGAGCGTATGGTATAATGCTCATAGATTGTTTCGTAGCGTGTATTAAACACCAGCTGAATGCAGAACGCGTATTCCAGCTGCAAAGCCCATTTCTGGAGCGCGGCTCTGTTGCAGCTGTTTGTCCATCCGCGGCGGGCGCCATTGTGCGACGTCGATATGAAACGAATTTAGCACAGCCTAAAAGCCCGCCGCTCGCTCCATTAGGCAGCGCCCGCTGCGAAACGTCCGGAGCGCCGGCGTTGTTCGTAACTGCGTTACTTTGCTTTCCGCGCCATTTCCCGCTTCGGCGCACGGCAAAAATGGAACCGTATTACTTTCCCCATCGCTTGCGAGCACAGCAGGTGGGAGTTCCGTATCGGCTGCACGAGTTGCGACTGGCAGTATTTTTTCGTACACGCGATACACCAGACGAAAATGTTCAAACATCTGGCTACAGCTTCAGATGTACTCGTTAAAAGTGAGCAAAGCACTGGAGCCCGATGGAATCTCCATCACATTTTGCATTGAATTTGCGGTTGAGCTACACCTTCTACTAATTATAATCCGTCGTAAATCCATCGAACAAAAAACTGTGCCCAGTAGTTGAAAGAACGAACACCTCGCACTCTTCTTCAAGAAGGGTAGTAGAAGTGATTCACAAAACTACCGTCCAATATACTTGACATCGATTTGGTGTTCAATCTTGGAACACATTCTGCATAATGAGGTATCTCGAACAGAATGACCTCCTCCATGCCAGTTAGCATGAATTCCGAAAACATGGACCGTTTGGAACCCAGATCACTTTCCTCGCATGACACACTGAAAGCTTTGGATCAAGGCAGTCAGGTAGATGCAGTATTTCTTAATTTCCCTAAAAGAATTTGGCTCAGCAGCACACTTACACTTATCGCCAAAAGTGCGATCATACGGGGTATCGAGTGAAATTTGTGACTGGATTGAGGACTTTTTGGTACGGGGATACAGCTCGTTATCTTGGATGAAGAAGCACCGTCAGATATAGAAGTAACTTCAGGCATGGCCCAGGGAAGTTTGTTGGGACTGTTGCATATTAGTGATCTTGCAGGCAGTATTAGTAGTAAGTAACCTCAGACTTTCGGTCGTTGATGCAGTTATATATAAAGTAGTGTCTGAAAGAAGCTCCACAAATATTCAGTAATGTCTTGAAGATTTCAAAGTGGTGCAAAGACTGGCACTTGCTTTAAGTGTTCAGAAATGTAAAAGTGTGCACTTCACAAAACGAAAAAACATTGTATCATATGACTGTTGATATCAGCCAACTCGTACAAACACCTGGGTGTAACACTTTTTAGGGATATGGATTGTAATGTTCACATAGGCTCACCCGTGGGTAAAGCGGACGGTAGATTTCGGCTTATTGGTAGAATGCTGGGAAGTCTAATCATTATATAACAGAGATCGCTTAGAAAGCACTTGTGCGACTCATTCTACAATACTACGTAAGTTTGTGGGACCCATACCAAATAGAACTGACGGCGGTATTGAACATAATACAGAGAAGGGCAGCACGACAGAGCTCGTGTTTGACTGACCCGTGAGAGAGTGACACAGATGCTAAAGAAACTGAACTGGCAGACTCTTGAAGGTAGACATAACCTAACCCGAGAAAGGCTACTACCGAAGATTGAATAACCGGCTGTAAATGATGGATCTAGGAATATACTAAAACCCGCTGCGTATTGCTCACATAGGTGAGGACAAGATTAATTACAGCACTCAGAGGTATTCCCGCGCTCCATACATGTGTGAAATGTGAAGCATAGTAACTGGTACAATGGAACGTACCTTCTGCCACGTACTTCGCACAGTATAGATGTAGATGTATTTTCAGTATGTTGCCAAACGCTCGGTAAAGAACCATCCTTTGAGACTTCTGCAATTTTATCCTGCACATGGTGGCAGTTTGGAGAAATTTTTCCACACCAGATAGTATATCATTTGGCGCTGTCTCCTCCTCCTCCTTCTCCTCCCCACCGCCGCCGCCCGCCGCCTCTTCTAAGACATTTGTCGCTCTTTTTCGGGTTCTTGGTAAGACCTTCAAAAAATTTGTACTTGGGCAGACTCTTAGCCCCTCTCCTGTTCCGCATCTGTTAATGCTCGAATTCCGACTAAGATTTTCGGGAGGTTTTCCTCCGTTGTAAGGAGAACTCCGGGACTTGTAATCCTCTCCCATTCCTTCCCAGTTGGTAACCCCCTCAATCTTACTACCAGGTCGTCTTATCAGCTGAGTAGATCTGAGGCTCTATAATGGACCATAATAAAAGAACATTAAAAAAAATACATTTCGCAACAGCAGGAAGGCACTAAGTCTGAGACTCCAACACATGCAAGAATCGTCAATCGTAGTTTCGTAAACAGATTTTCTACTGTTTTAACCGTAGTTCTGTTCCTCTATTAAAGAGTAATGGAAAATATGTTTATCCACCCCTCCGAAGCACAAATGTAATAATACTGGCGTATTGAGCTCAGTCCCGTGCTTGCAGAAAATGATCAACGAATTAAGGATGGGTCCGGTTTTTTTCCCAAAGTACGCTCATCATTGTTTTAACACAGTTGTGGCATTTTCAGTGTGGTTTTTCTTTTAGAATGAGATTTTCACTCTTCAGCGGAGGTGCGCTGATAAGAAACTTCATGGCAGATTGTGTGTCAGACCGAGACTCGAACTCGGGACCTTTGCCAGTCGCGGGCAAGTGCTCTACCATCTGAGCTACCCAAGCACGACTCACGCCCCGTCCTCACAGCTCCGCTGCAGAGTGAAAATCTCATTCTGGAAACATCCCCCAGGCTGTGGCTAAGCCAGGTCTCCGAAGTATCCTTTCTTTCAGGAGTGCTAGTTCTGCAAGGTTCGCAGAAGAGCTGTTAAGTTTGGAAGGCAGGAGACGAGGTACTGGCAGAAGTAAAGCTGTGAGGACGGGGCGTGAGTCGTGCTTGGGTAGCTCAATTGGTAGCACTTGCCCGCGAGAGGCAAAGGTCCCGAGTTCGAGTCTCGGTCCGGCACACAGTTTTAATCTGCCAGGAAGTTTCATATCAGCGTTTTTCTTTTATTTTCCCTTTTACATGCGTGTTTCCTGTGGCTGCCAACCGAAATGAGTCACAGGTCTAAATTAGTGCCCCCATGTCATCACTGTAGTATTTGGCTAGTTCTGAGCTGTAAAAGTTTATTTTTGTGTAATTGGGCTAGAAACGCGCAAATTTGAGGCGTAAAACATGTGTCAAAGACACAGAAACGCAGCAAGATGCAGCTTTCACACATGAGCAGGAGAAATCGTCAGCCCAACTAAACAAAAACGAACATTTCACATTTCAGGACTAGTCAGATATTATAGTGATACATTGTGTATTAATTTAGACCTGTGGCTGATTTCGGTTGGCAGCCACAGGACGCACACAGTGTAAAATAAAAGGAAAAATTACCATCTTCTATTAAGTTGTTCCCCATTCATAACTTCGCATTTACTTAAATATTAGGTGCATTTTGAGGAAAGTTGGAAGGGAAGTTCACCCTCCCAAGCACGGTGGTATTCTAGTCTGTTCTCTGCAAGTCTCCTCATCTCTCCATAATTACTGCAACCTACATCTACTTCTCTTCTTTTTACATCCCACTCTTCTCTGCACTACCAAATTATTTCATAGCGCCTCAGGATGTGTCCTGCATACAGTTTCTAAAAAGTTGTCAAATTGGGTTTATGAAATATCGGTACTGTAAAATGGCTTGTATACAGATAATTAGTTCGCTTTACTAAATGCAGGCCTTGTCTCGCAAGGGCGCTGATGAGAACCCTAAACTTACCACCACCACCAACAACAACAACATGCTTTCGTCGTCTCGTGCAGTCCATACCACGACCCATCGCTGCCATCGACAGAGCAAGATTTCTAATTGTTTCCTCTGGACTGAGTACACGCGGACAACTCGCTACACCTAAAGCGTAAAACAGATTCACTGCTGAAAATAACTATTTGCTTGTACTCGCATCAGATCAGATTCTACCGTACTCGGATGTCTGTCATCCAGCTCTAGGCAAATATTCCGCGTGATATTGACATTGAAGGTAAACAGTGATATCAAATTCACGTTGTTCAAAGCGTCAGGTATTCTCACAGAATCAAAGGTTGATACATTTTTCACCGAGAATAAAACCTCTGACCTTCATTTCGCTCGAATACTTTCACACGGTCGCTCGGTCACTGAAAGCGTATCGAAAGGGATTACACTAGGGCCGATAATTTCTGTCAAGTAATTGAACTCAGTCCCCAGAATACGCACCAATGTTTCGGAAGCAGCTCCAGGGAGACAAATTTTAATGTGCTGGAACTGTCACAGCCTGTCGCTAGGTTGTTTTTCAACAGTCTAAACTGAGTGTTAGTTTGAGGCGTGTACACTAGAAATGTAAATGTTATTGATGTAATATCGTTGTTACTACGCCATAAGTAATTCAGGTGGTATTGTGCGATATACACACAGAGAAATGCTAATGGTGTATTAAAAAAATAAAAACCCTCAACCTAACCATCTGGTCCTGAAGAGCACTGCCACCTCGGTTATGTGGTGTCAGGCGGATACAGTGTGGAGGGGCATGAAGTCGGCTCACAGCTCTCCCTGCCGTTTTCGACTTTCCAGACCTTAGAGCCGCTACTTGTCACTGAAGTAGCTGCTTCGTTGTCGTCAGGAGGCCAATGGCACATCGTCCCAGTCCTCCCAACAAGGAAAAATAGGTGGACGTAGCGGGAATTGAACGCTGGTCCTCCGCATGGGACTCACGAGGAACCCCTGGAGTGCAAGGTCGCAAAACACCAATGACTCAACACCCCACACATTTTATACCGTGCAACTACAATATTGACTGCTAATGGCAACGGGGGGCGGGACTGGAGGTGAAATGAAATGATCGTACGACATTGTTAGCCGGGAGACCCCATGCGGGGTGTTCGGCCGCCGAAATTGCAAGTCCTTTCTAGCCGACGCCACGTCTGCGACTTGCGAGTCAATGATGATGAAATGATGATGAAAGACACAAAACACCCAGTCATTTCGGGGCAGAGAAAATCCCTGACCCCGCCGGGAATCTAACCCGGGACCCCGTGCGCGGGAAGCGAGAACGCTACCGCAAGACGACGAGCTGCGGACGGGACTGGAGGTGTTCAATGGTGAGCGCGGAGTGAGGCTAAGGTGCGTGGTGGACTGCTTAGTCGACGAGTAACTCTCGACAGTTCTACAGTGCTTGTGGCGTTCACACAAATCAGAGCACTGGCAACGATAAGCAAAGCAAAATTGCATTATATCTATAGTAACAGTTTCCGAAGTTGACAATTCGTCAGAAAGGAATGCAAGGAATTTCGCAGTCAGAAAGAAGAGGCAGATGAAGTGTTGGCGTGTCTGCAAAAGGAATCAGCGGAATGTGTGGTGTCGCATCCGCTCGAATGTGTGGTGTCGCATCCGCTCGAATGTGCGGACAATGTACATGACGAGTACAATAATCTGGATAGTAAATTGGCTGCAAAGTTATTTTCTGTAGTGCGAGAAGTTGGTGCTCTGCCCCCCCCCCCCTTCCCCCCCCCCTTCGACTGTCTCTCTTGTAGGTGATCTTACAAGGACAGTAAGGAATATTTCCGCCACAGCAAGCAAGAATGCGAAAATATGCGTAAGGGAACTAAAACTATGGTATAAGCACTGCTTTTGGTCAGTAGCTCGTCAAAATACCTTGCTTTTGCTTGATTACTGGTTTGCATATAAAAATCATGCTCCTTTAGAGCAAACGATCCTTCCTGAAAACTGTGACATTGCAGTTCACATCTCCTGGAACCACTGGAGAAATTCAGCTTCTGGTTGTTTTTTCTGTGCCTGCGAAAAAATATCGCACTATCTGCAGCTACGCCTTAAACTCTTAAGATAGCCACTTTCAGGATAAGCTCCACGCCGGACTATTTCGCACACCACGCCAGACTGTTCACATTCGGTTGCGTGCCATTACATTCCATCAGTTCTCATCGCCCCGTCACAACTATATGATTCTATACTCATTCCTTAAGAGTGGACAAGTAGCTGGACGTTCTGTAAGGTTTGTAACTCTACCTTCTATCTTGATGGTACGAATCGGCCGCGCGCTTAGACTCGCCATGTCACTGATATCGCGATCCCTCCCGCCAGAGGTTAGAGTCCTCCCTCGGACATGGGTGTGTGTGTGTGTGTGTGTGTGTGTGTGTGTTGTTCTTAGCGTAAGTTAGCTTAAATAGTGTGTAAGTGTAGGGACAGATGACCTCAGCAGTTTGGTCCCTTAGGAATTCACACACATTTGAACATTTTGTACGAATCTTTTTAACTGTGGCGCACCATTTTTCATTCGGTGTTCATGGTGCAAGTTAGTTCGTTCTGAACATGTCTTGAATGTAGACCATGTCCATTTTGTGAAGTGTAATACCAGGTTATCAAAAAGTCAGTATAAATTTGAAAACTTAATAAATCACGGAATAATGTAGATAGAGAGTTAAAAATTGACACACATGCTTGGAATGACATGGTTTTTTTTTAGAACCACCCCATATTGCTAGACGCGTGAAAAATCTCTTGCGCGCGTCGTTTGGTGGTGATCGTGTGCTCAGCCGCCACTATCGTCATGCTTGGCCTCCCAGGTCCCCAGACCGCAGTCCGTGCGATTATTGGCTTTGGGGTTACCTGAAGTCGCAAGTGTGTCGTGATCGACCGACATCTCTACGGATGCTGAAAGACAACATCCGACGCCAATGCCTCACCATAACTCCGGAAATGCTTTACAGTGCTGTTCACAACATTATTTCTCGACTACAGCTATTGTTGAGGAATGATGGACATATTGAGCATTTCCTGTGAAGAACATAGTATTTGCTTTGTCTTACTTTGGTATGCTAATTATTGCTATTCTGATCAGATGAAGCGCCATCTCTCGGCCATTTTTTGATCATTTGTATTTGTTTGGTTCTAATAAAACCCAATGTCATTCCAAGCGTGTGTGTCAATTTGTATCTCTATATCTACATTATTCCGTGGTTTATTCAGTTTTCAAATTTATACCGACTTTTTCATCACCCGGTACATACATTGTACAGAAGATTGGTCTCTGCACTTCCCGTACACTCATTTTGTCGTCCTCGTGATGCGCGTGGTGATTCATTAACAGCTAACATTTCTCCTGTCATCATTGCTAACACAACACTTTCAAGTGAGCCTTAAGAGACTGAACTTGCGGCCTCGCAAGCGCTTTCTATCCAGCTATGGAGGTCAACAAATGGTGTATCACTTAAGTGATTCAAAAATGTACGTGTTACTCATATGTAGATAAGTAACTGTAAACATTGTAAGTCACGTATTACGCGTCCGGCATCGGAATGGTTCTGGTCGAAGGAGAGATTATGTGCTACTATTTTTTTTTTTTTTTTTTTTTTTTTTTTTGTAAAATGTTCATAGCAATGGGGTAGCGAATTAGGGGAGAAAAATCCAAGGTAATTCGTCTGAAGAGTGGACTGCGACAAAACTGAGGCCTTACAGGTAACGTTTGTGAGTGACCGAAGAACACGCCCGGGTTCCCGGGTTCGATTCCCGGCGGGGTCAGGGATTTTCTCTGCCTCGTGATGACTGGGTGTAATGTGATGTCCTTAGGTTAGTTAGGTTTAAGTAGTTCTAAGTTGTAGGGGACTGAAGACCTCAGCAGTTAAGTCCCATAGTGCTCAGAGCCATTTGACCGAAGAACAGAATTCACGTGGGCATAGAATATTATTTAATAAAACACGGTGAATCGTTACCTCAGCTGATTAACAGCGAGAGTGAAATATTAAATTACAGCTCGCCTGCCTCGCAGCTATTTCCGCGACAAGATGCATCACCTAAACAGCCCCGTTCCCGATAATTCTAGAACATTCACAAATTCGAAGGTTCCCGCGACTGATGAGGGCACAAAGTACTTGGCGCAAGCATTGTCAAAGCCTAGCCTCGTTCAAAGGAAAGAGAGACTTGAGGGTTTACGAGTACGTGAACTGAGGCACATATGTCGCTAGTTCAGTGAAATTGCCTACAGTGGCCCTAACCACGTATGTTTCTTAATCATTCTGTTAAGACTACAGGCTACACTTTGACAAATGTCCTTTTCAAATTTTGCATTTAGTGATACTCACTTTCATAAATAAATAAGAGTTACAGTAAGAATCGTAGTACTTGTTGCTGTTCCCCACTGCACTTCGAATCCTGTTTCGTAAACTGTTGTCCCTTCGGAGACAAATAGTCGCCAGGATTCCCTTGACGTCATCACGCTTCAGTGCCCGACTGAAGAATAGCCGACATAACGGCAACGTTCCCACACGGACAAACAGGCCTGTCCTCGGTTTCCTATGTTCCCATTTAGCAATCGGTTGAGTCGTCTCAGTGGGAAATTTTGCAGCTCCCGGCTTCATCAATGCCTAGAGCAGCACAAAATTTGACACGTGGTAAGTGCAGCACATCTGTATTTACTTCCTCTCAGTTGTTTAAATCTGCCTTCTTTCGTTGCAGTGTTCGATAAGTTACTTACGATACATACATTTCAGTAGCAGTTGCTCTTTCCTATGAACAATCCAGTCCGTCCACACTTCACTGATTCGCTAAAAAAGCCACTTGATTTTCTCTTCACCTTTCATCCTACCGTGCTAGTCCCAGATTATAGTGGGGGAGCTTCTGAGCGTTAGAAAGGTATGAAGAGGAAGTAGCGGGAAATACAGGTGTTGGACAAAAATATGGAATACACCGCGGGAAACGCATTCTTAAACATTAAGCAGATGGTAGCCAAGTTGCAGGTTGCGCTGTTGTATTTGCTCACGAACAGCACCTGTGTAATGTCAGTAAGTTGTGCCTGTAGTGGTTCAAAAAAGTGTTTCGTGTCGTTGTGAGTGAATTATGTCAGAGCTAGGAGAATCATAGCGTGGGCGAATCGTTGGTGCGCGTACAATGGGTGCTTCCGTATTCAAGGTAGCCAAAGTGTTTGTTGTTTCAAGAGGCATCGTATCAAAGATTTGTACCGCATACAGGGAGAGCAGAAAAACATCATCCGCAGACTAACAATGCGCACTAAAGTGTGTGTTGCGTAATGGCGGCGGTCGGCCATTTAGGAGGAGGATTATGATGGAAAAATAACGGGACGAGAGCTGTAAAGGTCTCAGCAGAACTGAATGTCGCACTCGCGTACCACGTCAAAAAAAAAAAAAAAAAACACACACACACGAAGGCCAGCTCCATAAGCAGAGAAACTGCAGGGCGAGCTGCCATTCCAAAAGCACTCATTAGTGGTGCAAATACCCGTAATGAGAAAACGTGGTGACGCCATAAAAGCTGGGCTGTGGATAACTGGAAGAATATCATTTTGTCCGATTCTACTATAATATTTTCCTTATTTTGTAACCTGAAGATGGCATTTCTGTGTCTTTATATATTGTAATTGTTTTACTATATATATCGATGTATAATTGGTTTGTTTTGTAAATACTATTTGTATTTTTACGCTGGGTCTTGCCTAGGGAAAACTATGCTATCGAACGAATACATCGATAGGTCGTGTGGAGAACCTAAGTGTTTAGGATCTTTGGTAGTGTTAACTCTGCCGCGTGGAGTGCGGGCAGAGCAGAGAGAGTCTGGCTGGAGTAGGGCGGTGGAGCAGGTGTATTGTGTGACGCTCCCGCGAGTTGCCGCGCTTTCGGGTTTGGCAGCATGTAATTGCGCTCGACTTGCTATGATAGTTTCTGACATGGTGTCGCGGACGGGAAGCATTAGCTGGCGCACATCAAGAGCCCGTTTCGCCTGGTGACCGTGTCGAGAAGGCGTGCCAGCATCCAGCTTCTGCAACAGCGACGGCCGACAATGAGTGACTGTCGCCACCTCCCCGATCGACGACTGCAAACCTTCAATCAACCAACAAGGGAGACTAAAAGCACGTAAAGTTTTAGAACTGTATGGCAGATCTCAGATTTTCAAAATGTTGCATCACAAAATTACAGCAACTTAGCATGAACCTTTGTTGCTCATTGTCCCAATTGCAATACCAAGCAGGGTCCCTTCCTTTTCTGGAATGAACCCGAGTGTCGTTGAAATTTATACGCCAGCATTAAAGTAATATCATTCGATTTCACTGCTTTAATTTCAAAGTTCAGTTAAAGTATTCATAGCTGGCTACAATATTTAGATTACGTAAGCACAAATTAAGAGTGCGAGTTTTGTTACCATATTTTAGCTTACCTGTGACTGCAGCTCAGCTTGGTACGTACTAAATTTTATTATTCTTAATTGTTCAAAATCATTGAATTCAAGTTCAGAGTTAAATCACTTATTCATAAACTGCGTAGATTCAAGTAGCTTTCGAAATGATTGTTGAGGTAGCCCAAGACTAACCTTATTTTATTGAATTTCGTAGTGCTTCAGAAACAAACTTCACTATTAATTTAAGTCACTAAATTAACTTTCAGTTTTCAGGTTTTATTCATCCTTTTGCTAAATTAAGTCAGAGTGTAGCGAAATTTATTATTTCTAACAAACATTCAGTTTTCACGCAACACGTGTCAACCTTCAGTTGCCACGCTTGTAGTGCTAATTATATGTGCATTAATCTTTCATTTTCAGTTATTATAGTAGTTGTCCGTAGGACTGGTGACCGTAATTTTCCCCAAATCTCAAATATCTAATTAACGCCAATTAATTGTTAACGTAACGACCGCACATTTACTTTCTTTATTAATTTTACCCTTTTCGTAGAATTAATTTTCACCAATGTCATTGGCATTTTTCCTTTCATTTAGATGTAACCCTTTCCTCCATCTTTACCGACAAATTAACTTCGGTGACGATTGCTTTTCCCAAATTTCCATTAGGTGCGCGCGGTTTAATTTTTCACTGTCATTAACGTCGATAAGTGAGGGGAGGTTACACGATGAGTCTTACTTCACACTCTCTCCAACTTCTGGCAAAGTTTACGTCCCCAGAGTAAAACATCGTAGGGCTTCGATAATGATTTGGCGAGACACGTCTCGTGGTATCCAATGGGCCCCTTGGTTACTCTGCAAGGCCTCTTTACTGCCAAGGATCATGTGTCCATTGTGGCCGATCAGGCCCATCTCGTGGTACAATTGTGATATTGGCTTCCAAGACGGCAGAACCCTTGTTCACATAACTCGCACCGTCCACAATTAGTTTTGTGGGCGCGAGGATGAATTGTCGCATCTCCGTGGCCACCAGACAAGATATCTTAACATTATTGAGCCTTTGTGGCCTACTTCGGAGAGAAGGGTGCCTGATCGCTATCAACCTACATCATTACCTGACCTTGACACTACTTTGCTGAAAGAATCGTGTAATATTCCCTTGAAAAACTGTGCATGACCTGTATTTATCCATTGCGAGACGAGTGGAAGCTTTTCTGAATGCCAAAGGTTTTCGTACGCCGTATTACACACGGTAATCTGTTGTTTCTGTGGTTCCCCTTTATTTCGCTGCATGTGTGTGTCAACCGTGATTCAGTGAGCTGTGACACTATGTATCACTAAATCTGCATCTACGCCTTCCTGTATACTCCTCAAGCAGCCTAATGGCATGTGGAGGAGGATGCTTGGAGTAAGATTTTCATTTCCTCCCTTTCCTGTTATACTCGTGAATGGTGCGGAAGAAAGATTGTCGGTAAGCTCGAATTTGTCTGATTTTCCTTCTAGTCGTCATTTCGCAGGATGTATGTAACAAGAATCGATGTTGCTTTTGTAATATCTGCCGAAGTAGTTAGTTGATCATCTCAGCGCTCTCATACTGTCAAAACGAACCGGTGACAAAATCTTCCACCCTCTTCTTTGGATCTGTAATCTCTTACCTGCATTACCAAACGGCTAAGCCAGTTCATAGAACCATCTGTAGGTTGCCTAACGGCTTCGAGGAGTAGCAAAAACATGAGTCTCAGTATTCTGCATAATTATTGACCGAATTTGAAAATTTAAAAAGCTGTCATAAGCTACTCATAACGAGGTACAGTCTTATGTTAAGTGTTTAAATCGGCAAGAACAATATTACAGTTAGAAAGTGCTTATTGTATAAATAATAAATGTCCCAGGTGGATTGGTTAACATACAGGGATATGACTGGACCGACCATTCTAAGCAGAAACATCTGGCAAAAAGATCTCAAAAATATCTCAGAAGCTATTAGAACTTTATCCGCGATACGGTGAAATAGATCTTTCACTGAACATGTGTCCTTAGCTCTTAAAGTATGCAATTTAGTCATTTTTACTAAACTATCCTCCGTGGAATGAACTTCCCTAACATTTATTTTATTTATTTATTTATTTATTTACTTATTGTTCCGTGGGACCAAATTAAGAAGTCCCCATGGTCATGGAACGAGTCAATACATGAAATTATAACACGATATTAGAAACAGATAAAATGAAATATAAAAAAACATATTCAGGTGACAAGTCGTAAGTTTAAATGAAGAACATCAAAAATGTAACACTGGAATATGCGTAATTTTTTAGCTCTTCCAGGAGCTCCTCGACAGAATAGGAGTGAGCCATGAGGAAACTCTTCAGTTTATACTTAAGAGTTTGGGCTACTGCTAAGATCTTTGAGTTCTTGTGGTAGCTTATTGAAAATGGATGCAGCAGAATACTGCACTCCTTTCTGCACAAGAGTCAAGGAAGTGCATTCTACATGCAGATTTGATTTCTGCCTAGTATTAACTGAGTGAAAGCTGCTAACTCTTGGGAATAGGCTAATATTGCTAACAACAAACGACATTAAAGAAAATATATACTGTGAGAGCAATGTCAGAATTCCCAGACTATTGAATAAGGGTCGACAAGAGTTTCTCGAACTTACACCACATATAGCTCGAACAGCCCGTTTTTGAGCCAAAAATACCCTTTTTGAATCAGAAGAATTACCCCAAAAAATAATACCATACGTCATAAGCGTATGAAAATATGCGAAGTAGACTACTTTTCGTGTTGAAGTGTCACTTATTTCAGATACTGTTCTAATGGTAAATGAAGCAGCGTTTAGCTTCTGAACAAGATCCTGGACATGGGCTTTCCACAACAGCTTACTATCTATCCGAACGCCTAGGAACTTGAACTGTTCCGTCTCGCTTATAATATGCCTATTCTGTCTGATCAAAATGTCGGTTCTTGTTGAATTGTGAGTTAGAAACTGTAGAAACTGAGTCTTACTGTGATTTAGCATCATTATTTTCCACAAGCCACGAACTTAATTCATGAACTACATTATTTGTTACTGTTTCAATATTACACACAAGATACTTCACTATCAAGCTGGTGTCATCAGTAAACAGGAATATTTTTGAATCACTTGTAACACTAGAAGGCATATCATTTATATAAATAAGAAACAGCAGTGGCCCCAGCACCGACCCTTGGGGAACGCCCCACTTAACAGTGCCCCATTGGGACTGAACATCACTACCACTCTCAATATTGCGGAGAATTACTCTCTGCTTTCTGTTCTTAATGTAAGAGGCGAACCAATTGTAAGCTACTCCCCTTACTCCATAATGGTCCAACTTCTGCAGTAATATTTTGTGGTCAACACAGTCAAAAGCCTTCGTTAAATCAAAACACCTAGCGTTCGCAACCTTTTATTTAATCTGTCCAAAACCTCACAGAGAAAAGAGAATATAGCATTTTCAGTTGTTAAGCCATTTCTAAAACCAAACTGAACATTTGACAGCAAATTATGTGAATTTAAATGCTCCAGTAACGTTGTCTATACAACCTTCTCGATAACTTTAGCAAACACCGATGGCATAGAAATAGGTCTAAAATTGTCAACATTATAACGTCTCCCTTTTTATAAAGTGGCTTCACTACCGAGTACTTTAATCGGTCAGGAAACCGACCACTCCTAAAGGAAAAGTTACAGATATGGCTGAGAACTGGGCTAACATACATAGAACAATACTTCAGTATTCTGCTAGATACCCAGTCATATCCATGAGAGTTCTTGGTCTTTAATTATTAACTCAATCTCCCTCTTGTCAGTATCATGGAGGAGCATTTCAGGTAACAGTCTCGGAACACTTTTTTTCTACGAGCGCTATATGATTCCCTGTTGGGACTAGGTTTCTATTTAGTTCACCTGCTATATTCAGAAAGTGATTATTAAATACTGTACATATATGAGACTTATCAGTAACACGGACATTCCCACTACGCACTGATTCTATATCCTCGACCTCTCTCTGCAGACCAGCAACTTCCTTTACGACTGACCATATGGTTTTAATTTTATCCTGAGACTTAGCTATTGTATCTGCATCCCACATGCTTTTTGCCTTCCTAATAACATTTTGAAGCACCTTACAATACTGTTTGTAATGGGCTGCTGCATTTAGATTTTGACTGTTTCTAACGTTTTGATATATTTGCCACTTTGTTCTACAAGATAATCTTATCCCTCTAGTCAGCCACCCAGGCTGCCTGTTTGTGCTAGTCCCCCGTTTTAAACGTTCTAACGGAAAGCAACTTTCAAAGAGCATGAGAAGCCTTGAGAAAAGCATTATATTTGTCTACTGTATAAGCGCTATAAACATCTTGCCACTCTTGTTCCTTTATAAGGTTTACAAAGGTCTCTACAGTAACTGGATCAGCTTTCCTGAACAGCTGATGATTATATTTAACACGTGTTGCAGCACAAAAATCTTTTAAAGTTAAAATTTGTGCATCATTATCTGAAAGGCCATTCACCTTTTTGCTAACATAATGCCCTTCTAGTAATGACGAATGAACAAAAATGTTGTCTATGGTTGTTCTGCTGTTCCCTTGCACTCTCGTTGGAAAGAATACGGTTTGCATAAGATTATATGAATTAAGGTGGTCTACCAGCATCCTCTTCCTTGCACAACCACTTATACAATTAATATTGAAGTCACCACATATAACTAACTTTTTGTATTTCCTATAAAGTGAACCAAGAACCTCCTTTAGCTTTAGCAAAAACGTTGTGAAATCGGAGTCTGGGGATCTATAAATAACAACAGTTAGAAGTTTAGCTCCGTTAAATTTAACCACACATCCACAACATTCAAACACCTTTTCAGTGCAGTACTTTGAAACATCAATTGACTCAAATGGGGTGCCGTTTTTTACATACATGGCTACTCCCCCACACCGCAAAGAGCTCCTCGAAAAGCTGCCAGCCAACCTGTATCCTGGTAAAGGAAGCCTCTGAATTATCTCCTTATTTAAGAAGTGTTCAGATATACCAATAATTTCAGAGTCAACATCTATAAGCAGTTCACTAACTTTATCTCTAATGCCTTGTATCTTTTGATGAAATATACTAATTCCCTAATTACTCGGATACCTAAGCTTTGTCAAAAGTGATTCCCTTGTTAGAGAGACTTCCCTTAAGCAGGAATACCTATCAGCTGACTTCAATCTAAAAAAGGTGCAGCTCTAACACCCACTACTGCAGGAATTTTCCCACGAGTGATCCCACCAACCCCACCTATGCTGTCACCTATAAGCTTTGCCAACCTCCCCTTCCCATACCTGTTGAGGTGCAGGCCATGTCTAGTGAAACCCGTCCTGCTGATAGACTCCACCGACACCACTGAACTGTGACCCATGCTTTCTGTCATCTGCGCACCCCCAAGTCTCATGTTATTACGCCTGACGGCTGTATTAAAATGAGGCCGATCGTGACGCTGAAACAGTTCCACGAAATGCACATTCGTGTCGCCAGTCTGAGTGGCTATCTTTTCCAGGTCACCATCTATGTTATATTCCCCATCCCTATCAATACTATTACCAGCCCCACCCACAATCACTACCTGATCCTCTTTAGTAAAATCCCTACATAACCCCCCTATGTTAAGTCACCTGAGCCAATCCTGAATTAGGCTTCACAATGCTGGTGACCTGGCACTCACACCCCAGCACTTCCTGCAACTGCTGGCCTACACCTCTGCCATGAGAACTACCTAACAGCAGAACCTTCTTCTTCCTCTTCGACTTTGCAACTGTTCTAGGCAAGTAACTACTGAGGTCTGCTGCATACTTCCTATATCTACAACTACTAGGAATTCCTCTCCACTAGACTCTGACAGTTGGTCATATCTATTGTAAACACCAATAGTAAAACTATCTGAAAATCTTCTTCTCCTAGCAGATCTCTTGCCAACAGCCAGCTTCCATTCCCCTACCCCGTTCTCCCTCCTCATCCTATCTAGCTCCTCCTGTGCGTTTTTCAACTGCACCTGAAGGGCACAGATCTTACGCTCCTGCTCCTCTATCAACTTACTCTTGCTACATAACCTGCAGTTCCAGGAGAGAATCTCACCAGAATGCCCACTGGCTTTCCCACTGCATTCCCCCCAGTGAAAATACTTCGAACAAGTCTCACACCGCAATCCACTACTCACGAACCTACGGCAAAGCCCACACTTCTCACTCACATATACCAGAATATTGACTATTCCATCAGTACCGTACAGTGTCAAATGTTATACCATTATATAAAGCCAAGTCGTTGTTTAACGTTGTTACCAAAAATCTCGAAAAGTTATAAAACGATTTCCTACAGATTTTTAGATGATACTGTAATAAACCTTTGGGCGGGCATAAGAGATAAATACAAATAACATACATAATAAAGAGGAAGCGTTTTCTGGGGGACAAAATGGCTCACGGCTTCCATAGCTATCGGGGAAAGGAAAAATAATGTAGTATGGTCACATGGTTTTTCTCTCAAGAAAGTGTTCCAAAAAAATCTGCATTAGAGATTTTTAACAGCGTCGGAAGTGAAACTTCTTTTTATGGGCACTTGAAGGTCGTCATTCAAAGCATTACGAATTCCCCTTACATCAGCCTCCCCCTCCTTTAACAAGCTATCGTACAAGCAGTCTTGGACGAACATACGTGTGTGTGTTTTTATATTTAAGAATAATATACAGATTTTGTGTTCAAACGTCTGCGGGAAAGAAAATGCCGTGCTGTAAAAACATGCGGTTTAGTTCTATTTCTGATATAGTTGTAACTGCGGTAGCACGGCATTTGAACCATTAGTCTTTCTCTCAAGTATATTTTCTCTTTACATATATTTTCAAAAAAATATGCTGTTTTGTTTTCTTCCTCGCAGTCGGTTGCAAGAAAAAACTGGAATGTTGTATTTACGGCTTATCGGCATATAACACAAATATGGAATCTAACTTGTTCGAAACGTCGTAATACTTCGTTTCCAGATTAAAACCATGTGAAATACTGTTATCGCAGCTACTATCCTCAGAAATCTAGCAGTTGGAGAAGTCTCTCATAATCCATTAAATTTCGGGCATGCAGCCGCGCAAATAAAATTTCTTCTACTGATATTTCGGCCGCGTATCGTCCGGCCATCTTCAGAGCGAGTCACAAGACTGATGACAAGGTGCCAAGCGCGGCCTTATATGCTCCACCGCGGCGGTACTGCGCATGCGGGTCACAGATGCTGCGCCGCCTGTGGCGAAAGCGTACGGACGTTCGATGTGCTTATCGATGTTTGATCGGCGGCGATGACACGGTGACGACTTCTCTGCCTGCACTAGCATTGCACTCTGCCGTCAGATGTCCCACGGATCGTCGCCTACTCTGCTTTACAGAGCCGGTAAGCCTCCGACCTCCTTGTTTTGTGATGAGGCGTAGATGGCCAAGACGTTCACCGTCCTCTGACCGCTTTCAGTGCACCTTCATGACAGTAGCGCGCGAACAAACGACTAGTTTCGCCGTTGCTGATTGCTCGTTCCCACTTGCCGGGCCATAACGATCTGCCCTTTATCAAATTCGTTTATGTCAGTAGATATATCCGGAAACTTCATGGAAAATTACAGTATGTTTTAAATATCTATGAGAATGTAATTCACTAAATCAAACGTCAGTTCGAACACTTATTTCTGGTACTCCATTTACCACCAGCATTGAGGAATTGGTTTATACCGACGGCTCAATGGCTGATGGTCACGTAGGCTTCGCATATTTTCATGGAGGACATATTGAGCAGCACTCCTTGCCAATTGGCTGCAGTGTTTTCACTGCAGAGCTGGCGGCCATATCTCGTGCTCTTGAGTACATCCGCTCATGCCCTGGCGAGTCATTCCTCCTGTGTATTGACTCCTTGAGCAGCCTACAAGCTATCGACCAGTGCTACCCTCGCCACCCTCTGGTAGCGTCCATTCAGGAGTCCATCTATGCCCTGGAAAAGTCCCGCCGTTCCGTGGTGTTTGTGTGGACCCCAGGACAAGTCGGAATCCCCGGCAACGAACTTGCCTACAGGCGACGCGGAAACAGCTTCTGGAGATAGGCATCTCCGAAGACTACCTGCATTCTTACACCGCAGGGTTTTCGTGCTTTGGGAGACGGAATGGCACAACAGCACGCCCAACAAACTGCGTGTCATTAAGGAGACTATGAATGTGTGGAAGTCTTGCACGTAGACCTCTCGCAGGGCATCAGTTGTCCTCTGCCGGCTCCGCATTGGCCATTCGTGGCTGACTCATGGTTACCTACTCCGTCGCGAGGACCCACCTCAGTGTCGCTGTGGCTCCAAAGACAGTCGTCCACCTCTTGCTCGACTGCCTACTTTTAGCCGCTCTGCGGGAGACTTTTAACTTTCCCAGCACCCTGCCTTCGGTGTTGGGCGACAGTGCCTCCGCAACAGCTTTAGTTTTACGTTTTATTCGTGAGAGTGAGTCTTATACTTCCGTGTAGGTTTTAGCGCATGTCCTTTGTTCCTCGGTGTCCTCCACCCTCGTGCTTTTAGGGTGGAGGTTTTAATGTGCAGCAGAGTGGCTGGTTTTCACTTTTTATTCTCGTGGCTGGCCAGCCATTGTAGTCTGCTTTCATGTTGTACTCTCTTCTGTTTCTAGCGTCTCTGTTCTTTTCTTGTCCTCTTTTGCTCCTTTTAGTGTTCGTTGCCTTCCATTCGTTCTTGTTTCTTTTCCTTTCTTTCCGCTTTGTTATGTTTCGTCCGTTTTATTCTCACACTTGTGGCATTGTTTTATTAGGAACAAGGGACCGATAACCTCGTAGTTTAGTCCCTTCTCCCGCCTTTAAACCAACCATTGAGGGATCTAGACCGCCTACGTATTGGCCTCATTGGCACAGTGAAAACCAGATTGTAACTGCAGCGCGCAGAGAAGCAATTCAACAGTCCGTCTTTCTAACACGAATAAAGTAAGAAAACGTCCTAATAAGTGGCACGGTGGGAAACATCCTCTCCCATGAACTTAACAATAGTGCGTGTAGATGCAGCTATAGTTACAGACTCATCTGTAAAATTCGATGCAGTATGAACGATACTTGCTCCCTAGAAATTGTTGTGCAATGTATTGGACGTATAATACATCAAAGCCCACTTCAAATATCACGTGAAGCATAACGATTTGTAAAGTGCGTATCTATCTTACGCTGTGTATCACTCAGTAGTTAGCTTTTTCGTCTTTCGTGGGCCAGCCGTGTGTTCTGTACATCGTTACCCCGCTAGTTTAGTCCCGATATTCAATCCCAATAGTGTTAGCGGCCTCGTAAACAGCCAACATGACAAGAGCACAGACTGCGCGCGTGCGCACACACACACACACACACACACACACACACACACACACACACACACACATCCCGCTTCGAGCCTGAGGTCTGTCTTTCGCTTTCCGACACCTCGGGACCAGACCCGCTGGGCCTGCGGACTCCACAGGGAACTGCGTTACGTAATTGGCTTGCTGTAAGGCTGTCGCCTGCGCCGAGTCGACGGCGGGAAGCAGGGAATACGGAAGTGGATACTGTTTTAGTTGGCAGCACTACATTCTCCACCTAGCGCATTCATCCTTTTAAACATTTCAGCGCCTAGATGACACCGAAACGCTTCAAATATGCCACCTTAGTCCTTCCGTTAGAGGCAGTTGGCCGAGAGATTCAAAAAAATGGCTCTGAGCACTATGGGACTTAACTTCTAAGGTCATCAGTCCCCTAGGACTTAGAACTGCTTAAACCTAACTAACCTAAGGACATCACACACATCCATGCCCGAGGCAGGATTCGAACGTGCGACCGTAGCGGTCGCGCGGTTCCATACTGTAGCGCCTAGAAGCGCTCGGTCACCCCGGCCGGCTGCCCGAGAGGGTCTTAGCTACTAAACACCTCTCTAGTCCAGAGCGGACTTCTGTTTCACAGTAACTCATCGAACGTATCCGGAGAGCTATTAATGAACTTTAATATTGGGTGTGTCCACCTTTCGCCATTATGGTGACTTGAACTCTGCTGGGGAGACTATTAACGAGATTGTTTGGGTGTTACACCACCGAAATCAGAAAGGGGGGGGGGTCATCTGGAGCGAAGTCGACGTTTCCATTCTTACCAAAGCTGTTTCACTTGGTTTAGGTCGGGACTTCGCGCAGCACGGGATATATCAGCAGTGTTACTGTCCACAAAACGTGGCCTCACAGATGGGGCTTCGACAGGGTACGTTGTCATGCTGATAGTCTCCGGATTATTCCTCCAGTGTCCGTAGTACACAGTACTATAAAATGGGTTCGAATCCTTCAGCATTTAGCGTTTTCGTAAGCCCAATAAGGAGACTGCCCCCATAAGCACCACACACACACACACACACACACACACACACACACACACACACACACAAAAATACGTTAAGACTCATTCCTCCCCCACTGTTGGCACTACACGTAACTACAGGTAACGTTTACCAGTGATTGGCCAATCCAAACCCTTCCATCGGATTGCCACAGCCTATAGTGTGAGTCATAATCCTAAATCACTCATTTCCAATCATCCGCTGTCCAGTGGCGTCGCTGTTCACACCATTTCCAGAATAGACTACAGAAATGCGTGGATTATGAGCTGCTTGACCATTTTGCCCTGTTGCCCTGTTTTTTGTAACTCCTTTAGCACAGCCACTTTGCTAGACGGACTGCTGGTAACACTTTGGAACTGGAGAGTGATGCCTCCTGCTGATTACGCGAGTCTGTGATTCCTTAAAACCACCGTCCGCACAGCTCGGCAGTCTCTGTGCGTCAGTACGTGACATCTGCCTGATCGTGGTTTTGTTGCGGTTGTTCCTTCGTAAACAAATGCAGCCGCGTCGCGAAAAGTAGATTTATGCAGCTTTAGAAGGGTTGAAACGTCACTGATGGATTTGTTATTCAGGTAACTTCAGTGCCTAGACCATGTTCGAAATCGTTGATTCCTGTTGATACACACATTCCGCTGTTACTTCTCTGCTAACAACACAATATTCTACGTCTCCTTCCATACTGCCTGGTCCGCTTCTGGTGGCATCCAGTGGTGAATTTTGCGTTACACAGCGGTGTTTGAATACTATGGATCAGATAGAGTAAGTTGATCTCCAGCTTAATCGCCACCAGATGACAGATGTCTGTTTACAGGGCGGTCAGAAACAGTCTCAAAAGGTGGCACAGGTGTTGCGATGTAGGTTGTGCTGAGAAATAATTGTTCAGAAAAAAATTAGATACGTTGCGCACCTTTTCAGAGTTGATTAACGTCGAAATCAGCCAATTAGGTCGTTGAACGCGCCAATTCAAGCGGCCAACCCGATACAATTAGTGCCAGTTGTTCTCCTAGCTTAGAGGATACCGCACGAACTGTTCAGCACTGGGTTTGGATTCGACCCTTGCTACCGTCCCGTGTCCAATTTTTGTATCGCTCTCTTGTTCGGTTTTGGCCGAGCGGTTCTAGGCCCTTCAGTCCGGAACCATGCGACTGCTACGGTCGCACGTCCGAATCCTGCCTCGGGCATGGATGTGTGTGATGTTCTTAGGTTAGTTAGGTTTAAGTAGTTCTAAGTTCTAGGGGACTGATTATCTCAGATGTTAAGTCCCATAGAGCTCAGAGACATTTGAACCATTTTCTTGTACGGTTTTAGAAAACCGAAGGAAAAACACGTTTGCAACACCTTCTCTGGCTAATTTCAGTGTTAACTGGGAAAAGGCGCAATGTAGCCAATTTTTTTATCTCCTGGACAACGTACCATGCAACACACTTACAAGCTTTTACACTTTCTGACCAATCTGTGTAGTGAATTACATACGTCCACAGAAGAGGGAGGCAGTTCTCAAGATAAACAAGAACGCTGTAATTATTAAACGGAAAAACTATTAAGCCTCGTCTCATTAGCGTAATAGATATTCACTGAAAATAACAGCGCAGAAAAAGGCATTTAGTAAATTTATTGAGTTATTGCCTTTAATCATTGCCGCGGCTACAGTACCATGTGCATATTTTTTTGAATGACTCTACGGCATTTGTCGTAACTTGGAGTAAAAAAATCCTTTTCTTTTGTATCGTTCACAGTTTGGGCTTCGTAGGCATTTTCGAATGTGTCGTATAATGCGTCAAATGTATATATCAGAGCTGCAGTCAAGCCCAAAGTCTCCATATTATGGCCCCTCTGTTTTATGGCCTAAAACATGACGGATGGTTGTCCAATTTGCCCAACTGCCGCCGCAGCGTTGCCTCTCCTTGGTACGATCTCGGCTTCTAGTATGCCCCGCGGCAAGTGCCAAGTTAGAGCGCTCGTGTAGTGTTGGGAAAAGGTGAAACAGCATTCTCAGGTATGTAGCTTCGAAACTAGCACCCTCTACCCAACCACCCTGACCTGACAGTGCCCAAGTCTCGAATTCGTCCCCTACTACAAGCGTGATTGCACTGTATTTTAACAGCCACACTAGAGTCAACAAAGTATGATGATAAAGGACGGAAGGGAGTAGTACAGCTGTACTTCATAAGATTCGACCACAGACACCATTAAATGCGAATATTTTGACAAACCTTAAGAATGAAGCTCACGTGTTCGAACATAGTAAAACGGCACTGAAATTGGTGGACAAAGTGTCTGGATACAAAATACGCGACCGACGAAGTGTGGGAAAGAGGAAACGGAATGGGATGAGAGGGTATGTGATGTTACTCCAGTGACTGAAAATAGTGAAATTTTCGAAAAACTTGGCAGTAGAATCCTACTCGTCAGTAGATGCTGCACCCACTCTGACGTACATTAACGCACTGATTCGGTTGGGAAGGGTGTCACAAAACCGTGGTATCCTCTACTGAGGCAAGCTGGCGCACGACTGTTGTCATGGGTCCTTCATTCCTGGATACTGTCGATAGAATAAGAGTTGACTTCCGAGCTGGTCCCATACACGGTCTCTCGGGAACAGATAGGGGATCTTGCTGGCCACGGGAGTATCTTGGCATCGCGCACACACTTCAAGAGACGTGCCATTTGTGGACGACCATTGTCCTGTTGAAAAATGCCACCATGATATTGTCGCTTGAGAGTTAACAGGAGAGGATGCAGGATGCCTGCGACGTACTGTTATGCCATTAGAGTTCCCTCGGGCACTACCAACCGTGACCTGAAGTCATAGCCGATGGCTCTCCACCCCATTATGCCACTAGTAACACCTGCATGCCTCTCCAAAACGTTGGCAGAATGGGTCGCGTCCCAGGCCGCCGCCATACTGGCCGATGGTCATCGCTGCTGTTGCAGAACTACGGCGGCCCGCTGACCACAATGCGACGCCGTTCATGCTACCTGTTCACGGTACCACTCTAAACACACCCGTTTATGTTGTAGCGTAATGGCCGTCCACTCCTGGGTCGGTGAGTCCATAGTCCGGCTGTTGCTATTGAAACGTTCACGTCTCTTGTCATACTTGGTGCAAGATGTGAGAGTCTACTGGGGTTCAGCAGTCGTTTGTGCAAGCTGTCTGCCGCACTCGTGAACTCCACTCACAAATCACCAAAGAAGCGATTCTATGCTCAGAGAATTCAACACAGTCGCACGACAATTAAATTGATATTATTCTTGCCGTCAAGTACTAATGATGCTGAAGTTACATCATCCATAAAATCAAATTTAGATTCACGCATTTAAAAAGGGCGCAGATAACATTCCAGATTTAAAGAAAAGAATGTTTCTGGTAATGGAACTTCTGTTTGGTCAGCGTCACAGTGAGACTGCAATTCAGTGAGCTAGAATTCTTTGACGGTATTAATTTTAGATGGAAAGGGTCGCCTCATTAGAACGTTGTGGGAGGAAATGGGGTGAGTAAAAAAGGTACATTTGAAATGCTAATTTATTTGCCCCCAATCAATATTGTTGAAGTTAAATTGATTTAAAGCTACTTTCATCAAAAAACGTAAAAACAAATAAGATTTTTCTGAATCACTAGCGCAATAATATCCACGGTCCCGAATGCTCTCTAACACTGCAGACTGAGATGCCAATCGCATTCCAGAGTATTGGCAACTCACAAAAGGAACCTATATTGGATAGTATCGAATTTTGATCTCAGTATGACAGAGAACTAACGGTAGAAAGCAACTACAAGTTGCGAAACAGTCTCGCAAATTGTGAGCAGTGCAATGATAACGCAGACGCTAAAAGCGACACTTACTTCAAAACGACTAAAGGAGCGCCAAGCTGAAGCAGGACACTCACACTCACACACACACACACACACACACACACACACACACACACACACACACACACACACACACACACACACACACGAGCAGCGGCAGTATGCTCGGCCCCAAAAGCGACTACTAGCTGCGTATTCTCACTCCCTGCTCAAAACTACCGTATTAGGGGAGGAAATCGCAAGGTTTACCTCAGTGACAACTGAAAATCGCCCCCTCTCTTCCTGCATGCAGGCAAACCTTGCTGTTTCGAGGAAATCTCAAACCTCCAGAAAGCATTCCTTTTTGACATTATTTTTTTAGCCTAAACAAATGTAGACTGGTAATCTAGAAACATTTTTAGAGTACAGTTACTGTAAAACACTTAACAAACAAAATTCTTGATGGAACAAAACAAGAACAGGGCTATGTGCCAACCTCTGTAACATAAAAACCGGGCTAAGTCCAGCACTTATATCTGTAAATAAAGAGGTGTGGGGAGGATAATAATGATTTTACTATAAAAATCTGGAAACTACTATTTACAGTTTTTCTACAACAAGACTCTTACTTTGAAAAGTCAGTTGGCCCTACAGAAGTGCTGTGTTAGCAAACTAGTTAATGAACAAAGACAAAATCAAGCACGTTACTGTGTTCTTACAAGTTTTATTTCAAAATAAATGCTTTTTACAAAGTTTAAAAAGTTACATTTTGTATTTTTTACTACTTTATAAACAAAATATTACAATGTTTCAGTCTATAAACAGCTGCTGTGTTTACTGAGTCAGATTTTGGTAAAACAGTTTTTCTTGTCTGAGAAATCATCTTTTTTAAGTCTTCCTCCTCAGTTTTCAATCTGGCTGTTCAAGCTGGGGTAGATCTAAGCCTTTTATGGTTTCCATCTTCACAACCTTTTTTGAATACATTTTTTGCGTCCACGTTTCAACTTCATTGAATGTTTACAAAAAAAACCTTGGTTGGTTTTGGAAATTTTGAACCAAACGGCGTTGGAAATTTCTAACTTTTTTGTGATGTGTTCTGTAGATCCTTTGGAGAAGTCATAAAAATCATCGTTCATCATAGCGGTTAGAAAAAGACTTCTGCTATTGGCATTACACAAAACTCTCAGATCCAAAGGAAATTCACATTTTTCTACCTTTTCTTTTTTCTGTTAGAACAAAATCTCGGTCACAGGTTAAGTATGAGTGTCTAGAGACGAGATTCTTGTGGTGAACTTCGTCAAAGAAATCATTACAGACCAAGTATATCCGTAGGAACAATACCATTTGATTTTTGTTTTGGCCGCAGCTGCTGTCAGACCACACTAATAACTTTTTTCTGGGTAATTTCTTTTAATCCCCATTAACACTCAGCTCGCCAATCGTTGCCTCCCCTGCCACTCATGCCAAAGAAACATAAAACCTTTATTATTATCTTCCATACCAATCCCAAATTGTAACATGACAGTGGACGTGAATAATACATTTGGCAGTGTGACAATGTTGCAAAGAGAGAACCTGTTGTAAATCTATGGCTACTGTACATGGATCACTTGTAAGAGTGGCAGAATATACATGATCACACTTCATCTCTTCTCTAGCTTTTTTAGGGCGTCTATGAAATTCTTGTGAAGAACGATGTACAGCTCTATTGGTTGAGTCATTCACCATTTTACTTTAAAGCAGATCACATGGGTTACAGGTATCTTCCCTTGGGCGGTGAAATCTCAGTTTGGGAAAGTGTCCTTTCAATACTTTTTGTAGTACAGATATCTAATGTTTGTGATCGGATAAAGCGTAACAAAAGCCTCGGACATCCTGCTGTAATTTAAATCTTGGCCTAAAAATAGAAAGGAGCTTATGCCCTTGTATAATGGCTCTCGCCCTTGGGGAAACTTTTGATGTGTTCAACAGTGCGTTTATCAGCAGCTGTATACTTTCTTTGTTTTTATTTCCCCTACGTTCAATGTAGGTGACATGAGCACTCTTTTTTGTTTTACCAAGGTTTCCAGTCTTCGCCTGGTAATTTTGTGTATTTTCAGAAAGGTTTTTTTTTGCAAACTTGAAAATATCCGCCTTCGTCATCAGGAATTGTATAAAAAACGCTAGTCTGTCTGCGACTCTCTCGGGTTCTTCGTATGAACCATGACACCTTCTAACATTGCATCATCAAATGAGTTTTGCTTAAAATTATAACCTCGTTCGTAGAACTTATGTGTTCCAATGGAACGTCTCTACATTCTCTTAGGTTTCATGTCGGTGCCGCTATCAAACAAACACGGGAATTAGAGGCATTAAAGAATTTGTGACTGCCACGAAAAACCTGTTCGTTTGCTACTCTGCAGTTAGTTCAAAAATGGTTCAAATGGCTCTGAGCACTATGCGACTTAACTTCTGAGGTCATCAGTCGCCTAGAACTTAGAACTAATTAAACCTAACTAACCCAAGGACATCACACATCCATGCCCGAGGCAGGATTCGAACCGGCGACCGTAGCGGTCACTCGGCTCCAGACTGTAGCGCCTAGAACCGCACGGCCACTCTGGCCGGCTGCACAGTTAGTAGGTCTACTACAGCCCAGGAACCAAGTCAAACATAACCTAACGTGGTCTGCATAATCTAAACACAGGTTAACTTAAAATGCCATATAAAAATCATGATCAAGCGAAGTTCTTCGAGAAAACCTTACTTAGTCCTAAGGCGTTAAAGTGATCATACACATTTACCTCATCAGGTGGAGGTTGTTTTTGAGGTACAGTAACTTTCTTACTGTTCTCATGGTTTTCCCTAGGCTCTTAGCTTCTTACTTATTTCGGAAACACTACCTTCACCCCTTTTCCGAAGTTTTCTTGTTTCATCCATCACATAAACCTCTTCAGTGAGAAATTCAATATACATGAGAGAGCAACAACGTTGTGTGTGTGTGTGTGTGTGTGTGTGTGTGTGTGTGTGTGTGTGTGTGTGTGTGTACAGTACAGTAGAGCATAGCAGGAGGGTGTTAATCTGGCGCCGGCTGCCGTATGCAGATAAGAGATCCGCCCCGCGCCAGGACGAGAGGCAGATAAGGATAGGCGGTCGGGCGACCCGACTTCCTCGAACACGCAGCGCGCTCTGGAGGCTGCGTTTCTCTCGCGGGAAACTACAGCCAGACCCCCGTCTCCTCGTGTTCCAGGAATCACAGCCGGAAAACGGCACCTGCCGACTCTGCTTAGCGAGCACGCTACGTCCCCGTACGCTACCGCGACGATACGGGAAGTCGAAGCTTAAATTAATCGGAGCTGCCTAGATTCTTCTCTGATGCAAAAAAGCGTGTTAAAAATCAACGTTGTTATCTGGAAAGAATTTTAGTCGTCAGCGGGTCTCAACGAGGGCCGTACCGCCCACCGTTGAACGGTGATTAAAAAAAAATGTTCTGTATTACTTCCAAGCAAAATGAGTTTGCTTATCAAGAATTGCTTTCTCTTCTACGACATTCTTAACGAGGAATACACGTTAATTAGTTTCTGCAAACTTCAGTAATGTGGTATTCTTGGATTAAGATTGAGACCATCAAATTATCGTTCGAAAAATGAGACCTAGATAGAAAACTTTTGTTACATATTTATAGAATGGGATTATGATTTACTTTCTCGCAAAAAAGGATAGTGGCGTTGAGTAATTTTTTCTTCGAAAAGAGGGCGGTAGGCGTTCAATGGTTTGAGAATCTATACTCAAAAATGTTCAAATGTGTGTGAAATCTTATAGGACTTAACTGCTAAGGTCATCAGTCCCTAAGCATACACACTACTTAACCTAAAGTATCCAAAGGACAAACAAGCACACACGCACACGCACGCCCGAGGGAGGACTCGAACCTCCGCCGGGACCAGCCGCACAGTCCATGACTGCAGCGCCCCAGACCGCGCGGCTGTCTATGCTCTAAATCACTATTATCCCGTTGAAAATAGTCCCGATTACATATTACAGACGTACGCCAACGCATTTTCTATTCTCGGAAACACTTATGCAACTCTGTCTGTGGGAGTAGCTTTTGGCTCTCGCCGATTCGATTTTTTAATTCCATTCTCGTTTGTGAAACGATGGCCTTTTTTTAAGCAGAAAAGTCACATGGCGGCTGGAACATAGTTACAATAATGTTTTTGGCCAAAAAGCCATGACGTATTTTGCCAAAATCTGGAGTAATTTTTCCGGTTTGCTTCACGAAAACTTCGTTCAACGTCTAAGAAATGCTTTTCGTTAACCGTTGGATCTTGTCGCCAGAATCGCGCTGCACTATGCCATTAAAATCGATGAACGCAGTGAGCTTAACCTTCCCATTTGAGCTGAATTAGCTAGCTTTTTCCAGGGTTGACGATGGGACGATTCACCTTTAGTTTCGACGTCATATCATGAAAACCATATGTCAGCACACCTTTATGACTCGTTTCAACAGTTCTGCATCATTCTTGACTCCATCTAGCGACTCTTGAGTAACCTGCAGTCGCCATTGTTTCGTTCGGAATTTAACAATTTTGTGCAGGTTTTGCAGTCACACGTTTCATACCCAAAGCATCCGAAAAATTTGATGGAATGAGACAATTGACATACCAACATCATTGGCTACTTGTTTACGATTCGATGATAATTCTGTATTTTACCACGATTTCATAGTTTGATGACTTGGTGGGAGTATTCGGGGCGCTCATCACATGCAACCGCTACACGGCCTTTTTGCGAACGCTTATGCCGCCCTTAACCCTCCGTTGCTCGCGCGGATGACACTTGTCATCCACGTGACTTTCCCGCTCAATTTTGTCTGACATGGCTGGATTGACTTCGCGCCATTTTAAGTACCCTTCTGTTAACTCTCCGGCTGTTAGCTCCATGCATTGTTGTCTGTCAGTTACGAAAGATACATTGTTTGTGCAACGTTATTATAGTCGGAGGACACTTGTCATCCGCGCGAGCTCTGCTGCCACAATCTGAAACAAAGTAAGTCTGTATTACTTTACTGCTTTTCTAGATTCAATCGATCTTTCATGTGCGTAAATTTAGACGTAATGAAGCTGATTGCAGTTACGTTCCGTGTTACCTAGTATTCTCTTAATTTTTAAATTGTGGGAGAAATGTGAAAGGCAAAAAACCTTGGACAGAGTTTAGTAGAGATCCTAATGTATGGTGGGAATGGTTCAATGAGCTGCGTGATGAAGATGCTCACAGTGATAGCGTTGACTCAGATACTGAGGATTCTGTTCATGAAAGCGGTCATGATTCAAGAACAGAACAAGAAGTGTCAGAAAATGGTGAATATGAATCACAGGAAGAAGTAACTCAAGAGGATGCATTTTTTAGGGAAAAATGGAATAATTAAACGAAGGAAAAATAAATATCCTACCAGTGTTAGAAGCAGATTTTGTAATTTTATTACGCATTTGCCTGGACCAAAAAACTCAAGCTCGCATAAAAAAGAAATTCTGAATTCTTGGATGAAAACATGATAATCATTATCTCAACATGCACTAATATATAAATCAAGTAAGTTCGTGGTAACATCTCTAGGGAAAGGGACGCTAAAGAAACAGATGCGTTAGAGATCAGACCTTTCATTGGTTTGTTGTATCTATGTGGATCTTTGAGATGTTCTAGGAAGTGTATATCAAAATAATGGGATAACTCAAAAGGAAACGGACGTGAATTATGTTGTTTATGCATAAGTGAAAACCGATTCAGGTTTCTGTTGAGATGTGTGAGGTTTGATAATGTCCGTGATAGAGGTGTTCGCAGAGAGATTGACAAGTTTGCTGCTATCAGAGCTATCAGAGATGCTTGAACTATTCACGAACAATTGCCAAAAATATTTTTCACCTAGTGAATATCTTACTGTTGACGAACCGTTTTTGGCATTTGGAGGAAACGGCCCGTTCAGGCAATATATTCCTAGCAAACCAGCAAAGTATGGATTAAAAGTGTGTGCTTTGGTTGATGTAAATACAGCGTACACTTTGAATTTAGAACTGTACGTCGGTAAGCAACAAGAGGGACCATGTAATGCTAGTAATTTAGCTGAAGATATTTTTCTTCGAATGGTCAGACTGTTTCAAACGTTAGAATATATTATACCCTGAACAAATATTAAATGTATTATATTTATATTTAATAAAAAATCATAAAACCAGTCATAAAGACCGTTCAAAGTGTAAAAATAGACCGCTTGCTTTGTGGATAACACCAGTCAGCCGCGCGAGTGACGATGTCACGAATTTTCGCGCGAGTAACGGAAGGTTAGTACATTGTTTGACTCGCAGCACACACTAAAAAAGTAATATTTTACAGTTATACGCTATATCGTTCTGACAGCGTAATCTGATATCAATTTTATGATCCCTTTTTGTACCAAACTGTTCCTGTCCATACGTTGACGGAGTCAGTCTATCGCTAAACTGTAACGGTGCTTCAAAAATTCTGACAACACACACACACACATTTTCATTTGTGTAGATGTAAATTTACCTTTGTATAAAATCGTAACTCTCCGAAAGTTCTGCACCGAATGCTTCGAAACCGTGCCTCAACATTGTACTATAATACGCGCGTTTATTCTGTATCTATTGGAGCGCCATATTTGTGTGTGTGTGTGTGTGTGTGTGTGTGTGTGTGTGTGTGTGTGTGTGTGTGTCGCTCCAGTAGGTATAAAAAACCACGCTTGTATTCGAATGGAATTTCGTCAAAATTTCCGAAGTAGTGGTTAAAGAATTTTCCGAGATTTTTAACAAACGTACGTATATATTTTTATTTATATAGAGAATCCCCCATAATAGCAAAACACAGGTAATCTTTTCGACAGCCGACAACAGGCGAAATATTTGACATGGCTAACACTGTGCATATACTTCTAAGACATGTACACCAACACACAACGAAAACATCGGGTGATCCTTGACTAATGCAATACGCGCAGTTACAAAATTCCCACTACTTCAACATACCTCGTAAGGTGCAAATTTAGTCGACAGTCGCATATTAGTATTTTGAATCTTATGTAATCAAGGTACTTCAGATATTTCACACGTCGGCTTGTTGGGGGCCACAGTCAGTCATCGGCCATCGGGGAGGAGAAGAGTCCGTCGCACATTGCGGATGTTGTTTTTAGCTATATTTTCCGCGCTGCTCGCAAACAATTGTTTTTAACAGCTCTGGAGCATTTTTAGTTTTGAAAATGCGTTAATACGGTGAAGTGTACAGGGTGTGTATCTCTAAGGGTCGTCAGACGCACTTTCCATGGTCTTTCGCTAGTTACTTGTGATTTTGTATTTTCGAAGTGTAACTGGAGTCAACCCATACGATTGCTGCCCATGAGGTCTTTCACGTGACGCCCAGTGGCGACAGGAAGCGTAGGTTTTTATTCCCGTTTGTTTTAAAGCGGAATTTTGCGGTCCCATTCGATAGAGCGGCCACAAATTAGTGTAGTAAGATATTTGTTTTACCGATATGTGTTAAAACAGGGACATAAAAACTCGAATAACCAGTACTGCTGGATTTCTGTTTGTTCATTTTTTTATTGCCCTTGGTAATTTATATCGGTTAAACAAATATCGCGCTAGACTAATCTGGTACTGTTGTGTCGAATCGTCACGTAAAATTCAGCTTAAAAAATAATTTTGTTTGTAACGGGAAACAGACGCTTTCCGTCAACACTAGACGTTGCATGAAAGAAGTAATAAACACTACTTTGGGCTGACTTCAACTACACTCTGCAAAAGGGGGCCGGCCGGAGTGGCCGAGCGGTTCTACGCGCTACAGTCTGGAACCGCGAGACCGCTACGGTCGCAGGTTCGAATCCTGCCTCGGGCATGGATGTGTGTGATGTCCTTAGGTTAGTTAGGTTTAAGTAGTTCTAAGTTCTGGGGGACTGATGACCTCAGATGTTAAGTCCCATAGTGCTCAGAGCCATTTGAACCATTTGCAAAAGGGGAAATTACAAATATCTGGCGAAACACCAGAGAAAATTTACCGGACTACTCTTCCGAAAGAGACGCTGTATAAAGATAATGAGTAGGATCAAGACATTCACAGGACTTTACGGTACCTCAATCTATATGTATACTGGTGAAACATTAAAACAGTGAAGTTGCAAACGTAGTCGAGAAGGTATCAGACGAGCAGAGGGAAAACATATTAAAGATTGTTCAGAGAAAAGAACCACCCATTTGCAGCTATTTCAAAAGATGGTATCTGCCACAGAAAATGCGCAGTTCTACGTCACTGCCTCAGGACTAAAGAACTGTCTCGCTTGTGGATACTCAAATCTGCTTCCATATATTCCGAATATGGGCCGCCACTTATAATACACAGCGAAGCTCATTTCACATCATTTAATCTTTCAAAAATCTCACTTTTAATTTTGACGTAGATATCGTAATACTTTCCTTTTCATTGCCACCGGAAACGTTTTGTGCGGAGAGAGTATCAAATCATCAGATGACTCTTAATATTTTAAGACCATAAATTTTCATTTCCTCAAAGGTTTTAGACCCGCCATAGAACTCAATAAGTACTTCTATAAAATCATCAGACTATACTAAGATTACTTCCCCCATGTTGGAGTTGCTAAAAAGATGATAAAAAAGATACACCTGTCTTCTCACGTAATTGGTGCTGAAGGAGTTGTTCTTATCCCGTCTTTCGCTTAGCATGGCACTTCTTAAGTGTTCCGTTCCACATACGAGGTCTGTCCAAAAGAGACAGGAACTGTTCGACAACATTATTCTACGCTTACCTTTCACTTATTGTGCATGGTCTCCTTCGAAGTACTCTCCTCCACAATTGATACACCGCTCCCAACGCAGTTTTCCCTTCGGAAGCAGTCTTGGTACGCCTCTTCCTGGATCGCGCGAAGCACCGTCTGTGAATTTTCTTTTATCTCGTCTGTCGTTACCAATCTTCGTCCTTTCAGCGGGGTTTTCAGCTCTGAAAATAAAAAAGGTCCGCGGGGGCTAGGTCTGGAGACTACAGAGGATGGGGCAGCAGTGATTTGTGGAGTAGTCACGAACCAACAGGGATTAAATGCGGGTGCGTTATCGTGATGCAAGAGCTATGAATAGTCGCCACATTTCAGGCCATTTCAGTCTCACATTTTCTCGCAGGGGTCGCAACACGTCCCGACAGTACTATCGATTAACAGTTTGTCCCTGTGGCATGAATTCATGATGAATTAATCCTTCAAAGTCAAAGAAAACTGTCAGTATGTCTTCGACATTTGACCTGACCAGCTTTTTTTGATCTTGGAGAACATTTCCGCCCACTATCAAGATTGAACCTTCTGTCTCAATATCATAACCGTAGATCCACGTCTCATCACCAGTTATGATTCTCTTAAACATCTCGTTCTCATTTGTGCGATCCAAAAGCTCTTCAAAGATTGCGAGGTGAAGTTTTTTCTGGTCTCTACTCATGAGCCGTGAAACGAACGTGGCGCCAACATTATGCATTCCAAGATGCTGTCCCGATTTCTTAATATGATCACTGAAATGTTACATTATTCTGCAGTCTCTCGGACAGTCTGTCTTCGATTGGCAAATTCAGTTTCGTTAATTTCCTGATACGAGTGTCGTCGGTAGACGTCGAAGGGCGTCCTGATCGAGGGTCGTCCTAACTTCCGTCCGGCCATTTTTAAACCACGTGAACCATTCTTAACATCGAGTACGGATTGAGCACTCAACACCGTAGGCAGACACGTTGGTCTTCTAACTATGCCATCTCGAAATTCGCAAGCTCTGCGACACAACCTTCTCAGTACAGCACTGAACAATAACTCTGACATACAGCAATGAAATTTCCGGCAGTTAAAACACTAATGCGTTTAATGACGTGTGCAGGGATGCAAACCGCATTTCGCTCCAACATGTCATCGGTGCGAAATTACTAAGTTCCGGAATTCTTTGAACAGACCTCGCATAATTTAACGATCACAAACAGCTCTGACTGTAATGCACTGTAATATATTGATATGCAATACAGATAATGTAAAAGAAGAATATTTCGATCGCTGCGCAAGTGCAGATATTAAGACCTGACACCAGTGGATATTTTTAAACAATCTCAGGACTCAAAATGCGCGTTTCTAATGCTCTCACGTAGGTTGCTCCACATGTTGTTGTTGTTGTGGTCTTCAGTCCTGAGACTGGTTTGATGCAGCTCTCCATGCTACTCTATCCTGTGCAAGCTTCTTCATCTCCCAGTACCTACTGCAACCTACATCCTTCTGAATCTGCTTAGTGTATTCATCTCTTGGTCTCCCTCTACGATTTTTACCCTCCACGCTGCCCTCCAATACTAAATTTGTGATCCCTTGATGCCTCAAAACATGTCCTACCAACCGATCCCTTCTTCTAGTCAAGTTGTGCCACAAACTTCTCTTCTCCCCAATCCTATTCAATACCTCCTCATTAGATACGTGATCTACCCACCTTATCTTCAGCATTCTTCTGTAGCACCACATTTCGAAAGCTTCTATTCTCTTCTTGTCCAAACTGGTTATCGTCCATGTTTCACTTCCATACATGGCCACACTCCATACAAATACTTTCAGAAACGACTTCCTGACACTTAAATCTATACTCGATGTTAACAAATTCCTTTTCTTCAGAAACGATTTCCTTGCCATTGCCAGTCTACATTTTATATCCTCTCTACTTCGACCATCATCAGTTATTTTACTCCCTAAATAGCAAAACTCCTTTACTACTTTAAGTGTCTGATTTCCTAATCTAATCCCCTCAGCATCACCCGATTTAATTTGACTACATTCCATTATCCTCGTTTTGCTTTTGTTGATGTTCATCTTATATCCTCCTTTCAAGACACTGTCCATTCCGTTCAACTGCTCTTCCAAGTCCTTTGCTGTCTCTGACAGAATTACAATGTCATCAGCGAACCTCAAAGTTTTTATTTCTTCTCCATGGACTTTAATAACTACTCCGAACTTTTCTTTTGTTTCCTTTACTGCTTGCTCAATATACAGATTGAATAACATCGGGGAGAGGCTACAACCCTGTCTTACTCCCATCCCAACCACTGCTTCCCTTTCATGCCCCTCGACTCTTATAACTGCCTTCTGGTTTCATCAATTGTGAAATGTTTTATCGCTTCCACTTCGACCACACGGCTTTCGTAATTTTTTTGTATTTTTTTTTTTACTTGAAGTTTAGAACTCTAATATACGAGTAGATCAGACAAAGCCTGTGAGAAAGTGACATTTTCAGTGTCTCTAGTGATCTAAAATAAGCTCGAAGCAGATTTTCTCGAGAATTTGTTAATTGAATCGCAATCCTTTGTTGTTTGATTTCTGTAGATTTTTTAGTCTCCCAGAGACTCCAGGAACCCTGAAGATGACAAGAAGTCGGCTTGCCGAAATATCGCCGCATGGGCGTTCAACGTAGACATGGGGAGCGCTCTGTCTCTCTCTCTTAGAGCGCATTTGCCGAAGACGCATTGACCCCCACCCCAGGCCCTATAGTCTGGGGTGCGATAAGCTACAACTCGAGTCACCTCTGGTGTTTCTGGAAATGACGCTAACGAGCGCACAGTACATTGCAGAATGTTGATGGGCCCGTTCTTCTTGCCTTTCTTGCAACAGGAAGGTGATATGTTGTTCCAGCAGGATAATGCTCGCCCGGACACATCACGTACTCGATGGTACGAGAAGCAATTCGTGAGACTCGTCAACCAAAAACTCTCACCGAAGTACGTGAACAGGTCCAGCAGGAGTGGCATAATGTATCCCAGAACAGTATTCGCCATCAGTACGATAGACTTAATGCCAGAGTCAGCGCGTGCGCGACAAATCTTGAATGAATAGGGCACATCTGAAATGGCGTACTAATTCATTTCCAGGAGTGTATTTATGGTTCTTACAGTTCCAGAAGTACAAAAGTCAAACATCGGATATGTATGTCGTCTCTTTATTACATGTGCTTTGCGTGACTGTTTGTTGTGATGGCAACCACAGCTGCGAATCTGCGTCATCTTCAGCTGTATAACGCTGTTATTCAGTTGCCTCAAGACCGGCTTCGCGACATTACAATCACATGATCAGGTGATCTTACATATATATATATATATATATATATATATATATATATATATATATATATATATATATATATAATCGACCAAAGTTCAGTTCGCTTAGTTACGTCTCCCGCTGCGGGCGCACTCTTGTCTATGATGCACGCGCTTGACTTCCTGCTCACCTGATTACTTTCGCGCCTTTAGTATTGGACCGTTCGAGATAGTGTCCGCTGTACCTTGTGACATCTAGTGCCTGAATAGTGGTGAGTTTCCGCAACTGGGTTCATCACTTTACTGTTCCTTCCTACCGCCAGCACTATTACTTTATTTCTAGGTACAGTACTGGTTCTTCTACAGGGTAAATAAAGCATTGGGCCTATCACTGGTTTCGACTATTTACCTACTGAACTATTTAATAGTTATACCATTAGATTATAACTTTCGGTGAGTTGTTTCTGTTTCATCCAATATTTCAACTCGCTATTTGACTACAAAATGTTGGCGTTATGTCGTCGGTTGTCACACAACATACACTACTGGCCATTAAAATTGCTACACCAAGAAGAAATGCAGATGATAAACGGGTATTCATTGGACAAATATATTGTACTAGAACTGACATGTGATTACATTTTCACGCAATTTGGGTGCATAGATCCTGAGAAATCAGTATCCAGAACAACCACCTCTGACCGTAATAACGGCCTTGATACGCCTGGGCATTGAGTCAAACAGAGCTTGGATGCAATGTATAGGTACAGCTGCCCATGTAGCTTCAACACGATACCACAGTTCATCAAGAGTAGTGACTGGCGTATTGTGACGTGCCAGTTACTCGGCCACCATTGACCAGACGTTTTCAGTTGGTGAGAGATCTAGAGAATGTGCTGGCCAAGGCAGCAGTCGAATATTTTCTGTATCCAGAAAGGCCCGTACAGGACCTGCAACATGCGGTCGTGCATTATCCTGCTGAAATGTAGGGTTTCGCAGGGATCGAATGAAGGGTAGAGCCACAGGTCGTATCACATCTGAAATGTAACGTCCACTGTTCAAAGTGCCATCAATGTGAACAAGAGGTGACCGAGACGTGTAACCAATGGCACCCCATACCATCACCCCGGGTGATACGCCAGTATGGCGATGACGAATACACGCTTCCAATGTGCGTTCACCGCGATGTCGCCAAACACGGATGCGACCATCATGATGCTGTAACAGTGATGGGATGGCGAGGCGCGGCGACTCGAGCGCACCGAGAGTTTCTCGAGCCTCTACTTCTCAAGCAATTCTCGAGAAGCTCACGAGAAATGGCTCAGCGGCGTGTGCCGCTGCGCGCCAGTTGGCTGCGACAACGTACGCCGCACCGCTGTTGTTTTATGAATTGAATGCCGTCGCTTGACAAACACGCTCGCTGTGCTCGTAGCTATTATGTCTCAGGTTTCATTCGAGTAAAGTGAACACTCGAAAACGAACGTCATGGTGCTGGCAATACTTTACGGAGGATGGAGATAACGTTACTTGCAACATTTGTCGTAAAATTGTCCGTAATGTATCAAAAAATACAACGGGCATGATTAGACATCTTAAACTGCACAATTTATCGAGCAATAAATCAGCGACGTCCGTGGATACAGAGGCTTATTCTTACAATAGTGCGAAGCAGACAAAAATCCAGGTACGTATGGTACAAAAGGTGAATTCCGTGCAAAAGTTCGGAAAGTGTCCGAAGCGGTCCGCCACGCTTAAAAAACATTGATGTTTTAATCGTACTCCGATAACATACAACATACCCCAAAATCAAACCTATACTAGCCTAGCTTTTTCACGATACGGTATGTAATTTTATTGGACTGGTTGTCGAGCATAACGTATCCCCTCGCAGGAGCACTGATCTAAATCTTAAGTCTCTCTTCATAGAGGGAAGTAAACGGCAACAACAGCTAGATGAAGCACTAGTGGCCATGATAACACAAGATTTTCAATCGTCGAGGACACTGGTTTTCGACGTTTTGTTTCACTGTTGGACCCACAATACTAGATACCAAATCGAAAAAAGTTGCGCCTCATGATTGAGGACGATTACCATAAACAGAAAGAGGCTGTAAACTTGGCCGTGGAAGACTCTACTTGCGTTTCTTTAACGACCGATATTTGGACTTCACTCAATAGTGAGGCATATATTGCTGTAACTGGTCATTTCATTAACACTAATTGGTGCCTGAAAGCCTTAGCTCTCGAGACATTCCGTTTCCCGGAAAAACATACAGCGCTAAATATTAGTGGGACGTTAGATAACGTGATTTCAAAGTGGAACATTGAAAACAAAGTTGTAAGCATCACAACTGACAACGCCAGTAACATGACGACAGCTGTACAACGTATTCACAGTGGCAACATAGATATGCAACATGTGCCTTGTTTAGCACACACCATCAATTTAGTTGTGAAAAGTTCTTTGAACAGCAACAGTGAGCTGTGCGTAATGCGGGAAAAGGCCAGAAAAAATTGTTAGCTATTTTAAAACAAATTGCAATGCTAATGAAAAACTCCATGAGATCCAGGATCTAATGAAAAACCCTGTTAATAAATTGATTCAGGAAACAGAAAACCGATGGAACAGTACGTTTTATATGCTACAACGTCTACTGGAGCAAAAGGAATGCATTGCAGCCTGTTTATCAACTTTGTATTCAGGTGTAGAGAACCTCACAGCTGACGAGTGGCGAATTTTGAGCGAATGTTTGTGTGTACTAGAGCCATTTGAAGTGGTAACAACTGAAATCTCAACTGAAAACTATACCTCTCTTTCGAAAGCTATTCCAATAATCAGAAAGCTAAACATAACCGTATGCAATGGGGAGTGGGCTACCACGACAGCGCAAGAGCTACAGCAACGTCTGCACAACTCACTAATAGCCCGGCTGGGATTAATAGAAACAAACAAAGTACATGCCGTTGCCACAGTTCTCGACCCAAGATTCAAAACTGTGCCATTTACGAATCCCAGTCATTCAAAACATGCCGTTGCAAGCTTAATTGCAGAGTGCACAAACGTGGTAGAGACCGTACGATCTACTCATTCGGCTGCTAACGACACTAGCCACGAGTACCATTTCGTACAAAACGCCAGTAGTTCCTTACGGGCTTCTTTCGATGAAGAGGTTTCCAATAAAAATCTAATGAAAAGCCGTTGTGATAGCATAGACATGGAGGTACAACGATATTTGGAAGAACCGTACTTACAACGCACGGATAATCCTTTACACTACTGGAAAAAAAATGAAAACTTACCCAGGTCTAGCTGTGGTGGCAAAAAAATATCTTGCAATACCTGCAACTTCTGTTCCCAATGAAAGAATATTTTCGAAAACATGATTACTTATAAACAAACAAAGAAGCAGACTAAAAGGCCAATTGGTTAATAAAACCATATTTCTAAACAAAAATCGACGGCATTGTAGCAATGGGATGTAAAAATGCCCTCTTCTGAACCACTTCTGTTTCCTTTCTTTCTTCAGTAAGTAAACGCATGTACGCAGTTTCTATATATAAAAGACTATAGCACTTCTCTTTTACGTTTAAGCATGCATGCAAACATGCGGAATGTACAAGAATTTATTTTGTATGAATAAAGCTTCTGTTTTATGCGAATTCTGTGCTTTGTTTTAAACAATTCTATGGTTTTTGTCTTACGAGACACATACTAATACTTCAGTACACATTAATAACGGTAGTACAGTTGATATCAATCATAGAATTTCAAAGTTTTCCGAGCACGTACGTACGACGAGTACGACCGCTGCGGCTCAGTGCTTCGTATACTGAAGGTTTGCGCAATTTCTCAGAGAGCGCAGCACTGTCAACTTCTGGAGCGTACCCGAGAAATTCTCGACATTGCCTTCGCGTCGCGCGTTTCTCGAACGCGATCATAGCCCATCCCTAGCTGTAAACAGAACCTGGCTTCATCCGAAGAAATGACGTTTTGCCATTCGTGCACCCAGGTTCTTCGTCGAGTACGCCATCGCAGGCGCTCCGGTCTGTGATGCGTCAAGGGTAACCACAGCCATGGTCTCCGAGCTGATAGTCCGTGCTGCTGCAAACGTCGTCGAACTGTTGGTGCAGATGGTTGTTGTCTTGCAAACATCCCCATCTGTTGACTCAGGGATCGAGACGTGGCTGCACGATCCGTTACAGCCATGCGGATAAGATGCGTGTCATCTCGATTGTTAGTGAAACGAGGCCGTTGGGATCCAGCACGGCGTTCCGTATTACCCTCCTGAACCCACCACCGATTCCATAATCTGCTAGGTCATTGGATCTCGACCAACGCGAGCAGCCGTTCGGTTCTGGGCGCTTCAGTCTGGAGCCGCGTGACTGCTACGGTCGCAGGTTCGAATCCTGCCTCGGACATGGATGTCTGTGATATCCTTAGGTTAGTTAGGTTTAAGTAGTTCTAAGTCTAGGGGACTGATGACCACAGATGTTACGTCCCATAGTGCTCAGAGCCATTTGAACCATTTTTGAACCAACGCGAGCAACACTGTCGCGATACGATAAACCGCAATCGCGATAGGCTACAATCCGACCTTTATTAAAGTAGGAAACGTGATGTCACGCATTTCTCGTCCTTACACGAGGCATCACAACGTTTCAGCAGGCAACGCCGATCAACTGATGTTTGTGTATGAGAAATCGGTTGGAAACTTTCCTCATATCAGCACGTTGTAGGTGTCGCCACCGGCGCCAACGTTGTGTAAATGCTCTGAAAAGCTAATAATTTGCATATCACAGCATCTTCTTCCTGTCGGTTAAATTTCGCGTCTGTAGCACGTCATCTTCGTGGTGTAGCAATTTTAATGGCCAGTAGTGTATTATCGTCCTCATTAGGTCTCACCAATAAAACGGAGATCGTATCGCTATATGCTGTTCTTATTGTAGACTTGCCGTCTCTTTAGTGGTTCAGTTTTTACTGTAAATTGACGATGAATGTTGAGTCTTTCAAATAACCCCGGTATAGCTTACCTTCCGACCTGTGATGTCTGAATACCCGCTATTACAGTTACCTTTTGAGATGAGGATATATACCACAGGGTAAATATAACGGTTGTGTGTTTACATCTAGATGACTAACTGAATACCTGTTTATAATACCACGAAACTGGTCGCGAGTCCAATAAAAAAGGATTTTCGTATATGTGAAGTGGTTTTCTGTGTCCCAATATGCAGTAAGGAGAGTCATTTGGAACACGGATAAATATGTAAAAAAAATCTTTCTTTTATATTCTCTGAAAGTTTTATAGATACATCGGTATGCATTAAATTCATTTAGGCTAGCCATTTGTAATAGTTCCATCTATTTGGAATTGCACTGTGTATTCAATAATTTTCTAAGACACATGACACGTAGTTTAAACTTCCTTCGTAGCCGGTTTCCTCCAGCAGCGGCATGCGGCTCATCACTACTTAATGATTACAAGCTATTCCCTGAGTTCCTAAATTTTATATTTCTTTACGAAGCTTATGAATTTGCAGTTACGTTCTATTAACAAGCCCAAATATTTGATATTTTGTTTTCACCTGACCCATGTACGTAACACAGAAATTGCTGTTCAGTTAGAAGAGGGTGTGTGTCACTGTATCTTGAATAAAATTAAAAAAGTCTGTGCCCTATCTCTGTGTTCTACACCGAAGCGCCGAGGAAACTGGTGTTACATGCGTATTCAAATATACAGATACGTAAACAGGCAGAACACAGCGCTGCGGTCGGCAGTGCCTGTATAAGACAACATATAAGTGTCTGGCGCAGTTGTTAGATCGGTTGCTGCTGCTGCAGTGGCAGGTTATCTAGATTTGAGTTTGAACGTGGTGTTACAGTCAACGCACGTACTAACGGGACACGGCATCTCCGAGGTAGCGATGAAGTGGGGATTTTCTCGTACGACCATTTCACGTGTGCACCGTGAATATCTGGAATCTGGTAAAACATCAAATCTCAGACATCGCTGCGCCCGGAAAAGGATCCTGCAAGAACTGGACCAACGACGACTGAAGAGAATCGTTCAGCGTGACAGAAGTTGAACCTTCGGTAAATTGCTGCAGATTTCAGTGCTAGGCCATAAGCGTGCGAACCATTCAACGAAACATCATCAATATCGGCTTTTGGAACCAAAGGCCCACTCATGTACCCTTGATGGCTGCACGACACAAAGCTTTACCTCTCGCCTGGGGTCGTCAGTGCCGACATTGGACTGCTGATGACTGGAAGCATGTTGCCTGGTCGGAAGTCTCGTTTCAAATTGTATCGAGCGGACGGATGTGTACGGTATGGTGGCAACCTCATGAATACATGGACCCTGCATGTCAGCAGGGGCTGTTAAAGCAGGTGGAGCAATTTCAAGGTGTGCTGCCGTCTGATAAGATGTATGGCTGTTGAGGAGGAACGGTCGTTAGCAGAAAATCTCTGGGGAACCTGCCGCACCTCAGTTTCGTAAGGCATACCTAGGCACGCGGGCTTCTGTCTAGACGGACATTTACTTCCTTAACTGTCGTGGGATCCGAATGGAGCCCTCGGAATTCTCTCCTCCTCTCAGCGGAAAGAGTGTGCCACTGGGTACTAACACCCGATCAAACAAGATGGCTCGTGTAGCCAGTGCTCCTAAATCGGGAGTTAAAGGAATTTGGGGTCTACTAACAGGGCACATGCCGGGCATCAGAATGTATTATTAATTGTGAAAAGGAAAGAAGGCAGCTTCGAGAAATTTTCGTATCTCTGTATTCAAAAAAGCTCAGAGGGCACCACTAGCACTTCAAAATCAGTTAAGCAATTTCGTAATTAGACATTGGTAGTAGAAAGATCTAGTTCCAACAAGTACATACAGAAAGCACAATGCTTCGGGAAATATGCCATCGAAACCGAGCTTCACAGCACTTTGAATTACAACAAAGGTGTTTTTAACGGGCAGTGAAAGTGCAAAACACAAAGAGGGTTGATGGGAGCCTTGTAAAATGTGACTCCCTTATGCTGACGTTTAATAGCACGAAACTTTCGGAGCACGTTAAGGCAGGTTTTCTTCGCCTAAGCGTGCGGCCTTATGTCCCCAACCCTATGCTCTGCTTCAAATGCCAGTGCTGTGGGCATGCTACTTGTAGGTGTAAGGGAGAAGCCACTTGTGACAAATGTGGAAACGAAGGAGTCGTTTGCTCATCTCCGTTAAAATGTGTGAATTGCTCTGGAGCTTACCCTTTATGGACTGCAGTATATACCTGGAAGATAGGAAGACAAGAGCTTCAGAGTATGAACTGCATCCTATATGGTGAGGCCAAAAAGGTGTATAAAGCCATGCTGCCCCCAACGATCGCTACCTCCTCTGCTTCGGTTCTTAAACAGCCAGTGCAGAAAGTTGCTATACAAACGGAAGTTGCTAGTGTCAGCAATAGCACGCGCGTTTGTCAGTGCACTTAAGAGTGCTGCTGCAATTATTTCGATGCCTGTACCTGCCCAAGAGCTGCAGAAAAGGCCATGGTTGCCGCCATTGCAGAGCTTCCAGCTCCCTCCAAAGATTGTCTGGTACGCCGTCCAGTGCTGCCACTACCACTGCCGCAGCTGTGGCTCCGAAGCCAACAAAGGGCGAAAGATCAAAGATCAAAGGTGAAACGTCCACAGGTGACGGAGTCAGGAAGTAAACAGTCCGATGATATCGACAGCACGCTTCTGACGTCTCTCAAGATTATTCTGTAGAGCTGATGGACCATGATGTCGGACGGGTGATCACTCGCCCACATGAGTGAGCCTCCATCAGCTGTGGACTCGCCTCCACGACTGAAAGACAGGGTGAAAGTGCAACCGTCGTGATAGATGGCTCCCAGATTACAGTGGAACTGATGGGGTTGAGGACGCATTTGGAGAAAATGGAATCATCAGCACAGGAACGTGTGCCCCCCCCCCCTTTTTTGCTTGTGTTTGCATGAAACGCATTTTAAATCGTCTGATACCCCTATCACAGAGTTCACCATATTTGACGCAGAACTATCTGCGATCATGAGGACGCTGTAGCAGATGAGATGCGCAATGCCTGCTAAATTCCTCGTCTGTTCAGATTCCCTCAGCGTCTTTGAGTCTGTGCAACGCATATATCCAGCTTATACTGTAGCTCAGAATATTCAGAATGGCCGCCTCCGGCTCCAACGGATGGGGAAGGTGGTGTCCTCCTGCTGGGTGCCATGCAACCCGGGTATTGCGGGGAGCAAAACGACGAATGCAGCACCCAAAGAGGCGTGTCTTGATCCTCGGTTAGTTCAGTGTGGCATCCCCCTGCATGTGCTCGTGACGCTATCGAGGTAGTCATGCGCCGATGGGAAGAAGAGTGGATGGAAGTAACTGATAAGCTGCGTGTAGTAAAGCCTACTACGCGACCACGAAGACGAGACGAGGTTCTGCTTACTCGTTTTCGCTTAGGCCACAGCCCTATGACGCATGGCTTCGTGCTCCGGTGAGAGGACCCTCCAATGTGTGGTGCTTTTGGGGTACAGATAACTGCTCGCCACTTTTAGTGGACTGTGTTTTATTTTCGGACAAGAGGGCAGCGGCAAATTTGCCCTCTCTTCAGTGACACTGAAACGAGCGTGGTTAGAGTTTTAAGATTTTGTGATCTGTCAAACTTATCTCCAAAAATTTTCGGGAGATGCTCTTAATGTGTTAACAAGGTGACTGGCTTACCCATGTTTTTTGTAAGTGGTCAGCCAGTCACATTTCTCCCTGCTTTTCTTTTAGCTTTTCTGTGGTCTTACTTCTCCTTCGACACCTGTCACTCTTCCCCGCTGTATAAGGCCTGCCAGAAGTGATTACGTGGATGAAAGTGAGTGGGGTGGGAATTAGTGGACGACTGTTACTTTATAGGCTGTCTTTTCACTGTGTAACAGGAATTCTAGAAGTTTTATCCACATTCGTTTCTTTTAATATATGTAATGTGTTATACACTGATGCGGCAAAGTAACTGGTATAGGCATGCATATTCAAATACAGAGATACGTAAACAGGCAGAATATTGCGTTTCGATCGGCAACGCCTGTATAAGATAACAAGTGTCTTATGCAGTTATTAGATCGGTTACTGCTGCTTCAATGGCAGGTTATCAAGATATAAGTGAGTTTGAACGTGGTGCTATAGTTGGCGCTCGAGCGATGAGACACATTATCTCAGAGGTAGCGATGAAATGGGGATTTTCCTGTACGACCATTTCACGAGTGTACCATGAATGTCAGGAATCCGGTAAAACATCAGATCTCCGACATCACTGCGGCCCGAAAAAGATCCTGCAAGAACGGGATCAACGACGACTGCAGAGAATCGTTCAGCGTGACACATGTGCAACCGTATCGCAAATTGCTGCAGGTTTCAATGCTGGGCCTTGAACCATTCAACGAAACATGATCAATATTGGCTTTGGGAGTCGAGCGTCCACTCGTGTACCCTTAATGACTGCACGCATCGCCTGGGCCCGTCAATACCGACATGGACTTCTGATGACTGGAAACATGTTGCCTAGTCGGACGGGACTCGTTTCAAATTGTTCCGAGCGGGTGGACGTGGACCACCTCATGAATCCATGGAGCCTGCATGTCAGCAGGGAACTGTTAAAGCCGGTAGAGGCTCTGTAATGGTGTAGTTGGAGGGATGTGGGACCCCTGATATGTCTAGACAAGACTCTGACAGGTGACACATAAGTAAGCATCCTGTCTGATCACCTGAATCCATTCGCGTCCATCGTGTATTCCGACGGACTTTTGCATTTCCAGCAGGAAAATGCGACACCCCACACATCCAGGATTGCTACGGAGTGGCTCCAGGAACACTCTTCTGAGTTAAACACTTCCACTGGCCACCAAACTCCACATACATGAACATTATTGAACGTATCTGGAATGCCTTGCATCGTGGTGCTCAGAAGAGATCTCCACCCCTTCGTAAACTTGAGGAGTTATGGACAGTCCTGCAGGATTCATGGTGTCAATTCTCTCCAGCACTACTTCAGACATTTGTCGAGTCCTTGCCATGCCATGTCGTGTTACGGCAGTTCCGCGTGCTCGTGGAGACCCCACACCATATTAGGCATGTGTACCAGTTCCTTTGTCTCTTCAGTGTGTAGTATAAAGCAGTATACGTATAACCTCCTCGTTGAGAGCCCGTAAGCTCAAAAACCACATGTAAATGAGTAGTGTGCAAGTCTTCCTCTTAATTTAAGTTCGCAAGGTATTCGAAAGACTGTATTACGTGAAATAATGTCCGTTTTGGTGCAAGTGCAGTCAGATTGGAACAGTCCCATCTGAATCGGGATACTTGGCAATCTTGCTTGTTTGCGTTGTGTCAGATTACAGCATGTTTCAATCACTCAGACTAAATTCCTTCGCGAGTAACAGACTGATTGTGTTTGCTTTTCCAGTGTCCTCCGTCAATGTGCACAGCAGTGCTCCAGAATACGACGGAAATACGTAGTATAGCCTCTTTAGTACATGTGTTGTATTTTCGAAGTGTTCTGCCAGTAAAACTGAGTCTTCGGTTCGCTTTCTCCACATATTCTGTATGATGGTTCCAATTTAAGTTGCTTACAATGAAAATCCCGAGGTATTTAGTCGAATCGTCAGCCTTTAAATTTGTGTGATGTGTTGTGCAACAGAATGTAACGGATTTCTGTTAGTACTCATGTGGAAGATGTCTCCCTTTCCTTTCTTCAGGGTCAATTGATACGTCTTTCACCACACAGACATGTGCCTAAATCATGTTGCAGTTTCGATCTTCGAATGACTTCACTGGGCAGTAAACGACATTATCATCTGCGAACAATCCAAGAGGGCAGCTCAGATTGTCTTCTAAATCGTGTATATTAAAAAAAAAAAAACGAAGATGAAGGTTAGCGTTTAACATGACGACGAGGTTGAGGTGGACTTCTAGACGCAGCACAAGCTCAGGTAGCACAGTGACGGGGGAAGTGAAATTGGCATTGATCTTTTCAACTGAACCACTTCAAAATTTGTTTTAACGGCTTCCGAAAACAACTAAATCTGGATGACTGGGCGGAGATTTGAAGCCCGCTTCTCTCGAAAAACATTCTAGGGTCTTACCAACATGCTTGCAGAACCGCACGCTCGTCATAAAACAGGCGATTCATTGTCTCCAGTGGCTGAGCGCTCGTTAAGTGTTTGATGGTTCGTGAAAGAGCGAACTCGATGTCATACTCGTGCGCAGTAAAACTGCAAGAAGACCTTCACAATGTGGTCGTAGCAGGTGTTTCTCAACAGTCTTGAAAAGAGGAACAACAAGAAAATTGTAACAAGAGTAATGGGGCATTGTCAAATTAAATCAGGCGACGCCGAGGGAATTAGATTAGTAGTTGACACACAAAAGAACTAAAACAGTTTGCTATATTGATTGAGATGCAGGGGTTAGACAAAAATGTGGAGAAAGCGCGAAAAATGCATGCTTGAACATAAGTGCACATGCCAGCCAAGCATGCAAGTTACGCTCTTGTATTTAACCACAAATGTCACCTGTACAAATGCTCTAAATACTTTGCAAGTGTCGGTCGTGGTCATAAATGTTATGTGTAGTTTCGAGTTCATATGTCGGAGCTAAGTGTTTCTGAACGTGGGCAAATCGTTGGTCCTCCTCTGATGAGTACTCCCGTAACAAAGGTGGCCGAAGTATTCGGTGTATCAAGGTGCACAGCCTACAAGGAAACCGAGAATCATCGTCCGCTAAGTCACAACGTGGACGAAAGTGTGTGTTCAATTATGGTGACAGACGGTCATTGAAGATAATTGAGAGGAAACGTAAGGCGACATCAGCTACGGAAGTCACTGTGGAACGGAATATCGCACTCGCGAACCCTGTCAGCAGCAAAATAACACGAATTCCAGCCCATAAGCACGGAATTGTAGGGTGAGTTGGAATTAAAAAAACCACTCATTGTTGATCAAATACTGCTAACATAAAAACACGTTCAAGAAGCCAAGAAACCGACTTCCGAGTAATGGAAGAAAGTTATTTGGTCGAATGGGTCCTTTTTTACTTTGCTTCCTTCTCCTGATAGATACGTCCCAAGAAAAAAACATGCGAGGGGTTCTATAATGATTCTGGTCAGCCATATCTGCGCCACGTGGAACTGTAAGGGCGCATTGTTGGCAAGAATTGAGACACAATTTTGGCTGGTTGTTGTTGTTGTTGTTGTTGTTGTTGTCTTCAGTCCTGAGACTGGTTTAATGCAGCTCTCCATGCTACTCTACCCTGTGCAAGTTTCTTCATCTCCCAGTACCTACTGCAACCTACATCCTTCTGAATCTGCTTAGTGTATTCATCTCTTGGTCGGCCTCTACGATTTTTACCCTCCACACTGCCATCCAATGCTAAATTTGTCCTACCAACCGGTCCTTCTTCTTGTCAAGTTGTGCCACAAACTCCTCTTCTCCCCAATTCTATTCAATACCTCCTCATTAGTTATCTAATCTCCAGCATACTTCTGTAGCACCACATTTCAAAAGCTTCTATTCTCTTCTTGTCCAAACTATTTATCGTCCATGCTTCACTTCCATACATGGCTACACTCCATGCAAATACCTTCAGAAACGACTTCCTGACACTTAAATGTATACTCGATGTTAACAAATTTCTCTTCTTCAGAAACGCTTTCCTTGCCATTGCCAGTCTACATTTTATATCCTCTCTACTTCGACCATCATAAGTTATTTTGCTCCCCTGATAGCAAAACTCCTTTACTATTTTAAGTGTCTCATTTCCTAATCTAATTCCCTCAGCATCACCAGACTTAATTTGACTACATTCCATTATCCTCGTTTGCTTTTGTTGATGTTCATCTTATACCCTCCTTTCAAGCCACTGTCCATTCCGTTCAACTGCTCTTCCAAGTCCTTTGCTGTCTCTGACAGAATTACAATGTCATTGGCGAACCTCAAAGTTTTTATTTCTTCTCCATGGATTTTAATACCTACTCCGAACTTTTCTTTTGTTTCCTTCACTGCTTGCTCAATATACAGATTGAATAACATTGGGGAGAGACTACAACCCTGTCTCACTCCCTTCCCAACCACTGCTTCCCTTTCATGTCCCTCGACTCTTATAATTGCCATCTGCTTTCTGTACAAATTGTAAATAGCCTTTCGCTCCCTGTATTTTACCACTGCCACCTTCAGAATTTGAAAAAGAGTATTCCAGTCAACATTGTCAAAAGCTTTCTCTAAGTCCACAAATACTAGAAACGTAGGTTTGCCTTTCCTTAATCTTTCTTCTAAGATAAGTCATAAGGTCAGTATTGCTGATTAGGTTCATCCAATGGTACAATGTTCGTTCCCCAGTGGTGATGCTGCCTTTAAAGACAACGGATCCCCCGCTCACACAGATGCCATCGCCCAGGATTGGTTTTGTGAGCACAAGGTTGAAGTGTCGCAACTTCCCTGGCCACAACAGTCGTCAGATCTCAATATTATTATGCCTGTGGGGTGCCTATGGGGAGAAGGGTGCTTGATCCTACGCACTTCAATCATCGTTACCTGAACTTGCCACAATTTTGGAGGAAGACTGGTATAAGATACCCTTGAAAACCATGTAGAACCTGTACTCGTCTGTTCAGAGACCACTGGAAGCTGTTTCAAATGCCAACGAGTTTTCTACACCTTATTGGGCAGGTAATGTGTTTGTGATGTTGCCATATTTTTTCCCACCCCCTGTACTCTTAACAAATATTTTAAACGATTTTTGTAAGTGGCATGATTCAGATAACTTGAAATATCATCTATAGTAATGCCATTGTGTTCTAGTAACACAACCTAGAGATTTCCATGTGCCGTTTTACAAAGTGTGTTGCACGAGGGTGGGCTGGTAATTCTAGTAAAAAGCAAGAAAAATGATGGCTAAGCAATTCAATTCACTTTACTTCACGATATAGTGTGTGATCCTCCAATTTTTGATCCCATCGGAAAAATGAGATCTGCAAACTCTGCAAAATACTCCTTGACTAAAACTATGACTTTCTCATTTGATGAAAATTTTTTGCCAGCAAGCCAAAGTTTCAAGTTACGGAACAGGAAAAAGTCGCTTGGGCTAGGTCTGGTGAATAAGCTGGATGAAGGGAACCAATTGAAAGCCCAGTTCATGAACTTCACCCATTGTTATCGCTGATATATGGGATGGTGCATTATCCTGGTGAAAGAGCGCACCCAAGTTTCAGACGATCCAACAGTGAAGCATAATAGGATCAAGTTGTGGTTCTGTCCGTTTTCTTAATCTTCGAGGATTTTTCCTTCGGAATCCCAAAATCAGTGATCATCTTACCAGCTGACAAAATAGTCTTTGCCTTCTCCGGTGCACTTTCACCAGCCTTTGTGCAATGTTTTGACTGCCGCTTTGACTGTGGTGTGTAATGCTAGATCCAGGTTTCATCAACAGCATCAAATCGGCCCAAAAAGTCTTGTGGATTGCAATTAAACCTCGCTAGACACTGTGTTGAAATGTTGTGCCGGATGCAGTTTTGGTCGACTGTGCGCAATCGAGGCATCCACCTCGCACGCAGCTTCTTCACAGCCAGTTCTCCGTGGAGGATATTACTGTCTCACGAATTTGTATTCGGCGGTCTTAACATTACCATACCATGGATTTTGTCAGTGATTTTCTTTGTAATGGCCTCAATAGGACGGCCGGAGCGCGTTTCGTCTTTGGTGCCTGTCGGGCCACGTTTAAATTCGTTAATCGAAAAATAAATGGTCTTAGACGATGGTGCAGAATCCGCGTGAATTTCGTCCAGTTGCGTTGTGATTTGTGCGAAAATGTTTAGTAACAGCATGAAACGCGCTTTTCCACATTTCCAGTCGCAGTCGACACACAGAAATTGTCTGCTGTCAACAATGAACTTATGCTGTAGATTGCTGAAATTATTTTCTCCATCCTTGAAATAATAAAGCTTACCAACCATGAAGGCGCAACAGCAGTGTTCCATTGTTTCACGAGAATTTACCGGACTGATCAAACCACCCTCGTAGTGTGGTGGAAGCAACGACAGACTGAGAGTTCGTTACTATAACAGACTTACAGAAAGAGGGCCGTCGCACGCTGTAATTTTTGATGGCATGTTAGGCAAAAACTTTATTTTAAAAAATGTTAGTGCTGAAAGAGGACGCACCGAACGCTTCTATTTTAGCGTTACTCAGGTCTGTCACGTACTGAAGTGACGTAAGCCGTGTTATCATGAAGGACGGAAAGGCCTAATGCACAAGCCGATTAACAGCAGACTGCTGTCTACATGTGTCACGCAGCAGCAGCAGCAGCCAAGCATGTTTTATCATAAAGTTTGTATGTTTTAGCCTGCGTCGTCTAGGCACGTTCATATAACTCAATGCATTATTTAAAAGGAAACATCACCAGCCGGCCGGAGTAGGCGAGCGGTTCTAGGCGCTACCACCTGCATACATCCTCAAACTCAAAATTAATGAACCCAAAGCCAACTAAAGAATTATTATGAAATACAGTTAATTGTTTTCGATTTACAATTTTTCTCTTGGGCCCACAGCATGGTAGATGTCATTACAAGACACAGTAATAATAGTATTGAACCAGAATGCTGCTACAATTGGTGTTCTATTGCTGCAGAATACACAGTAACAATAGGCCGTTTCAGCTCTGTGGCCATCTTCAGGCTATATCCATATTGCCCCGTGGCGCTGTCGCGCAATGTTATTGCTGCGTATGGAACTTAAATTGGAGTCTAATTTTATTTGTCGCTCATTTAATTTTCACTTATGACTGCTGCTGTTAAAAGCGTCATCTTGAGTGTTTGATCGATGGACATATTGTAGTAGTCTTGACAGCTACGGTTGACAGCTAAGCCAGCGATGCTGTATGGTAACCCACGCATAGTGCAAGAATCTATGTATTTTACGGATGCAAATATCAACTGACATCTGATTTGTAGCCACACGTCGATGGATGAGTGCCCCATATTGCGCGCGCGCTCACACACACAAAATATGGCTTGCCATGTGCGGGCTTTCAATCAATAATAAATGAAATGAAGTGATGTTGTTGGCCCTCAACTACGTACCCTCTGATTCAGAGTTGCAATATTAAAAGTTTTGGCTGGTTTCGTTGTCTAGGGGCTGGGATACGTAGTTGCCGCATTACAGGCCAAATACTGCTGAGTCTACTGTATACGATAAGAATACACACATGAATCGAATGGTCGAAGGTTTCTATCACTCGGCAATGGCGAATTATGAATGTAACACACAAATTTATAAATGAAAGATTGCAATTAAATAAAATCGGCAGGTACTACCTTAACTACTTTAAATGATGTGGACGACAGTAGAGGTACTTTTGAGAATGCGGTATATTTCTGCAAAACACTTATTGGTGTCGATGTTCCAGCAATTAAATAAAATATACGTTGAATAACAGGAAACAGTAGATTCCTACTGCACGTAATTATGAACAACAACATAACTCGCGAGATGTTCACTTCCAAACGCGTACTACGTCTTCATTGCAGAAGCCACGAAAATCTCACAAGAGCACAAGTTGGCACTCCGACATATTGCGATCTGCCGCGACCCACGCGCAAACCGCTCCACACTCAAGCTTCCCGCCGACTCCGCGTCCGTCGCGCCCAGTACTTCCAGTGTCCTATGCCGTACCCCCCAGCACTGCCGCACTTCCAGAACCACCCCCCTCCTGTTCTCTCCGGAAACGACGCTCCTCTCCAACCTCCATACGTCTCTCTCAATAAAGAGCGCTGTGATTGGCTAGAGCGCTTCCTCCACGTCTTCAAGCCAACGTGCACTCATAAACATATTGAAACACACACCAAATACTGGATTTACATATAAAAAACTTGAAATTAAATAAATATTCTTACGGCTGGACCATAAACAATCTCTAACACACATTATTAAATACATAAACAAATTAAACATTTATCAAAGGAATAGCAACAAAAGGAAAGCCAGTAGCATAATGTCTCTGTGCTCTCTAAAACGCAGTAAATATTTAACCAATTTCTTCCTGAATAGTATATATCGGATATAAACAAAGACATAGATGAATAGATATATTTATAAGCATGCTGCTACCCTTTTTTTCTTGTAACTGTGGAGTACTTACGGCCTGACGCGATAGATAGTTATCGGCCACTTTGACCTCCAATAACTCATGTACTATTCAGTTTACATGGTTGTAAGTTATACCAATTTAGGTTTACACTAATAGCTTTCTAAAGACACGTGGATCGACGAAATCGGATGAAGCGTTTGGATTTTGGAAATTCGTTGCTGGGTGTTATTTCTATAATTCAGTCAGATACTAAACTTTAAACTAATTAAGACATTGATAATCTGATTACACCATCAGAATCGTCGTGCAAGTAATTGTAATGTACATGTTTCTTTTTAGGTATCACGATTCATCTGTACTAGTAAATTCTATACGAACTGTGAAATGTCTGCCATTAAGGTTTGACAAAGTCCGCCATTTTTGGCCCTCCCGGCACACAGCGTCACCAAGGAATTCGCAGCCACGTGCTCGATGGACCACGTGCTCCGGCCGTTGTGAGGCACCACGCGGATGCTGACGAGCTCGTCCCGAGCGGTGGCCGCCAACTCTGAACTTGGAATATTTCCAGGGCGCCGCAACTCGCCCGTTACCTCACATGAAAGGCAACAAAACGGAGCGTAGAATGTCGTACCGCTGTGCTGTAAGGCCATCGCGGATAAGTCAAAGGGATTCTGCTATGAAAATGAAATGGCACTTCAGACGATGTTAAGCCGTATGGCGGGCAAGTTGGTATCCCACCGCAGTCCGGAGTGTCTCCAGACGTTTGTTAGACCTGGAATCTCATTGACTGGAGTAGAACTGTCTTCTGGTATGACTCCCACTTAGAGCTGAATACCGATGACCAGCATAATAACGTAAGAGTTTTGAGAACAAGTCTTTGTGTTATACAATGTGCTTTTTTCGTAATGTCACCAGTTGGAGTTCGTTAAATATTTTTGTGACCCCCTCGTGCATCATTAGCAAACCCGTGACAATACTGAAGGATTGGGTGATATAGGGTTTTGTAAAAGGCCTACTCCTTTGGTGAACTGACTTTCTTTAGGATACTTCCTTAAGATAATTCGTTCGATTAATATGCCTGGCATCTACCTTTCCTACAGTTAAGATTTCGTTATTTGTGCGTTGAGAAGTACGTTTATAGGGAGGAAGTTCATTCATAAAACGTTTTGAGTTTTTTTACCACGTCAGGTGTGGATAAAATCTGAGACATAATGGCCTTTTACACGCTCAGGTTTGTCTGAGCAGGCTATCTTAGCAACGACAGTCTGCACGTCAGGTCTGCAGTATTCGATTCGCATGTACGTCTTCCATCCACAGAGTTGATTTCGCAGCCCTTAATTGCTAGCACGAGAGTTGTGTATTTTCTGACCATAGCCAAATAAGTAAATTTGCTTACAAGATAATTAACCTGTCTATCCTATTATTTCGGAGGTCGTAAAAAGGAACATTTCCGAGCAGAGAAGATGGACAAAGGAGTGCGTTCTAAACCGTGTAACGCCTCCGCATGTTTATATTTAGAAGAAGCTAAAAATTGGAAAATCGGACTGGTTTGACTACCTCAGACGAAGACATTCTTTCTATTGTTGCAGTGCCTTACACTGTAAGGAAGGAGTAATGACACTGTAATGGGAAAACAGGCAAGTGCTTACGAAGGCCTTTAAGTAGTATTGAGGTTCTTGGCAACTGGCAGAAGCTATGATTACCTGAAATTTTCTTCTGTGAGACGACCTATATCGTTCAGCTGCATGATTCCGAAAGCATGTCGTTCCATTTATGATGTACTAAAGCACTTCATCTGGGCAACACATGTTGTCTGCGTCAGTTCAAGCGCCGCCAGACGTAGCACAGGCCGAACAAATGCAAAATTTTCAGTCTGCTATTCATTCACACGCAGTTGTTCGTATGTTGAAATCCTGTCTCTGAGATGAGCCTGCAAACTTGTGAGCGTGTAAAGGACGACACCTCCATTGTTTCCACCAGGAGTGCATGTCTGTTGTGACTGCTGTTGTGGAGGCCTGTTTTTAGCCCACACACATGTTGCGATTGTTCTCCGTAGGTCGACACTGCGTCAGACTGCCATAGATTGTCAGCATCTGTACTGGTGCCACAACCGCTCCCGTAGGAATGTAAAAAAACTAGGCAAATACAGTGTGAAGAGAAAATGCCACACTTCGGGGTCGGCAAGCAATTCCTCATCGATAAGATAGGGTGCATATCGAAAATACATGTATGAAAAAGAGGTCCTCTCAGAGCACTCTTTCTATAAGCACGTGCTTGGCTACCACGGGGCTCAACATGTGCAACATTACTTCCTTTCCGCGCTGCAAGCTTATGCTTCCACTATCCCTTTCCCCTCCGCTTATCTATCAGATGGATTTCTTGGTGCATAACTTGCTTGGACCTGGTTTATGATTTGGGGCTCGAGTTTCCAATTCCGCCGTTTTCTACAACTTTTCATTAAATAAACGGATGATCCCCATTGTTGGGTTTGACCTGCCACCAATTTCCAAAATAATGTAATGCGGATCGTACAGGGAAGGTCGCCCAATGCGCTGTATGCTCCACCTTTGTGTCATTCCATCTTTGCACCGTTCCCTTTACTGAGATAATACACAACCCTGCACGGTAGGGGGCCAAAGGACAATAGGGCCGATACAGTGCCTTCATCTTGGCCGTTAAGGGCGAATCATTGCCTAAAAACGTAACGATGAGGTATACCGATGTGTTATGAAACTGTGTGTTCCTCCCTCCCTCCCCAATTCGGTGCTTAAAGTGTTTCTGAAATTCGGGTACATGGCTTCACGTTGTAATGCTAGCCCCAACCTTCAGAGATTGTGGACGAGAGCTACATGCGAACGCTCCTTGTGACCCCTCCCCCCCCCCCCCCCCCATCAGTATTTACTGTGGAAAGCAACATGTCCCTGCTAGACAGATTGCACCGTTTTCCACTATTGATAACCAAGGTTTACCTAGAGTCAGTCATCTGAACAGCTTTTGCCCGATGTCAACACCTTATAGCAGTCTTCTTCGACCTGCAAAAGCCTTCTGACACCATATGGTTACAGCACATCCTCGCTGTCTTAGATGAGTTCTCCCTCTGGGGTCCATTCCAGATTTTTATCCAGAGCTTTTTGTTACACTGTACTTTCCGGGTTCGAGCTGGTGCTTCACACCTATTCAAGAGAACAGGTCCTGCAGGACTCTATACGGTCTCTGTATGTCCATCTTTGCAGAGATGGTTGCAGGACTTGGCTGTCCGATACAGGATGTCAAATGAAAAACCTTTCAGCCGTCTAGTTCCCAAACTCATTTTATTTGGCTACCAGTTCCGGCGATTTACTACTCCATCCTGAGGCCCCTGACCGACGTGTAGGAAGATTCCACCTCGGTTCTAGTCAAAACAGGGGCCAGCAGTACTACATTAGTGGATTTATGCTTGCTATAGCGATCAGGGGCCTGAAGATGATATATTAAAGCGTCCAAACTGGTAGCCAAACAAAATAAATTTGGAAACTAGACGGCTGAAAGGTTTCATTTGTTCCATTCTTTACAGAATTACTGTAGCTCCACCTACTGTTTTAGGACACGAAAGGCATGCTGATAATTCTCAGACGCAGTGGCTTGAGCATAATGCACATCAAAATGTTTGGCGACAGGAAGAGGAGGGATAGGAAGATCGAAAAGGTGTCGCTACCACACAGGTTATTGTGGACTCTAGCGAATGGAAGGAAGAGACAAATGCTGTAAATGGAAAGATCAATGTCCGAGAAGGTTCCGTGCACTACGCTGCGGTGTGTGGGGTACCAGTATTCAAGAGGCAAACGTGAAGTTTTGCCAGTACGTTTTTGAGGTACTTACCATGGCCAGTGATCATGGTTCCACCCCACAGAGGTTATGGGCATTGAAATCGCCCAAGATTAGGAAAGGAGGGGGAGCTGAAAACCAGTGCACACAATGTGTTTAGAGACATTCCATCATTGGGGAGAAAGGCAAACCATGCGTATGGTAATATCTTGAAATGCCATCACCCAAACAGTTACAGCCTCTTCCAAAGGTGTATTAATGGGCCAAAGTTCGCTATATAGTGTGTCCAGAGCATATGTGCAAATTCCGCCCGACACACTCTCATAGGTACCACGAGTCTTACAATATCCCTACTATCCACGAAGGGCCAGCGTTTGTATTGCTGGAAACCATGTCTTCTGAAGGGCACTGCACAAAGCAGGGGAAGTGCTTAAAAGGCAAATGATGGAAAAAACCGCTACAATTCCACTGGAAAACAATGTTGTCAATGTACTGTGAGGTCATGAAGGGACCAAGAAGGCAGTTGATGATTTACGGTCACCTGCTGCCATTCGTTGTGGGTTTATGGCATCAATACCCAATGTGCACCACCCAGCCCTACTATACTAGCCATCGTCGCTCATTGAATAGACATTTGCAGGACATCTTGTCACATCACAGTGGGATCCCTTAAACTACATGCATGTGTCTACTAACCACGCTGTGTGCAACCATAACTGGTACTGTCAAGTTCATTTAGGGCAGCATCCCGATGGAGTACACAAACGATGAGTACGTCGATATGCTTTTGGTACTGGGTACGTCCGATAACCAAGCTGCTGCTGCTGCTTGTGCATGTGCTGCATGGTACCTTCAGAGGCACCATCCCAAAAAGAACATTTTGTCTCGCCTAGATTAATGCCCTCGGGAAACTGAAAATCTTCGTCTACATGTAATGGACAGATGTCGTCCAACGACTGGACGTACTCCACAAACAGAGGACGAGGTCCTTGAAACCATTCACCAACCACCTCGGCGAAGTACTTGTAATATTGCAAAGCAGTTCCAGCTATCTCAAAGACTGGTTGTTTGAAATGTTGTTCCATAAAGAACTGCACCCACATCATTACATGTTAAACACCAGTGGCCAGTAGAGAGCATTCAACGAGTACAGTTTTGTGATTGGCTTTTCCGCCAAGTGCAAGGTAACATTTTATAACTAATATGATGTCGACTGACGAATGTAGCTTCACTCGTGGAGATATTTTCAACCTTCACAATAACCATTATTGGTCGTAACACAACACATGTCATGCATGAATGTGGCTTTCAGGCACACTTTGAGGTAAACCTGTGTGCTGAAATCGTGGGAGGAGTGCTTTTGGGCCCTTACCTATGACTAGACAAGTCGAAAACGCCCCTGCCTATGTCGTGCGTTTCTGCCAGTAATTTGCGTGACGCATTAGAAAACCGGGTGTTTGTTGATGGCTATGGTTTCAGCGTGATGATATACCACCACACTTTGTAATGAATGTGCTTAACTATTTAAATGAAGCGTTTCCAGGGAATGGACTGGTCGTGGAGTTCCAGTTTTCTGTCCTGGACCTTAATCCACAAGACTTTTTATTCGTGGTGACACTTAAAGGAAAAAGTGTGGCTACTTCATAGTACTCCGCCCATGCATGTACACGACCCAATAACTCGCGTATATGCTGCTTTGGCAGTGGTGGGTGCAGCGAAGTATGATTGACGAGTGGCGAAGTGTTTGCAAATGCAAGGTGGCCGCTTTGAACATCTTCTCTACAGTGAATGTTGCTCGCACGTCTACTTACTGGTTCTGTGAAGATAAGGCTGGACATCAAACGTACAGAATGGAATTACACACAATGTTACTGCTTCTTCTGTTATTTTCGGTTGGTGGTGTTTGTGTCGTGGACGAAACAAAATGGTCGTTTACGTCTGTAAGTATTTTACATCGTGTTTTCATGTTTATATGAAGGTAACAGAAAGAAATACGCTAGATACCGCATTGTAGAGGTCTAAATTGAATACAATTTGATGCTTATCTCAACAAAAAAAGTTGATTGAATCTGCTTATCCGTTCCCCACCATTGCTTCGTCTCACTGCTCTGTGCCGGAGCTGTCACATTAGCTCAGAGTTCCGCTTCTTGTTCCTGACCACTCTGCAGCAGTTACAGCGTTGCCAGGGCCTCGTCTTTAAAATCGCAGTTCCCTTAAACCTAAACACTAATTTGTACTGCCTCATTCATTGCTCGTGCTTAAGATGCAGCGGTACTAGTCTTACTGTACGTAAGGTCAGTTCTCGCATTGTTTGAAACCACAATTCGATTTAACAGCTTAGAAAAACTACCTTTTTCTTCATGGAATAGCTATGCTTCTCCTCTTGAGCCCTATGTCTCCCTAAAATAAGCAACACAGCTTTGTAATCGTATGAAGGTGGCACAGGAAATCCTGCATTTACCTGTACTCGCAAAAATTGCATTGCATTGTAATAGAAGTCTCGTTTCTGTTGGGTATACTGCGTCGGCACTCTTAACTAAACGTGCACCACTCTTCCTGATTAGCAGCGATTACAGCGCGGTCCACAGAAAGTACGGGCAAGAGTGCTTAACTCTAGGTTACGGCTTAAGTGTCGGATAAGTGGTTGTAAACGTCCTTCTGCTGCCGTAAGTAGTGCGAGAACCGCTCATTGTACCTCCAAAGAGGTTTGCATTTAATGTTTGCTAGTCAAGCGTGAAGGTAAAGCTGTCTTTAACCCGAAGATTCCACTAATCACCGCAGTGCTTTTGAGTGTGGGGACTTGGTGTGACGTTGCATTGCTTCCGACTTGATTGATTTATCCAACCGACTATAGAGGAACGCCTAAATAATATGGACTCCGAACGGCACTACAAGTTGTCATATTTTCCGTACAAAAGTCCTTGCCACACATGAAAGAAGCGCTGTTCACTGTACAAAAACTTTGGAAGATAGACTCGTTCGTTCGTTTCAGAAAATTGTAGCAGTATCATACACAGACTTCATGACGTTGCCATCTTACCTCACCAAACATCAGGCTTCAGTAAAAGATGTCTTTGCCAGTCTGATATGTGCTTCTGTGCCTAGCTATCGAACATCAGGTGTCTTAACGTGCCAGCCAAAGACGCTCGTATTTATTTTCTTGCTTTATTGCAAAACGGCTGCCTCGAAATGCCACGAGAACGCAAAATGAAAATATTTTCCGATTCTGCTCCCACATCAGCCTATTCATCGCATATTGATGTAAAAGTTCAAAGCCATAAATAAAGAATTCTTTATTACGTACAGAATGGTGGAAATTTTGTTGCTTCATTAAAACATGGCGGACAATGCAGATGACATAGACCATATATAACATTGGCCACACTGCCTTGTTAACGCTTGAAACAAACATCTAAGTCACGTGACTCGGGACAGAAAGCCGAGTTCCTCTTATTAATTGCTGTATGAAATGGAACTGACATTTGGAGTTTCTTTCTTTTATAGCGGAAATCATTGCTTTCGACCATTCAATGAACTGCAGTACTACCCTTACGCATGCAGTAGTGCAGTTTATGTAGTTTCTCAGAAATTCCTGATGATAAAGCAGTGGTTGTCGTTTTCACATGTGGACAAGTTGAAATGTATTGACAGTTCTTCTGAACAAGCGACAGAATGACTGTTCTTTAGCGAATACATTTTTTCACTGTGAATTCTTGTAGTTCGCCGCTTCCACAGGAATGGAAGACAAAATAACAATTTCGAACGCAGCATTAGTTTTCTAACGATTCCACAAGAGTGTGTGTGAAGTGGCTTAGTAAGCTTTTGTAAGAAAGGAAATTTGTTAATGGCATAAAGTCAGGTCTTCACACAAAATAAGCACGTATGTTTTCTGACTTATGCTTAATTCAGTACAGATACCGAAACCATATCAAGATGGGAAGCGTATAATATATTACAAAACGTTGATTGTACTGGTAAAGTTAGTTACATATTAAAGATACGTAGTCTCACAATGTTATTCACCAAGCGTTACATCCATCCTAACTTTCATCTTATGGAAACACCTCTGCAAATATCTTAAAATAATTCACTTACACAACTGAGATTTTCGTCGCTTTCTTAATCTTAGGATACAAAACAAGACTAATCCAAGCATATGCGAAGGTCTTTATTTCTGCATCTAGTAAAAAGATCATTTTATCTGTAACAAAAAAGTCCTAAATTGTGCACTATACATGCTTAATGGCATGCTCGGCCAGCAAGAGGGTATATGAACGTCGAAGTTATATGCTCTGAGATCAGAACTCTATATCCGGGTGATATAGTGATCTCTGATAAAAGCGTGAAAGCACGGTCGTGATCTTTGTATGTAGCTATTATCGCTGAAATTCCGCGAATATCAATTGTAAATTCATTATGATGTTTCATTGGAGTGGATTGTGTTGTGAAACGAGCTTAGGTGCAAATTAAAAAGTGCACACAATACATAAATTTCTGACAAGCTTAAACAGCTCTGACACCGAGAAGCAATCTCTACACACTTTCCAACACACATTTATACACACAAACCGTAAATATCTTACATTTTTATAATTTTATGCAAAAACTGTTTATAGTATACTGCAGGATTACTTGCAAACGGCAGACTGCCGAAACGAGTCGCGTATGTAAGTAACGGGTTAATATAATCAGTGTGCAGCAGAAAACAGAAAATACGTAATACGTCATTCACTGACTTCATGCACGCAGCGGGCTCATCTGAACAGAAGCATTTGGAATTAGATCTGTCCTACTGAGCATCTGCCCATACCTCTTACATCGCCTTTTACAGCCCATGTTTACTGTACAGATTTCCTTGTTTTGGTCCTTACTATCACCTGTCTGAACACAGAATACCTTCTTCTATCACCCTGTGAACTAAATCACTTGGCAAAAATACACTGAGGTGACACGTCGCCGGATAGCTACACGCACCAATACAGATGACGGTAGTGTCGCGTGCACGAAGCATAAAAGGACAGTGCATTGGCGGAGGTACCGGAGTGGTACTCGGGTGGTTCATGTGAGAAGGTTTCCAACATGATTACGGCAGCAACTCTGGAATTAAGACTTTGAAAGCGGGGTGGTAGTAGGAGCTAGACGCATGGGACAGGCCGAAAGCGGGGTGGTAGTAGGAGCTAGACGCATGGGACAGGCCATTACTCAAACAGTTACGGAATTCAGTATTCCGAGATCTACTGCAAAAATAGTGTGCCAAGAATATAAAATTTGAGGCATTAGCTCTTACCACGGGTGACTCAGTGGACGACGGCCTTCACTTAACCACCCCAAGCAGCGGCATTTGCGTAGAGTTGTCAATGCTAACAGACAAGCAACACTGCCTGAAATAACTGCAGAAATCAATGTAGGACATACGACAAACTTATCCGTTAGGACAGTGCGGCCAAATTTGGCGACGGTGGGCTATGGCAGCAGGCGACCGTCGAGAGTGACTTTGCTAAGAGCACGACATCGCCTGCAGTGCCTCTCCTGGGCTCACGACTGTATCGGTTGGACCATAGACGACTGGAAAATCGTGAGCTGGTCGGACTCATCCCGATTTTTGTCGGTAGCAGCTGACGGTAGGGTTAGTGTGTGTGGTGCAGACTCTATGAAGCTATGAACTGAAGTAGTCGTCAAGGTACTGTGCATCCGGGAGTGGCTCCATAATGGGATGGGCTGTGTTTACTTGGAGACCATTCGCAACCGTTCAAGGAGGTCATGTTCCCAAACAAAGATGTCATGTCACCAATTCACAAGTGTTCGCGATTGATTTGAAGAGCATTATGGACAATTCGAGCGAATGATTAGGCCACCCATCGAACATTTATGCTCCATAATCGAGAGGTTAGTTCGTGCACAAAATCCTCCACCGGCAACATTTTCACAATTATGGACGGCTAGCGAGGTAGCATGGCTCAACGTTTCTGCAGGGGACTTCCCAAGGTTTGGTTGATTCCATTCCACGCCGTGTTGCTTCACTGCACCGGGCAAAAGGAGGCACGACACGATATTGGGACATTGGGTTTCGCCACCTTAGTGTATAATAACCAGCCACTTTTTTTTAAGTGAAAAGTTCCTGCATTTTAAAGCAGTGTTCGCCCTGATTAGGGAAGTCTCACGTTTGCAACAAAAGTAGAGTACATTTCATTTATTATGGGCGAAAATAACTCTTCAGAATACCTTCATAGTATGTATTCTGCAGGCGGAAATATAATCATAGGAACTGCGCAGATAAGGATGTAAATCCATATAAGAGGAGAAGACGGTGGTTTATGCGCGAAGTCTCTATAGCGTCATTCCTGGGAGTTTCACGTATGGCTGTCTGCATAAACAGGGGCCCTTTCACGGCGCCACAGTGCAAACAGCGGCAGGAAATTTGCCTCCCAAAGGGAACAGGGGAGACCTGCTCTTAAGTCACGGCCGGCAACAATGGCGGCGGGTGCTTTGTGCGCTGGCCCGCATAATGAGCAGCATTGTTCATCCCCCCCCCCTCCCCTCCAAAGCACTCCAGCGCACCGCTCTGGATCGCGCAGCACAACGCACGAACTGCCGCCCGGCGGGACAGCTGTTGCATCACAGCGGCGCCACCTCCCGTGTCCCAGTGTTTGTTTTTGTTTTTTGCTTAAACTTTTCTATCACTTAAAATAATTGAACATGTGGAAAATAGCATTATTCCACACGCTACATGATAATGGAGACAGTGTCAGACGTTAGAGGATTGTAATGTATGCCAGTAACGCAAAAATTCGCGCGAACAGGCCATTAAGGCCCAAAGGTACCGACCGGCCGCCTTGTCTTCCTCTACCACAGGCGTCACTGGATGCGAATATGGAGGAGCATGTAGTCAGCACACTGCTCTCCCGGCCGTATGTCAATTTACGAGACCGGAGCCGCTACTTCTCAATCAAGTAGTTCCTCAGTTTGCCTCACAAGGGCTGAGAGCACCCCGCTTGCCAACAGCGCTCTGCAGACCGGATGGTCACCCATCCAAGTGCTGGCCCAACCCAACAGCTCTCAACTTCGGTGATCGGACAGGAACCGGTGTCACAATTACGAATTTGCCACGAAACATTCTCCTGGACAGAGGTCAAAAAACTTAGACTGGGAGAATATCAGGGTGATTTAAGGAATCTGGAACAATGTAGACAGAAGAAAGAATAAAACTGAGGCAGATGATGGGGTACTGGAAAAATAGGGTACAACAAAGAAAGAAGGAAAAATTGAAATTTTTACGTACCCCTAGTTGGTTAGAACGAAGATAAAGTTCACAGTGGTTGGAAGAAGCCATAGCAAAAAGGTCACTGTTACTCGCAGGCTACATAGGTTGTAGGCTAGGTGCTGCATCACGAAAAATTAAAATAAATTTGTATTGCTTTTAATACAGTGGAACTGCGTTAAGCTAAAAAATTAAATGTTATCATCGTTCCAGACTGTCTATTGCAGTCGGGTGAATTTAAATTAATGATTTTTGTTTCAAATAGTTGCCGCTATTACTTCCAGAGTAGACTATCAAGTAGTGTATTACGGAATATCTATCGGTCCGGATGAACAGGAATCGAGATAAATGAGGTCCGGAAAAAGAGGTTCCAACGTATAATACTGAGTGCTGGCTCTTACGTAGACCTAATTACTTCGTAAGGACTTGTACGGCTGAAGTTTTAGGCGGACAAATCGTATGAATTAAATCAGCATTCACCTCCCAGTAACGCCCGTTTCAACGTGTGCTCTTCAGTTGGCAAAACCGCTATTTTTATATTATTTATGCTATGATTAGCAGAATTTTAATAGAGGTAATTAGATTTCGCTGAAAGCCAATTCCCCGTTCCTCATATCTTCCAAACCAGGATCCATAAAACTTTGTTTTAGGAGTTGAGGTCGCAGTAAGTAATACCTGTTGCTTACAGTATCAAACAGCAGTGGCAAAAGGTCATTTTCAAACTGAAGTTTATTAAAGACAGGCTTCGAACCTCTGTTGCGTATGAGTACCAAGTGTAGTCATAAACCAGTTAGCCAATAAGCTTTTTGAAATTTTCGTATGGCTCATTGTTTGTGAAAGTATTGTATTTTCAGTAAATGTAAATGAAATTTGATTAGTTGTAGCACTGTTTCACCTTTCATTTGCTTAACAACTGTCTCCTTTTGATTGGTTATTGTTGCGTGGGATTTGAATGGAGGTTTCAATGGTGTGGTCTTATTTTACAATACGTTTATTAACGACATAATAATAATAAATAATTTTGTTACTGCAATTAATAAAGTCTATTGCCATTTCTAGTTCATTAATTCTGTTACGCATGCTACACTAAAATTTTTTGTTTCAAAAAGGCCCTTATAACCTCATGTTCACGGTTTAGTTCAGATGCAAAATGCACAGAAGCTATTTTTGACAGGCTAGACACAGTACACAAATAATACACCATGGGTTCTGCTTAAGACTCGCTTGCCTCAGAGTATTCGATTGAAACAAGAAAGTCGGTCGTGCAAAAGTTCTAAGATCCTGAGAATGCTGCAACCAGGGGTGGAAACAGGGCGGACAGTGGCGTCAATAATTCCTCCAGCCCTTTGAGTAAATGATGAACTGTTATTTGTCCCATATGATAGCAGAAACAGAGCAGACGAATTTATCTTAAGACAGGGACGAAGTAATGGGTCGGCACAATATGTAACTGTTGGTCCCTTACTAATATTGATGCATGACCTTGGAGAAAGAGGTAAGTATTTCAATGGTAGCATTAAGATAGCACGTGTGCCTTAAAAGGGATCGGATCATCACCATATTAGTAACAGGTATGTAAAAAACATTTAAAAACAAGGTAACAGCAGGAAATAATTACCTCACACGACGTTGATTCATGTTTAAATCAAACGTAATTAATCTAAATTGTACAAATGCATCACTCTCTGCTATCCGTGCAGGCAGATTAGGCGCCGGGCCACAAGTGATCAGAAGAAGAAGAAGAACTCGAGGGTATCAAGTGTTTTCAGACAAAAACATAACGAAGAAATCACAGAATGTAATGTCTATTTTTAATCTGATAACATTAGTATCGTAGTCGGAAGTCGCAATATAAAAAAAATTGACCTGTTTTGGCTTTCCAATGTCGGGGCGGCGGTGGCGGGGGTGGGTGGGGGGAGAGGGAGGGAGAGAGAGGGAGGGAGGGAAGGAGGGGGAGGGGCAGGGAGAGAGGGAGAGGGAGAGGGAGAGGGAGAGAGAGAGAGAGAGAGAGAGAGAGAGAGAGAGAGCTATTTATAAGTACATCCGGGGTTGCAGAAGACGAGTGCGCAAAAACTACAAAACGTCCTCAGGTCTGTGGATAAAGCCTCTCTCCCGCCTAGCAGCTCTGCTGATTGGGTTGCCTACTGGACAGGCGCAACTGAGCGCTGCAGAGCGTTAACAGTGAAATTTGAAGACAGCACATTCAACGGGTGCAAGAGCTGCAATAACAAGAATTGTCCAAACCATTAACAGGGTTTACCATATCAGTGTGCCGTTGATATATAGCAGTAGTATGGAGCAAACATCCGCTGGTGTTCCGGTAACCTGTCGTGGGAACATGTTTCATTGGTAGTGAAAGGCACAAAATTTGTTAAAATCTTCTTAGGAAAGTTAAACATATGTTCGTATTCAAACACTAACATCCGATTACGGGAGATGCAAGGTGCCTATTATACTGTATATTTCCGACATATTGCCAGTGGAAAAGCGACCAAGGCAATACTGAAAAAGTATGTGTTTCAGATTGCATTAGTTCAAACCAAAAACACCTTTGCGTGCAGGACATCGTGTTTTTCTTTAATTTATGCAATCAGACGCGTTTCGCCTTAGTTGCAAAGCATCTTCAGTGAGTGTCCGGAAATATCAAACGATTTTTTTCATTTGCACATACAGGTTATGTTGCACACATGTAGGTTGTAGAGTAAACAGGTCATTGAAGTTTTTATAATAAAGGGGAAAAGTACATATAGATCAGCGTCTATTTAGGGACGGGCAAACTTTGCACGCGGCTCATGAGCGCACAGCGCTGCACGTGTGCTTCTCGCGTGCAACCGTCGACCGCGGCAGTGGCGACAGCCGGCAGGTTGCTGCAGTGTAGTACCAGGCTAAGCTGCGGACGTTGATGCGAAGCGACCACTGCGTAGTGAACGTTGTATTTCAAGAACCGGAAAATGCAGAGTGAATCAAGGAAACGGAGAAGTGGGGATTTGCTATCTTTTAAAAAGTAATGGGAGAATCTTTTTTTCTTTGTGCAAAAGCGTGAAAACTCGAACTGTTTAATATGTGGCAGTATTCTCGCTGGTCAGCGGAAGTTTAGCATTGAAGGCCATTATAATAAATTTCACAAGGACGAGTACAATTTATTGTCGGATTCTGAGCGGATGGGGAAATTGACTGAGCTTGAGAATAGCGATCTGACGATACTAGATGAATCTGTCGTAGTTGTTGTTGTCACGAGAGATCTGCGACTCTTCCGTCATGTCTCTCATCTAACTGATTTAACTTTTTATCGAGCACTGTTTTCAATTTTTCAGCACGACAACAGTAATAACCCAGCGGTACGTGCAAGTTATGAGAGTGCGCTTAATATAGCGAGAGCTGGAAAACTATTTGCTGAATTAATAAGTCTCGGTTAAGAGCAAACATCAGTGATGAAAATTTACGTAACTGTTTGGTATGTCTGTATGTAGAAATTTTGTTCCAGATATTAAACGTATTGTAAACTCCACCTGTGATAATTAAATAAAAAGTATCGTAGGTAATAGGTACTCTTTCAAACCATGATTTCTTTCAAGCACTCCTACTAACCTTATTCCTTCATTCAATAAAGCAAGCTGGGAAACAAAACGCATTACAGAGGAAGAAGCGGATAGAAGGTATGGTGGGGAGGGGAGATACGCGGGTGGCCAACTTGCCCCTGTGTGCACGCAGAACACCTGTTAACTGCACGCGTGCAAGTGCACCGCACACGTGCAGGATTCCTGCCCGCCCCTTTAATCCATTATTAGTAAGCCAAACAGCTTTCTCTCACGTGGCGAACTGGTTGAAAGACAATTAGACGCTGATTTATAAGTACTTCTCCATTTTATTATAAAAATTTCAATAAACTGTTCCAAATATATAACATATATTTGCAAACGATAACCTACATGTGCAAACGAAAAAATTTGAGGACACTCGCTGATATCTTTAAGACGAAACGCGTCTGGGTGCACGAGTTAAATTAAAAAAACTTAATGTGCAGCACGTAAAAGACATTTTCCTTCAAAATACTGCAATTCAATTAGGCTATCCGGAAAATAAGGGACATTCGTCTCAAGATGGTAGCCAGAGTGAAAATCCGATGAAGCTTTGCACAGATGTGTTGGGCAGTGTCTCTGGTAAGCGCTCTTCTCAGTTGTGAGCGCGTAAAGATGCATCGAAAATAGCGTCTCCCGCCAAGTATGGGTGTCCGCCGAGTGATTTCGCCAGATTTCATGCAACCCGACAGTTCTCGGCCGCATACTGCAGGGTCAATGAGAACATTCCCACAGAGTTTACGATGAGAAGTGTTTGATCACCCACTACACGTTCCAAACTTCGTTCCCTCTGATTTTCATCTCTGCTCGGATGAGCTGTTAGCTATGGAGACAACATTTTGGCACAGTCAACAAGCTGCAGTCGAGCGTAGAAAACTGTGGGGAAAGCACAGGAGGCTGCCTTTTATGACGAGGGTATTGGAAAGTTGGTACAACGCTACGACAGATGTGCGAGGACCGACTGTGTAGAGAAGTATCTGGAAGGTGTAGCTAATTGTTGCAAATAAAACATTTTTGATTTTCATTGTGGTTTCCATTTTTCACCGATCGTTCCTTACTTTCCAAATAGGCGTCATATATCAAAGAGCCGCGAAAATGGTCACTACACGAAACTTGTTACATGTTTTAGTCTATAGCTTAGATTTATTCTGCGTCAAATACGTACTTCGGAAGAGAGTGTGGCCTGAAGATACTACTATGTGCCGAAACTGGTACCCAACCGACGAAAAAAAGCGACATGTTTCTGATGTATGAATGGTGTTCAAAAGAAAAGGTGCTAAACAACACTGTGGGTATAGTTGAAGTCACCATTCAAAAGTAATCACCACAGGCCTGAGCAAAACTATCTCACTGTTTCACCAGCCGAACGATTCACTGTTCCCAGAATTTCTGCGGCTGTGACAGAAGCCAGTCCTCCATTGTGCCCTTCAGTTCGTCGTCGGAGTTGAAACACTTAACTTTGATATCGTCTTTCAGGAGGCCATAGGCAGGAAATGTAAAAGACGACGTGTCCAGTCTGTAGGGTGGATGTAAATCTGCTTGCAGGTGAACTAGGCCATTTCATTTTGTCTGACCTCGGAGATCTGTAGATGAAAGTTTTCGCCAAGCAGAATCACTCCCTCTGTTCGCAGTCAGGCCATCTGCTCTTGATGGACTAGCGCAGTCTATAGTGTCTCTCAATACACTTTGCTGTTCATGGTTTTTCCGTGCTCCGGGAATTATATGAATACTGGACAACGTACGTCGAAAAGGGGTGTGAGCATCACCTTGTCTGCTGAGGGCAAAGCTTTGAATTTTTCAGGGGGAAGTGACAACGATACATTGACGACCCTAGATACTTCACTAAATGGCATACGAAAATTTCAACCGGTTTGGTTCCTAACAACGTTTCGTACATTTTCATTCGAACTCACGTTACCCATAAGGCTGTGAATCTGACTCAGGTGAAGTTCAAACTTTTATCATTTGGATGGTATCGTTCTCACCGCAACTATCTGATTATCGTTTAGTTTCTGCTCAGTGATATACTGTTTTTGAGTCTTGATGGAGAAATATTAATGTCGCTTATCAGATAAAATTATGAATGAATTTCAGTAGTACTGTAACACGACAATTAAATACCACGTAAGTAATTTCCGGGAAATACGGCAGCCCGTATGGACAATATATTTCCACAGATCATAGATTGGTGATAATCCTCTCCATTTTCCATTTCCAGTAGACCTTCAGTTGTCCTAATTTAGAAAGCCGCAAGATACTAGAGTATTTTATCGCCATAAAACTTCTAACGTAGTGGCTGTTTTGGAAGCAATTAACCCAATATGTAGAGACTTGGTACATTCTGCTTTTCTTAGAAAATGTCTTCACTTTGAACCCAGAAAAAAAGTGACCGTACATAGACTCGTGTAGGCTATGAATGTATTTGTTGGGATGTTAAGTTTCGAAATAAGGAGTCAGTGACGCTATTATCTTTGAATTTGGTCATTTGGGTAAGTTAAAGGTCCTGGAAGGCCTTGGCATTGCTCCTGTGTTAATACACTCCTGGAAATGGAAAAAAGAACACATTGACACCGGTGTGTCAGACCCACCATACTTGCTCCGGACACTGCGAGAGGGCTGTACAAGCAATGATCACACGCACGGCACAGCGGACACACCAGGAACCGCGGTGTTGCCCGTCGAATGGCGCTAGCTGCGCAGCATTTGTGCACCGCCGCCGTCAGTGTCAGCCAGTTTGCCGTGGCATACGGAGCTCCATCGCAGTCTTTAACACTGGTAGCATGCCGCGACAGCGTGGACGTGAACCGTATGTGCAGTTGACGGACTTTGAGCGAGGGCGTATAGTGGGCATGCGGGAGGCCGGGTGGACGTACCGCCGAATTGCTCAACACGTGGGGCGTGAGGTCTCCACAGTACATCGATGTTGTCGCCAGTGGTCGGCGGAAGGTGCACGTGCCCGTCGACCTGGGACCGGACCGCAGCGACGCACGGATGCACGCCAAGACCGTAGGATCCTACGCAGTGCCGTAGGGGACCGCACCGCCACTTCCCAGCAAATTAGGGACACTGTTGCTCCTGGGGTATCGGCGAGGACCATTCGCAACCGTCTCCATGAAGCTGGGCTACGGTCCCGCACACCGTTAGGCCGTCTTCCGCTCACGCCCCAACATCGTGCAGCCCGCCTCCAGTGGTGTCGCGACAGGCGTGAATGGAGGGACGAATGGAGACGTGTCGTCTTCAGCGATGAGAGTCGCTTCTGCCTTGGTGCCAATGATGGTCGTATGCGTGTTTGGCGCCGTGCAGGTGAGCGCCACAATCAGGACTGCATATGACCGAGGCACACAGGGCCAACACCCGGCATCATGGTGTGGGGAGCGATCTCCTACACTGGCCGTACACCACTGGTGATCGTCGAGGGGACACTGAATAGTGCACGGTACATCCAAACCGTCATCGAACCCATCGTTCTACCATTCCTAGACCGGCAAGGGAACTTGCTGTTCCAACAGGACAATGCACGTCCGCATGTATCCCGTGCCACCCAACGTGCTCTAGAAGGTGTAAGTCAACTACCCTGGCCAGCAAGATCTCCGGATCTGTCCCCCATTGAGCATGTTTGGGACTGGATGAAGCGTCGTGTCACGCGGTCAGCACGTCCAGCACGAACGCTGGTCCAACTGAGGCGCCAGGTGGAAATGGCATGGCAAGCCGTTCCACAGGACTACATCCAGCATCTCTACGATCGTCTCCATGGGAGAATAGCAGCCTGCATTGCTGCGAAAGGTGGATATACACTGTACTAGTGCCGACATTGTGCATGCTCTGTTGCCTGTGTCTATGTGCCTGTGGTTCTGTCAGTGTGATCATGTGATGTATCTGACCCCAGGAATGTGTCAATAAAGTTTCCCCTTCCTGGGACAATGAATTCATGGTGTTCTTATTTCAATTTCCAGGAGTGTACAATCAGAGGTCATAACCATCTTCACGAAATGGGAATACGCAAGGCTCAGTACACAGCCGAACTTAATACGAAGAATGCGAGGGTAGCAAGAAGACAATAGTGTTAAATTTACCTTTATTCCGAAAACCCCTGAACCAGATATTCAGATTCTCATAAATCCTATAAAATAGTAAAAAGATGCCACAGGACTGGAATATGAAAAGAACTGTCATGACTATTGTCGGAAACAGAGAAGGTTACAGGAAATATTTCTCAATTTAAAATGGTTTAATGGTAAAAAATTCAAATACATTATCAATAGGATAATAACATTGATTCCATTTCTGTGAAATAACAATGCTTACACAAAACTTGTCAAAATTTCAAGGTTCTGGGTGCAATAGTTCCAGAGAAAACAGACAAATTTAACATAAGGGAGATACAGCGTTCTGCATCCCATTGATGAATTCTGCGTCCATGCGAATGCAAACGACCAGTAACCCCCATTTCTCCCCCCAGGGGGTCCACAACTCTTTTGTGGACACGTGCGTAGCGAGCACGGGACCCCGAGCTAATGTGGCCCTCCTTCCTTTCCGGGCTGCATACCTTCCCTTCCCTTTCCGCATCCCTCCCCGTCCCCCATCTTCGCCCCCCCCTCACCACTCTTTCCTTCCCTTTCTCCCCCTCTGGGAGTATGGTTTGTGCCTACGTCCGGAGACGGACGCTCGAAACTGTTCCAAATTCCTTGCTTTTACACTTGCAAGTCCTCGTCCTTCCTCTGTCCTTCTCTTTTCCTTCCCTCTTCTCCTTGCCCTTTTCTCCGCTGCGGCGTTTGAGACCCCCTTTTCTTTCCTTTCCCTTTCTCTTTTTTCCTCCCTGTGCGTGTCTGAAGGCCGACCCACGCACTTCCATGCGTAGCCGGTGACGGGGTAACGCGTAATTCCCCGCCCCGGGTAGACAGGTAGGACACGTACGTACCCCCTGGTAACGGCCAGGCCCAGGGAGGGGTGATTACCCGAGCTGATACCTTCCGAAAATGCCGATTGGTCCCTCCGTCCGTTTGTCGGGAGGTGTGACCTGAGGTGTGAACAATCACCTAAGGCGGGTGTGCCCTCGGTGAGGGCCCCCACAAGGGAGGAGCGCGCCATCGGAGACGCCGGTAATCATGGGGGATTCTTCCGCAATGGTTTCCTCACCTTCCACTATGTCTGCTCACAAACGTAAGTTCACTGAGTCTCAGCCACAGACGGTTCTTCCATCGTTGCCACAGTTCCTTGTTGTTTCTCGGTCTGACGAAGGTCACGACTTTTCCACGGTCAACCCTTTCATTATTCAGAAAGGTGTCGACGCAATTGCGGGTCCTGTAAAGTCTTGTTCCAGATTACGGAATGGTACCCTGTTGTTAGAAACACACAGTGCCCTCCAGGCTCAAAAATTGCTGCGTACTTCTCTGCTCCACACCTTCCCTGTCCGGGTGGAACCGCACCGTACCTTAAATTCCTCGCGTGGAGTCGTTTATACACGCTCCCTCGATGGATTGTCTGACGAAGAAATTCAGCACTACCTGTCTGACCAGGGCGTCACCGCTGTTCATCGGGTTACGAAAAGGGTTGACTCGAACATCATTCCAACCCGCACTGTCTTCTTGACATTTGACAAAGCTCAACTCCCATCAAAAATCAAAGCAGGCTATGAGATAATTTCCGTTCGCCCTTATGTCCCAAACCCTACACGTTGCTATCGATGTCAGCGGTTCAATCACACCAGCCAGTCCTGTTCCAATCCGGCCAAATGTGTTACGTGTGGCAAGGATGCCCATGAGGGTGCTTGTCCACCTCCATCCCCTCACTGCATCAACTGTATGGGTGACCACGCTGCTTCCTCTCGAGATTGCCCCGTTTTTAAGGATGAAAAGCTCATCCAGGAAATAAGGGTGAAGGAAAAGGTGTCGACCTTTGCTGCTCGAAAGTTACTCGCCAGTCGACAGTCCACCGTGCCTCAGAAAGGAAAATACAGCACTGTCCTTGCTTCTCCTCGGCCAACAAAGGAGGCGGCCACGCAGACTTGCGACCTCACATTTAGTACCACGGTCGTCAGATCGGCCAGTGCAAAGATCGCCCGTTCAACCTCACCACTTTCGCCTGCCCACTCTATGGCTCACCCTTCGTCGGGTTCTGCTAAATCTCGAGCCCAAAAGTCAGACGCCAAGTCCTCGAAAAAAGAGCATTCTCGTGAAGAGTTTTTACGTACTGCAACTTCACAACCATCGGTTCCTCCTTCATCTAAACATCATACCTCCAAGAAGGCTACGAAGAAACACAGTTCCTCTCCTTCTCCGCCAAGGCGTGTCCCAACTACAGCACCACCTGGCGGAAATCGCCCTCGGCCATCTTCTGTGTCGCCGAGGCGCACTGCTGGTGGCCGGTCAACTGGCCGATCGTTGGTGGCAGGAGCTGCTCCTGACCAACCTATGGATCAGGATCTTCTGCTTTCGACTGAATGCCATTCCATGCTGTCGGTCGCAAGCTCTGAGCAGTCGTTGAGTTGACAGCACCCTTGGTCACGTTTCTCCATTTTCTGTTCACCCTATGTCCATTATCCACTGGAATATCCGCGGCATTCGCGCCAATCGGGATGAATTGTCGATCCTCTTACGATCCTACTCGCCGGTCATCTTCTGTCTTCAGGAAACAAAGCTGCGTCCCCATGACCGCTTTGTTCTCCCTCATTTTCAGTCCGTCCGATATGACCTCCCCTCTGTTGAAGGCACTCCAGCCCATGGAGGACTCGTGATTCTGCTCCATGATACTCTCCATTATCATCCAATCCCCTTAAACAGTTCCTTCCAAGCTGTCGCCGTCCGTCTTTCCCTTTCTGGATACACGTTCTCTCTATGTACGGTATACATTCCATTGTCTACACCACTGGCACGAGCTGATCTCCTTCATCTTCTTGATCAGCTTCCACCCCCCTATTTGCTGGTTGGGGACTTCAATGCCCACCACCCGCTTTGGGGATCTCCACATCCTTGTCCACGTGGCTCACTATTGCTAGACGTCTTCCACCAAGCGGATCTAGTCTGCCTCAACACTGGGGTCCCCACATTTTTGTCTGCCTCCACGGCAAATTTATCTCATTTGGACCTTGCGGTCGGTACTGTTCCGCTAGCTCGGCGCTTCGAATGGTTCGCCCTAGATGATACACACTCGAGTGACCACTTTCCATGTGTTCTTCGACTGCAGCCTCAACTGCCATATATGCGCTCGCGACGCTGGAAGTTTGCCCAAGCCGATTGGACACTTTTTTCGTCTCTAGCGACATTCGATGACCGTCGCTTTCCCAGCGTCGACGATGAGGTCACACATTTTACCGACGTTATTCTCACAGCTGCGGAACGTTCAATACCACGCACCTCCGAATTGCCCCGGCGCCCCCCAGTTCCTTGGTGGAACGAGGCATGCCGTGACGCAGTACGTGAGCGGCGACGTGCTCTTCGCATTTTCCGTCACCATCCAACCTTGGCCAACTGTATCCGATATAAGCAGCTCCGTGCGCGATGCCGTCGCGTCATCCGCGATAGCAAGAAGGCAAGCTGGCAATTCTTTATTAGCTCATTTAACACCTTCACTCCCTCCTCGGAAGTTTGGAGTCGGCTTCGACGGTTCTCAGGCGCGCCTAGTTTCTCCCCGGTCTCTGGGCTCACTGTCGCGCATGATACCTTAGTCGACCCCGTCGCAATTTCTAACTCATTGGGTCAGCACTTTGCTGAGATTTCGAGCTCTTCAAATTACCCGCCAGCGTTTCTCCCGAAGAAACGTGCAGCGGAAGTGCGACATCTTGCTTTCTCCTCTCAAAATCGCGAAAGCTACAATACTGTTTTCTCCATGCGCGAACTCCAACATGCACTCTCCTCTTCTCGCTCCTCCGCCCCAGGACCGGATGGTATCCATGTCCAAATGTTGCTACATTTATCAACCCATAGCCTGCGTTACCTCCTTCGCCTTTATAATCGAATTTGGACCGACAGTACCTTTCCCAGGCGATGGCGGGAAGCTATTGTCGTTCCCGTTCCGAAACCTGGAAAGGACAAACATCTCCCCTCTAGCTATCGCCCCATTTCTCTCACGAGTAGTGTCTGTAAGGTCTTGGAGCGTATGGTGAATTACCGTTTAGCTTGGTGGCTGGAATCCCGCAGTCTTTTAACACCAGCCCAATGCGGATTCCGACAACATCGTTCTGCCGTTGACCATCTTGTTGTTCTCTCCACTTATATCATGAACAATTTCCTCTGGAAACGCCAAACAGTAGCAATATTTTTTGATCTGAAGAGAGCATACGATACCTGTTGGAGGACAGGCATCCTCCGCACGCTGTTCTCTTGGGGCTTTCGAGGCCGGCTGCCCCTTTTTCTTCGCGAATTTATGGCAGAGCGCACATTTAGGGTGCGGGTGAACACTACTCTCTCCCGTACTTTCTCCCAAGAAAACGGGGTACCCCAGGGCTCCGTGCTGAGTGTTATACTGTTTGCCATCGCCATTAATTCAATTATGGATTGTCTCCTTCCTGATGTCTCGGGCTCCCTCTTTGTGGACGATTTTGCGATTTACTACAGCTCTCAACGGACCAGCCTTCTTGAAAGACGTCTTCAAGGATATCTCGATCGCCTCCACTCGTGGAGCATCGAAACCGGCTTCCGTTTCTCACCCAGTAAGACCGTTTGTGTTAATTTTTGGCGACGTAAGGAGTTTCTTCCGCCCTCCTTACATCTAGGTCCTGTCAACCTTCCGTTTTCCGACGTCGCTAAATTCTTGGGTCTTATGTTTGACAGAAAACTGTGCTGGTCCGCCCACGTTTCCTATCTTTCGGCTCGCTGTCTGCGTTCCCTTAACACCCTCCGTGTCCTGAATGGTACCTCCTGGGGAGCGGACCGAGTGGTCCTTCTCCGCCTCTATCGCGCCTTAGTGCGCTCGAAATTGGATTATGGAAGCATAGTCTACTCCTCTGCTCGGCCGTCTATTCTTCGGCGTCTCGACTCTATCCACCACCGTGGATTACGTTTAGTGTCTGGAGCTTTTTACACCAGCCCTGTGGAAAGCCTTTATGCTGAGACTGCTGAACCTCCGCTATCCAATCGGCGGGCAGTCCTTCTGAGTCGTTATGCTAGCCATCTGTCTTCCATGCCTGCTAATCCAGCCCATGACCTTTTTTTCGACGCCTCCTTTGATGTCTGGTATGCAGGCCGCTCCTCCTCCCTACTACCCCCGGGAGTCCGCTTCCGTCAAATGCTCCATTCTCTTTCCTTCCGCTTTCCTAAAACCTTCTTGACAACTTGGGGTACAGCACCGCCTTGGCTCCGTCCCCGGATCGACTTGCTCAGAGACCTATGTCAATTTCCCAAGGATGGTACCCCTACACTTGTTTACCATCGGGCATTTGCTGCTCTATGTGCACAAATGACGGAAGCCACATTTATTTACACCGATGGCTCGAAAACATCGTTAGGTGTAGGGAGTGCCTATATTGTTGGCGACACCCCAAATCACTTTCGGCTTCCCGACCGGTGTTCGGTTTATACTGCGGAGCTTTACGCTATTCTCCAGGCTGTCCACTACATCCGCCGCCATCAGCGGATACAGTACGTAATCTGCTCAGATTCTCTCAGCTCTCTCCTAAGTCTCCAAGCTCTTTACCCTGTGCACCCTCTGGTCCACCGGATTCAGGACTGTCTGCGCTTGCTCCACCTGGGGGGCGTCTCAGTGGCGTTCCTCTGGCTCCCGGGACACGCTGGTATCTGTGGAAATGAGGCGGCCGATATAGCGGCCAAGGCTGCAGTCTCTCTTCCTCGGCCAGCTATTCAGTCTCTTCCGTTTACCGATCTACGGAGCAGTTTATGTCGCCAAGTTGCTCATTTATGGCATGCGCATTGGTCAACACTTCCCCATAATAAATTGCGGGAAGTGAAAGCCCTTCCTTGCGCATGGACCTCTTCCTCCCGAACGCGTCGTCGGGAGGAGGTCATTTTAGCTAGACTCCGGATAGGGCACTGTCTTTTTAGTCATCGACATCTTTTAAGCGGAGATCCTCCCCCACTCTGTCCCCACTGCTCTCAGCCGTGGACGGTCAGACACCTTTTAATTGAATGCCCCTATTTTAATCCGTTACGCTCCCGTCTACAGCTATCGCCTGATCTATCGTCGATTTTAGCAGATGACACGCGCTCAGCTGACCGCGTTTTACAGTTTATTAGTGACAGTGAAATGACGTCAGTCATTTGACGCCTTTTTTTTGGGGGACAACCAACCCCTTTCTATAGTGGATTTTTAAGCATTCCTTCTGCCTTTAGTTTCTCAAATTTTATGACTTTGTTCCCATTGCTGCTGATTTTAAATTTCGTTTTTCTCCTGTTTTCTACGTCACGGGCTGGGCGCTAATGACCATAGAAGTTTTGCGCCCTAAAACCACAAAAAAAAAAAAAAAAAAACCATTTCTTAAAGAACCGGACTCCCACGTATAAAAACAGCCTGTAAGCTTCTGCGTACGTTACAAACGAGTTAGTGTGTTTAGTAGAACACTGGATGAGTACAGTGTGGATAACCTGGGCTCCATTTTAAGCCCCTCAATGCTTACGGCTTCTCCTGAGGTGAAGTGTCGTACAATGACTAGGACATTCAGTACCTTCAATGGTATGTGAGGATATTGTGTGCGAAAGGTGTTGCGTATAGAGTAAGTAATAAGGAACTGATAAATTAAACCATCTTGCGTGATGCGGCAGATTTACTGCACGAACAGTGGAAGTCATTTTGGGAAGTGCGCCAGCGAGAATAAGTTGCTTAAATGTCAGAAATTACGTATAAAGATTGTTGCAAGCCGCTAAGCCCCATTATTCTCGAATCTAGATGAATGTAATCTGGATAAATTTCACATTCTGAGGTACGCTGCCTCGCGACAGATACTGTTCCTAACTGTAGTACTTGCTTACTGTGTTACGTCTGACTTAAGAGCATACCTCACAATGAGTAGGTTAAAACAGCAGTCTAAATTTTTAAATTCGGTCAATAATTATAGGAAGTGTTGAAAATCAAATTGATGTTGCCCCAGATAGGCAACTTGAAACTGTGATATGATGTCCGTGCACCGGGTTCGTCGTTGCTACTGATAGACACAGACACGACGGTTTTACAGTCTTACTATCTGCTTGAACACACTATCTCCAAATACCAGACGAAGTTTCGGGGCCTTTTCACAGATAACTTGGGCCTACCTTGGTGCAACATACAGGCTTTCTCATCAGCATTCGATCACAAGGAAAACACATCGCGATTTAACGTTTTAGCTAGAGGTTCTATTCGTATGTTTAATCGTGAGAGTGTACTACACCAAAGAACCAGTTGATTGCGTAGTGCACCAAAGAAGCAATAGACGGCGCTGTTAGGTTTTGTAGCTCATTGACTGATGTATTTTCGGAAGTTTGCGTCTGTGCCAGAATTAGCGTCGCAATCCTGTCTCTACGAGTGTAAACTAACAGCGAATTTATTTAGATAGTATATGCGGATTTACTGGTTCCGCTTTGTATGTTAAGGACTTAACAGCATTACGTCGCTTCTTTAGATATGTTTAATTTATATTCTTTGCTAGGAGAAACTAATTCATTAAGTTTGCCTTTGTGACCTGGTTGACTACGCAACACATTTTGATTTAGTTTTGTTTACGAAACGTTCGTCTTTCTGAATATACTAGAGTGGCTAAAAAACTGAGTACCATGTGTTCCCAAGAACCCAGTGAAGATTTGCTGCAGCTGGAAATCATCGGGCTCTTTCTGCAGCTCAAGAACATCAGGCTTTAACTCGTTGTTAGGAAACTCCTTCCGAAAGCGTGGCGCGACGTACTTCTGATTGAGAGCGTCATGAGTTATCTCACTTCTCGGAACCTTTCACTCACAGATGCTTGAAGTTACTTCTCCCCAACGTAGCACCATAGAAGCGGAAATGTTTGCAGAAATCGGCGCAAGTGAGTGTTTTTGTTCTCCGAATCCCGCTTACTCCAAACAGTTTACCAATAGCTTTAAATGTGTGAATTTACGGTGTGCTTGTATGATGCCATAACCATAAACATAGCACAAGGCCAGACGCTGTGGGTAATATCAGTATTAAATGCAATTAACAAGTCGGGCGTTTGAAACTCTCGGGAATTTTGAATATGCATGCTTTGAGAAAGTTTCGGTATATGCCAACAGATGGCATGACAAGCTGAATAGGAAAGGCAGTTAAAACAAATGGAGGCGTCCGTAACTGTGTGCACCGTAAAACAACAGCGAGCAATACTATTCTTCTAGGTGGAGGGCGTAAAACGTAGACAAATCCGTAGGATGTTGGTAAGGTATGGAGATAGTTGCATTAGTGAGTGAAGAGTGTACAAGTGGGTAGATGTCATTAAAAGTGGACGTACGTCAGTGTCATATGAGCAGCGCTCTGGTCGTCCCAGCACGGCCATTACTGACGAGAACCTGGGACGCGCTGACCCAATGATTGGTGAGAACCGGTGCATTTCTGCAGAAGCTTTAGCCAGTCTGTGTGGATTCGCTCTCATACCATTATTAGTGAGGTTTTCAAATACAATTTTCTGTGTGAACGACGGGTGCCGAGGTTGCTCATTGGTGAACACAAAATGATGCTTGTTCAGGCTGCCACATCATTTCTGGCGCGATATAAAGCTGGAGGACACGACTTTTTGACACGTATCGTCAAAGGAGACGAAACCTGATATGAACCAGAAAGCAAAAGAAAATTCTGCAGAATGGTAACACACATCTTCCACAGCTAAGAAGAAATTAGTCTCAGTCCTCTACGAGAAAGGTCCTTTTCACACTCTTCAGAATATGAATGGGCCGATTTTGGGGCACTATCAGCAAAGGTGTGACACAGTGAACAGCGCCAGGCACAGCGCCACGCTGGACAAAGAGCTAAAGTCAGCAATACGGTGCCGTCGCAGAGGACTTCTGTCTAGAGGCGGCGTTGTTACCCTTGACAACGGGTGCCACCCACACCGCCGCTGCAGCTCTGCCTTCATTTGATATTTCAGGTTGTACAGCATCCCTGATCTCGCTCCTTCGGATTGCCATGTGTTTGGACTCCTGGAGGACCCTCTCATAGGACGACGAATTGAAAGTGATGAGGTTAAAGAAGCAGTCTTGGTTGTGGACACAATCGAAACCCTATTATTCGAATGGAATGGAAAAGTTGGTGCAACGGTATGAGAAGTACCGGGTGATGAAAAAGTCAGTATAAATTTGAAAACTGAATAAATCACGGAATAGTGTAGATAGAGAGGTACAAATTGACACACATGCTTGGAATGAAACTGGGTTTTATTAGAAACAAAAAAATACAAACGTTCGAAAAATGTCCGACAGATGGCGCTTCATCTGATGAGAATAGCAATAATTAAAATAACATAGTAAGACAAAGCAAAGATGATGTTCTTTACAGGAAATGCTCAATATGTCCACCATCATTCCTCAACAATAGCTGTAGTCGAGGAATAATGTTGTGAACAGCACTGTAAAGCATGTTCGGAGTTATGGTGAGGCATTGGCGTCGGATGTTGTCTTCCATCATCCCTAGAGATGTCGGTCGATCAGGATACACTTGCGACTTCAGGTAACCCCAAAGCCAATAATCGCACGGACTGGGGTCTGGGGACCTGGGAGGCCAAACATAACGAAAATGGCGGCTCAGAACACGATCACCACCAAACGACGTGCGCAAGAGATCTTTCACGCGTCTAGCAATAGGGTTTTTTTTCTAATAAAACCCCATGGCATTCCAAGCATGTGTAAATTTTTACCTCTATCTACATTATTCCGTGGTTTATTAAGATTTCAAATTTATACTGACTTTTTGATCACCCGGTATATCGAAAAAGACGGTAGCTGTGTTGTAAAATGACATCTTGTTTGTATCTGTAAGTGAAATATATCCTTCGCAAAAAAAGTAGTTGGCTGTTACTTTTCGATCACCCTCGTTACAACGAAGCTTTATAAGTCAAAAATAAACCCCACGTCTCCGAAGTGTCGGGTATAGCTATAAATAAATACTGGGACAAAGCGGGGTTTCTCAGCTAGTTCGGTAATAGAGGCACACCCCGCTCGGCGGCACTAGCGAGTAGTTAACACAGGCAGGCGGCTGCCCGGCAGCGTCGAGGCGGCTACAGCCGAGGACGCGAATTAGCGCGGAGGAACAAAAGCGGAGCGCGCCTCCGGATCTTGCGCTGGCCCTGCTGCCTCGGCCCGGGGCGTGTCTCCATGGCGACGCCATCCGCCTTATTGATTGGCGGCAGCGTCGGCGGGCCACGCCCAGCCAGCAGCGCCCCGGGAGAACAGCCTGGCTCTCCCTCTTCATTGTTCCTCCCACCCACTCGTCCGCGACGACGGCGGCGGCTGCTGCTGCTGCTGCTGCTGCTGCTGCTCCTTTCCTCTGTACTGCCAGATTAAAAGTGCTTCGGCTGGCATCTCTGCCCCCGACCCTTGGCGGCGCTCGAGCGACTCGGCTGTGCGTGCATCCATATGGACAGATGCAAAAGCTGAAATCTCGCCGGTAACGCGCACTCGTCTTTTTTCCTACCTGCACAATGGCTTCACTGCTGACCTCGCGGGTTATGAACCCCCTTGTGAAAGCGAATGTCGATAAACGGCTCAACGTATAATGCTTGCCGCCAGATTGAATCTTTCCCGCTGCATCGCTGACGACATCTGCGGACAGGGCCCCCATTCATCTTCCCGAGGTCAAGGTCCCATATGTGACCCGGGGCACCCGCTCGCCGATGTGTGATTGACAAAGAAGGGTTAACAAGAGTCGTAGAATAAATGGACACACACTGACAAGTCACGGTATACCATCAGATATCGTGTCGGACCTCCTTTTGCCCACATAGCACAGCAACTCGACGTAGCGTGGACTCAAGAAGACGTTGGAAGTTCTCTGAAGAAATACTGAGCCACGCTACCCCTGCAGCCATCCATAATTGCGAAAGTGTTGACGGTGCAGCATTATGTTCACAGATTGAAACATCGACAAAAACCCATAAATATTCAGTGGGATTCATGTTGTTCGTTCGAACTGCCCAGAACAGCCTTCAAACCAATCGCGAACGAATGTGGCCAGGTGACATGGCGCATTATCATCCATAAAAATTCGATTGTTGTTCGGGAACATGAAGCAAGTGGTCTCAAAGTAGCCGAACATGACCATTTCCAGCCAATGATCGGTTCAGTTGGACGAGAGGACCCAGACCATCCCGTATAAACACAACCCATTCCATCATGGAGCCACCACCAGCTTGCAAAGTGCCTTGTTGACGACTTGTATCCACGGTTTTGCGGTGTCTGCGCCACACTCGAACCCTATCATTACCTCTTACCAACCGAAGTCGGGACTCATCTGACAAGGCCATGGTGTTACAGTCTTCTAGGGTCCAGCCGTTACAGTCACGACCCACGAGAGGCACTGGAGGCGAAGTCGTGTAGTTAGCAAAGGCACTCGTGTCGGTCGTCTGCGCCCGTTAACGCCCAACTCGCTGCCCTATCCTTGCGGATACGTTCGTCGTACGTCCCACATTGATTTCTGCTGTTATTTCTCGCGGTTTTGCTTCTACGTTAGCACTGATAACTCAACGTAGACGCCGCTGCTTTCGGTCGTTAAGTGAAGGCCGTCGGCCATTGCGTTGTCGGTGGCGAGAGGTAACGCCTGAAATTTATTCTAGGTACACTCTTGAGCTGTATATATCGGAATGTAGAATTCCGTAACGATTTCGTAAATTGAATGTCCCAAGCCTCTAGCTCCAACTACATCTACATCCATACTCCGCAATCCACCATACGGTGCGTGGCGGAGGGTACCTCGTACCACAGCTAGCATCTTCTCTCCCTGTTCCACTCCCAAACAGAACGAGGGAAAAATGACTGCCTATATGCCTCTGTACGAGCCCTAATCTCTCTTATCTTTGTGGTCTTTCCGCGAAATATAAGTTGGCGGCAATAAAATTGTACTGCAGTCAGCCTGAAATGCTGGTTCTCTAAATTTCCTCAGTAGCGATTCACTACAAGAACGCCTCCTTTCCTCCAGAGACTCCCACCCGAGTTCCTGAAGCATTTCCGTACCACTCGCGTGATGATCAAACCTACCAGTAACAAATTTAGCATCCCGCCTCTGAATTGCTTCTATGTCCTCCCTCAATCCGACCTGATAGGGATCCCAAACGCTCGATCAGTACTCCAGAATAGGTCGTATTAGTGTTTTATAAGCGGTCTCCTTTACAGATTCTACCAATGAACCGAAGACGACTATCCGCCTTCCCCAGAACTGCCATTACATGCTTGTCCCACTTCATATCGCTCTGCAATGTTACGCCCAAATATTTAATCGACGTGACTGTGTCAAGCGCTACACTACTAATGGAGTATTCAAACATTACGGGATTCTTTTACCTATTCATGTGCATTAATTTAGATTTATCTATATTTAGAGTTAGCTGGCATTCTTTACACCAGTCACAAATCCTGTCCAAGTCATCTTGTATCCTCGTACAGTCACTCAACGACGACACCTTCCCGTACACCACAGCATCATCAGCAAACAGCCGCACATTGCTATCCACCCTATCCAAAAGATCATTTATGTAGATAGAAAACAGCGAACCTACCACACTTCCCTGGGGCACCCCAGATGATACCCTCACCTTCGATGAACACTTACCATCAAGGACAACGTACTGGGTTCTATTGCTTAAGAAGTTTACCATTCGGCGTTCAAAGTCTGTTAATTCCCGTCGCGCGGCTACCGTCAGAAACATTTTCACATGGATCACCTGATTACAAATGACAGCTCCTCCGGTGCACTGTCTTTCCGAACGTTGTGTATACGCGATACTATGGCTATCTGTACATGTGCTTGTCGATATCCCATTAATTTTGATAACTCATAATTGTAGGCAATCCGTTTTTAGAATTATGTATTAATACCTTCAGCTGCTGACAGGCGTTGATATGTATCATCAGGGATAGGTGAAAATGTGCGCCCCGACCGGGACTCGAACCCGGGATCTCCTACTTACATGGCAGACGCTCTATCCATCTGAGCCACCGAGGACACAGAGGATAGTGTGACTGCAGGGACTATCTCGCGCACGCCTCCCGTGAGACCCACATTCTCACCTTATATGTCCACACACTACATTTGTAGTGTCCCTACCCAACACACTCATTGCTCGTGGAAGACATTCTTACCAAGCCCCGTAAGAGTTCGGGGAATGTGTGTGCATCCGCACAGGAGGAGGAGGAGGAGGAGGTCATGGCCGGTATTGCCAGAACTATATACTTACATGGATATGGGCCAAATGACAGGGACCATATCCATACCCGTATAAGTATATATCAATCTGTTTTAGAAGTATAAGACATATTTCCCGCTCACGAATTGGGGCGTTTATGATTGAAAGAAAATCTCCCCTATGGAAATCAACATCGATTCCGCGAACAGAGATCTTTCGAAACTCAGCTCTCTGTTAGATCCAGGGTGCTATCTACACAGGCGCACGGGTTAATGCAGTGTTGCCTGACTTCAGCAAGGTACTTGACACAGTCCCACACTGCCGTTTAGCGAAAAAGCAAGAGTTTACCTTGTGTCGGGCCAGATTTGAGACTCGATTCGAGATTGCTCTTACCGGGACATAACCGACTGATGGAAAGGTAAATTCGGGGCTACTCCAAGGAAGTGTGATGCGACCTCTGCTATGTACAGTATATAAATGAAGTGCATAACATCGGGAGCTCCATAATGCTGTTCGCAGATGACATGGTTGCCTGTAAGAAGATAGCAACGGCAGAAGGCTGTAGCGAACTGCAGGGAGACGTGTAGAGGACAGAGGAATAGCTCAGGAAATGACAGTTTACACTTACCGCAAATAAGTTGTGCCGTATGGTACTTCTCGCGAGTTTTTCTTTCGCATTCGAGCCTCGTGGAGACAGTCTGCTTCAAACTGTTGCATATTGGCAGTGGGGACCAGTAGATGAATCAGAACTGCTAGCAAACTGAATTATTTTATCCTTTTTTTCCGAATATCGCGGATCGTAGTTCCTCACACATTGTAAATCAGTGCCAGATTCCGCGTATCAGTATGGCCTTAGTTTGTTCAGGATTCCCAGTTGCTGCTGTGTCATCAGCACAACACGTTTTCGCTTTCCAGACATTGTTCAGTACTAAAGGAAACCAAAAGACCACAGTAAACCCCCCCCCCCCCCCCACAATAATCAAGCGCGTGAGGTACCCGAGCAGTGCGTTTGTGCACTACACTCGTGCTGTAACGTCACCTTGTCGTTCATCGGCGACCACAACCGGTTAAAAGCAAGTTTTCAGCAGCTAAAACGATGAAGGGATAATCCGCTCGCGGATAATTGAGACTTTACCGTGCTCGTGGTCTCGCGGTAGCGTTCTCGCTTCTAGAGCACGGGGTCCCGGGTAGGATTCCCGGTGGGGTCAGGGATTTTCACCTGTCTCGAGATGACTGGGTGTTGTTGTGTCGTCTTCACCATCATAATTTTCATCCCTATCACGATCGGAGGAAGGCAATGGCCTAGTACGGCGATGCGGGTCTCCCGCATCGTTCTGTCAAGGAGTATGGGACTTCATCACACATCATCACGCCGTAAATTGGCCTGCATGGACAGCAAAGTGGTTAAGGCGACCGCTCGCGATAAACGCGAAACCCTGGTTCGATTTCCAGATGTCGCAAATAGGTACAGCATCTGTATCTAACACATCTGACGCCAAGATATTCGCAGTAATTTAAAGTAATGTAGCTATTACTTTAAATGAAGACAGTAGGCTGCTTTAAAATTTAATTTATATGGATGTTTTGAATTGGGCAGTCATATAACCTCACACAAACGTACTATGTAAGGTGTTCTCATGACTTTAGTCTGACTGGGCTTTCCCGCCAATTATAAAAGCAACCTCGATATTTGAGCTGCATTTAGTTCACAGAAACGTATCACCTAAAATGAGCCAAACGTAAAGTAGCCAGCGACCACATTTTTACTGCAAACCCCTCATATCTTTTGGTGCAGAGTATTAAGAAATTCAGTAGGACAGTAACTATGACCAATATCGAAAAAATACTTCATCATCGAGCTGTAATAGGAAACTGTAAGATATGAAAAAATCAATATTTGTGCGCCATTTAATACCCTCAGAATCAAATGAGGGATTATATACAGTAGCGAAGAAAACGTGCGAATGCAAAACGAGTAGCTTTTAATTTTTTAAGGGAGAACTTGTACCGAAAAACTAACTCGAGTTGTTGCTGTAGCTTTGCTTCATTTACATACAGTATCTTTTACAGTTTAATGAACTCGTATTGTTAACAGTAAGAAAATCGCGAGACTAATTTTTCTCGTGTGCTGCTACTGTCAGCCACTCCGTGGAAACCGCTCGTTACTATTCTTTGTGATCTTCTCTCTTACTACTGCTCATTATGCATTTCTGACTTCCAGTAAATCAAACAGCTGTTTATATGTAAGCAAGCACAGCAGCTAAAATACATTATTAATAAAATAAACAAAACGTATCCGCTCGCCTTTGGCTTGAGTCATAACTGTTTACCCAGTTTCAACACGGCAGACTTCGCGTGTGCGCACTACTTCTTGGCGCGTGGACTGCAGCGGAGTTTCCATTCTGTATATTCTCTTTTAAACATACAGGTTTTAGACATTTAACTGCTGAAGTAAAAGGTAAGCTTACTGCACAAAAGGTAGACCTAGTACTAATGTATCCTACGGAGGAATTATTTAAAAACTACAGGTGCTAGATTTGGGCATAAAATAGCTGTTAAAGGACAACTTCCGAAAAACGTTTTAGGATTGGCTCCCAGGGTAATGCCCCTACACCGCCAGGTGAAATTAATTCTAGTAAAATTAACGCATTTCCCACAGAGTGCATTAAAAAAAATTCGTTAGTTGTTGGTTTATATTAATACCTCACTTTTTGAAGAGGGTATGTTAGCAGGGTCTAGAACATTAAAATAGCTTTTAACACAGTCTTGGCAATATCAGTACACTTTCAACGTGTACTACAAAGGGGGGAGGGGGTTACCTTATGACGACTCAAAAAAAGAAAAATGCGTATTTCATTAATTTTTGTTGACTTTTAGTCATAATTTTTAAAGAGATCTTGATGTGTACATCAGGTTCTGTAACCTGAAAATAACCTGAAAATATTGCGTATGAGATTCTGTGGGGAAAGTAACATCTGCTACAAAGACTTAAATCTTAGCATTGAATTAAACTGAAAATTTTAAACATTTATGGACTCTGGTAGAAGAATTCGCTAAAACATTTTTCGAGAATTTGAAAATGTAAAATAACTAACTAGATTAAAATGTCCTCTGTATCATCAGAATCCAACATAAATGGGTCCAAGAAATGCTGCATATCGAATGCTCTGGATGGCAGCGAGGATGGCGTACTGTGGGGAAGCGAATGAAAAGAAAGCGATGAGAATGATGAAGTGAATACCGATACTGACAGTGAAGAGGGTGCATGAGCCTACCGTTGTTAGGTGTCAGTGTGTTGTTATATGTCAGAATCACTCAGTGTACAGCTCATTTTAGCGCAAAATATTTTTAGACTTAGGGGTGCGGCTTGTATACGATGGTTGCTTATTATCGGGCAAATAGGGTGTAATTCTATCCAATGTAAGTATTTTATTTCTAAAGAAATAAAGATGATTTGTGCTGTAATAATGGGTTGAGTTGACAACACTGCAAATAGAAAATGCACACGTTTAGATAGGATTATGCACGCACGCACACGCCAAAATATATTGGTGCTATATAGTGTCGTACAGAAAATACACACGTTTAGATAGGATTATGCACGCGCCAAAATATATTGGTGCTATATAGTGCCGTATTTCGCTTAAAGAAATTTGTAGTGCCACTAAAGTCATCAGTGCCAAACGGTGAAATACATTGTAATTGTGCAAACTGACGACACTTCATTATCAAAGCGAAAATTGGACATAAAATGCCGTAAGTAAAAATGACTCCTCGATACATTTGCTTTCTACATGTGTGTACACTTCATTACGAAGTAAATTGCAAATGTGTTTCCTTGCATGTAACTGCCTAAGTTTTTAACGACACGAAAAGCGTACGACGATATAAAAACATATTTTCTTGTGGTTGACTTCCAGTTATCGAAGCTAATTATAATGCCTGTGTGCAACTACGGACACTATGGCCTCAGAAATGAGAAAAACATTGCTTTGTTTTTGTTTGCAGATTTTGATGAAAACTCGGAAAGTTATAGTAAACATGAGGCAGGGAAGATGCTAAATTAACATTGGTGTTTTTTGCATTTTTTTTAGAAAGCAGACAAAGGTATGAATATATTGCCATATCTGTTGCTATCCGACTGCTTATATTAAGTTCATGCAAGTCGCTTCGTACTGTGATAGGAGAAAGAGACGGTTCGAAACGCTGAGCTCTCACGTCACTTCTATCACACTGTTATCCACGGGTTCTTGCCGTAATCTCTATCTGTGAGCATGTATTACTCTTTAGTGACATTTTGTCGGGAATACCTTGGGTGGTACCGCCATTGATACAACGAACAACCTGTCGGTATTCGTTACACGTGCTCCAACAATTTTCCACTCATTAAAGGTCAGAGAGGTTGCCTATTTTTGTCTCACACACGTGTGGGCAATTGTGCACTTGCACGGACGAATACTTCATAAACCGCGTAAGGCCACTGTAGATTCGCTTTTTGCGACAATGAACGACGAAGCAGTCGCGGCCTAGGACTTGCCACGACTTAAAAAAGATTACCAGGTCATTGGCATTCCTTACTGTGAGAGTTTATATAACTATAAGAATCAGCGGGTAGAGCTTAAACTGAACCAGCTGGTGGAGCTTAAATGATTATTTCAAAGCCTGTGCCGCTTTTAATAAACAGAATCGATTACTAATTCTGCATCTCACGCAACATGACTTGCATCTGAAAAGAAAAAAAAACTGTAGAAAGTTTTTCGGATAGAAATCATAGTGTAAGAGGAATGAAAATTCATGAGACGTGAAGACATGGCACTCAAGCGTAACTGTCAGAACCGTGGTCGATCACAACTGGAATCCTACGGCTGTTGGTTCTGCGGTTATTCCGTGCAGCATCTCAGCGTATTTCGCTAGAACGTTTGAAACATCCCCGTTTTTAAACCACCAGAAACTATTACCGATTTTTGTGTAACAATCACATCACTATCGTCTTGGTGCAATTTTCTAGGATGATATCCTCATTTTATTCTATGTGTGGAATACATCTCCATCCCTTTTTCTGCCATATATGTATACTTTCAATTATCTGTTAGAGGCGTAGATAATATGGTAGAGCTGATTCTCTTCAGTAACTCCATTTCCAACGATAATATTCCAGCTCCAACCGATCTATATACCTTGATAACTCTGGCTTGTGGCGATATAATCAAAATATGGTTGTGGAACGATGTGTGGCCTTTAAATGTTAAATTTCCAAGGATGACAACACACAATTGAAATATGTTCCAACAATCAAATACGGTGGCAGTAGTAGCAAGTTCCAAGCCAATGAATTTCCAGCAATAGTTTTTATCCAATGGGCGTTCAGCAAGTGTCGCAGCTTAAAAGCAGATTGATTATAAGGAATGGGCTGATATATGACTAAGAAATCGTCACAGCTGAATCATAAACTTTAATCACGTCGGCAAAATGTCCTACTAGAGAAGATTTCAAGGTCAGATCCGCGTCGTGAAATAGCGAAAAAATGATCCACCTGGAATAAGTAAAAGTCTGTATCTCGTTAACACACCGGATGACACAGCGATGACCATGCCGCCGTCTCTCAAAGTTCAGCAACTGATTTCGTGAAATGTCTTAAATCAATTGAAAACTCCTGAGAACTGTGCAGGAGACGTGGCGCTCGATCCAAATCGCGTCCGTGCGTAAATCTCACCTAGTCGTACCGCAAAATCGTAACTAATCCTCGGTTATTCAAACGCGGACGTACGTGCACTGATGCCATGTTCTCCAGTTTGACTGTGTGCAACTAGTCTAATAAGTTGCACAAAAAATTGAAATTAAATTATTGCACGCACGCGTTCATTGCAAGTAAAATCATGACTTGAACTTTGCTGTGTCTTCAATAGCTTTGTCATAACGGGCTGTTGATTTTTTTTTCCTGACTTCTGGCAATTGGCACGACAAACCAAAACCTGTAGAAGTAACATATCAAATGGAACATTATTCTTTGTCGAGATCGATGTGCTCTTCCATCAAGTGTCGGAATCATTGTATGTAATATAATTTGTAAGACGCAAGCACAAATAAATTAATTAAAAACGTGGCAGGAATCTAATAATTACAAATAAATCATACTCTGGAAATAATAGCCCTATCGTATAGTGTATTTAGTTCCTCCTTGCGCTGAATCCGCAAACTGTTTCATTAATGAAAGAGCATTCCACTTGCTGTGTAGAACTTTTGGTCCAGTATCAGTTTTGGCCTTTATGTTCGGCCAGTTCCAAGATAATCTGAAAACTGCCACAAATGTGATAGACAACTATAACATCGTATAAGACATATGAAAACGAAAAAAAGATTTACGTTTGTGTAAATATACGTATGGCCTTAAACTTACATTACGCTGTGGAGAAGCAACATCCAATGATAACATTAAGTCAGGGGATTTAAAAGGTTACGTGACCAATGAAATCTTAAAGCAATCGGTTGACAGAAATAGAGTTGGTACATGAACAATTTGTATCGATTCCTTTATATTGTCACTTCTTATACAGACTGAGTAACCAAAAAAGAAGTACGCATCGCACATAAATCTCAGCTTTCCCTGTTATGTCTTCTCATTAACAGAACGCAGGACTTATATCAAAATAGCGTCATATAAAAACTTCGCTGCTCTGATTGTAAGGATAGTTACATCAAACAGGAAGGTATTTTAAAACGCGATAGAAACAACACACAGAATTAAAAAGGAAAAAACATAGGAAATAAATTCACCTTCGAAGCTCATCTTATACTAAAGTGTGACATGTGATTAGTTTCGAAAATAACCTCGTAACCCTTCATACTATGTAATTTTATTTAGTCATTTTGTTTTCCATATCTTTTACTGTTGATCGAGTTACATTCCAGACGTTTCCGTGTGTAATTCAAGCACTGCTGTAATCATTTTCGGTTTTCTCGCTGGCTGTTAGAAAATAGAAAAGTTACAGATGCCACTTCACGAACCTCACATATCCGACAGATCTCGCATGGGCCTTACTTGAGTACCAGAACGTATTAAATTAGATAATACGTGTCCTGAGAATCACTTAAAGACGTAAACTTAATTTATCTTTAAGTGTAGCTTTGCGGAACACGTTGTAAGCTGGCGTAATTTTTTTTCTGTGAATAAAACCATAGATAATTGTTGTTAAATACTCATGTTAATTATTTACTTACCATCATCACTGAATGATTTAAGACTGAAAAGGAGCGTGAATCACGGAAAGGTTTACTGCTGGAAATTCGTGAGGACACCTTCCAGGAAGAGTCGGACAACATATTGCTTTTGAGGTGAAGACAGCTCTGCCTACCTGTGACTAGTATGACACAGTGTTTCACCGACCAATGAGTATTTGCGATTCACATGAAAGAATTCTGGTATTCGACGACTGATACTGCGCGCGCGCGCGCGCACACACACACACACACACACACACACACACACACACACACACACACACACACACAAACAAACTTCCAGGAAGAGTCGGACAACATATTGCTTGCTGTCAAAGCATCTCAGGAAATGACCACGACGAATAAATTCGAGAATACAATCAGTACGTTGTGCTCCGTTGACACCAGCACACCAGCAGCACTGTCTGATATCGTGCCAAGGGCGTAGGGACTGGACCAACGAAGAGTGGAGCCGCATGCGATTCTTGGGATGAGAGCAGATTCAGTCTCAATAGAGATTCTGGACGTACCCTCATATGGCGAGAGGTGGGAACAGGTAATGCAGCCGGGGATTCCTTCGAATTTGATCGTTATGGTGGGCCAGGTGTTAAGATGTGGCAAGGCAGTGTTGTGTGGGTGTACTGACCTCAGAGTATTTCAACACGGTACTCACCTATCAGCGTCATTGCTATACTGTGTCCTGTCCTCGTGAGGCTTTTCGGTTGTGCATTCTGCCCTGACTTCATGCGTATGGATGACAACGTTGGAAAGCTCTTGGAACGAGAGAATATTAGAGACGGACAAACTCTTTCATCCTTGGAAACTAGTTCACTGCTGATCGCTCTTTTTTGGGAACTGTTTTTACTCGTTCACCGTTCATTGTGCTTGGTATATGGTACTTATGAAAAATTGAAAATTAGTGGCATAGGTGATTGAAGATGGAAGGCGCCAGCAGGGGCACTTGTCTCCACCATGGAGAACAGAGTTTTCATTCATAACAGAATTCACACACACTTGTAGTTTTCTTGATTCTGTAAAACCTCTCGTTTAGCCAGTTGTATCGTTATGTGGCTGATCGCAGTGAAGTAATATAAGATGGCGCACGAAAAACCGGCCCAGAGTACAGGCAGCTCGCCAATTACGCAAGATTTGTTGACCGCTACGAGCAGAATAGATAAACATGTAATAATTAGACAATGAAGAAATAACAAATAAGCTAATGCAAACAGCTCCTCCGAAACAATAGATGACGATTGATAGGTGACAATGAGCAGTCTATAATAGCACTAAAATAATATTGTAGAAGTTATCGTATTCTCTTTACAAAATGTGACACCAGACAGTCGATTATGGACCGCGGTCTTCATTCGGTTGTAAGTCGGTCTGCCTTCCATAACAATGAAGAGGCTCTTTTACCTTGGATCAAAAAAAAGACGGAAAATGGCCACTCGTGTGTGCCGTGCCGACTTCCTTTCCATGTGCAATAAGAAAATCTTGCCTTTTTAGGAGAATTTCTTCTTCTGTTTATCGAAATGGTGAAGTAAGCTGATATGGTGTTTTGTTACCTGAAAAGATGTATGTATTACATACCACGTAATTTTATGTAATTTACGTAATTATAAAATACATTTTAACTAACGGTCATGGACGCTGAATACAATACGAAAAGAAACTGAAGTTCAGAGTTCAAAAAAGGTATGAAACATCTAGAATGGGCATGCGCAGCGAACGAAACGAACAGCTCTATACTGAACTATGACCAGTCGGCAGTGGAACTGCGACGAATGGCCACGCGAAGAAGGAAGAGTCCGGCCAAGCGAGACCGAGACAGACGGGAACGGGTCCGAGGCTGGAACGAGACCGGCCAATGTGCCGTTGCGGGAACGCGACCGACCGTTTCCCGTTCCCGGTAACTGTAAGTAGAAAGCCGCGACCGAAGTTAGCTACAAAAGACCGTTTCTTAGAATTCGTTCATAGCTCGTTCCGTTCATCTTGATGAACCGTTCCTTTGGACCCGTCAGTTCGCGAACGACCCATCTCTTAGGATATTCCATCCTCAGACTCGAATCCCATTGAACACATGTAGAAAGCAGTGGCAAGACGTATTCCAGCGCGTCCACATGTCCTAGCGATCATCCAGCAGTTGAGAACCGCGTTGCTGGAGGAATGGAACGCCCTACCACGAGGACCCCCCCCCCCCCCTTCCTCCCTAACTTCGTGGCCAGCATGCTAGCACGTTGCAGAGAATGAACTGCTGTCCGTGATCACACGCCGTATTAAGAACGATGACTCTCTTTTCGTAATATACAGGGGACCAGCCAACTCGCGGTTTTTAATAAGTCCTTTCTGTTCGACTGATTATGTATTTATTTGTTGTCTAACAGTTCTTTCTATGTATCGTCAGTTTCATCGAGCTGTATTACTAGGTAATGACACATAATGCGAAAGTTACTATCGTCCTTAAGTTTCGCACACTTTTGTACAATAGTTAACCTGATGATTGCAACAAATTTTTAGTATATATATATTAGTATGTACATTTAGTATGTACATTTAGTATGTTTACACTTAGTTCTCAAAATTCCGACTACCCGAGTACGTGAACATATACGCAAAGTATAATGCCAATCTGAAGAGGTCAGCAAGATTCTGTCGAAACTAATAATTGGAATAAAGATCTTAAAATCAAGCGCTCTTGGCTTTCACAAAAAATATATATAAACAGAGATCGACCCCACAACAGGCGTAAGTTACATAAAATTTATTAGTACATACAAAAAACATCGTGGCTAGTAACAGATTAAAACAATAAGTCTTACAGATTAAAACAATAAGTCTTACAGATTAAAACAATAAGTCTTACAGATTAAAACAATAAGGCTTGCAGGTTAAAACAATAAGGCTTGCAGGTTAAGACAATAAGGCTTGCAGGTTAAGACAATAAGGCTTGCAGGTTAAGACAATAAGGCTTGCAGGTTAAGACAATAAGGCTTGCAGGTTAAGACAATAAGGCTTGCAGGTTAAGACAATAAGGCTTGCAGGTTAAGACAATAAGGCCTGCAGGTTAAGACAATAAGGCTTGCAGGTTAAGACAATAAGGCTTGCAGGTTAAGACAATAAGGCTTGCAGGTTAAGACAATAAGGCTTGCAGGTTAAGACAATAAGGCTTGCAGGTTAAAACAATAAGGCTTGCAGGTTATTGAGAAAGAAAAATGATGAAGTACAAATACACATTTGTTTCGCGATAATACACTGCGAAATGGCCTTCTGGTTGCTGCGTGTCTTTCAAAAGATCTGGTTTCAGCTATATAGCAGTATCACCTGACATTGCGGGGGCTGATTGAAATACTCTTTGGGGACGGATAATACGTGTGGGTTACGATTTCTTAGAGCCTCCATGATTATGTGGTACGTTATTACATTTTATGATGCAAAGATAGTGGTGATATTAGAGTTTCGACTTTCTTAGACTCTTGCACTTTGTGATTTGCTGATCACCATTCGCACAAAAAGAATAAAAGATCTAAGTCAGCGTTTGATGTGGACTTCAGAGATGTCAGGTGCATTGAAATCGGAGATAAGTTTCACTGTGCGTGGCGCTTTGCGTGGAATCGCACTTAAGACTTCAGTTGTGTTTCTTCACATCTGCTCCTCCGAGCACCAGCGTTCTTACTCATTTATATTTGTTTTTGGATTGCAAGTCGACAGGTGTCTGAAAACACATTATTGTGTGCACCCATGCTTCTGTCCATCGAAACCACGGTTTCATTACGTAATTCCGTCTGGATTCCAAATAATAGAAACTCCGTACAGGCGGTTAGGGAAAACTGACAGTGTTTATTATCTCTAAAGAGCTTACGAGCATGATTTCCATCTTGCTTGGCTCGTAGCACTTTCTCACTAGACTAATTTCTGTGGTGTAAAATTACGTGAAAGTATGAAGTCAGCGTGTACAAAGCGGGCCAAGAGGAGCGATGAACGAGACGACTTGGCTGAACGCAGACAGAGGCCGTCTGTCGTTTGTCTCGCTGCCGCGTCTGGCGTTCGTGGGGCTTCCTTAAAGGCGACCGGGCTACGATGCTGCTGTTCCTGGCGGTTTTCGCTATACGAACATATCCCGTCGCAGAGACGACGGGATTTATGTCGTTTCTACAGGTATCGAGCTATCTTCTACCGGATGCTGTAATTTATAACTGAAGTTCGGCTCTCTAGAAGCCCCGTTCCATAGTAACTCTTAAGAACAGCATCAGTAGCCTATGTGTCTTCTATGAAACTACCCGTTTCTTTCGTCTCTGCTAAAGACGAAGCTTAAAAATGCATTTGGTTAAATTCTCCACGTTCATTGAACGGTGCGCGTCGATTTTATACTAGTGGTACATTTCTTAAATTCATAAATTTGAATGTCATGAAATTCAGTGCGGGGTCTTGCCAACTCTTCTCGTATAGGGTGCCTGAAGGATGCTGCGTTCTCGGCATGCTATACAATAATTCAAGCATTAAATTAAGCAGATCCACAGTGTTTAAATTTGAATTTACAACGGTGTCACAATCGATGGACGACTTGCAAACAATCAAAGTCCATTGCTGTATGCAAGGTCCATTCAAGCAATTGATATGGATCACACGTCACTGCTATTTATTGCTCTCCTAGTACTGTGCGCATACTGTCCGGCAGAGGCTGGCAGGAGCGGCGCGTATATTCTCTTCGGATAGAGGGCTCTCCTGTCGTGGTGCGGTCCATGTCAGCGGGCTATTGGCTGACATCTCACCGCCTTCTTTGCTTTTGCGATCTTAATCTTCGTGCTGGCGCTTTTCGATACGCCGGAACTCTCAGTATCTTCGTTGCTGCTTTCGAGTCTCCGGCACGACATATTGTAATTAGTTTGTTTATACCTCTTCACCAGGGTCTGGTTTGAAATGAATACACTTTTTAAAAAAAATTTAGTTGTCATGGCAGTACACGAGTCCTATTTATGGCAGTACACGAGTCATATTTCTTGTATGTCACGGAGAGAAGTATTGCTTGGCGTTACTCTGATGTAATAAGCTACGTGAAATCCCCTGATATACCTGCAGGACAGGACATATTTTAATTTGTGAAAAGGGGACAAAACGGGTGGCTGTCAGTTGAGCTCCAACATACTACTTTATTCATTTGACAAACATTACAAGAGTAAAGAAAACATTAAAAACAGATCAAGCCAAACATTGATTTTAGAACTTAATTCCCAGCTAAATGCGCCATTCAATCACTCGCCTCAAGGGCAAAATAACTTTAATTTAAAATCGGCTAGAAACCATACATAAACAGACAACAAGGACAAATAAGAAAAGTTTCCAAGGGTCGGCCTGGAATTCAAACACAAACGCTCGCTTAGGTGAGAGAGGCAGTCGGCCCACCAATTCTCAATCCGACTGCAACCCAACCGACAGACGGTCACCGGACCAAGCGACACGATAACTTCCGTTCCTCCCAACCAGCACACAACAGGGAGTTCAATGGAACAACGCAGAAGGTATCGGCGCCCACAACGAAATTACACATTCAACTGTCGAACTACACGCCGTGCTGGACAGCCACAACACGAAGAGGAAAATACACCGCCTGAATTTACGTCAACGGCCAGGGCAGGTAACCGGAACGTTAACAGCCACAAGGCAGCAGATTCCGCTGGTGCACGTCAATTAAAAAATAATAAAGTTAAGCTCCACAGGAGGGCGGCTGGAATTTCGGCAACTTGAAAACACACGTTGTTGCTCGCGGGGATGTCCCAACAGTCCACAACAAAATACAAACAACACAATGTGAACAGTTGGGGCTGGCTGGTAGATTAAGTAAAGACTCAACTTTCGTGTCCGGTATCGATGAGTCACGGACCTCGTAGCAATGGGAATGGCCTCTCACACTCCGACCGCGCGTGGACGCCGCCGGCGGCCCCAGCCAGATACGCGCCACGGACACTTCCTCGCTGCTCCACGCCAACCGACCAACTGCCCGCACACGGCACAGCCGGAAACTATAAGCGGGAGGCCAACGATAGTACAAGGATGCGAATATCGATACACGCTGCTGCTGCTGCCACTCAGGGAGAGAAAGGATAACCGCGGGAGACTAATCGCAGAATAGCGACCAAGGTTTAGTGCAAAGCATAACACGAGTCAGCCACGGCTCACTATGTTCTAGCACTGGGTTTCGCAATGTCACTTCTCCCAGCAGCATGAAAATATTGTCGAAGGTCAACATAAACGTGACCTTAAATTATATGCACGTTCGTATCACTTACACGAGACATTTGCACTTAGAGAATAAGACATGTAAGGTGCAAGAACTAGTTAATTATCCTTGAAAGAAATAAAGGGGAAGTAGTATTGAATGTTTCCAGTTCCGTCAATAATAATGACCCTTCTCTTGGCGCCGTTTGCGCCATTGAATGAACATGTTCACCCTCTGTCTCAGCTGTCCTTTCAGGAAAATCACGATACGGCCGCCCAAAACATTGCAGATTCACTGTCGTCCATACATATCCACTACTCGTTATAGAGAACACCGAGGAGTAAAATCGTCGTATCACATCACATGTTCCCATTGGTCGGCACTGAAAGTTATGTATTCTACACGCGGCCGAGTGATGTTCGATACTTCATCTGGTTTGCGAGAGGTTTGACAATTATAGCTCTGACATCATGTTAACTTCGTGTGGTACTCATCGCACAATTTCGTTGCCACTGTATTTTCACGTCTCATTTTAAGTTCAGCAATTGACTCCATTGTGGTGGTTCCCTTTATAGAGATAAAACTCGCCATAAATCTGTCTCTAACAAAGTTTCTTTAGACTATTGCACGTATCAGGTGAAATTTTCCTATTGCACGCTGGTTTGGCAATAAGTGGCAGATGCTCAGACTAAATTCAGACCACTGTCACCGATGCACCTGCAAAATGGGCCATCGCTACTTTTCCTAATTTGAATTGCATAAGATTCCATGTGATGAAACTCGGTGTCACAAAGAGCAGAAATATGCTGGGGCTCATAATACTTTCGAAAATTCGTACTAAGGGCGAAACCAGTTACTTTTTTCCGGTCCCATTACGTCAAAGAGCTAGAAATTCAGCAATAAGCTATAAAATCCTCTTTTAAGCACATGAAAAGTTTGTGTGTGTGTGTGTTTGTGTGTGTGTGTGTGTGTGTGTGTGTGTGTGTGTGTGTGTGTGTGTGTCGTCGAATACCAGAATTCTTTCATGTGAATCGCAAATACTCATTGGTCGGTGAAACACTGTGTCATACTAGTCACAGGTAGGCAGAGCTGTCGTCACCTCAAAAGTTTGAAGGATCCACATCCTCCTTACCTTTCGGAATCTTATTGACCCTCTGCCTGCAAATAATGCGCGCTGTATTTGAGGCCAAGTCCTGTTTGGAGCCTCTTTCACGCACTATCCAGAAAATTCAGAAAGCATGGCGGGTATAAGAGAGAGTGAATAAAACTCGACTGCCAGCTTTTTTTCCCTCTCTTTCAGTAGACACGGTGTAATTTCATCTGGCGCTTCCATACACAAGACACTTGAGTTCATTAGCGCGAATTGAGCACTGGGGAAAATTGTAGAGCCCTGTCTCACGCCAAGCATTTTCTTTCGTATTCTGAGAGTATAGGATGCAGAGGTCCCACGAGAAAGCGGCTTGATATTAATTTGTCTGCGAACAGCGATAAACCCGAACTAACTTATGTATTCATCAATATTGATACGAAAAAAATGTATGCACCATCCTGCCGTAAAATAGTGGAGCATTATATTTACCCTACAGCCATCGACATCTTGACCACGCAGTAGAAAGAAAATAAAGAAGCTTATCTCCTGTGCTAATAAGTAGTCAGCAGTCCGTGTTACTTCGCTGTTCCTGTAACACAAGTATCAGTCGTCGAATACGAGAATTCTTTCATGTGAATCGCAAATACTCATTGGGCGGTGAAACACTGTGTCATACTAGTCACGGGTAGGCAGAGCTGTCTTCACCTCAAAAGTTTGAAGGCTCCACATCCTCTGTACCTTTCGGAATCTTATTGACCCTCTGCCTGCAAATAATGTTATTCAGGTGATTATATTAATATGCCCGCAAAGTGTATATCACGAAGGTAAAATTAGAGAGATCGAAAGTCACAAGGAGTCTTAGACAACAATCATTCTCGCCACGCAGCGTTCACTGCTGGAATGGGAGACGTGGGGTGACACTGCCCATTGAAGTACAAGTAGCCACACAAGAATAGGGTCGTTTGCAGGGCACGGATGTAAATTGTTACAGAAGGATCTACTGTTGGCGTGGGCTCCAAGCTGCAGTGGAACTTGGCGGTTTTCACATATACGAATTGTCAACGGTTGAAGAAACGGTACGAGACAAAACACGGACACATCGAGATTTGAAACCCGGGCTTTTTGAATCTTGGCCACAGGGTCACACTGAACATGCCAATCTAACAAAGTATACTAATCTGTCTAGTCTTACACGGTCAAGAGGATACACCACTTCTTAGTCTTTATTTTCATTAAAAATGAAATTCCTTCAGCTGTACTTAAGAATTTATATTCAGCGAAGTAAATATAAAATCTTAAGTACAGTGGGAGGAATTTCATTTTTAATAAAAACTGTACCAGCTGTGTCCCACCTTCATCCATTGTAAATATGGGGGCATGAAGACTTCTTAGTATGATCATTTTAATGTTCATGATTTGTTCTACCAGGAAATTCTTACCTTTCGTGTTATTAATTCGAGTGAGATGGGGAAAAATACCGGAAGAAGGATGATTGCCTAGAATATGTACATTGGGGGTGGAAAGGTGGCAACATGGGGGAAGCAATCGAAAATGAGACAGGAGTGTCATACCTAAAGATCTTCGCTGTCTTTGACTGGCTGATAAGTGACATTCCTAAAGACATCTTAGCTTTGCTGGCGAGGAAGGGTTGGGAATGGAGTGGCGTAAAAGCAACTGGGCAACGCCGTGTCCTTTAGGAGGAGGAGGTGGTGGTGGTGGTGGTGGTGGTGGTGGTCGTCGTCGTCGTCTCGCAAGTATACAGGTTGCCCATGTTAACTTGGAAACGACCAATATTGCGTTAGGAATCCTCAATATCGAAACAGTTTATCCATGAATGGTGGTATCAAATGGAGAGAGGATTCAGTAGTGTGGCGAGTACTCGCATGAATTTTTTGAGTAGTGCTACGTGCTTTTAACAGCATTTGAGGACACTTCAAGAGCACTAAAGCGACACAAGGCGTTACAACTGTTTGTGTGGTAAGTGTGTGCGAAAAGTAAGAGACTGAATTTAGGAAAGCATCGCAGTATTGCTCCATTCGCTGCATAACCTTACAATGGGCTGAAAATGATTTTGCAAGACCGCACATTTCCGTCTGACATTACATGATCGTCTATAATTGCATTTTCAATTATCAAGCACTATTCCCTGCAGTGGACTATTCATCTTATAGATTCGTACGGCTTTGTTTTGAGTACTGTGTATCAAATGTAGGAGACTGACGTTTATTAGGGACAAGAGAAAGTAAGTTCCAAGTGTCGTCTCACGCTAAGACCAATGCGCAACAAGAATAGCGCATTGCCAGAACAGAGTGCATGTTCCGGGTTTCCAGCAGACACAGTCCTGCTACAGTATGGATAACAGGGCGCCAACAGTTCGGAAACCGCACTGGATTTCCCGTTCGGCATCACACAAGTCTGTGTGGCCTTGGTCAGTCAGCTTAAAGACCATCTGGCTGAAATAGTGTTTCAAGCGATGAAGATTGCACACAGGTTATCGAAGGAATTCAACGGCCGGTAGCGACTTGGTGCCTACGCTAAAAATACTGACATTTATTATCTGCATCGCTTTGAAGTGTAGTGCAGCAGTGAATGAAGATCGGCATCCCATCATGATCTGTAACTCGGTGTTCTAAATTCACTCCTAATTGCCACACACTTCCTTTCACCATGAATTTCCTGCGATAACACCACATGCTTCGCCTGGAGATTTATGTTGTTATTTACCAGACACTTACACATTGAAGCGACAAAGAAACTGGTACAAGCATGCGTATTGAAATAAATACGTAAACAGGCAGAATACGACGCTGCGGTCGGCAACGCCTATATAAGATAACAAGTGGCTGGCGCAGTTGTTAGATCGGTTACTGCTGCTACATTGGCAGGTCACAAAGATTTATGAGCCTTAACGTGGTGTTATAGTCGGCGCACGAGCGATGGGTCACAGCATCTCCGAGGTAGCGATGAAGTCGGGTTTTCCCGTGCGACATTTTCACGAGTGGACCGCAAATATCAGGAATCAGGTAAAACCTCAGATCTCCGACATAGCTGCGGCCGAAGAAAGATACTGCAAGAACGGGACCAACGACGACTGATGAGGATCGTTCAACGTCATAGAAATGGAACCGTTCCGAAAATAGCTGAAAGATTTCAATGCCGGGCCATCAACAAGTGTCAACGTGCGAACCATTCAACGAAACATCGATTTGGGCTTCCGGAGTCGAAGGCCAACTCGTGTACCCTTGATGACTGCACGACAAAAAGATTTACGCCTCGCCTGGGCCTGTCAACATCCACATTGGACTCTTGATGACTAGAAACATGTTGCCTGGTCGGACTAGTCTCGTTTCAAATTGTATGGAGCGGATGCACGTGCAGGCATATCGGATATGGAGACGATCTCATGAATCTATGGACTGTAGATGTCAGCAGGGGGCTGTTCAAGTTGGAGGCGGCTGTGTAATGGTATGGGGCGTGCGCAGCTGGACTGATACAGGACCCCCGATACGTCTAGATAGGACTCTGATAGGTGACACATACGTAAGCTTCCTGTCTGATCACCTGCATCCATTCATGTCCATTGTGCATTCAGGCGGACTTGGGCAATTCTAGCAGAACAATGCGACACCACAAACGCCCACAATTGCTACAGAGTGGCTCCAGGAAACTCTTCAGAGTTTAAACATTTCCACTGGCCACCAAACTCCCCAGACATGAACATTATTGAGCATATCTGGGATACCTTGCAACGTGCTGTTTGGAAGAGATCTCCACCCCATCTTACGGATTTATGGACAGCCCTGCAGGATTAATGGTGCCAATCCCCTCCAGCACTACTTCAGACATTAATCGAGTCCATGCCACGTCGTGTTATGGCACTTCTGTGTGCTCGCGGGGGCCCTACGCGGTATTAAGTAGGTGTAAAAGTTTCTTTGGCTCATCATTGTAGATACGTTTGCGATCATGCGGACCTGAGAGCTCCAGTGAATAAGGTGTTTCTATTGATCTTATTCTTATACCGTGGAGTTTTTGCTGTTTACTTGTTCATAGCAATCCGCCGAATGACTTTTGATTGTCCCAGGAACATTTTATTACGTAATTGATTTTCAATTTTTTTGCCGCTTGGAAATGAAGGTGTAAGCTTCGTTGTTTTCGATATATAACTGGGATTATTCACAAGCCACAAGTATTGACAGATGTCGCTTTGATGTGTAACCGAACTGAGTTTAGGTTGCACACAACATGACACCGTAAAGATTTCCATTCGTAGTCCCTAGTACTATTGGCCTAGGCAAGTGGCAGTGAAGGGTAAACCCCAAGCGTGCTATGTCCATGGAGCACCCTTCGTCAGTGTTGGCGAGAGGGCAGGTTGCAGGATGACGACAGCACCCCGTCCTGCTTCCTGTTCGTGCTGGTGGCGGCTTTGTCGCGATCGAAGTCGAGGCCGTGCCGCGCGGCGCGGCGCACTCCAGCACTTGCTGAGAAAGGCGGCGCGGCGTCTAAAGCCGTTTGGAGAGCGGCCGCCGTGAGGCGAGCACAAGAGGCGCCCGCCACCCGCCCGCCCGTTTGTTGGTTGAAGGGCACGCGGTGCGCGCAAGGGGGCTCTGGACGCTACGCTTTCGCATCCGCGTTTCTCTCTGCCCCTGCCGCTCTCCATACCTGTCGTTCTCTCTCCAAACATTCCCTTGTCTGCCCAACTTGTTAAATATGAAGGTTGTCCGTAAATTAAGGTCTACAATGCTTTTTGACGTAGTAAACATCATGTTATTGCAAACCCAATTACAGAGTCAGAAAGCTTGGACTTTTAGTTATTTTTCAACGTAGTCGATGCATTTTTGTAGACGCCCTCGAGCTTCCTCATACGCGCGTCGTACCATTCTTCCGCCGACTCTTGCGGGAAGGAATGGACAGCTGCCTTCAGCTCTTCGTCGCTTGAGAATTTCAATTCCCCCCCCTCCCAAGTGCTGTTTCAACTAGGGAACAAATAGTCGCTGGGAGCCAAATCAGGGTTATATGGAGGAAGTTCAATGATTTTCCACCCGGATTTGACGATGAGGTCTGTCTTGGTGCTGGCGATTTGAGGGCGTGCGTAGTCATGGCGCTCTTTACGCGCATGGAGTGTTGAGTGCTATTGACAATGGATTTCAAATTCATTCCGTATTTCTAGATTTCCAGAAAATTTTTCTCACTCTACCTCACAAGTGCTTGTAGCGGAATTGTGTACATGTGAAATATCGTCACAGTTCGTAGTAATTGACGATAAGTCATCGAGTAAAAAATGTGATTTCTGGTGTCCCCGAAGGTAGTGTTATGGGCTCTTTGCTGTTCATTAATTTATATAAACGATTTAGGAGACAATCTGAGCAGCTGTCTTAGGTGGTTTGCAGATGACGCTGTCGTTTATCGACTAGTAGAGTCATCAGAAGATCAAAACAAATTGCAAAACGGTTTAGAAAAGATACCCGTATGGTCCAAAAATAGGCACCCTAAATAACGAAAAGTGCGAGGCTATCCACACGATTGCTAAAATAAATACATTAAACCTCGGTTGCACGTTAAATCAGTCAAATCTAAAGGCCGTAAATTTAATTAAATACATAGGAATTACAATTACGAGCAACTTAAGGAACACACAGAAAGTGTTGTGGGGGAAGGCTAACCAAAGAGTGCGTTTTATTGGCAGAACACCTAGAAAATGTAGCAGATCTTCTAAAGAGTGCCTACACTACGCTTGTCCGTGCTCTTTCAGAACACTGCTGCGCGGTGTGGGATTGACGGAGCACATCGAGAAAGTTCAAAGAACAGCAGCGGGTTTTGTATTATAGCGAAATATGGGAGAGAGTGTCACAGAAATGATACAGGATTTGGGCTGGCCATCATGAAAAGAAAGGCGTTTTTCGTTGCGGCAGAACCTTCTCACGAAATTTCAATTGCCAATTTTCTCCTCCGAATGCGAAAATATTTGGTTGACTCCGACCTACATAAGGAGAAACGATCATAATACGAGAAGGGAAATCAGAGCTCGCACGCAAAGATATAGGTGTTCGATTTTTCTGCGTGCTGCACGTGTTTGGAATAATTGAAAATTCTGAAGGTGTTTCGATGAACCTTCTGCCAGGTACTTAAATGTGATTTGCAGAGTATTCACGTGGATGAACTCCCTTTATCAGCCGACCCCTCCTTTTGTTCTCCATAACCCTGCGTAATTCTGTTGGTGTATCGCTACCTTGCCACGTTGATTGTTGTACCTCTTTTCAAGTAGTCGACCAGCAGAACGCCATTCCTACCCCAGAATACCGAAGCCATCACCTTCTCAGCTGACGGCGTATGATGAAGCCTGTTGACATTTGCAGGACCGGAATGCCGCCATTGGTTCGATTGTTCCTTGATCCCTGGCGTAAAGTAGTGGACCCAAGTGTCTTCCCCAGTTACACTCGAATGCAGAAATACCTCACCCTCTTCCCGGTAACGGCGCAGAATCTTGCTAGCACTTCCGATGCGCTTCTTTTTGTGTTCTTCAGAGGGCATCCGTGGCACCCACGTGGCACACACTTTGTGATACTTCAGAGTGTCTGTTAAAATCTTGTCCACGGTAGTCTGAGACGTTCCCTATCAGTTCAGCAATCTGTCGCACAGTCACACGCCGATCCGCAACCAAAACTTCGACTGTCGTCACTGCCTTCTCCGAAACTGATGGACGCCCGCGGCCGGCCTCGTTGTGCACGTTTATACGGCCGTCTGACAACTCCCTGCACCTGCACCACTCACTTTTTACGTCCATACACTGTTCTCCATGCACATCGGTCTACTGGCGATGGATTTAAATAGGGGAGACTCATTAAACCACAGAAACCTAATCACACAACGCAGTTCACACTCGGCGGAAGCGTCGATTTTTCCCTTCCATGGTTAACGGCTGCTACGCCAAGAATGAGCGTTGCACAGAGGTGGGAACTGGCAAGAATAGTGGTGTGGAAAGCCAGGAACAAGGCTCTGTTAGGTTTAAAGCTAGCTCGCTCCGTCCCGACGGGAGCTCGCTGGGGAGATGTTACGTTACGAACAACCCTGGTATATCGCTGCAAATATTTGTAAAGTCATTTGCAGTCTTTGGTCTTGCGTTTCCCCTTCAGACAAAGCAAGCTCGCTTCGCTGGATCTACCAAGGTACAGCTTTGCCCTGATTATGAGAAGCTTTAATCCTCAGATTTTTGCCTTGTAACGTTTTGCCGGTATATTTTGTCGAGTGAAACAACAAATTTCGTGTTTCCAGTAACTGTTTCTCCAAGACACGTTTGAGATTCAAACATCAATCATCAGGACGATTTATGTGGGTTAATATGGCATTATTACGTTTAGAGTGTGTGTGTCTGTCTGTCTGTCTGTCTGTCTGTCTGTCTGTGTGTCTCTCTGTGTGTGTCTGTGTCTCTCTCTGTGTGTGTGTGTGTGTGTGTGTGTGTCTCTCTCTCTCTCTCTCTCTCTCTGTGTGTGTGTGTCTGTGTGTGTCTGTGTGTGTCTGTGTGTGTCTGTGTGTGTCTGTGTGTGTCTGTGTGTGTCTGTGTGTGTCTGTGTGTGTCTGTGTGTGTCTGTGTGTGTCTGTGTGTGTCTGTGTGTGTCTGTGTGTGTCTGTGTGTGTCTGTGTGTGTCTGTGTGTGTCTGTGTGTGTCTGTGTACTTCGGGGTAACCTATGTCACTGTCTGTAGTTGTGACAGTCGTTTACAAAATGTGATCGTGTATGCGATGTAACACGATAGGGAAAGGAGTTGTTATCACTGGAGACTGTGCCACAGGTTACCGCAAAGTCGTTGACAGAACAATACATACCAGATTAATCTACATAAATCCACCTGATGATTGATAGATAAGTCACGGTAAAGCCTAACCAAAAATGTTCGCATTGGAAGTTACATTTAAAGTTTTTCCTCCTTGCCTGTACGCATGTTTTTATCTAGCGCACATAATGTCTAGTTATTTAACAGACAACTATTTAGCGGACGCTTGGCAAGCGTCTGTCCTGGCAACACTCGGATTTGAGTCTGTATCTTCCCATGTAAGGAGTGACATCTCATCCTGAAGTGAAGTGTTCCCGATGTTAAGCGGCCCACCACTTCGTAAGAGCGACGACGCAAACAACAGCGCTTCATTTTCCATCATTTGAAGCTTAACAGATGTCTATCGGCTGCTTCACTTAACACTAAGCGGCGTACTCGAGTACTGGTGTGAGCAGTGTTTCGTGTGTAATGCAAAGGATTAGTTTGATAACATCAAATTTGGAGTGGAGTATATTCAGAAATTGTGCAGGTGACGAGGGTAAAATACAGGGAGCGGAAAGTTACGTACAACTTGTACGGAAATCATAACTTATTAAGAAGGAAATGAGATGGGGTTGTCGCCCCCCTCCCCATGTTATTCATTCTTTACATTGAGCGAGTTGTGATGGAAACCAAGGAGAGATTCGGAAAGGGAATTGGAAATTGAGGGAGAAAAAGTATATCATCGAAGTTTGGTGATAATGCCGTAATTTTGTTTTTCTAAGAGCAGTTGAACGGATTGGGTAGGCACTAGCGTCCTGCAAAAAAAGTTTGAGATGAACGTAAACAATAATAACAAAAGAGAGTAATGGAATGTAATCGAACTGAATCAGGCGATACTGAGCGTCTTAGATTAGGAAATGACAGTAGTAGTTGAAAAGTTTTGATATTTGGGCAGCAAATTTTATGATACTTGAAATTACAGGAGATAAAATTAAGGTGGCTATAGCAGGAAATAAACATGTAATATAAGTTTTAGTGTCAGGAAGTCTTTTCTAAAGTCGGTTGTCTGTAGTGCAGCCTTGTACGCAATTGAAACTTGGGCAATAAACAGTTCAGCTAAGAGGAGAACAGAAGCTTTTGAAATGTGATGCTACAGAACACTGTTACAAATTGCGTGGGTGGACTAACTAATGAAGAGGTACTGAAGTGAATTGAGAAAAAGATTAAATTTATGGCGGAACTAGAGTAAAGGTAGGGATCAGTTGATAGGAGACATTGTGTGATATGTCAGCCCCCGGTAGCTGAGTGGTCAGCGCGACAGTGTCAATCGGGTTCGATTCCCGGCTGGGTCGGAAATTTTCTCCGCTCAGGGACTGGTTGCTGTGTTGTCGTAATCATCATTATTTTATCCCCATCGACGCGCAAGTCGCCGAAGTGGCGTCAAATCGAAAGACTTGCACCAGGCGAACGGTCTACCCCACGGAAGGCCCTAGTCACACGACATTTACATTTTTTTTTTTATATTGTGTGACATGAAGAGTAGGATATGGGGGGAGAGGGGTAAAATTGTAGGGAGAGACGAGTGCTTGAAACAGTAACCATATTGAATTGGAAGTAGGTTGCAGTATTAATGGAGAGATGAAGAGGTTCACGCTGGATATACTAGCATGCAGAAGTGCATCAAACCAGTGTCCGGACAGACGACATCAAAGATCGTGGGTAGATTGCAATAAGGCTCCCGTCGTGTTGCTACTGAATCACGCAATATTGAGCACCATCTTCGACGCACAGCCCTCGTGACGCAGAGGCGTTGCGCCAGGACACCGCGCTGCCGGTAGCGTACACCCGCGCGAGGCCCACGTGGTTTACTCGGCGGCGCGTCGTAACTATGCTCTGCGCCTTGGCTGCATTGATGCAGCCTCAATTTTGTACACTGTTTGCTATGTTCTAATGCTTATCTGTAGGGTAGTTCGGCGGATATCGACTATTACTGCTTCTTGGCTCCGGTTTGCAGCGATCGATAGTCTTGGGTATTCACGCTTACTCGCGGGAGGAATATGTCTCGAAATATAGGGTATTTGCCAAATCATTGCCAGCGCCCAAAGTGTGAGCTGTCATGAGGGGTAGTGGGCAGTCACGTTCGGTGAGTGATGTGTGCGATTTGCATGCACCGTCGGACGGCGTTATCGCCGTCAGTTAGAGCTGAAAATTAGTTCCAAATTTGCTTGCAAAACCTTACGGATGAGTAGAAGACGCAGAAACTGCCGTAGATGTTATTTACAGGCGGGATAGAAATCTCTGTTCTCTCCTAACCAGAATAACAGGAAATAAGAACTGATGCTCTCTGGTACAACTGGCATGTGTTAGGCATCCATTGGTGTCGCACTGCACAATTGTCTGCATAAAGTTTCGGCGGCAATACAAACAGCTGTGATATCAATTCGTAGGTCGAAACAGCCTCTCCTGACACTTTAAGCATTTTTATAAACGTTGGAAAGAGAGAGAGAGAGAGAGAGAGAGAGAGAGAGAGAGAGAGAGAGAGAGAGAGAGAGAGAGAAAATTGTAGTGGATCACTTTAAATGCTAATAAAGTATTTTGCAGCTTCTTCTTTCTTGTTTTATTTCAGTCGCACCTATTACAACGTATAGTTCATCACTTGCATGAGACATCGGCTTTAGAAATGAAAGGGAAAAGCCGTATGTATCAAGAACAATGTGTGCCACTGTGAAATTAATCTATGGAGGCGTGGCACTGGAATATTCTTAAATATTCCAAAATTCTTAAAAGCTAGCCTTATTATTTGCAAGTGGCAGAGAAGAACGCTGTAATTTTGTTTGAGCATCTTCTCTTAACAGCTAGTGTTACCGTTGACTAAGTACTTTTTAATGTTGTAGGCAAGTATAGGATAATGCAATAATTTTTTAAAAATTAACTATAATAACTATCGGAGATTTCCAAAAAAACTGTTGGCTGAAAAAACGAATTGTTTCATGGTCAGTTATACGATTTGATTTAAAAAAGTATCATTTTTGTAACTTCACCAACTTTGAAATTACATCACCCGATTACACGCTTTTGACTAAAGATTACACTTGGGTACGCTATTGTGTCAGTTCATAATTTACAGAATGATTTTTAATAAACCCTCACAGCCCTGTAACAACTTAAAGCAATCTTAGTTAGTACTTTACGTCAACTTAACTTTAAACACACATATAGATCAAGATGTATCAGCTTACACAGAACTTATAACTATATAACGACTTACATGGCTAGTATTATGTAGTCCTCTAGTAGGAGATTTGGGGAGATGCAAGCTCCTACTACATACTGATGCAGCAATCGGTTAGGAAATAATGTGGTAGTTCGTTTATGTACTGTAGTTATATGTTTGTTTAATTTGATAATGTGCTGTTGACATACATGTTTTTGTATATTGGTTCCCGTTCCATAGGACTACTGAATATGTCTTAAGTGTTGAACCTACGTGATCATTGACTAACAATCTCTGTACTTAACAATTTTTGTTCCTCTTAATTAAAACTACGTGCAAACATTTAAAGCAATTAACTCGTTACTCAAAACAAACCAGTGATAAGACCCTCAGTTTAGCCAATATCACATTCCCAACTGGTATACAGAGGGTGAACCAGAACTCCGTCGGTAAACTGTCAGAGATTGTTCAGGGTTACCTGGTGAGTATTTTGGTATCAGTGACCCACGGTCTCTAATTGCAGTAACTCTGTGACGAGCCACCTGTTTGGTTCATTGCCCCGATTAGCTTCGTGTCTGTACTGCACTGAAAATAGTGCACAGCAGTGCAGATGTCGGCGCTATTACTGTGGATAGGCTTACAGAGGAAGAGTCTGCCGATACGCACCTCGCGTGTTGATTTACTGAACGAAATAGCAGAGCGACACGAGGCCGCTATGTGAACTGTCCCCGCACCGACGGCAGCCACATCACATCACTTCTGCGTCTCCGAAAATTGTTTCGTGTGTCGTTGGCCTTTAGGCTTCTCCTGTGTTTTGAAGATATTTTCACAAAAACAAGGGGTGATGGCGGTAACAAAGTGAGTAAATCGTCGGTATAGTTTTACTCTGTAACGAGTCGACAGAGACCGTGAGTCTCTGAAACCAAAATTCACAAAAGGTATTACTGAACAATCTCTGAAAGATGGTCGGTGGAGTTCTGGTTCACCTTCTGCTTCCAAACTTCCCAGTGGGAGGCTGGCCTGCTTCGACATGAACACTATTCTGGCGGAACTAACATAGCACGTTGGCCTCCCCCCCCCCCCCCTCCGCCCACACACACACACTATAACTAACCTTAAATTTGTAATAACAAATCGAAATTTAGCGCCGTTATTCTGTAAGTTGATAAGCGTGCTAAAAACAGCATGCAGAGTGGCTTGTAGGTGGTAACATAGTGCAGATGCACCCACACCTTTGCGGTATCAGTATAAAGATGGCCGCCCCACTTGCGGCCTGCACCAGGGAAGAACAGCGATCTGTTATAAGGTTTTTGCGTAGTGAAGGTGTGAAACCTATTGAAATTCGTCGAAGAATGAAGTTTCAGTGCGGTGATGCAAGTTTGTCACAGCAGCAAGTCTAAAAATGGAGCTGGAAGTTCGCAAATGGTGTGACCTCAGTGGAAGGTGCTCCTCGTCCAGGTCAGCCGCAACGAGTTGTGACTCCACAGAACTGTGCAGCAGTTGAAGCCATTGTGAAGGAAAACCGCCGAGTGACACTCAATGACATTGCAGCATGTTTACAGATTACATCACATTGTGCATGATGTGCTCCAGTTTCACAAAGTGTCTGCAAGATGGGTACCACGCCAGCCGACTCCTATAATGAGAGAACGACGTGTTGATGCTTGTGAAGAAATTCTTCGCCGCTTTGAACGAGAAGGTGATAGCTTCCTTGCAGGAAGTGATACTGGGGCGAAACCTGGGTTCACTTCCACCAACCGGAAACGAACAGAGCGAGCAAGGAATGGCGCCATTCCTCATCACCAAAACCAAAGAAGTTTCGAACAGAACCATCAGCAGGGAAGGCTATGCTGTCTCTTATGGGACGAAAAAGGCGTCATTTTGGAGCATTACACGCATAGAGGGACCGCTGTCACCAGTGCATCATACACAGATCTCCTAAAAAATAACCTGCGGCCTGCAATCAAATCAAAGCGACGTGGATTGCTGTCAGCAGGTGTCCTTTCGCAACATGCAAGGCCCCACATTGCCCGTACAACAGTTGCAACAATCACAGACCTGCATTTTGAGTGTCTTCCTCATCCACCATACTCACCAGACCTTGCCCCAAGTGATTTCCTTATGTTTGGACCACTCAAAGACGCAATGGGAGGAAAGAACTTACGTTCTGATGAAGAAGTACGCCACGCGGTGCATGAGCGGTTGCGCAGACTACCAAAAGAATTTTTTTCTATAGGAATTTATGCACTTTGTAAGCGCTGGAAGACTTGCATTGAGCGTGGGGGAGATAATGTTGAAAAGTGATACAGCTTTGTACCACTTCTGCACAATAAATATTTAAAAAAATAAATAAGGTTTCATTTGTCACTCCCTCGTATATTCCGGCAATTAACATGACAAAAGTAGATATCAAAAAAAGCAGCTCGGTCGGTATTAGTCTCTTAGTAACTCAGAAAAAGTGCGGTCCTGTGAAGAATTTTGGGCAGTGCAACAGTGTGATTTGTGTTGTTGGGGGTTAATAATGGGTGGCTGTAGGAAGTGTTCCATCTGAATGTTCCGACAACTTGTGCGTGCTGTCGCGGCTTAGATTACAGCGTGCGCCTCGTTATGTGTGTTGCAGAGTACTGCCTGCTGCTGCACCCGCCACGTATCTCAGCCGCGGCCGCCACACGAGGACTGGCGCCCGGTTCCTCGTCGGTGGAACCGCTCCATCAGATCAGCCGACTGGCTGGTCAGCGTCGCAACCGGTACGCTCACGCTTGCACGCCTATCTCGCCACTTCATCTACTTTCATCAGACTCACCACAAACATCGCTTTCATTTAGGCCAGTCGGTTAAAATTGTGAAAGGTCACTCATATCCTATCACGAAATAGTGCCAATGTCACTAAGGACAAAATAACTTAGCAATTTGTTTGCAGTAACAAGCGAGTTGACATTTTTGCTGTGCTGCTGTTCATTAAAACTGCGACAGCAGGAGGCGGCATCAAGTTAACTGGACGCGAGGAACAGGCCTATATGCTATCGAGTTAGTGCAAGTAAATAAAAGTGAATGTTTCTTTGTGTGTGTGTCTCCTCTAGGCGTTCTTAAACCATTATCCTATTGCGATAAAACTTCGGCGAGTTGTTTACCATACGTTCGCGAAGGTTCATAGCGAAAAAAGACACGTATGTCGTGAGATCTGACGTCATAAACAATGAGGTCCCACCGCGCAAAAATACCCAGACTTATGCATCCGCTATTTGAGAATAAGAAAACTTAGTGACTAGCAACAAACTTCACATAAACTGTAATTTCAAATCTTCACGGAAATTTTTCTCGCGGGAACCCCCACAAAATAATGAAAGGAAAAAGGTTTTCACTTTTCACTGTGCATGCCGTAAAACTGCCACGTCAGGTAAGACCTTCTGTTTTATTACTTCTTTACTACTAAAGCTATTCGCAGCACATTTCGCAAACGTATTAAAATTATGTAAAACCACGGGCTTAATCCAGTGCAACGTTGTCAAAATTTAAAATCAATCGGTCAAGAACTCTGAGATTTGCGATTAGTAGTAGTAGTAGTAGTAGTAGTAGTTGTTGTTGTTGTTGTTGTTGTTGTTGTTGTGTTCAGTCCTCAGACTGGTTTGATGAGCCAGCCGGTGTGGCCGTGCGGTTCTAGGCGCTTCATTCTGGAACCGCGTGACCACTACGGTCGCAAGTTCGAATCCCGTCTCATGGATGTATGTGATGTCCTTGGGTTAGTTAGGTTTAAGTAGTTCTAAGTTCTAGGGGACTGATGACCACAGATGTTAACTCCCATAGTGCTCAGAGCCATTTGAACCATTGTTATTACTATTATTTTTTTTTAAACTGGTTTGATGCAGCTATCCATGCCACTCTATCCTGTGCAAGCTTCTTTATCTCCCAGTACCTACTGCAGCCTACATCCTTCTGAATCTGCTTAGTGTACTCATCTCTTGGTCTCCCTCTACGATTTCTACCTTCCACGCTGCCCTCCAATGATAAATTTGTGATCCCTCGATGTCTCAGATGATGTCCTACGAACCGGTCCCTTCTTCTAGTCAATTTGTGCCACAAACTCCTCCCCAATTCTATTCAATACCTCCTTATTAGTTACCGGTATGTGATGTACCCATCTAATCTTCAGCATTCTTCTCTAGCACCACATTTCGAAAGCTTCTATTCTCTTTTTGTCTACACTATTTAACGTCCATGTTTCTCTGCAACACATGGCTACACTCTATACAAATACTTTCAGAAACACTTAAATGTATACTCGATGTTAACAAATTTCTCTTCTTCAGAATGCTTTCCTTGCCATTGCCAGTCTACATTTTATATCCTCTCTACTTCGACCATCATCGGTTATTTTGCTCCCCAAATAGCAAAACTCCTTTACTACTTTGTCTCATTCCCTCAGCATCACCCGACTTAATTCGACTACATTCCATCCTCGTTTTGCTTTTGTTGATGTTCATCTTATATCCTCCTTTCAAGACACTGTCCATTCCATTCAGCTGCTCTTCCAAGTCCTTTGCTCTCTCCGACAGAATTACAATGTCACCGGCGAACCTCAAAATTTTTATTTCTTCTCCATGGATTTTAATACCTACTCCAAATTTTTCTTTTGTTTCCTTTACTGCTTGCTCAATATACAGATTGAATAGCATTGGGGATAGGCTACAACCCTGTCTCACTCCCTTCCCAACCACTGCTTCCCTTTCATGTCCCTCGACTCTTATAACTGCCATCTGGTTTCTGCACAAATTGTAAATAGCCTTTCGCCCCCTGTATTTTACCCCCGACACCTTCAGAATTTGAAAGAGAGTATTCCAGTCAACATTGTCAAAAGCTTTCTCTAAGTCTACAAATGCTAGAAACGTAGGTTTGCCTTTCCTTAATCTTTCTTCTAAGATGTAGGGTCAGTATTGCCTCACGTGTTCCAACATTTCTACGGAATCCAAACTGATCTTTCCCGAGGTTGGCTTCTACCAGTTTTTCCATTCGTCTGTAAAGAATTGGCGTTATTATTTTGCAGCAGTGACTTATTAAACTGATAGTTTGGTAACTTTCACATCTGTCAACACCTGCTTACTTTGGGATTGGAATTATTATATTCTTCTTGAAGTCTGAGGGAATCTCGCCTGTCTCATACATCATGCTCACCAGATGGTATAGGTTTGTCAGGACTGGCTCTCCCAAGCCTGTCAGTAGTTCTAATGGAATGTTGTCTACTCCCGGTGCATTGTTTCGGCTTAGGTCTTTGTGTCATGTCAAATTCTTCACGCAGTATCATATCTCCCCTTTCATCTTCATCTATATCCTCTTCCATTTCCATAATATTGTCCTCAAGAACATCGGCCCTGCATAGACCCTCTACATACTCCTTCCACCTTTCTGCTTTCCCTTATTTGCTTAGAACTGGGTTTCCATCAAAGCTCTTGATATTCATGCAAGTGGTTCTCTTTTCTCCAAAGGTCTCTTTAATTTTCCTGTTGGCAGTATCTATCTTACCCCTAGTGATATGCGCCTCTACATCCTTACATTTGTCCTCTAGCCATCCCTGCTTAGCCATTTTGCACTTCCCGTCGATCTCATTTTTGAGACGTTTGTATTTGCTTCATTTACTGCATTTTTATATTTTCTCCTTTCATCAATTAAATTCAATATTTCTTCTGTTACCCAAGGATTTCTACTAGCCCTCGTCTTTTTACCTGCTTGATCCTGTGCTGTCTTCACTACTTCATCCCTCAAAGCTACCCATTCTTCTTCTACTGTATTTCTTTCCCCCATTCCTGTCAATTGTTCCCTTATGCTCTCCCTGAAACTCTGTACAACCTCTGGTTTGGTCACTTTATCCAGGTCTCATCTCCTTAAATTCTCACCTTTTTGCAATTTCTTCAGTTTTAATCTACAGTTCATAACCAATAGATTGTGGTCAGAGTCCACATCTGCCCCTGGAAATGTCTTACAATTTAAAACCTGGTTCCTAAATCTCTGTCTTACCATTATATAATCTATCCGATCTCCAGGGTTCTTCCATATATGCAAGCTTCTTTCATGATTCTTGAACCAAGTGTTAACTATGATTAAATTATGCTCTGTGCAAAACTGTACCGAACGGCTTCCTCTTTCATTTCTTACCCCCAATCCATAATCACCTAGTATGTTTCCTTCTCTCCCTTTTCCTACTCTCGAATTCCAGTCACCCATGACTATTAAGTTTTCGTCTCGCTTCACTACCTGAATAATTTCTTTTATCTCATCATACATTTCATTAATTTCTTCGTCATTTGCAGAGCTAGTTGGCATATAAACTTTTAGTACTATAGTAGGCGTGGGCTTCATGTCTATCTTGGCCACAATAATGCATTCACTACGCTGTTTGTAGTGGCTTACCCGCACTCCTATTTTTTATTCATTATTAAAGGTACTCCTGCATTACCCCTATTTGATTTTGTGTTTATAACCCAGTATTCACCTGACCAAAAGTCTTGTTCCTCCTGCCACCGAACTTCACTAATTCCCACTATATCTAACTGTAACCTATCCATTTCCCTTTTTAAATTTTTTAACCTACCTGCCCGATTAAGGGATCTGACATTCCACGCTCCGATCCGCAGAACGCCAGTTTCCTTTCTCCTGATAACTACGTCCTCCTGATCTGTCCCCGCCGGAGATCCGAATGGGGGACTATTTTACCTCCGGAATATTTTACCCAAGAGGACACCATCATTTAATCATACAGTAAAGCTGCATGCCCTCGGGAAAAATTACGGCTGTAGTTTCCCCCTTGCTTTCAGCCGTTCGCAGTACCAGCACAGCAAGGCCGTTTTGGTTAGTGTTAAAAGTCGAGATCAGTCAATCATCCAGACTGTTGCCACTGTTGCGATTAGTAACACTTACATTTTCTGTTGGTTTGTTCTTAAGAGCAAATCTCGGGGAAGTTTTTGGCCGACTGAATCGAAATTTTGATACGACATTGCATTCTAGTAAGGGCGAGTGTGCATGCATTGTTTTGTAGCAGTCCAACCACGGATTGAGTTCAAACATATCATTCGTGAAGGGACCTCAATAAATTACTTAAAACAGGAGTATTGTTATAATATCGGTGATCTTGCGCGATCAAAATATGTTCTTATCATTATCCAGGTATAGTATGTAATGTTTAACCATAGTCAAAATATGTAGTACTTTGTATTGAAGAAACTCTGTATTTGCAACATTTGCTGCCTAACGTGTGATACACTGAGTGGTGGTGATTCTGAATTTGTAGTTCTGATCACATAGTATTTATTTTATTGTCTAATCAGTTAGGCGACCCAAACGAAAAGCGATTGGCTTATCTACAGCTCGAGGTCAGCAAGTTGCGCGAAGAGGAGATGGCCGGAGAGGGGGAGGAGGAAGTGGAGATAGGGAGGGAGGGAGGGAGGGAGAAGTTAAATACGTACATCCTATCTCTTTTAAACTTTAGCAATTGCGAAGCATTGCCGGGTTCGCTAGTTACTTCATAAATCTGCTAGAATTTCTACGTGTATCGTACGATTTTCTCGTACGCAGTCAAGCACCGTAAGATGGTGTTTATATCCTGAAATCCTGTTCGTGTGAAACATTTTATCAAAGTACAGGCTTTTTCAGTGACAACTAGAGCACACTTATTCATCATGAAAAAATTCCTAGCGGCAGTTGTGGATATCCCGCAAAGAGTATAATTATCAGATGTTTTTACCGGCCCGCGATTCCGCTTTGACAGTTTTAGAATCATTCAAAGAAAGTCTGTGCTCACAAGGGAAGACCTCGGACAAGTGCAGTCGATTCTTTGGAGGTAGGACGGGCATAAACTTTCCTGAAGTAATTTCGAGCACTGTCTTCAGCAGCTAGTTCGAGAGTCCACACACAGTAGAAATAGTTCAGCTATTGCAGCTACAAACAGTCCGAAACTTACAGGGGGTGTCAGTATGGAGCAGGGATTAGTGATCATTACATTCTCACATCGAAGACTGTTACGGTCACAAATCTATCGATAAGGCTAGGGGAGAATTTTTGCTAGAAAAAGCAGATACGCCGTTGCTCAAATAGGAATTCTTGGAGGATGACGGTCTTTTCGTGAGGCATTATTGCGGAAATTTAGAAAACTGTCGTTTGATGCTGACCGTAGAACAACGCTACTGCGGCCAACATAGTCTTAGACACAAAACCCTGCTGCGGGATGGCCGCCGCAGAGACTAAGTCGGTCGAAATAAAATTTCGTGTTCGAGCCAAGCCCATTCCCTACATTTTTAAATCGCATTTTGATTGATTGCTAAAGTTTCATGGAACCTGAAAAATAATTCGTCTCACTTTCTAACCAACCTGTAATAGCAAAAGCTTCTAGAGACAGTTCCGCAAAACAGCTCGTGGTAGTGTCAAGATCGCTTTACGATAGAAATTTTCCTTTCTCTACAACGGCCACCGACTGCCGGAATTGCCTCTCAATTTTGAAACTGAATGACTGCTAACAGCGTAGGCTAAAACAAAGCAGCAAAATCTGCCCATTTTTAAAGCAGTATCGAGCATCTGTATCTGCTTTGAGTTTAGACCAGCGCCAAAGCGCAACTGCGTCTTAAAAGGACCTAATTTTGCAAGAAAATTGTGAGCACGAAACAAACATGGGTTCTACGCAAATTGCTATCTACCGCGTAATACTGTAACTGGCTAAGTGAGAGGTTTAACGGAAACCCAAGAAATTGCTTCTAGCAGTGTATGAGAAACCTGTACGGAATAAAAATAGTGCCCTCCAGATTTCGGCCGCGGCGGCGGTGGCGGTGGCACAAGCGACCCCCCCCCCCGGCTCCCGCTTCCCCCTATCCCTCTGCGGACGCCTATGGGCCCACCGTTCCTTGCAGACACGCTGGTCCGTCCGTGTTAACTTGCCAACAAATCGCCTACATCCATGAGGTTCATTCAAATGAAGCCTGGTCAGTGCCTCTACCTGTGCCTTACACACAAGTGGCACCACGTAACTGCCGGTATGGTGGCGCCATCTATTGACGTGCGCACCGTTTGGTGTTGCATGGTACCAGTGTGATTTCACACCGAAGGGAAGGTGATCACACAAGTTATCGTCCACTACTGAACATGCAGGCGATTAAGCTGGAAAAACGAGGAGTGATTAGATTCTTGGCGGCGGTGGGAGTTAGAGGCCGTGAAACGTATCGACGGATGAAGGCTGTGTACGGTGAGTATAGTCAGTCGTTAGTGTTGTGGAATGGCGCAAAAAGAGGGGCGCGAATCACTGGAAGACGATGCTCCTGTCACCACACCAGAAATGGTTGCGGTAGTGAATGCTTTAGTCTTTGACAACCACAGAATCACCGTGGACGAGATGGATCGGTTACTGGGTATTAGCCTTGGCACCACACCGCCCACTCTATAATGCATCAACACTTGAGCTTTCGAAGAATCTGTGCGCAGTGGTTCCCCACCAACTGACCGCCTAACAGTGCAATACGCGAATGGCGCTGTCTGAGTCATGTACAACGTTATCATCAGGAGGAATACGGCTTTCTGTCGCGTATTGTCACCATTTTGAACCGGAAAGCAAGCGTCAGAGCAAGCAGTGGAAACATGCGACTTCAACACCTCCAAAGAAATCAAAAGCCGTGCACACCAGTTCCTGTAAGGTTATGATGTCCTTTTCTTGACCACAAGGGCCCCACTGCCTGTCCTGTTCCTGAAACAGGGAACCACCATCAATGCCCATCGTAATCAAGCCACTTTACAGAACCTTAGACGAGCCATAAAGTCGAAACGCCGAGGCACGTTGTCCAATGGCGTTATCCTCCTGTATGATAATGCCCGCCCACACGCGGCCAATGCGGACAGTGTCGGTGGCAAACGCTGGAACATCTACCAAACAGTCCCGACGCTTCACCGTGTGACTTTCAAGGGTTTGGATCTGTAAAACAAGCTATCCGCGGACATCGATTCGCAACGGGGTGTGACTGGGTCAAGGCCTGCATCAGACAGCAGCCTACTAGCTTCTACAAGGATGGAATCCACTGGCTAATGTCGCAATGAGAGAAAAGTGCTAACAGTTTTGGCGACTATTCTTGAGTAACTACATTTTTGAACGAATAAATTCGTTATCGTTACTTTACCCCTAGTGAGCGGGTTTCATTTGAACGTCCCTTATACATCATATTCATCAAGCCACATAACGGTGTGGCGGTGGCTGTTTCTGATATCAACAACTGCCCTCTCCCTCGCTCCCCTCCCCGCTCCATCCTCTCTCTCTCTCTCTCTCTCTCTCTCTCTCTCTCTCTCTCTCTCTCTCTCTCGCCCTCCCCTCCCCCTTTCCCTGTCCCACTCGCGAATGACGCATTGGAAGGAAGATTGTCGGTAAGTCTTTGTATTAGCTTTAACTTTTCGAATTTTCTCGTCGTGGTCATTTCGTGAGATGCATGTGGAGAGAAGTAAAGTTTCCGGACTCTTCTTGGAAAGTACTCGAAATTTCAATAGTAAACCTCTGTGATGTACAGCGCTTGTCTTCTAACGACAACCATTATAGTTTGTTGAGCATCTTTGTAACGCTCTCGCTCCGACTAGTCGATACCCTGACTCCATTCAAGGTGTGGGCTTTGGCACTTGCAAACACGACAGGCTCCTTCCTTCCTTCCTGCCACCAAGCTGGCCCGTCCTGCTACGCTGATACCCTACAACCGGCTAACCCACACCACTTCACTGCCGTACTGGCGTCAGCGACGGAGCGTCATCTCATATCCTGATAACAGTGCTATGCCGTCTGTCGTGTTCCAAACCGACTTGTGTGGTGTTTTAAGACGATGTCCGCTGAGTGGTCACCGCGGCAGAATGCGATGCGATGGATCCGGGTTTGATTTCGGGCCGGGTTGGAGATGTTCTCTGCTCGGGGATTGGGTGCTGTGCTGTTTTCATCGTCATTTCATCATCATCATTTCATCATCATCATCTAAATGCAAGTCCCCGACGTGGCGTCAACTCAGTCTTGCACAAGGCGACCGCTGTACCCGGCGGATGCGCCAGCATCACGCACATTCCATTTCATGTTTAAGACGCTGATGTAGGAAGGGTAGTTGTACCGAGTACTTCTGCTAACGCCGTGAGAAGGTGTTTCCCAGCAGCTGTAGCTTGCTGGCAGCCGCGGCGGGTTCAGCCCGGGCGGCGGCGGCGACGACTGTTTCAGGCGGCTGCTGCTGCTGCTGGTGGCTGTGTCCAATCGATGCAGCGCCGCCCAGCGCCCAGCCAGCCACGTGCAGACGGCCGCAAGCGCAAACGGCTCCAGGCGCCGAGGTGAGGCGCTCCACCTCCTCACATTTCCTCCTTTAATGATGCACGTCTCTCTGTTGCCAATTACGTGACCGTTAAAGGCTACAACGGCTCCGTCTGTTACGGTCGGTTCACCTGTCGCATCTGGTAGCGGTGGGAGCTGGCGAGGTACTACCATTGGCTGCCAAGTACCGACATGTAGGCAGCACTTGACGAAATAGCATATACAGGATGGTCCATTGATCGTAGCCGGGCCAAATATCTCACGAAATAAACGTCACACTAAAAAACTACAAAGAACGAAACGTCTAGCTTGAAAGGGGCAACCATTTGGCGCTATGGTTGGCCCGCTAGAACGCGCTGCCATAAGTCAAACGGATATCAACAGCGTTTTTTAAAAATAGGAATCCCATTTTTTATTACATATTCGTGTAGTACGTAAAGAAATACGAATGTTTTATTTGAACCACTTCTTTCGACTTTTTTAAAATTAAAATACAGGACTTAGGTACGTTTGAACATTATATTTCGGTTGTTCCAATGTGATACGTGTACCTTTGTGAACTTATCATTTCTGAGAACGCATGCTGTTACACCGTGATTACCTGTAAATACCACATTAATGCAATAAATGCTCAAAATGATGTCCGTCAACCTCAATGCATTTGGCAATACGTGTAACGACATTCCTCTCAACAGCGAGTAGTTCGCCTTACGTAATGTTCGCTCTTGCATTGACAATGTGCTGGCGCATGTTGTCAAGCGTTGTCGGTTAATCACGAAAGCAAGTATCCTTTAACTTTCCCCGCAGAAAGAAATCCGGGGACGTCCGTGAACCTGCGGGCCATGGTATGGTGCTTCGACGACCAACCCACCTGTCATGAAATACGCTAATCAGTACCGCTTCAACTGCACGCGAGCTATGTGCCGGACATCCATCATGTTGGAAGTACATCGCCATTCTGTCATACAGTGAAACACCTTGTAGTAACTTCGGTAGAACATTACCTAGGAAATCGGCATACATTGCACCATTTACTTTGCCATCGGTAAAATGGGGCCAATTATCCTTCCTCCCATAATACCGCACCAGACATTAACCCGCCAAGGTCGCTGATGATCCACTTGTCGCAGCCATCGTGGATTTTCCGTTCCCCAATAGTGCATATTTTGACGATTTACGTTACCGCTGTTGGTGAATGACGCTTCGTCGCTAAATAGACAGCGTGCAAAAAATATGTCATCGTCCCGTAATTTCTCTTGTGCCCAGTGGCAGAACTGTACACGACGTTCAAAGTCGTCGCCGTGCAATTCCTGGTACATAGAAATAAGGTACGGGTGCAATCGATGTTGATCTAGCATTCTCAACATCGACGTTTTTGAGATTCCGATTCTCGCGCAATTTGTCTGCTACTAATGTGCGGATTAGCTGCGACAGCAGCTAAAATAACTACTTAGGCATAATTTGTTGCAGGTCGTGGTTGACGTTCCACACGTGGCTGAACACTTCCTGTTTCCTTAAATAACGTAACTATCCGGCGAACGGTCCGGACACTTGGATGATGTCGTCCAGGATACCGAGCAGCATACATAGCACACGCCCGTTGGGCATTTTGATCACAATAGCCATACATCAACACGATATCGACCTTTTCTGCAGTTGGTAAACGGTCCATTTTAACACGGGTAATGTATCACGAGGCAACTACCGTCCGCACTGGTGGAATGTTACGTGATACCACGTACCTGTACGTTTGCAACTATTGCAGCGCTATCTATCACAAAGCGAAAAAAATGGTCCAACTAAAACATTCATATTTCTTTACGTACTACACGAATATGTAAAACTATGGGGGTTCCTATAAAAAAAAACCTCAGTTGATATCCGTTTGACCTATGGCAGCGCCATCTAGTGGGCCAACCATAGCGCTATCTTGTTTCCCCTTCAAGCTAGACAAGTTTCGTTCTTCGTAGTTTTTTCGTTTGACGCTTATTTCGTGAGATATTTGGCCCGGTCACTATCAATGGACCACCCTGTATAAGGGGAGATCAAAAAGTTCCCATTCGAATGCCGCACAGTCAGAGCTGGTAGGCCAATCAGGCAAAATTGCTGTGAGCATTGAGGCAGTCACCCCACCCACGTACCGGGCTGAAGACACCCGTTCGGTAAAAGACCGTGACCTGCTCCGTGAAGAAGGCAGTAACTGCCTGTTGCACATCCACATCCGACAGGAATTGTCGACCCTTTAAGACATTATGCGTGATAATCGCATGGTTAGAGATTTGACTACAGGATGTGTGCTAGCGTCCCCCAGTTGATATGGTGTAACTTCTGCGTTACGTTCTTTGCGATATGGGGACGTGCGTTATCATGAAGCAGCAGCCTTTGTCGCAGATTTCCCGCACGTTTCGCCCCGATTACACGCTGTAATTTCTCCAGCGTTGCGCAATAACTTTCCCCACTGCTTATTGACTGGAAGAAAACTAGCGTCTCCATCAGTTTGGGTCCCGGTAATCAAAGAACAGATTGAGCATCACTTTTCCAGTGGATGGCTAGCTTTTGAACTTCTGGGGTAAGGGGACGATGGATGACACAGCATCATCTACACTTCAGTTCCCAGTGGTGACACCGGCTTTCGTCAGGTGCTACAGTGCACTCAAGGGTCGTGTTTCCTTAAAGACGGAAACGCATCAGGTGCACCATTCCACAATGGTGGTTTTAGCGGGTATGCTGCCCTTACAAATTCTCCTTTCTCCGATGGGTATCCACCGGTGTTTGTCCGTTGACAGCCAAGAAAAAACAACAGCACGTTGATCCTCTTTGGTCACATTTGGTAATAATGTCGCCATAGTTCACGTTCCCGCATTTACTCGTATCACATTCACTTCGGAAAGACGCAAATACCACACTCATTCCTTGCATACATGTCGTGTCGCATGGAGTCGCGCTTCGTTGTATTTACGCTGCAGCAAAAGGAAACTTTCTGATCGCTCCTTATACAATTTGTAACAGAATACCTGGCACACAGCGATAAGAGAATTTTTGTTGACCTAGGCAATACTCCAGCCCAAGAACGAACTACTGTCAGTATATAAAAATACAGTTAATCGGTTCAGCTATCGGTGGCAGCTCTGGGTACTGCATTTTGTATCCTGCATGCCTCCAAATCATCTAGCAATTTCATGATGTACAGGGTTATTACAAATGATTGAAGCGATTTCACAGCCCTACAATAACTTTATTATTTGAGATATTTTCACAATGCTTTGCACACACATACAAAAACTCAAAGTTTTTTTAGGCATTCACAAATGTTCGATATGTGCCCCTTTAGTGATTCGGCAGACATCAAGCCGATAATAAAGTTCCTCCCACACTCGGCGCAGCATGTCCCCATCAATGAGTTCGAAAGCATCGTTGATGCGAGCTCGCAGTTCTGGCACGTTTCTTGGTAGAGATGGTTTAAACACTGAATCTTTCACATAACCCAACAGAAAGAAATCGCATGGGATTAAGTCGGGAGAGCGTGGAGGCCATGACATGAATTGCTGATCATGATCTCCACCACGACCGATCCATCGGTTTTCTAATCTCCTGTTTAAGAAATGCCGAACATCGTGATGGAAGTGCGGTGGAGCACCATCCTGTTGAAAGATGAAGTCGGCGCTGTCGGTCTCCAGTTGTGGCATGAGCCAATTTTCCAGCATGTCCAGATACATGTGTCCTGTAACGTTTTTTTCGCAGAAGAAAAAGGGGCCGTAAACTTTAAACCGTGAGATTGCACAAAACACGTTAACTTTTGGTGAGTTGCGAATTTGCTGCACGAATGCCTGAGGATTCTCTACCGCCCAGATTTCGCACATTGTGTCTGTTCACTTCACCATTAAGAAAAAATGTTGCTTCATCACTGAAAACAAGTTTCGCACTGAACGCATCCTCTTCCATGAGCTGTTGCAACCGCGCCGAAAATTCAAAGCGTTTGACTTTGTCATCGGGTGTCAGGGCTTGTAGCAATTGTAAACGGTAAGGCTTCTGCTTTAGCCTTTTCCGTAAGATTTTCCAAACCGTCGGCTGTGGTACGTTTAGCTCCCTGCTTGCTTTATTCGTCGACTTCCGCGGGCTACGCGTGAAACTTGGCCGCACGCGTTCAACCGTTTCTTCGCTCACTGTAGGCCGACCCGTTGATTTCCCCTTACAGAGGCATCCAGAAGCTTTAAACTGCGCATACCATCGCCGAATGGAGTTAGCAGTTGGTGGATCTTTGTTGAACTTCGTCCTGAAGTGTCGTTGCACTGTTATGACTGACTGATGTGAGTACATTTCAAGCACGACATACGCTTTCTCGGCTCCTGTCGCCATTTTGTCTCACTGTGCTCTCGAGCGCTCTGGCGGCAGAAACCTGAAGTGCGGCTTCAGCCGAACAAAACTTTGAGTTTTTCTGCGTATCTGTAGTGTGTCGTGACCATATGTCAATGAATGGAGCTACAATGAATTTATGAAATCGCTTCAATCATTTGTAATAGCCCTGTATCATTCGTATTACACTGTTTGCGGACAGTAAGTAAAATTTTGTTACTTGACGCCTTTCCTTCTAGGAATTTTAACGCCCAGAAGTAGCAGTAATTGCAATTGAGAAAGGGTCTCACTCTAATTATCCGACCTTAAAGTCTGGTATATAGTCGAGACGAGTTTTATCGAACAACAGCGCTATTGTCTGCCAACTTACGTCTGTCAAAGGGCTCCAGGTCGGCATTGTGTCGTTTCAGGGCAGTTCAGCGGCAGAGCGTAGTTGGCAGTCATTATCTTTCATTCGGATGCCGGTGCTCTTGCAGTTGGCAGGTGTGAAACACTTGAATGCCGTGCTGTGGCGAGTCGGAAGTGTTGGTCGGCACCGGATGTCCGGAACCTTTCAGTGGTGATTAGCGTTGGCATTCTGTGTGTGTACAGTGAACAAGCACATTCTCACTGCCTTTCTACAGAAAAAAAGTTTCCCCAACCATCCCCCCCCCCCTTCCTCCATTAACCACACATAATAGCGCAGCCAGTGGTTACGGGGTAAGTTACAGAACGATACATGTTTAGGTGCAGGAGGAATCAGTTCTATGGTAAAAGTCTTTATTGGTTTTTCATCGCAGCTTTTGCATTGTCTAAATGCATGAGTCATCATTTCACTTACTTATTAAGAATGGTCAGTGGCGAAGCAATACCCATTTCTTTAATAGATAGCTGTTCGTAACGACTTTCTCGAATTATAACTCAAGCATGAGGTGTTATCAGAGCGTCTCGGCGCGAGTTTCAAATTAAATTTGACGAATTATTCTTCTTCAAATCAAATATTTTGCATTATAGGCCGTCCACCTTCTGTCCACTCTCCTGCTGCGTCGAAATGTGTTTTTAATCAGTTCAGAGGTAATCTTCAGTTGTTCGTTCCTTCCGGATTCATGTTCCACCTCCGAAGATTCTGATTTCTGTTGCCACGGGGCTGTAAGTTTATAGCTATTCCCGTATTGTTTAATTTCTGATGCTGCCTTTCTTCATAGAGGCTTTCATTATCTTATGAAATCTTCTTCCTTGTGTCTGTTTCTTACTTTCTAGACTCTGTGAGGATACAGTGTTCAGTTTCATCTATGAGAATGAGCGTGGAAATCTGTAAACGTCCTGTTCTGACCTTCGTTTCGTAAGCTGTTATAACTGTTTCATATATGGAACTTACTTATTTGCCGTCTTGGCTCTAACTGTAAGTTACTTCGCATTGCTAAATATCCGAAGCTTTTCCAGTTGTATTCTTTCCATACTTCATTTCAAATGCGAGTATCTGAAATTTTTCATGGCCAGCGACTGAAACATTCTCACCAACATACCAGTTATATTCACAATGCACTCAAGGTAGATTCGTCCTATAAATCTGATATTTCCATTCTGGTTAAATGTCTTCCACCAAGATGTTAAAAAGGATGATAAAACACAGCATCCATGGCTCATTCCTGTGTTGGTCAATACATTTTTCTGATAATTTTCTCTCAAATCTACAACTCTGCATTTCATATACAGTTTTAACTGTTTAGGAAGTGTGTTCCCCATGACTCTTTAAGTTTCTTCCAGTTCACCCTATCAAACCGTTTTTGATGCCTGCAAATAAAACGTATATTTGTGTTACTTGTTTCCTAGTACTCTGCTCTATCGGAAATAATGCGTCTGTAGTTGAAAGATATTTCCTGCAATTAATTTGTCCTTAACTGATCAACGTTTCCATTATGCTTTTTAATCTATTCTTTAGAATTCCTGCATATATTTTATAGACTGTATAAAGAAGGTTTATATCTGGAAACTGTTACATTGATTCATATCTTTTAGTAAGACTTAATTTGAGGTATTTTTTTACTGCTGTTGTACTAGACAAAATACCACTAGTCAATAAAGTGGTCAGTTCTTAGCTTCGCTCCTGTAAGGCCTGAGACAATGCTGCAACAAAATGAAATATTAGATCACTTTATCGCAATCGGAACAGGAATTAATACTTACCTTTGTTATAATACATGTCCTCAGGAATGTTGTGTTTAATGTTCAGTGATATTAATAAAGTATCATGTGGTATGGACGACATACTTGTCTCTCGTCGCAGGGTACAATTGACTGTAGACTTTTATGCAGAGTTCTGTCTATCACAACTGTCGCACTGCTTGTTCGGTAGAGACACGGTGCTGTTGTCTTCGGCGATGATTGCCGACTGGGCTGAGCAGCTCTGCGTTCAGACGTAAGCAAGCGAGCTGGAGCGTTAGAACATGGAGACTCTTCTGGGCGGTGTACACCACCGTCTCTCGTCGTTGCTTCTGGCAGCGACTACGTTTACTTGTGGTTTCGTTGCGAGGTACCAACCTTGCCTTGACACCTGGCTCTTTGGACAACTCCACACCTTCCACACATACTGACTAAACGTCAAACTTACTGCTGATTATGAAGTTACGTATGTTCTTGAACTGTATGAAAATTTGCATAAATAGGTCATATCTTGATAATATCGAGTGGTTATAATTAAACTTTAATATTTAACAAGTTATAACATGGAAAAACAGAAATGGGTACCCAACTTCGTAGCATTAATGCCCAGAGTGCAAGATTTTCCATGCGCCACAACGCCACCGTCCAGTTCCAACAGTGGCCACCAGGTGACGTGATCAGTCATCGTGATTCATAGTATCACGCACCTGACCAGTCGCAGTGCACTTATTGATGTGCCAACACGAGCCTGGACAAAAGGAGCAGGGCATTACCGGGGAAGCTCTACTATCAAAACAGTACTAATGCTGCAGCTGCACTTAGAGAGTATCGCCGGCTGAAAGGATTACGGAAGGGTCCTCTTTCTCCTCCTGCTGTGCGGAACATTATGTTCAAATCAACTGGGGACCCGGGCGTCTCTCCGGGAAGAGGCCGACAACTGGTTGCACCTCAGGTGGTTGATGAAATCGCTGTTGCTTTGGCAGACAACACTGTGCGCAATTCACGATCGTCAGGCAGTGCGCGTGCTGTGTCACGACAGTTGAACATCGCGTGGTCCACTGTACGGAAGGCGCATCGAACCATTCTCAAATGGTATCTGTACAAGATCCATATAGAACAGCAGCTTGCACCACAGGCCGCACGACGACGTGTTGACTTCGCTCTCCACTTTCTCACGGGCATTGAAGTTGACGAGGGCTGGCCTTCGACCATCCTATGTGCAGACGTTCATTTTTCTCTGACGGGTGAGGTGAACACAGAACTGCCGAGTGTGGGGATCTCCACTTCGTCACTGTGCATGAAGTTCCTCTGTATGGTGAACGTGTCACCGTATAGTGTGGCTTCACGGCTACGTTCATCATTTGTCCTAGAGCGCCAACCTGTTCAGAGAAGAATGGTCCAAAGACGTGCAGTGTGACTGGCCAGCGTTAAAGCGATCGCCCTACAGGAGCGAGACGCATTGAACTCTCGCGAGATGGGACCCCACCGCACATCGCTCGTGAAGTTCACCTGCTCCTCCGAAACACATTTGGAAACTATCGGATTATCAGTCGATCGTTTCCAAATGCTTGGACGGCGTGATAACCTGACCTCGCTCCCTGTGATTTCTGGTTGTCGGGCTATCTGAATGACAGGGTTTACCACGGGAACATTCGCACATGTGCTGATCTGAAGCGCAGTATATCAAGAGAAGTAGCCAACATGCTTCGTTCCGCTGTGCAGAAGGCAATCGTGGGCTTTCAGACTCTTCTGGACACTGTTGGGTGCCATATTGAGCCCCTTTTGTAACAGTAACAGTAGCGGTATGTAATGGTATGATGTATCGTAGCAGTACATTAAAAGTGTTTCAGTTGAATTGATTCTGCATTATTTCTCCTCCACTTGTCAGTGACATTAATGCTACCAAGTTATGGTACTCGTATGGTAATCATTTTCCGTGTTATGAAGTGTTAAATAGGGAAAGTTTAATTATAACCATCCGGTATTTGAAATTATGTAATAAAATGAAACACCTACAGCCGTTCTTATGATTTTATTTATTAGATAGCTACCAGTTTCAGTGCATCATCTTTAGACCTTAACTGACGCTGAAGGGGTTAACTCCAATCATATACACAATTAATCAATGGCCAGCATCCATGAACTGGTTTTCGCAGACTACCTGTAACAACGATGTCTCCAACCATCAGTTACCAATTCCTTGCTGTATGCGATTGGAGTTAATCCCTTCAGCCCCAGTTAAGGTCTAAAAATGGTGCACTGAACCACCGGAACTGGCAGCCACCTAGTAAATTACAAGGACGGCTGTAGGTGTTCCATTTTATTGCGTGGGTGAACGACCACAGTCCCTCGTATCTTGAGTCACAAGGACAGACATACAAAAGTATTTCAAACTGGTGCAAAGATAGACGACTTGCTGTAAATGTCCAGAAATGTAAACTTAGGCACTTCACAAATAACAGAAAACTATTATCCTAGGGGTATCGTGTATCACAGCTGGAATTTGTCAACTCGTATGAATACTTAGGTGTAACAGTGCGTTCGGAGATCATATTTAAATTATCCCATACACTCAGCCGTGGTGGAGGCACGTGGCAGAGTTCAGTTCAGTGACAGGATAGCGGAAAAGGCAATTAACAAAAAAGCCTGCATACAAAATGCTTGTCGTCCCATCTTACTGGTGCTCAAGTGTGTGGAACACATACAAAATAGAACTGACGGAGGTATCGAACGTATACAGGGGGATTTGGTCTTACGTTTCCTCGAATCGTGGAAGAACGTCACTGAAATAATGAAAAACATGAATCGCTAGACATGTGAAGATAAACACCGTCTGAACTATAAAAGCCTATTACTAATGATCTGCATTTTCGAACAAGCACCGGAAGTAAAGACAGTTAAAACCTAGTTTCAAAGTTTCATGTGCCAGTATTAAGTGAACAGTCCAGCAATGTACTTAAATGCCCTGTGTATCTCTCCTGTAGGATCCGCGAAGAGGGGGGTAGACTACAGCAGGTGCGGAGCCATTCAAGCGATGTTTTCCCAGGCTCCCTGTGCAGTTGGAACGGGTAGGAAACCCTAACATGTGGTAAAAGGCTTCGTAGTTTCTGCCATGCATTTCACAGTGGTTTTTGCAGAATATACACAGGTGTGCAGGAGCGAAATCACGTTATGAACCATAGCAAAGTAACTTACCTCGATGAAACTTGACAATACATACAAAGGACTGCTACAGTATACTACAGAACATTTTGTAGAATTTTAGAACGTTTTTTGCTCGCGTATCATTTCATTTCTGGAAACCCAGAATCTACTCTGTAGGAATCAACATGGATTCCGGAAACAGCGATTGTGTGAGACCCAACTCGCTTTATTTGTTCACGAGACACATAAAATATTAGATACAGGCTCCCAGGTAAATGCCATTTTCCTTGACTTTCGGAAAGCGTTCGATACAGTTCCGCACTGTCGCTTAATAAAGTAAGAGCCTACGGAATATCAGACCACCTTATTGGCTGGATTGAAGAGTTTTTAGCAAACAGGACACAGCAAGGTATTTCTCAATGGAGAGACGTCTACAGACAAAGTAACCTCTGGCGTGCCACAGGGGAGTGTTATGGGACCATTGCTTTTCACAATATATGTAAATGTCCTAGCAGATAGTGTCGGAAGTTCCATGCGACTTTTCGCAGATGATGCTGTAGTATACAGAGAAGTTGCAGCATTAGAAAATTGCAGCGAAATGCAGGAAGATCTACAGCGGATTGGCACTTGGTGCAGGGAGTGGCAACTGACCCTTAACATAGACAAATGTAGTGTATTGCGAATACATAGAAAGATGGATCCTTTATTGTATGATTATATGATAGCGGAACAAACACTGGTAGCAGTTACTTCTGTAAAATATCTGGGAGTATACGTACGGAACGATTTGAAGTGGAATGATTATATAAAATTAATTGTTGGTAAGGCGGGTGCCAGGTTGAGATTCATTGGGAGAGTCCTTAGAAAATGTAGTCCATCAACAAAGGAGGTGGCTTACAAAACACTCTTTCGACCTATACTTGAGTATTGCTTATCAGTGTGGGATTCGTACCAGGTCGGGTTGACTAGATAAAGAAGATCCAAAGAAGAGCGGTGCGTTTCGTCACAGGGTTATTTGGTAAGCGTGATAGCGTTACGGAGATGTTTAGCAAACTCAAGTGGCAGATCTGCAAGAGAGGCGCTCTGCGTCGCGGTGTAGCTTGCTGTCCGTTTCGAGATGGTGCGTTTCTGGATGAGGTATCGAATATATTGCTTCCCCTACTTATACCTTCCGAGGAGATCACGAATGCAAAATTAGAGATATTCGAGCGCGCACGGAGGCTTTCCAGCGGTCGTTCTTCCCGCGAACCATACGCGACTGGAACAGGAAAGGGAGGTAATGACTGTGGCACGTAAAGTGCCCTCCGCCACACACCGTTGGCTGGCTTGCGGAGTATAAATGAAGATGTAAAACATAAATGGAAAAAAGTACCCAATGTGACAAACAGAAATGAGTTTCGTTCAAATAGAATAATTACATTGGAGTCAGTGCGATTTATGATGATCCCCTGGACAGTACAAAAGGCGGAATATGATGGTGTGTGATCACCACGGACGGCAATGTGAGCTATGAATGCTGGCCTCAACGTTAGTAAGGAGTTCAGGCAGGCCAGTCCATTCGCAGAGTACTCGTATACTCTCGTGCAAAGATCGACTCCACCTGCACAGTTGGGTACGGTCGGGCACCGTCATCCATAAAAGTGAAGTTAGGGCGTACTGCACCCATGAAAAGACGCTATTGTGGAAGGCGTTAAGTATCACTACAACGCTGAACCTGTGAGTGTTCATTCTGTACAATGTTCGAAGAGTCAGAGGTCAGTGCTTCCTTCTAACATTCTGGCTCCCCACGTCTTAGTACCTGGACCACCGAAACGACAATTTTCGACAATACTGGACGCACCCTAATACAGCAAGAAGTGGGAACACGTAGTGCACCCGGGAACGTTTATCAGACTTTATCGTTTAGTTGGTCCAGGTGTTATGGTGTGGGGGAGACAATATTGCAAATCTTCGAATACGGTACATTCACTGGACAATGTTATTGTAACACTACCATTTCCCCTTTGTGTCGGGGCTGCATTCGACGATGACTTCATTTTTATGGGTGATGACGCGCGATCGCATCTTATTGCGCTGATGCAGTAGCTGTTGGGTCGAGTATGTACTTGGCGAATGTGCTGGTATGCCCGTCACCCGACTTAAATCCCGTGGAGCACATAAGTGAAGCATTGCGGAGACGTGTTGCACAAAGTCCACATGCACCGACAACCATTTAACAGTTGTCAACCGCGCTAGTGGGGGAATGGAACGCTCTACCACAAGAATTTCTTACCAACCTTCAGGCAAGAATGGGAGAAAGTTGCAGAGCACGCATTGCCGCCCTTGGTGATGACAAACCCTACGTCCCGCCGTTTGTAATGTTCAAGGGACCATCATGAATCGAACTGACTGCAGTGTAATTGTTGTATTTAAATAAAACTGTCATTCCTGTTCGTCTCATTGCGTATGTCCGTTACATTTTGTACTACACTGCAGTAGTTCTTTCTATGGATGGTCCAAGTTTAATAAAGCTATGTTAGTTCATAGTCACAAATAATACGACGGTTACTTTCGTCTTGAAGTTATTCTTGTCGCTACATCCTCGTTCCTTACATTGTCTTCCCAAGTCACACTCTAGTTTCCTCTATATACTAATTTCCACTACCTCCCTTCCTTCCTTCCTTCCTTATCTTTTCACAATGTCCAGACTTCTGAACCATTCAATTACACAGGCCATGAACAGCATTTGCCAAGCTGTTTCTCAGGTTTGTGTTGAGTAACCCCCACAGCAATTTCCTCTTTTTGTTGAAAGCTTCCTTAGCTATCGCTATTTTCGGTCTTAAAAAATCGTGTGCCACTTTTAAGGTCTTTGTTTACATTATTTCTCAAGCACTTTGATTCCGCTAACTGCTCTTGCTGTTGCCTCTCGTGATTGACATTTCTCTCCCTACATGAAGGTTTCATTTTAATTCCAAATTCTTCGCATTTGCTATTTGTGTGTTCCAACAATTAGCACATCAAAAAAATTTTTTTTCTTGCCTAGAGCCTAAACAATTTGCGATTGTTTCGTTTATTTTTGGTAACCAATGTAGTTACGCGCATGCGTCTTGAAAGTGATCCTCCTTCACGACAAGAATGCTGCTAGTAATTGAATTAGATACTCGTTTTGCCAGTGGCATCGAATGTGTGCGTCATCGTGTTTGTAATATGGGGATATCAAGTGATAACCCCCGCTGCGATAGAGCCTGGTTTCCTCAAGAGCTGGAAAGTTTTCAATCATCGTTCAAGGTTAACGACTGTCTTCCAAAGCTTTTATGTTTCTTTTAAACGTAGATTTTATAATTGCTTTTGACTAGAACCACCTCCCCCTCTATTCATTCAATGACACCACAGCCTCCTGCCTACGGTCAAGGACGGACGGACGAACGAACGAAATGCATATTCTGTAACGTGACCATTCCTGCAGTGCGTTGGGCGTGATAAGCTTGCATCGTACAGGTATGCGAAGTTTTCGACATTAAATGTTGTATCATCGCGTCGCACGTTTATTTGGTGCTGACTGGGATAGCTGGCGAGAAATCGAAGCCATTATTTTGTTGTTCTTTCCGTGAATGTATAACAGTCATGAAATGGAAGATTTAAAACTCGATTGAAGAGATTTAAAAAAAAAAAAAAAAAAAAAAAAAGAGCACCTGGTGAGAATTGCTCAGTCAGCGAACTGCGGAAAGGTGTAGCGAATGATTGTTCGAGGTATAATTATTTGTCGACAGTAAAAATTATATCAAGTTTACTGTGCCATTAATACACAATTACGTAAACGAGCTTTATAGGTTGAAAATTAGTAGCCTCTGTGAACATTGTTGGTCATATCTTGAAATCTTACTCCGTCCACGGTATTAATCTAAGAAGCCGAAACACGTGTGGAGGGGGGGGGGAATGGCGCTGAAAATAAGTAGTCTGCTAATTAGCATTGCAGTGGACCACTAAATGTGGTATTATGAAATAAGAGACACGCCATGCATGGAATAAAGGACAGTAGAATTTCATATCTAACGACAGAACGGCATGGGAGCACTTACGAAACAGCGTCATTACGTTTCCTTCAGTTCGTTGTAGGCTGTACTAAAGACAGTGTGTTGATAATTGATTGAACAGGATACGCTTGGCGTTAAACTCGCAAAACTGCCAACTCATGCCTGCAGATTTACAACTAATCGTTTTTTCCTACGAATCGCACGGTCCACTCTGCATCACGTCATGGCCTGTGATATGCACCACAGAAGTGAACACCCTGTCCAAAAGTGAAGTATTGCATACGATGCAATCGTCGTCGTGGTGTGTTAGCACGTCATTCTGTAGCAAGGGCGAAGCTCGGCTATTCCTAGTTGTTGCTGCTCTCAACATTGACATAAATGTCCGGCAAGCATCAGTTTCAGAATGGTACCCTAGCTTAAATGCATTACTGTGAATGTAGTTCAAAACAGGACATGGCTGCTCCGAATGCTGCAAGAAATGTTGACGGTTTCTCTGCTCGACAGAGATTCATTCAACTAATACTGTGACGAGCCAAAACGTTGTGAGCTCCTGCTCATAGCGTTCTACTTCAGAACGCAGTACAGCGAGGATGGCAAGGATTCGACATGTCCGTGGTACGTGGTAGGTTTCTGGAGGTAGTGGCACCAGATGCCTACGCACAGGTCACGCAGTTGAGGTAAACTGATCGTTTGTGGTGCAGACCTGATGCCCGGTATAGCGCTCAAGATGTATCCCATCGGATTCAGATCATGTGAAGTTAGTAACCAAGACATAAACGTGAGTTCACGATCATATTTCTGAAACGACTGTAACACGAATGTGACCTTGCGACACTGGCCATTCCTCCTGCTGGAATATGCCATCGCCGTCGGAGACGCAATCAATCATGAAGGTTGAAAGTGGTCTGCAGTAATGTTCACGTAGGTCACTGCTGCCATAGCGTCATAAAGTACTATCACGGATCCCACGAAAGCCCAGGTGGTTGACATGTTCGGCCTGCGTCCATGGCTCGGCGGATTTTTAAACCAGCCACGCACCTAGGAGAGCGTTTCTGGACACAGGCATGTGTGTGAAATCTTATGGGACTTAACTGCTAAGGTCATCAGTCGGACACAGCCATGTACCCGGTGTAAAACTGGATTCATCGGACTAGGCGACATGTTTCCACTGATCCATGGCCCAATCTAGATGATCCGGTGCCCAATGCAATCGTAACTGATGATGTCCTTGGATTAACACGAGAGTACGGACATAAGAGTCGTCTGTTGCAGGGCCCCATGTGTGACAATGTGCTCTGAACGGTGTGCTCAGATACATTCGGGCCAACACTAGCATTTTACTCAAACATCAGGTCTGCCACACATCGCCGTCTACCGTGCTATACAGAGCGTTCAAGCTTCCGCCTCATGCTATGCGATGCGTGGACATCCAGCGTCTTGTCGTATAACCACTTTCCACAGAGGCTGACTACAGTAGCACGAACAGTCGACCAGCTTCGCCATTTCCGAGATGTTACTTCGCAGGCGCCGGGCCACAATAATCTGGCCTTTGTCAGAGTCGCTTATGTCGGCGGATTTACCCATTTGCGGCTGGCATCGTCGCTACAATGATTCCCATTGGTCTACGCTCCGTTTACAGTGTTTCCTTACTGACTGTTGCGCCTGCAACATCACCAAGCGACATTCAGTCTCGCGATAGAGCGTGTTCATAACGCTTTGGACAGTCAGTCTCTCTCGTCCGCCGGCCGGAGTGGCCGTGCGGTTCTAGGCGCTACAGTCTGGAACCGAGCACCCGCTACGGTCGCAGGTTCGTATCCTGCCTCGGGCATGGATGTGTGTGATGTCCTTAGGTTAGTTAGGTTTAATTAGTTCTAAGTTCTAGGCGACTGATGACCTCAGAAGTTAAATCGCATAGTGCTCAGAGCCATTTGAACAATTTGAACCTTTCTCGTCCGATGAACATTTTAGAGACTGCTTCGCTTGTGACATCTCAAATAGCCTGTAGCGTCTTAACAGAAACGTTCACCTACATCTGTACTCTATATACGTGAAGGTGATGCAAGATGGTACTCTATGTATCACTGTTGTTATCCTCACTTCACCCATTTTCAATTTCGCGAGTGGTACGCAGTAAGAAAGATTATCGATGAACCGTTGCATTCGCAGAGAGTATTATTTTTACTACGCGATATCTGGATTCATTTGAACCCAGAGAAGTTCTACGGAATCGAAGTGGCAATGGTACAGTGGAAGACTCCGACCTGCCGCCCCGTGGTCTTCCATGCCGTCTTCGGACTTCTAGCTAGCTGCCCCGCACCTAGTGCCATTCCCAACGCGCAGCCAGAGAACACGCGCTGTCAGCGATGTGGGGAGTGCGAGACAGATTATGGAACTTACTGCTCCGAAGATTTACGAAGAAACGGATTGATGCTCAGCACTGCTACACTACTAAATTAGTGTAAATGAGGGTCGCCACCCTCGTATTGTCCCGCGAGACAGAGCTAATATTAACTCCACTCCTATAACACTAATTATTGCCCTGTACGAGCGGTAACGTGGAGATGTGTTGCGCCATTTTGCTTTGGCGCCTCTAGAGGCGTGATGCGGTACTCTGGCAGTGGGATTTCAGTGTGTGACAGGGTTGCAGATATGTACCTTGTAAGGGGAGGGGGAGGCGGCTGTTGTTCTCTGGAAGACGGACACTAACTGCGGCTTTCAACTCTGCAAGGTTTTATTATTATTATTTCATTCCTCATCAGAGGACTGGGAAACACAATCCACTGGCAGCCGACTAGAAGATGGCCGGATCTGCTGTCTGAGAAATCACACAACGTATAACAGGAAGTCTACAAACAGTCACCATCAAGAGGATGCCAAAATCCAACGCAATCTAACCATGATGCAGGAACAGCAGGCGTGCTTAAACTAAAAAGCAGATGAGGCAGCAAGCTTCGTGAATAGAACTTTGGAGGCGTCACTCACTTGTGACATAGTGCTAACAGCCATGCTGCCAGCAAAAGTACAACAAAAATCTTATACGGGAAAAACAGGAAAGTAAACCATTGAAGGTCAGTTTTTGTAAATTTTCAGAGTAAGGAAGCATAGCACGATGTGCTCGAACTCCATCTGAACCATGGGAGAATCATCCCTGGCGAAGATCTTCGCGAAGACAAACTCACATAAATTAAAAAATATATCAAATTTAGTCTTTACAGGCAGTATTGCTTGTGTATTCCGATAATGCTGAAAGAAATGGTGTGGGTGGGTGAAACTTGAGACGAAATTTGCACGCCTTTGCTAGACATCGTGTATAGTGGGCGCAAGCTTCCTACTTCGAGCTTAAGACTGAGCATGTAATTGTCACTCGAGACTGCGAATACCATTTACTGTGGAAGAACCACCTGTAGGATAGCGTATAAAGAGATGCGTATACTGAAAACTTTCGTTGTAGATTTACAGTCATAACAAGGTTTGAGAAACTACACGTCAAGACTTCAGCAATCTTTTTGCAAACCTCGAGCAGGATCCTTAAAGACTGCGTAGAGAATGGCAAGGACAGCCAAGGAAATGCCTGTCACTAGGATTCTTGACTGACAAGAGGAGGCCGCCAATTGTGAAATTCAGATTCGATTCATACTGCGCATAATAAAAGCTCATGGCCAGAGGTGTAATGTGGCAAAGTACCAAGATGCACTTCTCAGCCGTTGTCGAGAAAATCGACAGTTAAAAGAAACCGTTGCGGTGAAATACTCTCTACGGTTAATAATTTCATACAGCGTTGTGGCGCAGCGGTAAGCGCTCGGGTTTGTAATCGGAAGGTCGGTCGCCGGATCGAATCTCGCGCCATGCAACATTTTTTTATTATTAGTTTTTTGTAATTTAAAATAATATATATATATATATATATATATATATATATATATATAAACTATTAATGAATTTCTTATGCATTTTGGTGAAGGCGGATCGCTCTCCAATTGTACTGCCTCCATTTTTCCGTTTGTTTAACAGGGTGTACCAAAGCTCTCACGTCCGCACTGATTTTCGACGATGTTATAAGTTGCGCTAGGGACCGCATCTACCTTCTTTCGAAGTTAGCAGGCAACTACGCTTTTATGCGGCGGCTCGTTTCGGCCCATTCAACATCTGTCCTTCAAGTGTAACGAGCGAGTAACGGAGCTTATATTTCATACCTGCCACAGCAAATTTGTGTTCGTGAGGTTTCTATTCTAATTGGAACGTTTGACTTACGCTATACGTATTCGTTTTGGAATATCGTTTCTACGTCTTCCGTTAACTATACGTGGTTAACATTATGAAGACAACTAATAACATTTGTGAAATACAACTTTGTTTGCGGAAAACACATAATGATGATCGAAGTCGCCAGTTTTTCCACGACAAACGACCTTCAACAACTTATTATGTGCATAATTGTTGCAACTGATTGCCGGGAATTATATATATATATATATATATATATATATATATATATATATATATATATATATATATATATTGTGTGTGTGTGTGTAGACACATTTGAATAACAAAAAACAAATACTAAAAAAAAATGCATGGCGCGAGATTCGATCCGGCGACCTTCGGATTACGAACCCGAGCGCTTACCGCTGCGCCACGACGCTGTCGATAATTATTAATCATAGAGAGTATTTCACCGCAACGGTTTATTTTAACTGTCGATTTTCTCGACAACGGCTGAGAAGTGCATCTTGGTGCTTTGCCACATTACACCTCTGGCCATGAGCTTTTATTATGCGCAGTATGAATTGAATCTGAATTTCACAATTGGCGGCCTCCCCTTGTGAGTAGTTTTCACTGAAAGGTCTATTTTTTGGGATGCACTGTGCTCCCAGTTTTCAAGTTTTTTGTTTGGCGCGTTTATACACATTCACTGCTGTCATTGCCCATAGTAATTGTTCTCATTTATGCCGAGTCGTTATCGTTTGATGTATATGAAAGAAGTAAGTTAAGACTAAATCAGCACAGAGAAGAAAAACTAGAACGTAAGAATTGTAAACAACTTTCGTCGCCTTCAAAGATATGCTATGAATTCCACGTATTTGAGGCGAGTGGTGTTACATAGTTCCGTCAAAATCGAAGATTTATGGTGAAGAAATTGGTATCAGATATATTATTCCTTGAACAATTTAAATTTCGTTATCTTGTACTGTATTTAAAGTTCCCGAAGAAAATACAAATTTATGTGGACGGAAAAGAATTGTAGCGACAGCGTACTGACGTACACCTCAACGTGAATGTGAAATGTTAAAAGTAAAAATACTTGTATTGCTTACGCTGTACTTACGTTTAAAGTCATCGTATTTCGCGTTCTGGCTTGCACGTATTCAGCCTTAAGTAGTGTGTACATTGCTCTAAATGTCTCGGGTATCTTCCTCACAAGATCCTGAGGTAAAGTAACTCCTTCCTTTGTTTGTCATGAACACTTACGGCTTTTCTGTACTTGACATGCTGTTCCTACGAATGCCTCACTTTTCCAAGACTTCATACAGGTATTTACATCCACATCTATATAATTTTAGAAGCCGTCTAGGTTCTTTAAATACAGCTCGTTCATCAGATTTCAGTCACTGTATAATATCTTGCTGGTACATTGCCGAAGTAGCAGCAAAACAAGCAATTCGGCGCTCAGCAGACGTATGAATCGCACTATCACAGTGCGACTCAAAGAACTTTCGGGAGACTTCTCCCACTTCTGTCTGGGTCGCTAGAATAACTGGCCATTGGCTGTTCAAAAATTGTTTGGCGCGTTTCGGGCACATCCCATCATAAGAAAATCGAAAAGTCTTCATACAAAGTACATGGTCCAGTCACATTAATGTGACCACCACCTATGTTCGACGCTAAGGTGCAATAGCCACTCACAGACGGCAGGTGGTAGCATTAACATTTTATCATATAAAGAGAATCGAAGGTTCGCGAAAAACAGTGCAGTCGTGGTAATGCGGAATCTGAGCGATTCATCTGACGTCCGAATGTCTACGATCGTTGGCTTTCGGACCAAGGGTGGAAGCGTTTCCGAAATGCGTAAGTCAGTAGACAGTGTGATGCCGCACTGGCGAATAGACGGGCAATTGTTGAGCAACTCACCGCCCAGATGATCCAAGGGCCTGCAAACAGTGTCTCCTCAACGACCGTTCACCGAACGCTGCTGCTGCGTATGGGCCTCCGTAGCAGGTACCTGCTTCATGCACAAAGACGAAGGCTGTAATTTGCATGCTAATACCGTAACTGGAAATCCATTGAGTGGTGACAAGTGGCCTTTTCAGGAGGACAATCGTCGGAAGGGTTCACGGCAGACTAGGGAGCGTTATGGTCTGGAGCATGCTTTCGTGGCATTGACTGATTGATCTCGTCACTCTAGAAGCACAGTGGATCAACAGAACTACGAATTTTTCCTTGGGAACGATGTACAGTCGTACACACAGCCCACTTGGACGCGGCACGATGGCATCTACCAGCAGGACCATGCACCGTGATACAAACTCTCATATAATTGCGTTGTTCGGAGAGCACCATGATGAGTACTCCCTTGGCCACCAAAGTCCCCAGATTTTAACCCAATCGAGAATTTTTGTGACCACCTGGAGTGGGCGGTGCGCGCCAAGGAACCTGAACCTAGAAATCTAGCGCAGCTGTCTACGACAGTGTAGTCCACGTGGCTCCACATCCCTGTAGGTACATTGCAGAACTCACTGACGCTCTTCCTGCGCCTCTCTCAGGTTATTATTCAGGCTTTTGGCAGGTGTGTCACGCTAATGTGACTGGCCAGTGTATAAATCTCGTTTCAGTCATCGGAAGATGATTGACAGGCCGCCTGTGCGACTTGGTCGCACCTTGAATTAAATGCACAGGCCTTGTCAGGTTTAGCTCAGGCTTTTTATGGCGTCGGCAGCTTAAATCAGTTTTCCTTGACAGAGGACAGTCACCTCACGTTATAGGAAGAAGAAAGCTAAGCAGTTTCAATCAGTTGATTTGACGAGCTGCAGACAGTTATATGAGAAGCAGCTGTCTTTTTTAGGGCAGCCATGGTGAAAGGAGAAGGCCGGCATAGAAGGTGGCAGTACTGTGGTTTGATTCCAGTGTCTGAATGACCGTCAAACAATTCGTGGAAAAGATACGAAATGTCGGCGCGTTTGACCGCAGCCAGAATATCGGGACAAAACACGTGGCACACATACTTCACACCCCGTGGTTTCTTATCCTGGTCTCAAGCGAAAGGAACTTACCGCAACGTACTCTGAGGTGGAACGCCCCCAAAATATTTATCCGTAATGTCCCATGGCATTTCAATTAACAGGGAGCATTTCGAACACTTTTCACTCGGATTTAAGTGACGTCAACTTTTTTAGAAACTATGATATCCACTGATACTTTCAGTTACTAGACTTCAGGTTGCGCCTTGAAATGCCGTGTAGGAGGAAATGGCGAATAACTGCAGTTCTCACTCATCAGATTACGTCATTCTTCTGACAGCTTTTTGCTCTCGTACCCAAAGCCCGATGTGTGTTTATTTTTCGCAAGTAGCGCTGTCACCGGGAGCAAAGAAACACATTGACCGGTAAGCGAAGGGGAAATGTTTGTGGTAGTGTTTCGTTGTGGAAAATAGAGACGGCTGTATCTCATACGCAGCTTCCTCCTCTGCAACTAAATCCAGGGATGAATGTCGTACCTTCTGGTGAGTACAGAGTTAAGTTGGAGCGAAATTGCAAAAAGTATGACTCACTGGAACAGATCGTCATAAATACTAAAATGCGCATCCCATTTGGGACTCGTTTTGTTCGGTCAGTAATCTATCGAGTCCATGCCTCATTCCCCGAATAAATATCTAGTTATTTTAAGAGGACATAGTGTTGGCCGTTGCTTTTTCTATGCCGAACAGTAAAGTTTCGACAGTATTGCATAGGAAACACTTCTGAATATTGTGCAAAATTATATCTCATCACGTACCGGCTTCCGACTTTTTAGGCCATGTTGAGGTAATAACTGAATGTCACACACACAGGTAAACTGACGTCCGACTTACACAGATATTATTTACACAGAAGGTAACAAATTCTTTTACAGTCAGAACAGTTACATTAACTAAAAAAAGAATAAAGTTTTTGTGTAGAAAATACATTTGACAGGTACGAAAGCATTAAATTTACAATTTCAATCTCGTATTAGTAACTGAAACTTAAGAGTAGGGAAGAAAGAAATTGAGTTAGGTCATTTTATACCAAGGTGGCATTCTGTGTCACATGTTTGTTGATTTCCAGTAGATTCATCTTTATAATTTTCTTAATAGAATATAAAACTTCACTTTCTACTTCATATGGTTTTCTGTTAAAACATAATCGGCAAAAGTTTTATCTTCTCACATGTTCAGATAATGTGCCACAGCCCTTCATGACGGACCGTTATATACTTTCCCACAGTGCTGTTAAGAAAAGCAGAAAGATAACCCTGCTGCAAACACTCGAAATAGAGACAGACGCGGTACAGTATGCCATCTTAGTATTAAATGATCAAACTGAGTTTACTTTTCCACCTGTTAAGTTTGTTACAAACTGAATTTGTAATTTCACATTTTTTATCAGTTGTTACATGTAAAATAAAAATGGCTGTGGCCCTAGACGGGCCAATCTCACTCGACAGGCCGTCTCGTCTTCTGACGTTGGCGTGATAGGATGCGGTATGGAGTGCCAGTGAATCAGCACGCCCCTCATCAGCTCGTTGTCGCGTTTCTTGACCTTGGAACCGCTTCTGAACGGTCGAGTAGCTTCTCACTTGATGTCACAAGGCTGAGTGCAGTCTGTAGCAGTCCTCCCACCAAGGAAAAATCCCCGGCAGTATCGGGAAACGGACGCGGGTCCTCCGCATGGCAGTCAGCCGTGCCGACCGCTCAGCTACGGCGGCGGACGGTTGTCAAATGTATTCCCATATAAAAAAACTTGTTTCTTTTTCGGTTAATGTGACTATTTCTGGATGATAAGTCTAATACCATCGTATACAGGGTGTTACAAAAAGGTACGGCCAAACTTTCAGGAAACGTTCCTCACACACAAAGAAAGAAAATGTTATGTGGACAAGTGTCCGGAAACGCTTACTTTCCATGTTAGAACTCATTTTATTACTTCTCTTCAAATTATATTAATCATGGAATGGAAACACACAACAGAACGTACCAGCCTGACTTCAAACACTTTGTTACAGGAAATGTTCAAAATGTCCTCCGTTAGCGAGGATAGATGCATCCACCCTCCGTCGCATGGAATCCCTGATGCGCTGATGCAGCCCTGGAGAATGGCGTATTGTATCACAGCCGTCCACAATACGAGCACGAAGAGTCTCTACATTTGGTACCGGGATTGCGTAGACAAGAGCTTTCAAATGCCCCCATAAATGAAAGTAGAGAGGGTTGAGGTCAGGAGAGCGTGGATGCCATGGAATTGGTCCACCTCTACCAATCCATCGGTCACCGAATCTGTTGTTGAGAAGCGTACGAACACTTAGACTGAAATGTGCTGGAGCTCCATCGTGCATGAACCACATGTTGTATCGTACTTGTAAAGGCACATGTTCTAGCAGCACAGGTAGAGTATCCCGTATGAAATCATGATAACATGCTCCATTGAGCGTAGGTGGAAGAACATGGGGCCCAATCAAGACATCACCAACAATGCCTGCCCAAACGTTCACAGAAAATCTGTGTTGATGACGTGACTGCACAATTGCGTGCGAATTCTCGTCAGCCCACAGATATTGATTGTGAAAATTTACAATTTGATCACGTTGGAATGAAGCCTCATCCGTAAAGAAAACATTTGCACTGAAATGAGGATTGACACATTGTTGGATGAACCATTCGCAGAAGTGTACCCGTGGAGGCCAATCAGCTGCTGATAGTGCCTGACCACGCTGTACATGGTACGGAAACAAGTGGTTCTCCCGTAGCACTCTCCATACAGTGACTTGGTCAACGTTACCTTGTACAGCAGCAACTTCTCTGACGCTGACATTAGGGTTATCGTCAACTGCACGAAGAATTGCCTCGTCCATTGCAGGTGTCCTCGTCGTTCTAGGTCTTCCCCAGTCGCGAGTCATAGGCTAGAATGTTCCGTGCTCCCTAAGACGCCGATCAATTGCTGCAAACGTCTTCCTGTCGGGACACCTTCGTTCTGGAAATCTGTCTCGATACAAACGTATCGCGCCACGGCTATTGCCCCATGCTAATCCATACACCAAATGGGCATCTGCCAACTCCGCATTTGTAAACATTGCACTGACTGCAAAAGCACGTTCGTGATGAACACTAACCTGTTGATGCTACGTACTGATGTGCTTGATGCTAGTACTGTAGAGCAATGAGTCGCATGTCAACACAAGCACCGAAGTCAACATTACCTTCCTTCAATTGGGCCAAGTGGCGGTGAATCGAGGAAGTACAGTACATACTGACGAAATTAAAATGAGCTCTAACATGGAAATTAAGCGTTTCCGGACACATGTCCACATAACATCTTTTCTTTATTTGTGTGTGAGGAATGTTTTCTGAAAGTTTGGCCGTACCTTTTTGTAGCACCCTGCATAAACACTTCTGTGTAAATATCTGTAAGTCGTACGACTTGTGTTTGTGACATTCAGTTGTCACCTGAAGACAACCTAGTTAGCCTAAATCCTATTTGTGACGAAATTAATATATTTTTGAGGAATATTAAAACGTTTTCCTATTTAATATTATGATGATAAGCCAAGTACCGACGGTAAATGCCAATGGGCGCCTTTCTGATGGCAGGTGCACACCTAATAACTATAGACTTCTTAATAGCGTACGTACGCAACCTACAATGCATTTCGAATGCTCGGCTACTCAGGCCTATACAGGATGAATCCGAACGCCACCAACAAAATTTTAGGAATTTGCTCATGGATACTTGTAGAGTGATGTGGGATCGCGCGCCTTCCACATTTTACGCACGGATAGCACGCTCACTGATACTGTATGAGCCGTGCGTGTGTCTGCCTAGCAGTCATTCCTCGCCAGGTGGCACTTCTGTCGGCTGCACGGATTTATATCGGTAGTATGTCTGTGTTCTTAATGTCCTGGCTGATCGGTATATTTGTTAAGCGAGCACGTGTCTAAAATGTATTTTAAGGAGTGTCCAAGAAGTCACTGGGTTTGATGGAGAATAGAACAGTGTCAGACGTGTTTGTATCATTCATCGTTCTTATGAGTGTTAGGATAACTGTTCAAAATGAGCACTATAAAGTGCAGCGGAAATCCGGTATTGACGTAACATAGCGTCCTGTGTTGGATGGAAAGTATGTGGCGTGTCGCGTATTTGTGTGGCCGTTGCAAGAATTCGTGTAACTATCTCTGAGACCAGAACGATAGCATAAACTCGGGGTTTCATGCAGACCCAGAGAAACAAGTGTGCTAGGACGCATGCCTCGGCAGTTACCTGCCGGTGTAACATTATGTAGTATGACAGTCAAGCAAGCACCACAGCTTTGCATGTTGTTTACATCTCCGTAGATGTTGTGGAAGCCACCTTACGGTACGTGGCGGAGAGTACCCAATAGCACTACTACTTATTTCCTTTCCTGTTAAACTCGCAATTGGAGCGAGGAAAAACTGTCTACATGCTTTCCTATGAGCCCTAATTTCTCGTACTTTGTCTTCCTGGTTCTTAAGCGAAATGTATGTTGGCGGCAGTAGAATCATTCCGCAGTCAGCTACAAACGCGGGTAGTCAAAATTTTCGCAATAGTATTTCTCGAAAAGAACGTAGTCTTCTCTCCATGGATTCTCATCTGAATTCCCGAAGCATCTCCGTAATACTTGCCTTTTGTTCTAACCTACTGGCAACAAATCGAACAACTCGTCTCCGAATTGCTTCGATGTCTTCGATTAAACCGATCTGGTGCGGATCCCAAACTCTCTAGGAGTACTCAAGAATAGGTTGCACTATCGTCCTATATGCGGTCTCCTTTACAGGTTAACCACACTTTCGTAAGATTTCTCCGATAAACCGAACTCGTCCGGTCGCCTTCTCTACCACAATCCTCATATGCTCCTTGCATTTCGCATCGCTTTGCAACATTACGGCTAGATATTTAAACGATTTGGCTGTCAAGCAGGACACTAACGAAGCATCTGAACATCACATGTTGGTTTTCCTACCCATCCACAGTAACTTCATTCATTTAAAGCTATCTACCATTAATCTAACCAAGTAGAATTTTTGTGTAAGTCATCTTGTATCCTGTTACCGTCGTCCATCTGAGACACTTACCCTACACCGCAGCTTCATCAGCAAACATACGCAGATTACTGCCCACCCTGTCCGCCACAGCCAGTTATGTATAGCGGTCCCATCACACATACCTGGGGCACTCCTGAAGATACCCGTGTCTCTGATGAGCACTCGCCATCGAGAACAACGTGCAGGTTTCTAATAAGTCATCGAGCCAGTGCATATCTTAGTCTGCTCGTTGCGAACGCCAGGACGTCTGAACACAAGCTACATCAAATCAGCTTTGGTGTACCTATGCTTAAGAAAGTTACTTCTTGTTTATCTCCTCCATCACTGGCATACTTACGCATCTTTAGTGCCCGCTCAGTATGTATGTACGTCACCTGGTTGCTTATAGAAGTGTGTTGTTAGCTCCGTCGTAGGATCTGTCAATTTGGACATAAAGTTCTGATTACTCCGTATGCTCTTTGTCACAGACGCCGCACGGAACTGTGTTGGTTCCGCAGATGACAACTTTTCTCTTCAGCGTATTAGTATGATGTCGAACGCCAACTTTGATAGAGTTTTTTTAATCAAGCACATCAAACAGAAGATATTAAATGTAAAACTGGAAAACGTAGATAACGAAGAGTGCCCTGCAGCTGGCGTTGTTTACAGTCTAGGGCAGGCTGGTTGTTGGTAGTCGTGTTGGTGTTCCGCATTGGCGGCGACCGCATTGCGGCCGCGGTGGCGGTCGCGGTCGCGCATCTATCGATCTATCGCGATCCCGCAGCCACTTGTCTGGCTGTGGCCCTTTGCCGCCGTGCCGCCAACATCCCCCTCCAAACCCAGCAGTCCCGGCGACGCCGCGAGTAGGGGGCCGTCTCTTACAGCAGCTCAACCTGCCGCTGCCGTATCAGGCAGGAAACGAAGCCAGCCGATTAAGGATTGAAGTCCCCGAAGCTTCGCAGGCATTAGAAGTCGACGCGTAGTTACGAACTGGGGAATTTCGGCAGATGTGAATGTAGCTTTGGGATTACCACAAGGCACTGCTGTAGGACCATTACTGTTAACGACCCTTGTAAATTACCTGCTGGATAATGACGGATCCTTTGTGAGACTGTTGGCGCAAGATTTCGTTACGCAATATCTGATCAGACGTATCCTGACATCTGTTAGTGGATATTCATCCGGGGTGTGTCCATCCTACGCCTGTATGACGGCGGGAACTCTGCTTGAGACAATTTCAGTGAGGTATCTGTATTTGGAGGGACGGCAGTCTCTGAAATGGACTTAGCGTCCAGAGAACTGTATTTGGAGGGACGGCAGTCCATTCATCCTCAAGAGCCGAAACTAGAGATGAAACTGGTGTTGGACGCTGGAGTCCGGAATGAAGTCTAGGTCGTGACATCATTCCAAAGATGTTCCATTGAGTTAGGGTCAGTTCTCTGGGCGCTAAGTCCATTTCGGAGACCCACAAACTATTCTCACAGATGCCGCTTTGGCAGGGTTCGTTGTCATGCTAATACAATCGTCTCGGCACTGGCGCTCTACTGTACGCAGCACACAGTGCTCTAAAATGTGTTAACATCTTTCTGCATTTAGCGTTTTCTTAAGCGCAATAAAGCTATCACATCCCCACCGCGGATAACACCCTACACCGTAAAGGCACGTCCTCTGTACTTGCCTTTTACCACTACACATGATGACAGCTAACGCTCCCTGGGCATTCGCCAAACCCAAAACCTTCCATTGGATTGTTGCAGTGTATAGCGTGATTCAGCACTCCAGACATCTACATCGGTATTCCGCAGGGACTGGGTGTTGTGTTGCCCTAATCACCATCATTTCATCCCCATCGCCGCGCGAGTCGCCGAAGTGGCGTCAAATCGGAAGACTTGCACCCGGCTAACGGTCTACCCGACGGGAGGCCCTAGTCACTCGACATTTACATTTAGCCCACCTGACGGTGTGTGGCAGTGTCTACCTCTGTTACCACTAACTGACCCCCTCCTTTCCTCTTTCACTCTCGAATGGCGCGTGAAAGGAATGACCGTCAGTAAGCTTCTGTATTAGCTCTAATTTCTAGAATTTCCTCCTCCTGATCATGTATGTGGGAGGAAGTAATAAGCTGCCAGACTCTTCCCGGAAAATACACTCATTCTCAGTCATTCACTGCTCAAAGGCGTCGCTCTTCATCCCACGTGAACCGTCACTGTATACTGAATGCACAGATTTGTTTTATGATGAGCTGCTCTATCATTGTATCCCGTTCTGTCTAGATTTCTATGCACAGTTATTTTGATAGCTGGGATGCCGGAAGCACTTTGGATTCCTTCCACTGATTTCATGTGATATTTTCGCTTCAGGCAAATGTCGGGATTGTTCCTTTGAAAACGCACGGCAGACTTCCGTCTCCATCTGCCCCTAATCCGACGGGACCGAGACCTCGCTATTTCGTCCCCAATCAATCAACCAACCAACCAACCAACCACGTGATACATCTTTTACACATTCTCCGTTATGCTCGACGGTCGCTGTCCATAGGTACATGAGATCTGCCTCGTTTCCTTTTTGGTGTGGTTGTTCCTTAGCGTTTTCAGTTCAGTCACACCAACAGTCGACTTGGCATCTTTGAAAGGCTTGAAATGTTCCTGATGGATTTGTTACTGAGGTAACGCGAACTTTCCTGACCGGCCAATTCTGCTGTTATTGCTTCTCTGCTGACAACACAATACTCCATGCCTGCTTTTATACTGGCAGGTCAGCCTTCTGTAACACTTAGTTCGGCATTACATAGATGTGCCAAAGACACTTTCACTTAGGTAATGTATATAGGCAAGTCGCAACGCCAGAATATTGTAAAGAAATGCAGTGAGACCTGCTCGAGATTGACCTTAGGTTCAGGGAATCACATAAGTGGATTGTTGTTGTTGTTCAGTATTCAGTCGCAGTTAATGCATCTTTCCACGTTATTCAGTTAATCTCTGCATAACTACTGGAACCTACATCCACTTGCTTTAATCTCCCTCCATTCCCTACCCTCACCCTCCCAGTTTCCCTCCCTTAACAGATTTGAGAATATGTCCTGTCAAACTTTCCGTGCTTTAGGCCAAGTTACCTTCAGCATTCTTTTGTTGCACCACGTTTCAAGCACCTCTATTTTCTTCTTGATAGACTGTCTTTTCCAGACTTTCCTTTTGCCTTTTCCAGAAACGCTTTTCTTGCTATAGTCAATCCGCATTTAATATCCTTTCTGTTATGGCCTTCTTCAGTTATTTTACTGATCAAATAGCAAAACACGTATAATTATTTTAGTGTCTCGTGCGCAAATCGTATTCCCTTAGTTGCTCCCGATTTGACTCGTCTACATTCCATTATCCTTGTTTCAAGTCTCTCGATATTCATTCTCCTTCCAAGACCTTTTCGTTCAACTGCTCTTGCAAATCCTTTTCGATTTCTGACAGTTACATTTTCATCAACAAACCACAAAAGGTTTATTTCTTCTCCCTGAACTTATCTTTCCACATTTCTCCTTTGTATCTTTTACTGCTTGCTCAGTGTACGGACTGAACAGCATCGGGAATAGGTTGCAACCCTGTCACACGCTTCTCAACCACGGCTTCCCTTTCAAGGCCCTCGACTCATAAAACTGCCGTCTGATTTCTGTACGAGTTGTGGGTAACCTTTCGCTGCCTGCCTGCCTGCCTGCCTGCCTGCCTGTCTCCATTGCTACCTTGAGAATTCAACTCTCTGCGGCGCACTTGTGTAGCATCTGCAAGGAGCCGCAGCGCTGCTGGCACCGGTCCAGCTTTCAGCCGGAGAAGTGCGCCGTAATTCGGTATAAGGCCGCCTCCAGCCGTCGCTCCGTCAGCGCAAACCGCTGGTTACGGCAGCGGTCGCAGTGGCGACCCTCCCACCGAACAAAGGCCGAGGCACATTCCCCCGCCCTCTAATCAACGACCCGCTTGCTTCTCAAGTCGCCGCCTGTTTGGATTGTGGCGGTCAGTTGTACCTCAGCTTTACCCACTGTCAATAACAGATCTGAAAAGGATTTGACAGCTTTAGATGCTTAAATCACAATTCACTCCTCGAAGTCTATACATAATACAAAGTGAAGTTCACCGCTGCGTTTTTCTGTCGGTGTGTGTGAAGGCTAATCTCAGGAACTGCTGTAGCAATTTTGATACGGTTTGCAGTTACACAGCGATTCACGAGGAGGATTTATTGCCGCTACGCCAGATAAACAGTTCAGGCGTAAATACGAAGGTGAGTCAAATGAAAATCTTAAATTTGTAATAACAAATCAAAATTTCGCGCCGTTATTCTGCAAGTTGGTAAGCGTGCTACGAAAAGCGTGCAGAGTGGCCTGTTTGTGGCAGCATAGTGCAGATGCACACATACCGTCGCAGTATCAGTATAAAAATGGCCGCCCTATTGCGACTTGAACCAGGGCAGAACAGCCTTCTGTTATTCGGTTTTTGCGTAGTGAAGGTGTGAGACCTATTGAAATTCATCGACGAATGAAGGTTAGTACGGTGATGCATGTTTGTCACAGCAACAAGTCTACGAATGGAGTAGGAAGTTCGCAAATAGTGTGACTTCAGTGGAAGATGCTCCTCGTCCAGGTCAGGCACAACGAGTTGTGACTCCACAGAACATTGCAGCAGCTGAAGCCATTGTGAAGGAAAACCGCCGAGTGACACTGAATGACATTGCAGCACGTTTACAGATTAGTCATGGGTCAGCACACCACATTGTGCGCGATGTGCTCCAGTTTCACAAAGTGTCTGCAAGATGGGTGCCACGGCAGCTGACTCCTCAAATGAGAGAACGACGTGTTGATGCTTGTGAAAAACTTCTTCGGTGCTCAAGAAGGTGATGGCTTCCTTGCAAGAATTGTTACTGAGGACGAAACCTGGTTTCACTTCCACCAACCGGAAACGACGACAGTGAGCAAGGAATGGCGCCATTCCTCATCACCAAAACCAAAGAAGTTTCGAACAGAACCATCAGCAGGGAATGTTATGCTGACTCTCTTTTGGGATGAAAAAGGCGTAATTTTGGAGCATTACTTGCCTAGGGGGACCACTGTCACCAGTGCATCATACACAGAGCTCCTAAAAAATCATCTGCGGCCTGCAATCAAATCAAAGCGACGTGGATTGCTGTCAGCATGTGTCCTTTTGCAACATGACAATGCAAGGCCCCACACTGCCCGTACAACAGTTGCAACAATCACAGACCTGCATTTTGAGTGTCTTCCTCATCCACCATACTTACCAGACCTTGCCCCCAAGTGATTTCCATACGTTTGGACCACTCAAAGACGCAATGGGAGGAGAGAAGTTCCGTTCTGATGAAGAGGTATACCACTCAGTGCACGAGTGTTGCGCGGACTACCAAAAGAATTTTTTAATAAGGGAATTTATGCACTTTTTAAGCGCTGTAGGACTTGCATTGAGCGTGGGGGTGATTATGTTGAAAAGTGATAAAGCTTTGTACCGCTTCTGCACAATAAATAATATTTTTAAAAAAATTTAAGGTTTTCATTTGACTCATCCTCGTACTTAGTGCTACGCGTGTAAAAACCGGGGCATCTCGCTAGTTGATTTTTAATTATATTTTCAAGAGGTGGATCCCCACAGCTCTTAAATATTTGAATGTCATATTACCGCCATGAGCTGCTGGTAAAATTCTTAATTTATACAATCAATTTCGTTCGACTGACCATCAGTTTCGTAAAAATATTCACAGTATCATGTTAGGCGAAATATAAAATAGTTATATTCGGGTGAGAAATGTTACTGAAGGTCAAAAGTCATGGGATAGCGATATGCACATATACAGATAGCGGTAGTATCGCGTACACAAGGTGTTAACGGGCAGTGCATTGGCGGAGCTGTCATTTGTACTCAGGTGATCCATGTGAAAGGGTGTCCTCCATGATTACGGCCACACGACGGGAACTAAAACTTTAAACGCGGAATGGTGGTCGAAGTTGGACGCACGGGACATTCCATTTCGAAAATCGTTCGGGAATTTGATATTCCGAGATCCAAAATGTCAAGAGTGACGCGAATAACAGATTTCAGGCATTCCTTCTTACCACGGACAACGCAGTGGCCGACGGCTTTCACTTGACGACAGAGAGCAGTGGCGTTCGTGTAGAGTTGTCAGTGCTAACAGACAAGCAACACAGTGAAATAACCGCCGAAATCAATGTGGGACGTACAACGAACTTATCCGTTAGGACAATACGGCAAAATTTAACGTTAATGGGCTATGGCAGCAATCGACGTGGGCTCGCGACCATATCGGTTGAACCATAGACGACTGGAAAACGGTGGCCTTCGTCAGATGAGTCCTGGTGTCACTTGATAGGGGCTGATGGTAGAGTTAGTGTGGCGCGGATCCCCCATGTTGCCAACGAGGCACTGTGCAAGCTGGTGGTGGGTCCTGGTGTGGGCTGTGTTTACACATAACGGACTGGGTCCTGTGAATGTTTGGCTGCTTGCTGACCATTTGCGGCCTTTCATGAACTCATGTTCCCAAAGATCCATGGAATTTTCATGGATGCTAGTACGCCATGTCACCAGGCCACAACTGTTCGCGACTAGTTTGAAAACATTCTGGGTTACGCGAGCAAATAATTTTTCCATCGAGCAAATAATTTTTCCATCGAGCAAATAATTTTTCCATCGAGCAAATAATTTTTCCATCGAGCAAATAATTTTTCCATCGAGCAAATAATTTTTCCATCGAGCAAATAATTTTTCCATCGAGCAAATAATTTTTCCATCGAGCAAATAATTTTTCCATCGAGCAAATAATTTTTCCATCGAGCAAATAATTTTTCCATCGAGCAAATAATTTTTCCATCGAGCAAATAATTTTTCCATCGAGCAAATAATTTTTCCATCGAGCAAATAATTTTTCCATCGAGCAAATAATTTTTCCATCGAGCAAATAATTTTTCCATCGAGCAAATAATTTTTCCATCGAGCAAATAATTTTTCCATCGAGCAAATAATTTTTCCATCGAGCAAATAATTTTTCCATCGAGCAAATAATTTTTCCATCGAGCAAATAATTTTTCCATCGAGCAAATAATTTTTCCATCGAGCAAATAATTTTTCCATCGAGCAAATAATTTTTCCATCGAGCAAATAATTTTTCCATCGAGCAAATAATTTTTCCATCGAGCAAATAATTTTTCCATCGAGCAAATAATTTTTCCATCGAGCAAATAATTTTTCCATCGAGCAAATAATTTTTCCATCGAGCAAATAATTTTTCCATCGAGCAAATAATTTTTCCATCGAGCAAATAATTTTTCCATCGAGCAAATAATTTTTCCATCGAGCAAATAATTTTTCCATCGAGCAAATAATTTTTCCATCGAGCAAATAATTTTTCCATCGAGCAAATAATTTTTCCATCGAGCAAATAATTTTTCCATCGAGCAAATAATTTTTCCATCGAGCAAATAATTTTTCCATCGAGCAAATAATTTTTCCATCGAGCAAATAATTTTTCCATCGAGCAAATAATTTTTCCATCGAGCAAATAATTTTTCCATCGAGCAAATAATTTTTCCATCGAGCAAATAATTTTTCCATCGAGCAAATAATTTCTCCATAGAGATCGCACGACGTCGAACGTTTATGGGACATAATCGAGAGCTCAGTTTGTGCACAGAATCCTGCACCGGCAACACTTCGGCAATTGTGGACGGTTATAGAGGCAGCAGGGCTCAATGTTTGTGCAGAGGACTTCCATCGGCTTCTTGAGTCCACGCCACGTCGAGCTGCTGCTCTGCTCACAGCAAAGGAGGTGCGACACGATGTTAGGAGACGTCGCATGATTTTTGTCACCTATTTGTACGGTTACCGTAATATAAATTGCGTCAGTCTATAAAGGCTGTTCTAGGAAGTGTACTCATTAATGTGAAAACTGTAATCGGCTTTTACGCTGTGAACAGATTCATACCACACAGAGGCGACTAATTAGCAAACAGTGTTCCTGCATGGCAATCCTTACTTGCCTTACATTGGCAGTTACTGTGTCATAACTCGATTGCAATATTATCTTGGTTGGCGATATTGACGATATATAAATTAGAGATCCACTACTAGATAAAGCCATCGCCTAGATGTTTCCATGCGTTACGCTTTTAAAGCTATATGTATTAATGAGTTGAGTTGCTCCTACATAAAAACATTCAACCAAACGTTCAAAACAGATTACTCCGTCACAGAAGTACTAAATATATGTACATGGGTGCGACAACACTTCAGATGTTAACTCAGTTTTCCACAAATTTTCAGAGTATCATCAATGACAAAATCCAGTGCAGTTGTAAAATTCTTTATTTCTAAAAAGGGAAGTACTACCAAGTTTCAGGAACTGTCCCATCCTTTTTTCCCAGTTTTTGTCTTTCAGTTAGTGTTCATGCAGCCATCTCAAGAGTGGAAATATGATATACCAGTGTGTTAGAGGCAACTTACTTGTCCTTAATGACCATATGAATGTAAGGAAAATGCAGCTCCCATTCCCCAAGTGGAGAGAATGTCCGATCAGGCGAGGAATAGAACCCGAACCCCTTCAATTAGCAATCTGTCGTGCTGACCCCCACAGCCACTGAGGCAGATGAGTATCCCATCTTGAGGTGCATATTAAAATTTGATTCCATAGAGGATGCAGAGCTGAAAATATGTGAAAATAGTACATCCTTGGTACATTGCATGAAACAGAATATCCTCTTCAACCATAGGCTTGCCAGAAAGCCTCTTGCAGAGGTTGCAGAGGAGGAGAATGGTCTGGGCTTAATGCCGTACCACACATTGATCTGCTTGAAGGTACACACACACACACACACACACACACACACACACACACACACACACACCACACCACGCACATACGAAGTAGGACCCAAAGTTGAAAAATCTCTCCCCCCAGCCTCCCTGCAGTCCTCTTCCCCAGCCTCCCTGCACCACCTTTCGCTCAGCTAAGCATGCCACTCGCATAGCGCCTGGAATGCATTCACACACTGTCCGCACAACGCGCTGGTCATGCAAGTCAGTCTGGATGTAAGACGTTACCAACCGTTTCACCACCGCCTCCCCCTCGTGGCCCACAGCTACGCAGCGATTAGAAAGCTAGCGGTGTTTAAAATTTGAAGTCTATAGCTCATCTCGAATTTGAAATCAGTTAAAAGATATATTCCGAATGTACAATCAAGAAAGCGGCCTAATCAAACGTAGTAAAAAAAAAACACCCAAAGGCTCAGCTGGATTGTGAACCACACGCGTGTTTACCGGGGTGGACTAGCGTCAGAATACCGGACCTTGCGAGAGTTGGCACCGGCTAGTATCCGCCACACGCGGCCCAGAGACGTGGCGTCTCCCGGATCCGAGTGGATCGCCACGGTTGGTCTACGCTCCCCTTTTATACGCGTCCGCCGGCAGAGGCGCCGTGTATTTAAAGCAGGAGAAGGCCGGAACTGGGCCAGGGCGTGCTCGCAGCAGCTGCTGCTGCATGCACTGCGCGACTCTCCACTAAAACTCCGCGTAGACTTACACGGTAGACGCTAGCATCACTCGAATCTTGGGCAAAAGTAACGCCTCTCTGTGCGACCACCATAGTCGATAGCAGTCGACACAGTGTGGCAGCAACTTCTAGCTCATGTAATGGGACCCTGGGAAATAGGGACGTAAAAAAAAAGGCCAATTATTTTTTACAAGCAAGAATACAAATGCCATTGTTGTGGCGGGTGTTTGGTTTCATTTGACCGCCCCTTACGTGTGGCTGCATTCCTGCCACACATTTACGTCCTTGTGCAACACTACCGAAGCAGGTCGTCCAAGGCACGACCAAAAAAAAAAAAAAAGTGCTGCGCATCGAAAAGTGGAACACGTGACGATAATCCTTTTTCTGCTTTTGAGATATTGAAACAGTGCGACAATCCACGCTGTGTTGGAGGAAGTGAACGATAACAATGGATCATAAAACAGTGGTTAGGTGGCGCAGACGTATCCAGTGTGGACAAACAAGGCTCACTGACGAAGAACGGAGTGGGCTTCTCTGAGGAGGACCGGGAATCGGAAGAGAAGGTGGGGGATTTGTGCCCGAAGGCGGTCGATTTTAGTCGTCGAGGTGTGTTCGATCACACTTGAACAGCGTTGCCAACTTATTTTTGACCAAGACCCTACACTACATGTGAAAAGTCCCTACGTTCATCTTGAAAGTTCCTACGGACGGAAAAAACTCGAGACTAACGACAAATAAAAGATAATCACGTATTGAGTAGTAACATCTCCACTGTATCAACGATTTTGTACATTGAACGGTCACTGTTTTCAACATTTACTGTGTTATTTGGGAACGTCGCTGCTGTTAGTCTGTACGCCATGTGTGCCAGTACACCATTTTGAGCTTCTTGCTAAAGGCACCAACAGATGCAGCGAAATGGAGTCTTTTTGAAAATGACGTACTATTTCCAATTATTCTCTGTTGGAGGTGTCTCAAAGGAAAAGACTCAGTTTCTATTTTTAACTTTTTGTATTTAATTTTGTCTATTCTCTTGATCTAAGGCTGTCGACCAACGGGTACTTGGGAAACGCAGGGATGCGGGTAGGTGTGCGCTGAGCAGTAGACGTTCCGCATTATACAAAGAAAGTACCTTCGAGGTGCAAATTTTTATTTGTTCAAATTACTAGTTTCGGGATTTCACAGAGTCACAATTTTCAGATTATTATATTGTGAAATCCCGAAAATTTGAAGAAATAAAAAATTTGTACCTGAATGCTTTTTTGTATCAGTAAAATGAAACAGGTGCTGGATGTGTGCTGAAATCGGCACCACTGCCAAGATTCTCAAGATGTTCCGCAGCTCTAATAATTTAGGCAGCTCGTAATTCTTACTGATCAACTGCTGTCATTAAAATGTCGCACAGAAGTATGTGCTTCATATAAGTGCGTTACAGAGACGTTCACGCAAATCTGTGGCAGCCTGTTACTCATTACATGAGGTAAATAAGAACCCAAAAGCTGATTCTTGTAGATTATTTTATTTTTTCACACCATCGGTTTCCAGCCCGAATGTGTTTCTTACGTACTCCATTGACGTACAGCTCGTGGTGAAACAGGAAGCACTTGACAACGTAACGGTCTTTCCACACGAAGCACCTTCCCTCGTGCGCAATCGCTGACGTGCAGGAACAAAAGGGCGTGCACAAACACAAACAGAAAGAACGCATGTAGCCTTACGCCGTCTCATGTCCAGACCTAGCCTTATTCTGCAAGCGGTCTGCTATGCATCTATTACTTTCCCCGGAAATTTGTGCTGAGTTTATTGTGATGAAAGACGACAGAAAAGTAAGTACAAGTTGACTATGGGTAAAATAGTATCGAAAAAGCATAGGTACGAGAAATACAAAGTGACGCTGACGTTTTGTGTGCATATTTCGAGAAAATTAGTCATAGCGGTATTTAAGAATTTCTGCTTAGGAAAATGTACCGATAAGACCTGTGCGAAATTTGTAACTTAAGAGGCAGGAGCTCATCGGCACGAGAAGCGTTAAGCGAAGAACACGTCAGTTTTTCCCCCGTCACGTATCCTCTCCAGACAGTGACTAAGACTTCCCTTCTGTACGTCATTTCGTACGAGGTAGGTCCGTATAGGCAAGTTTTCCTTATGCAGTGGTGACAGCCGTATACAGTGTTTAAAATTTATGTAGTTTGGTAACTTTTTACTTATTTTGAAATTTTTGTTTTGTAGTTTTTATTCCTTCGACAAAAAAATGCCTACGTTTTACAGAGGGATCGGAAATCCGTCAGCACGTCCTTAAATTTTGGACAAAAGAACCAAAAGTCCCTACGCGTAGGGACATCGTCCCTACGGTTGGCAACTAAGCGCTGGAAGCAACTGCGTCACCTAATAACTACTGTCTTACGGTGCATTGATGTCGTTCACTTCCACAGACACAGCGTGGAGTGTAGCAGTATTGTTTGCTTTCAAATGCGGAAAACGAATTACCATCTTCACTTTGTTCCTGTAGTGGTTTCCTACGGTAGCCTGATGCAGGACGACAAAAACTAATGTAACATTATTTCTTCGAGGTGGTAATTCAAGCTTTTGAGTACTGCCCGTAAGGCACTGAAATATATGTTCATATTACAGACTGAATTTTTAACACTACACTCGATACATACTTACTTTCTATGTAGGGACTTCAGTATCTAAATTGTGATTAATCTAGTAGTGCAAGGCTGTTACTTTCCCTTGCACCGTTCGGTAGTTTTAATTCCGATATTGGGAGGTTTCATACAACACATGAAATCATCGAATACTGCTACTGGTATTGGTACCACAGATATAAAAACAAAAGTGTCGATACTTACTCATATCAATACTATAACAACGTACAGAGCCCTCTCCCACGCGCCCGACTCAGGTGATACAGTTGCTGAACAGTTCAAAGAAAACTTGTTTAATCACATAGGTATTCCACTCATACAGTTACATTTTGTGATGACTTCAGGCTACCCTTGATTTGTTGACCAAAATACGTATTCAGAGCCAGTGGTTGTATAAAACATCGTCAGAAGTTATACTAACTGTTTTTTCAGAAAATATTTTTGAACAGCTCGAATTGTAAATGTTTGCGAAAACATACTTCACCTCTTAGCAACAAATAATCCTGAGCAAACAAGGAGCATCGTGACGGATGAAGGGACTAGTGACCACAAGTGCGAGACTGTCCACCGCAACATCCAAATTCACCGAAAGTAAAGGCAAAATATATCTACTCAAAAAAGGCAGAGAGAAATTCGCTTGGCGCCTTCCTAGGAGACAGACTCCACTCCTTCCCAACAAACTATGTAAGCGTAGACGAGATGTGGCTCAAATCCAAATAAATACTATCTGAGGCAATTGATTCACATAAAATAAATTAATAAAAGATGGTGCTGTTCCCCCTTGGTACACAAAACTATTCAGAACACTGTTGCAGAAGCAACGGATAAAGGTTGCCAAATTTAAAGGAGCCCAACATTTGCTACACTGGCGATGTTTCTCCACAACGAAACTGTCTCGAAATTAGGCTAAAAATCCCGAGCGATTATGCTCGTATGTAAAGTGCATCAGTCGCAGGACACGACCAATACCTTCACTGCGCGATACCAGTGGTGATATTCTAGAGGAAAGTGCCACTAAAAGTGAGTTACTAAACAGTTTTCACAAATTCCTTCACCAAACAAGACGAAGTAAATATTCTAGAATTCGAATCAAGAACAACTGCCAACATAAATAATTTAGAAGTAGATATCTTCGGTGCAGCCAAGTAGTTTCTCACTAGGTAAAGGTAAGGCCTCCGGTTCAGTTTGTATAACAGTAAAGTTCCTTTGAGTGTGCTGATACAATAGCTCCATACATAGCAAACACATACAACCGCTCACTCGTCGAAACATGTGTACCTAAAGAATGGAAAGTTGCTAAAGTTACATCAATACGGAAGAAACGAAATAGGAGTAATTGGATGACTTACAGACCCATACCACTGACATCGATTTGCAGAACAATTTTGTAACATCTACTGTTTGCGGAAATTGTAAATTACCTCGAAGAAAAACATTTGCTGACAAACAGCCAACACGAGTTGAGAAAATACCGTTTTTGTGACATGCAACTAGCTCTTTATTATCACAAAGTAATGGATGATATCGACAGGGGATATCAAAATGATATCTCGTTTTTAGATTTCGAGACAATTCCTCACAAGAGACTTATAATCAAATTGCGTGCCTATTAAGAATCGTCTCAGTTGTGGGACTGGACCCATGATTTCCTCTCAGAAAGATCACAGTACTTAGTAACAGACGGAAAATCACCCAATAAAAAAGAAGTGATGTCCGGCATTCCTAAAGCAGGCATTATAGGATCTCCGCTGTCCCTGATAAACGATTTAGGAGATGATCTGAACAGGAGCATTAGATTATTTGCAGATGACGCTGTCATTTACCGTCTTGCAAAGTCATCACAAGATCAAAACCAGTTGGAAAATGATTGACACGATATCCGAATGGCGCGAAAATTCTGTGTCAATAAGGAAAAGGGAGAGGTCATCCAAAGACTTCCAAAAAGAAATCCTTTAAATTTCGATTACACAATAAATCACACAATAGTAAACGCAATCACTTGGATTAAATACCTGGGAATTACAATGACGAACAACTCAAATTGGAATGTTCACGTAGACAGTGTTGCGCGGAAGGCAAACCAAAGACTACATTTTATTAGCAGAACACTTAGAAAATGCAACAGGTCTGCTAGATAGACTGCCTGCACTACGTTCGTTCGGCGTGTGCTAGAGTATTGCTGTGCTATGCGGGATCCTTGCCAGAGCGGATCGACGGAGGACATCGGAAAACTTCAAAGAAGAGCAGCTCGTTGTGCATTATCACGAAATAGTGGAGTGTGTGTCACGGATGTGATAAGCGAGTTTGGATAGCAATCAGTAAAACAAAGGTGTTGGTCATTGTGACAAAATCTTTTCACGAAATTTGTGTCGCCAACTTTCTCCTCTGAACCTGAAAATATTTTGTCGCTAACTTGCAGAGGGAGACGTGAACAGCATAATATAAAGAAGTCGGACTCATGCTGAAAGATTTAATGTTCATTTTTCCCACGTGCTTTTAGAGAGTCGAACGATAGAGAAACAACCTGAAGGTGGTTTGCAGAACCCTCTGCCAGGCACTTAGATGAATTGCAGAGTTATTATGTAGACGTCCCAAGACAGGACAAATGCCCAGGGAAAACAATTCAGATGTTGTCGTTTCCACCAACGCCATTTCTTGTCTCTCTCATGTTCGTATTGCTCCTCAAATCTGCTGTAGCCTGGTCCATAAGATTTTCTTACATTCAGCGTAGCAAGAAATACATAGCCGGCCGAAGTGGCCGTGCGGTTAAAGGCGCTGCAGTCTGGAACCGCAAGACTGCTACGGTCGCAGGTTCGAATCCTGCCTCGGGCATGGATGTTTGTGATGTCCTTAGGTTAGTTAGGTTTAACTAGTTCTAAGTTCTAGGGGACTAATGACCTCAGCAGTTGAGTCCCATAGTGCTCAGAGTCATTTTTGAGCCAAGAAATATTCTACGCTGGTGTGGTCGGTCATCTCTGAGCTATCTCCTGCCGCGAAACTTCGCTCTACATTCGTCATTTCGTGTTGCGGAACTAACCAAACAACGGTACAAATTAACTGAAATCCAACCTGCCACCATTCAGGTGTATCAGATTTACTTTTAATATTACGACTACTGCGTAGCAAATTATACGGCTTCTTTGTCATGTCGTCTGTTAGAAAAGGTCAAATGCAAAAGAGAATCGGCACGCTAAGATGTCGACGGATGCAAACGCCACAGTGATGGATAAGCTGATCGCTGATCAACACCTCATTCGTAGATTGATAGGCGGAAAGGTCTGCATTACTGAAACGGTGGTTCGCGCAGTGTACGAAATAAGAGATAAGGGGGGGGGGGGGGGGAGAGAATGCGTTCGAATTTTGTCTCGCGTAATTTAATTCCCGACAAAAAAGAGGCGCGACGGCCTGCCGAGGGCTGATTGAAACAGCAGACGAACACAATTGCAAAACCCGCAGGGGGGGGGGGGGGAGGGAGGAGGCCCGTAATTTTTAAGATAATTGAAAGACTAGAACTTCTTTGTCTACACACATTTAAATTAAGGTCCCTGCCGCAGTTTGTACGTTCCGGGCTTACCGCAGGAACTAATGTAGGCATTTTGATACGGTTTTCATCAATACAGTGAGTGAGGCTTGCGTGTATACTCTAGACGCCAAAAGTTTTGGATCATATGTAAAAATTATGGATCTGTGGTTAAAACAGGGATTTAGTTTTTAATATTCTATTATATCCTTGTTATGATGATAAAACAAGTATAAACATGTAAAGACAAAGCGTCTCTGCTGTGTATTCGTCTGGCTGTTAGCATACAGCGATGCTGATGAGCATCCACAACACTGTCGTGCATTTACGTAAGACGGTTACATTCGAATAGGCCTCATTCCATCACTTTCTGTGTAGCAATCATTTTGCATTAGTTTGCGGTACACAGTGTGCATCTAGCAGTGTGTTTGAATACTTGATCAAGTTTGTACCGTATTACCTCCTAATGGGACGGAAGCGGGACGTTGGAATTGGAAAAGCTTGCTATAATTGTAGCTGTGCATCAGCAACGCTATTGTAGTGGGATCATAGCAAAGAAATTTGGCGTAGCCCAATCTAAGTGATGTATAGTATTGCAAGGGTTCAACCAAACAGGTGCCACTGCAGGTGTTTCGCAATATGGAAGACTCCTGGTAACATCATACAGGGAAGATCAGTTCGTCAGTGTACAGAATAAGCGTCGAAGGACTCGTACTCCAGTTACAATTTTCGAGGAAGTAAATAATATGTGAGCAGCTCCAATCTCTGTTTCAACAGTCAAACGCCGTCTTCGTGAACAATGTTTAAAGGGGTGACCAAAGAAACCTTTTTAACGCAAACAAAATAAGGTGAAAAAGTAGTAACGGGCAGAGCAGTATAAAACGAGTGTGCAGCCGTCGTCCAAAGTTTTATTCACGAACAAATCTAGGTCTAAAGTATTTGGAAGCCAGCGTCAAGTGTCTGTTCGCAGACTTAATGGCTAACATATTGTGAGTCAGTATGCGACGCCAATGGTGAAGAATGGTGGAGAGTCGATCATGATGTGGGAATACTTTGCGCGTTATAAAGCTGGTGATCTAGTGTGAATTAATGGAATATTGTAGAAGAAAAGGTAACACAGGATACTGAACAGCAACGCAGTTCCATCTGGCAAGAAACCTAATAGTCATGGGTCTGTTCTGCAGCAGAGCAGTGATCCCAGACATGCTTCTAAATTTTGCGGGGGGTATGTCAGTAGGAAACAGAAATGTGGGGAGCTGAAGAATGCGATTTGGGCAAGCAAGTCGCCTGACTTAAATCACATTGAAGTTTTACGGGATGGACTTAACAGGTCAGAAAAAAAAAATCATTTAGTGCTGAAGACTATGGAATAATTTACAAACGTGCTGGACTCCAGTATCTGCAATAACACTCCAAAATCTTACCTCTAGAGGACCAAGAGTTTGTGCAGCTGTTATGAATGCAAAGGATGGATTGCTTGAAGACGCTAAAATCTAAACCCTATTCTATAGTTCCTAACGATGGAGAAAGAAAATGCCCAAATTGTTGGTTTGTTTAGTTTGTACGGCTGTGTTTGTATACTGAAATAAAGAATATAGTTTTTACCATACGTGGTCTAAAATAGTAGCGTGATAGTGTAATTTATAAATCTTCAGCGCGAACTGGCTAAACTGTGAATGACAGAAAGGCCGCGCGACTGCAGTGCGAGGCCGGTGGTGCGAGCTACCGCTGCTGGGAGGCTGGCACGAGTAACCGCCGACTTCGTAAACCGCCTGCGATACAGAACGTATCAGACATCAAGCTGCAAGAAAAGATTTTCTAGTAAGGAGTTGATGTTTAAGGGATGAGAAGGGAAATCCCGGAAAAGGGCTCGTAGAAAGTATAGCTTGCGCCGGATTCGGCCAGATGGTTAACGCCAGGTAAATACGGAACGTTCTTTGAAAGTGACATTCCATGAAGTTTTGGGACTGTAGCTGGACAATGTCGACTTCTTGGCAAGATATTTCGGCTGACGGCCATTCACCCATCTTCAGGTGACTTTTGCACTGGAGATGACTAGTTTTTTTCTTTATTGTTATTTTAACACCTTATACAAAGGTAGGCCGGCAGCGGCAATATTACGCCGCTCTTCGGCCACAGATAATACAAATAGAAACAGGAACACACAGAAAAACAAAACATAACATGGACAAAAAACCGTAGACACATGAGTAGAAAAAGAGCCATTCACGGGCGTGGTAAATTAAAAAAAAAAAACGTTCATCACTGGTACACGAACACAGATGACTGGAATGACACGTGAACAAAGGAGCGTGGGCGGTGAAACACTAAAGCACTAACACAATGACACACACAACAAACCGATGGCGCAGATCTCTGGCGCGCGAATGTTCGCTGTACGTGTAAGAGTCCGGGGACCTGCCAAAGGGGCAGAGGAGGAGGAGGAGGAGGAGGAGGAGGAGGAGGAGGAGGAGGAGGAGGAGGAGGGAGAGGGGTGGGTGTAGATGCCAGTGGCAGAGGAGATGTGAAGAGGAGGAAAGAAGGTAGGGGGTAGGGGAAGCCTGGGGGAGAGGAGGAAGGGAGGAGGGAGAGAAGGGAGAGAGGGTGCCCTTGTGAAAAGACACAGGGGGTGGACAGGGAGGATCAAAGTTGGTAGGAGGGGTAGATGGAGGGGATGAGGGTATCATCAGGGAGGGGGAGTTGGTGGAAGGCACCTTGGGCGAGGGTATGGAGAGTGGAGAGATGGAGAGCAGGTGGGAGGTGGGATGTGGGAATACAGGCGTGGCATTGGACGGGGGTGGTAGAGGATGGGAGAGACAAGCAGGTGAGGAGGATCAAGTTTACGGGAGGTGTAGAGGATCCGTATCTGTTCGAGGAAGAGGTGGTGGTGTGGGAACGGAATGAGGTGATACAGGATCCACATGGGGGAGGGATACGATAGGCGAGGCAGAGCGCAAGGCGTTCTAGGATTTGAAGGGATTTGTAAAAAGTAGGAGGGGCAGAGATCCAAGCAGGGTGGGCGTAGCAGAGGATAGGGCGGATGAGGGATTTATAGGTGTGGACCCCATGTGCGGCCAGAAAGGAGCTTGAGGAGACGGGAGCGTGTCTTGGCTTGGATTGTCCGGAGATGGGGGGGGGGGTCCAGAAGAGGCGACGGTCAAGGGTGACACCAAGGTACTTGAGGATGGGGGTGAGGGTGATAAGATGGCCATAAATGGTGACGTAGAAGTCGAGGAGACGGAAGGAGGGGGTGGTTTTGCCTACAATGACCGTCTGGGTCTTGGAAGGATTGACCTTGAGCAACCACTGGTTGCACCAAGTGGTGAACCGGTCAAGATGAGATTGGAGAAGGTGTTGGGAGCGTTTCAGGGTGGGGGCTAGGGCAAGGAAGGTGGTGTCATCGGCGTACTGGAGAAGGTGGACGGGGGGTGGAGACGACGGCATGTCCGCCGTATACAGAAGGCAGAAAAGAGGGGAGAGGACGGAACCTTGGGGCACACCGGCGGAGGGGTAGAAGGTGTAGGAATCCGTGTTATGGATGGTGACATGGGAAGGTGGTTGGGGAAAGAAAGGACCCGATCAGACGGAGGTAGTTGATAGGGAGGGCGAAGGTTTGGAGCTTGAAGAGGAGACCGGAATGCTATACACGATCGTAAGCACCCTCAAGGCGGAAGATGGCGGATCGACGGGAGTTGAGCTGTTCAGAGAGGAGATGAGTGATGTTGGAGATGGCTAGATCACATCGCTAGCTTTATACCAAAGTTGGCGCAAAGACAACAGCTACATGAGCGATCTCTGTAGAGTCACGCACCCTCTTCGAACAGTGCTCTATCTATGGCGCGCAGGCGCATGCGTAATGAGATACTACATGCACACTTTCTGTCGAAATGCGCACTTGGAGAATTAAAATTAGGATGTCAAAATGATTAAAATTAAATATCCCTAGATGTGTCATTGGTCCTAAAATGTTGTCTTCCCGAAGAAATTAAAGATATCACAGGGTCCGACGTCTCATTAAGCTGGAAGCCGCCATCATGATCAATAAGATCTTGTGCTAAACGTATTTCCACAGCTTCCTTAAATAACTAAATCTCGGGAGGGTCTCCGCGAGGGCAAAATTTCTTTAGTCGAGTAATCCATGGATTTACTAAATGGAACACAGCAGTCAGTAGTCCTTTCCTTTCAGGTTTTATTAAGCAAATCTAGATTTCGGCTAGTGCGTAGCTATTATCAACGCTAAAAAGTACAAGTATATAGGCAGGCTGTAGTATAAAAAGATACTTCATAGCATAACCCATATCGCTTGTACACAGATTACATACACTGTTTCGTAGTATGAATCCATGTCCAAGTACGTCAGCCTCCTGTTCGGACTTCTGTCACAGTTCGTTCAATACCACTTAATAATGAACGTAGGCTTTGTGGAGAACATACCGGTTGGCTATATGGCGCCCTATATATCAACTACGTAACCTGTGTAAAGTGACTGAGATTAGTACCCTCTATATCCTAACTCAACGCCAAGTCACACCAATTATACATCTTGCTGATATATGGCACCATCTATGAACTGTTAAATACGAAGAGCAACATACCTTGTCACGATGATTAAATAAACAGAAAAATAGTGCGGAAGATAAAAACATTTAAATCAATTCTAATAGTCGCAGCATACAATGTGCGCCTCCTTTTGTTTTATAAATATTTTTAAAGAAGTTTTACCATTCTGACCTTACCTATGTGTTTTAAAGAATAACAAAATAATTGGCTCGCAAGGAGTGAATTTGAGAAGTTTTTTACGTCTTCCATGTTTACTGTTAAATTTGGCACTAAGTCACACAGCAACGTAAATAATATTACTTGTTTTATTTTGTGTTATTCCTACGCAAATTTGAAGTTTTTTAGTAAAGACTGTAACTGCTTTTCTTTGAATGTTACCGATTACGTAGTTCATATGGAGGGCGTCATACAGCCATCCGATGTTTAGTCTGGAACGAACAGAAGCCCGAACAGGGGACTATCGTACTAGAACACGCACTAATACTATGATATACTGATAAGTAATGTATGTATAAGAAGTATGGGTTATGCCACGAGCTGTATCTTTTAATACTATTGCCTGAATATGAACTTCCTGTATTTTTTAGCATTGATAATGGCTGGGCACTAACCGAAATCTGGATTGCTGTGCTCCATCATTTTGAAAGTCATATCGCAGTCACGGAGTGCATCCACATTCCTAATGGAAACTAACTTGAATCAATGGAATGTTCTGTGGAGAGAAATGGTCGGCTATCTATAACATCTATAACAAATACAGAGGACTTTGAGGAGAGGGCAGTTGATTCGTAAGAACTTAAACCAAACAGTAAGTCTCCTGGCCATATGTGGGTGATACCTTTGTAGTGTGGCCCCACGATGAAGAAAGACTGTCACGTCTTTAGCATCATCTGAACTCTGAAACTTTCGTGGCGTCACCGGTCTGCAACGATAGTACCAGAAAACATGACATGATGGTGAAGTGCAATCTCTAAATGCTAAATAATTATCAAAATAAATTACAGAAATGAATATAAGCTAAACAACTCGCCGTTAGCCCACAGATTCAAGTCGCCGTAACCAAATGAATACAGAAATGGCGCGCGTTTTTGTCACAGGGATATAACAACTGACGTTCCTCTGTGCCCAGTTTGTTTGACGCAGCACGTATGATTTTTCGTGATGGAGGTGGAATAAACAAGAATACTACCATTTTGTTTGCAGCGGTCAAAGTTTGTATTTTTTCGTTTGAAGTGTGGACTACGGTGTGTAACTTATTCCAGATAACACTGCTCCTGTAATGGAACTTATTTGCAATTATGTACTTTGCATCAGTTAATTTTCGTCCTACACTCCACGCAGTCTCACAAAACACAGCTTCGTTAAAGGTCGTCTGATCCCAACAGTCCGTCATATCGCCCTGTTAGTGCTGCTTTAGACCAACAAGATCGTTTACTGTCTTCCGTCAAGCAACTCACGACTAGCCTTACACTCTTTCATGCTTCAGCAAGAGAGAACGAGTCGACGAGAATGAAGCGACTGTAGCGCCACAGTTCTCACAAGGGAAACTCCCCACCGCACCCCCTCGTATTTAGTGGTAAAATAGCCTAGTCAATAACTAAACATAGATTAGAAATGAGAACAGGAAGAACGTGTTCTGAACTGTGAAAAAAGAAGTAAAATAGAAACAGTGAACGGTCCAAGCTCAGGACTTCGAGCGACTCGCAAGAACGACGGAGTCGTGGTTGTGTGGGTTTTTTTTTTTTTTCACAGAATTATTAACTTTCCATCTGGCCATTGGCGTGTCTGTTCTCTTCTGTAGTCTTGGAAGCTGTGATACTATACAAGCTGATTGCTGTATTTTTATAGAAAAATATCGCTACACATTGGGTGTAGGATATGAGACATGTGGTAAGAATATATTACTGTCGCAAGTAATGTGATCAATAGTGAGAGCAGATCCGATGCTGCATAGACCGCACAGAAATGAAAACAACAAATAAAAGGGCATGAATTAAGCCACAACAAAGAAATTAAAGAGCAAAATGTTCCTACACGGAACGCGAGAGTCATAACGTGTGGTACTTGTCTAGAACAAATGGGAAGTACGTACGGCTGGAGGTCTCTTCCTTACACCTCTCCGTTGCAAACTGACGTTATACCACAACACGGACACAAATTTGAATACTGCGAACAGACACGTCAATGACAAGACGGATAGTTCATAGTTTTGTGAAAAAAACAATAGGGAGATTTGAACTCAGATCTCCCCCTTCGCAATCGAACACCGTGACCACATGACCACGACGCTGCGGCTATTGTAAGTCGCTCGACGTTACACATCTTGAGCTTGGACTGTTCACTGTTTCTATTTTGCTTCTTGTCTCAAATTTCAGTACACCGTCTTCCTGTTTTCATGCCTGACCTGTGTTCAGGTTTTGACGGGCTACCCACTGGACCATCTTGAGATGTGGGAGGGCGGCGGGGGAGGGGTTTGCGATGCGAGGATTCCCTTGTCAGACTCACCTTACTCACCGAAGTACAGCGCGAACGAAGGAAACCCTTTAGCACTGATGTAAACAGTGGCGCCTGGACTTCTGGAGTATGCAACCCGTGACATAGGGTGGTACTTGCTTCGTTCCTGCTCTTTAGTCTAGGCGTCCTGTCTGTTGATGTTAGGCTGCTTCTGGATTTCATTCAGTTTCTTACTTTAGACTCCGCTTCCACGGCTTCCTTGCAAATACGCGTGCTTCTCGAAAGTGACCACGATCGCGCTGGTGCTCCCCTAGTACAGATTGTCGTGCTGCCCTAATTGTCCATTAGCGCTCCAGCTGTACTACGCTGGTGTTAAAAGGTCTTCAGATTTCCCCATTGTGGGCGGTATCGCACTCACACGGTCTGTCGTATACACATCCCTTGTTGAAAGCTTTCACTGCGTCCTTAGCAGAAGAGAATCCGAATTGATAGTGAACCGAAGAAAGACGGAAGTAATGAGGAGTAACAAAAGCAAGATTAGAGAACCACGAAATACTCGAAATGAAAGAATGCTGCTACCTTGGAAGCAAAACTACACATGGCGGACGAATCACGGAGAACATAGATTAGGACAGGCAAAGAGCGAACATTCCTGCCAAACAGAAGTCTCATAGTGGTAATGTATTCCAGGAAATACCATGTAAAGATAGAGGATGTGAATTTGAATAGCCGGCCGCTGTGACCGAGCGGTTCTAGGCGCTTCAGTCCGGAACCGCGGTGCTGCCACGGTCGCAGGTTCGAATCCTGCCTCGGAAATAGATGTGTGTGATGTCCTTAGGTTAGTTAGATTTAAGCAGTTTAGGGGACTGAGGACGTCAGATGTTAAGTCCCATAGTGCTTAGAGCCATTTGAACCATTTGACTTTGAATGTTATTCGAGTGTTGGGACCCATCACATTTATGACAGTAAGAGGAAAGTAATAATAAAATGGAGCTGTAGACGTTTGAAGTAGTAATAAAATGAAAATCATCCTGCTTTGCCTAATCCTTAAATGCCTGACAAAATTCTATTAAAAATTAGTCAGGCGTAAAACTCGTTGCTGTCATCCGTCAGTTGGTAAAATCAGTCGCACTGAAGCGGATGATGTGGAGAAGTACCACAACTTTCTCAAATTTTCATGGCCCTAGCTCGATTTTTTTTTTTTCCGAGGTGGTGATCAAACCTTCGACTGCCCCCTCGTATTCGCATGTAGTGATGTGGACCTTCTCCTTGCCGGCGTAGTTTCAGGGCGGGGGCCATATCTCCGCCCGCTGCTTGTCTCACTGTTTTCGCTTCCGCCCTGCTGTACTTCCCGTCGGCCGTGAATCACGTGTTGAGAGTAGCTCGCCTGCGTGCGCGCGTGTCGGACGCCACTCGCCGCTATGGGGCCGAGACACGCGAAGTGCGGCTGCAGCGGCCACGCCATTTCGTGTCGCTGCACCACGCCACGATAACACTGCAGGCGAGGCGACATCCGGCTAAGGAGCTGGCAGTTAATAACAGCACGTTTTGCTCCGGTTACGTGCATAAAAGTTACGCGACGGTGTATCAGCCATATCCGTAAAGTTATTTAGGTAACTCGGTATTTTTCATGACACGTCTCGGATTTATAGAGGTTTCACCATAATCTTTGACATCTGTACCCGATTCCTAGCTTTTTTCAGCCCACAGGACAAAAGAATAGCAAGAGCTCCACAAAAATATGGGAACACAGCGAGAAACGCATGCTTGCACATAAATGCAGATGCTAGCCGAGCCTGCAGGTTGCGCTATTGTAATTAATCATGAATGGCATCACTGCAGTGTCCTCAATACATTCCAAGTACCAGCTGTGGTCTGAACAGTGTTGTGTTAGAGCTAAGTGAATTCAGACATGGACAGACTGTTGGTGCTCGTGTGGTTGGTGCTTTTGTAACCAAGACTGCCCAAATGTGCAGTGTTTCAAGAGCCATTGTATCGAAGAGTTATAACATGTACAGAGAAAGCAGAAAATCGTCATCAGCCAAGTCACAACGCGGAGTCATTGCGGCAGACGGTCATTGAAGAGGAATGTAAAGAAAAGTAAGAGTCCAACAGCTGTAAAAGTCACTGCAGAACTGAATGTCGCACTCGCGGACTCTGTCAGCACCAAAACAACACGAAGGGAGCGTCACAAGCAGGGAACTGGAGGGCGATCTGGAATGCAAATGCCCGTAACAGGAAAACGTGATGCCGAAGCCATGAAACCTGAACTACGGAGTAATGGAAGAATATACACTACTGGCCATTAAAATTGCTACACCACGAAGATGACGTGCTACAGACGTGATACTTAACCGACGGGAAGAAGATGCTGTGATATACAAATAAGCTTTTCAGAGCATTCACACAAGGTTGGCGCCGGTGGCGACACCTACAACGTGCTGACAAGAGGAAAGTTTCCAACCGATTTCTCATACACAAACAGCAGTTGACAGGCGTTGCCTGATGAAACGTTGTTGTGATGCCTCGTGTAAGGAGGTGAAATGCGTACCATCACGTTTCCGACTTTGATAAAGGTCGGATTGTAGCCTATCGCGATTGCGGTTTATCGTATCGCGACATTGCTGCTCGCGTTGCTCGAGATCCATTGACTGTTAGCAGAACATGGAATCGGTGGGTTCAGAAGGGTAATACGGAACGCCGTGCTGGATCCCGACTGCCTCGTATCACGAGCAGTCGTGATGACAGGCATCTTATCCGCATGGCTGTAACGGATCGTGCAGCCACGTCTCGATCCCTGAGTCTACAGATGGGGGACGTTTGCAAGACAACAACCATCTGCACGAACAGTTCGACGACGTTTCCGCAGCATGGACCATCAGCTCGGAGACCACGGCTCCGGTTACCCTTGACGCTGCATCACAGACAGGGGCGCCTGCGATGGTGTACTCAACGACGAACCTCGGTGAACGAATGGCTAAACGTCATTTTTTCGGATGAATCCAGGTTCTGTTTACAGCATCATGATGGTCGCATCCGTGTTTGGCGACATCGCGGTGAACACACACTGGAAGCGTGTATTCGTCATCGCCATACTGGCGTATCACTCGGCGTGATGGTATGGGGTGCCATTGGTGACGCGTATCTGTCACCTCTTGTTCCGTTGACGGCACTTTGAACAGTGGACGTTACGACCCGTGGCTCTACCCTTCTTTCGATCCCTGCGAAACCCTAAATTTCAGCAGGATAATGCACGACCGAATGTTGCAGGTCCTGTACGGTCCTTTCTGGATGCAGAAAATGTTAGACTGCTGCCCTGGCCAGCACATTCTCCAGATCTCTCACCAACTGAAAACGTCTGGTCAATGGTGTCCGAGCAACTGGCTCGTCACAATACGCCAGTCACTAGTCTTGATGAACTGTGGTATCGTGTTGAAGCTGCACTGGCAGCCGTACCTGTACACGCCATCCAAGCTTTGTTTGACTCAATGCTCAGGCGTATCAAGGCAGTTATTACGGCCAGAGGTGGTTGTTCTGGGTACTGATTTCTCAGGATCTATCCACCCGAATTACGTGAAAATGTAATCACATGTCAGTTCTAGTATAATATATTTGTCCAATGAATACACGTTTATCATTTGCATTTCTTCTTGGTGTAGCAATTTTATTGGCCCGTAGTGTAATTTGGTCTGATGAGTTTTGTTTCACACTTTCTCCAACTGTCAACCAAGTGTGCGATCCAAGAACGTAAAGTTGCAAGGGTTCGGTGACGATATGGACAGCGTCATCCTGGTATTCCCTGGACCCCATGGTTACTCCGCAGGGTCGCATTACTGCGAAAGATTATGCGACCCTTTCAGCTGATCGGGACGATACCATGTATGGTGTTTGTTACTCAGTGTTGATGCTGTGAACCCACATTGTCCAGTACTGTTTTTGAGAGCACGAGGATGAACTGTCGCGTTTCTCCTGCCCACCACATGCACCAGATCTCAATATTACTGAGCCTTTGTGGAACTTCCCACTATTTTTATGTAGAATGGCATAATATTGCCTTGAAAACCCCCCTTCCGTGACGATTGGAAACTGTTTCAAATGCCAGCGGACTTCCTATTCCGTATCAGGCGTGGTAATGTGTAGTGTTTCTAGTGTTACCATATTTTTGTCCACCCCCCTTATGTGTCAGTCATTTCTATTTTTTCCCAGAATAACCAGGACGGCTTACACCCTTACCTTCAAGTGGTTAGGTGAAGTGCTTCGTGTAGCAGGTTATGTTTCGAACTTCATTTCGTTACAAATAAGGTATAATTTGCTATTTGTTGTTGTTATGCAGCACTGACATTATGAATATTAAACAATTATAAAATTACTTACAATATGTTCCAGCACAAAGAACAAAGTTTCGTCACCAAACAGCATACAACTTCGAAATAACAAAGCAAACAGTGCGGAGAGTTTACAGATATACGAACTCAGAGCATTATGAGCTCACAGTGCGAACCAGAGGTACAGATTATATATGTATATGTTTATAAAGACTTACTTTTCTCCTCGACATGTCATTACACACAAAAAGTATAAAAACATATTTCAGCGTACTTACTGGTTAATGAGTCGATTTCGTGATTTGAGAGTCAAGTTCATGTTCTCATGGTTTACAGCAATAAACAATAAACGGCAATAAAAGTTGTAAGAATCATGTAGTATACTTCATAAACTTCTAAAAAAACTTCATTGCTGTTATTTCAGCTTCGTCATTGAGTACGTTCTGCTGTATTTTCTGTTGTAAATAAAAACCTGTAATTCTTCAGAGGTTCATTTTGTGGTCATTGTCCAGTTTGTGAAGTATTGCCAGATATCACCTATGTTGTCAAAAGCATTTCCGCCCGGGGACTGAGTGTTTGTGTTCTCCTCGTCATTTCATCATAATAATTCATGACAGTGAATAGATTGGACTGTTAAAAAATTGGGACTTTGTACGGGCGCTGATGACCGCGCAGTTGAGCGCCCCACAAACCAAACATCATCGTCATCAACAAAAGCATGTTCTGTGCCCTTAACCTCAGTATCTGTGGCAGATTCATTCGAAACGTTGTACGTAAATGCATTTGTCTTTTTCCCTAAATGTAGTTAAATTCATTGATCTCTTTGAAGGATTGGAAATTGTTGCTCACAAGAGAAAAGACGCCCGGAACAGGTAGTTTCGTGTTGAATATTGATGAAAGGTGAAGGAAATCTTTGTTCCATATGAAACTGTAGAAAGTGACCCAAGGTTGTACGTGCATGCCTATAAAATCTTTACTCTTGTAAAATCCGACGGTTTTTTTACCCGAAATTACTAGCTTCATTTGTGTACAAACATAATACTGTGAAATCTGATACATCTTCTTGGGACAGTCTGTATAATCTCTCAAACTGCGTGTGCAACTTAATAATAATCGTGACGTGAAGTGATAGAAATTTGCTCGAAACACAGTACTGGTACACTGAGCATTAGAACGCCGATTCTGATTCCTGTGCGGCCCTAGAGTTCTCTAAAAAGCTTAGGGCAACAACCGGTATGGTTCCTTTGAAAGAGAAACAACCAATTTGCTTCCCAACTGAACAATCGATTGGCGGTCCCCTGCCCAAGGAAATGTAGGCAACCCGTTTGACAGTCGTGTTTTGCGGGCGTACCAAGATGCAAGGAGTTGCCGGGCGCTAACTCATTAGAAATCTAGAGGGAGCGCACACTCGACGGTAGTTAAGTGGCATGCGCTTAATATGTTGGAGCTAAACTCAGCAAAGTCACAGCGTGGGAGCAAAATGACAGATTAGCACCTCGTTAAGCTGCAGCACACCGTGAAGTGTGGCGTCAGACGACTTATTCATGGTAGGTAGAAAGCAAACCCAGGCATCACGAGAGTGATGTGCTATATTTTCTGTAGAAAAGAGCAACGCAAGGGAATTATGTTTTATTGCTGGCAGTAGTTAGGCAGAAATTGACTACAGTAGAGCTGCATAAACCAGGTTTCGTGCTAAAGACCATAACTGCAAAAAGTTAAACTTTTTTGCTTCTACATTGTACAAAAGATACTCTTTCATTTCTCCCTGGGTTCAGTGCCATAAATTCTTTGTAAATGAGCTCACTCGTCTATTTCGTATGACAGCTACATTAGTGAAAGATGTGCACAGTCCTAATTTTTGTTTGATCAACGAAGGGCGTCTTCTGCTCGTCACTTCGAGATCCACAACCAGTACGGCGTTGAATGTGTAACGAAGTGTTCTGGTGGTTATTGGTTACTTCAGTTATTCAGAGATGTCTTGCTACTCATCCAACTACAGCATTGTGGTTGAGAGTACAGATTAAATTGTAAGTTTCCTATAACTGGCTGGGTAAGTAAGTAAATTGAGTGGTCGGAGGAGTGTAAAGAAATTTAAATTCCGAAAGAAGAAATCCAAATATTAAAGTATGCTAACAACAGTGTAATTCTGTCAGAGACGGTAAAGGGCTTGGAAGACCTGTTCAACGGAATGGATGGAGTGTTGAAAGCAGCTTGTAAGGGGAACACGAAGGAAAGTAAAATAATGATAATGGAACATAGTGGAATTATATTACCTGACATGACGTTGGAGGAGTTAGACTCGGAAATGAGGCACTAAAAGTTGTCAGTGCTTTCCGTTTGACCATCAAAATAAGCGCTGCGAGAAATAGAGTAATTAAAATACAGATTACCAATAGCAAGAATAGCTTTCCTGAAAATTAGAAATTTGCAACATCGAATAGAAATTTAATAGTTATGTAGTCCCTTCTGAAAGTACGTCTGTAATGTAGCGTTGTGTAGATGTGAAACGTGGTCGATAAACGGTACAGACTAGAAGCGAATCGATGCTTTTGAAATCTGATGATATCAGATAATCCTGAACGTTATTTGAGTAGATACAGTAACTAGCGACAACATACTGAACCGAATTGGTGATGGAAAGATACTGATAGCGTAGTTTGTGTGAAAGAAGGGATACCTTGATAGGACACAGCTAGAGCTAGAGGCATCAAGGAATAGTCACTTCAGTGTGTGTGTGTGTGTGTGTGTGTGTGTGTGTGTGTGTGTGTGTGTGAGAGAGAGAGGGAGAGTGAGAGAGGGAGGGGGAGAGAGGGAGGGGGAGAGAGGGAGAGTTGGGGGGGGCGGGGCGGGGGCAGCCGGCCGAAGTTTTAGATGGAAAGCAAGGCCTGACAATGGTGAGCAGATTCAAACGGATATACGTTGCAGTAGTCGTGCAGAAGTAAAAGGCTTGAGTGTAAATTGGGACATGGGAAGCCTTTTTACCTAAAAGACCTTTGGGCTGAATGTGCCAAGCGCCGGGCTTTCAGGATCTAGTAGCTACGAAACGAGCTGATAACTCGCGTTTGGACCCTCCTACCTTCAGATGTCACGCCGACAAGTGCAAGAAGTAACGACATAACCCGCTGCGGCGACACAACACAGCAGATATGTTTTGTGAATAATTTTCAGAAGCTATTATAACAACTTCAGATCTTAGGACTTTAGGTCATAGGACACGTGCCGTGGTTCATTCCAGCCACTGAAGTAAAAAGACATTGTCACTGAATGGTTCCTCTGTGGTTTCTTTAGACTGCCGAAACCTATAATTTCGTATCGAAATTACTGTAAATGTGCCAGAATATAAATAATTTTCAAAACTAGCATTTCAACAATCAAGAGCGCCTCCAGTAAAACTGAAATGTCGTTCTTCCCAAAATGGAAGCTTAGCTGGATTGCACATGAGAATGATTTCCATGTTTCTAGGAAGACGCTACCTCAGATGTTGAATACTTGAATAATTTAGAAAGTTTATATGTATGTGTACACATTATGTTTTAAATTTAGGTTATGGTTGTGACTAATTACATGCATGGGGAACTTCTCCTGGAATTAATTTAAATTGTGCTTAACTCCAGTTTTTATTAGGTCATTTTCCAGTCTGTCTAATCCACCAAACTCCCATAGGGTTGGGAATGCGAGTGAAAGGGGTTGGTAATGCCTGGCATCTTGGTTTCCTTGTGGGACCAGCGTGTTGTACAGGTGGTACTGGTATGTGTTCCAGGCAGTAGTGCGAGCGGACGAGCACGGCTGAGTAGAGATGGGAGAAGATCGGTATCGCTTTTTTGTCTGCCTGTCTAGTACAAATTTTGATGTTGATTTTAAACTAACTTATCAATGTTCTAGAGAGTAAGAAATTATAAACATAACTCAAGACTGGATGACATTGCAATACTAACTCTTTCTTCTCTTGTGTGTGGCGGAGGGTACTTTGTGTACCACTGCCGTTTTCACCTTTCCCTGTTCCGTTCGCAAATGGTTTGCGGGAAAAAACGTTTCTAGTAAGCCCCCGTGTTAACTCTAATCCATCTGATTTTGAGTTCATGGTCTTTTCACGGGGTGTACCTAAGAGGAAGTAATATATTGGTCGAGCAGAGTGAAGGGAAACTGAAATAAACCTGAAATTTACGACGGCAAATGTTTATTGTAATAACATCAGAATTTTTGAAGTCTATCAGTTATTTAAACAAAATTGAATTTTAAGTATCATGTTTTTGAATCGGAGTACAAAGTATGAAATCGTTTCTCCTAGCCCGATACAGATTTCTAATCCCATACAAATAGTCCAGAAAATTTGTGATGGTAAATTTTTAGTAGCTATGAAAATACTCGCAAGACTTAAAACGAGAAACTTCGGGCGCATCCAATACATAACTGATGAATGAATAGTTCAACTCATTACTGGTATCTATTGCATGCGCCCACGTTTTTAGTTTTAAATCTTGCACGTATTTTCATAACTATTAAAAATTCTCAATCATAAAATTTCACGACTGTCTGCATTGCATCAAGAATGTGTACGGGCTAGAAGAATTATAATATGATTTTCAGTCCAATTTAAAAACCTGGTACATCAAAATTTCATTTTTATTTAAATAACTGCCCCCTACCGCCTCCTCCCGCAAGATCCATATCTGCGAATGTTTGTGAACAAGGGATTGAGAGTGTAAGCCGTATGAAACGAAAAACTAACCAAAAATAAAGGCCTTCTGTTCGAACGTGCACTTCTGTGAAATCAAAATGTTCTGCTCTGTAGCCTTAAGTGCCGTGAGACTCCACCCAGTACTTGGTAAGACGCTGAACCGCATTCGCGGGCTGTCCACAAGATGTTGCTGCACAAGCTTATCCCATTGTCAACGGCGGCCACACTAAGCTCCTAATGATAGAGGCGGGGAGGGGGGGGGGGCGGGTTTCTGCAATGACTTCCTTCAAGTTTCAACTGTCCCTAAGCGCGTTGAGTAAGATTTGAACCGGCAGATGCTGCCTCCATGGTCTAGAGTTTGTGGTTACTGACAGTGAAGCGAATGTCCCGGGTTCGATTCCCGGTAAGCAACTCTGATTGTTTTCTGCAGTGGTCAGATCTGGATAGGGGTCCACTAAGTGTCCTGCGGCCAAATGAGAAGCCACATGAGTAGGAAGAAGAAAAAGCGAAACTGATAAGAGAGATACTTGGACTAAGCCGGCAGCACAGCCACAAGACTATTTTTTTTTTTTTTTTTCCCTGATAGGCCAGCTAAGGGCCACGCGCAAATTGAAATTCCTTACTCCTTCTTTTCTGTTTTCCAGTACTGTTTCATCTGTCGCGTTCTTCCTGTCTTCTGACCATTTTAGACCAGTTTTTTCGCCTTACCATGGATTCCTTATATATTCAATACTTCGTCCCTAAACTTTAACTTTTTCTTACCAGTATTTGATTATTTTTTTCCTAAAGCTTTTTACGCTTCGTAAATTCAACTTGGTGTCGACTTCTTATTGCACAAAAGTACATTTTTGGTTAATCTTCTGTCTTGCAACCGGTATAAATGTCCAAACAGTAGCAGTCTTATTTTTCTGATTATTTCTGATATGTTTCCTACATTTTGATACATTTCGCTGTTACTACGTAATTTGCAACTTTTCATAGTTTCTAGTGAGGCAAATATCTTCCTAATTATTTACCTTTCTAGCATTTCTAAGCTATTTAAATATAGTTTAAAGATACACATTCGCTTGCATGTAGACACGCGAATGTTGCATATTACTGAGACTGTGATATATGTGGAAAGAAGTATGGGATCAGTTATCTCGCAGAATTTTCGTTGTCACTGTGCTTGCTTTCCTCTGCTCTGTTGATCGATTTATTTACATATTTGCAGTAAATCCATTAGAACTGTATGGCCGCCGTTTCGTATGTATTTCTTATTCTTTTGCCAGTAATAAATTCACAAGATGAATTTTCGGGATGCAGTACCTTATTTCATTTCGTCATTTTTAAATGTTTCTGTAAACCTATTCTTAACTAAACGAACATTTCTCTAATTACAGTGCCAAGCCACTTCAATATTTGTTATTTGGACCAAAAGGCAGCAGTGCACAACACTCTTATAGTGGAACGAGAATTATTGAAAGTTACGTAGTTGCCTAATCGCAGCATACTACTATTTACAGGGCCTCAGTGAGCACGTAGATATTTTGCTTGTCCGAATAATTGCCCAGTGAGCTCGTAATAAGTACTGTAAAAAATGTGGACACTGCCGGAACAATTGTAGTGCAGGTAAAGTGCTGAGATTATATATGTATATAAAATTTAATGCAGGTTGATCATCGCTGTTATACTGATAACAATAAACGCGAAAAGATCGATATGTAGTTATACAGTATTGTGTTTATTTAAAAAGGAAAGATCACTAGACGAAATAATAGCAGAAAGACACAAAAGAGAAGTAGCACTAAAACCGAGGTAAAATGAGGTCACGTTATTCGCACACCCGGTACTGGTGGGTTTGTATCTTACTGATGTTCGCAATGCACGCCGAAAGGCCAACTTGATCTCTGGAACAGTTTCTTACTGCTTGGATCGACACAGCCTTCCCATCGCGCAATTCTCTTTCCTCCTCCTCGGAGTACGGACGAGTAGCATTCTGGCAAGCAACGGCCGTCGACTGGTGTTGTTGACCACTGTGCGGCAGATTTTCCGTGTTTTGTGTCTGAAAATAGCGGTTGAACGTTGGGTGACGTCGCTGCGGTGTCAGCAAATTCGGTGCGCAACTTTTGCTGAGAACCCTTCTTGCAGTAAAGTGACAATGTGTGTGCGCCTGAGCTTGAAACGACCCTTCGAGGTATCCGACAGTATGTGCGGTGCGAACCACGTTGTCCCGTTTGATCTTGGAGGCACAATGCATTTTATTGAACTGCACGGAGGACACGGGTTTACTTTTAGCTCCGTTACTATAGTCAAGAGTACGGAGACATTAGGCCGGCCGCGGTGGTCTAGCGGTTCAGGCGCTCAGTCCGGAACCGCGGGACTGCTACGGTCGCAGGTTCGAATCCTGCCTCGGGCATGGATGTGTGTGATGTCCTTAGGTTAGTTAGGTTTAAGTAGTTCTAAGTTCTAGGGGACTGATGACCACAGATGTTAAGTCCCATAGTGCTCAGAGCCATTTGAACCTTTTTTTTTTTTTTTTTTTTTTTGGTAAATTAGTTTGCTATTTAAAAAGAATGCAAGTAACGAAGATGGTTGAAAGCTATTATGCAGTTCGTGTGCGATTAAAGATTCGCATGGGCGTGACTTTTGTAGATTTGCAGAAAGGCATACGACAGCACCGTGGATCTGAAATTGCACCTGTCATGTAGAGGCTGAAAGTACGGGATAAATGGATTAATATAATTATGAGAATGTACGCGGAGACGAAAGTACGGAGACAGAAGTAAAAGTAAAGATGAGAACAGGATAACAGATCTTTAAATCCATCAGATATCTTAGCAATGTTGCAGTCTAACACACACATCGACCAAGCAGTGGGTCTGCAGCTCATGGTCTAGTGGCTGGCGTTGCTGCCTCAGGATCACTGTGTCCCGGGTTCGATTCCCGGCCGGTTTGGGGATTTTCTCTGCCCGGGGGCTGGGTTTTTGTGTTGTCCTCATCATTTCATCATCATAATTATTGACAGTTGTTAGGTTGGATGTACGGGCGCTGATGACCGCGCTGTTGACCTCCCCACAAACCAAACATCTCCGCCACCAGGCACTCGATGCACAGTACAAAAAAAAAAAGGTTCAGGAACTGGTATATTAGTTGGACAGAATAGAATGCATGCAGACTACCAAATAATTTTGGTAAGCAGCAGGTAAAATATGAAATACATGCTGAATAAATTAAGAGGAATGAGCAAGATGGGAGCCTAAAAATTAATTTCGAAAAGACATGGTATGTGTGTTCCGGTCTCTGAAACTGACATACGGCTGGGAGAGCGGTGTGCTGACCACATGCCCCTCCGTATCCGCATCGAGTGACTCCTATGGGCTGAGCCTCCATGGCCTGTTCGGGAGCAGTTATTATTTTTTTTTTTTAAGAGTACGTGTGTATTTATGAAAAAGGATCGGCTTTTCTTCTCGAAGATGACATTAAACAATGAAAAATTTAAACTTTAATTTAGGTTCTGCTATATCCATTGATGGCACCTCTGATAAAGATATTGAGGCCAAGTAGTGATGGGTAAACGAGCCACTGAGTCCCCACATCACGGGTGGGCAACCGGGAAGCGGCGGATCGCGATTGGTTTCAAATCGGTCCGCGAAAGAAATTGTTGGCAGAGCGCTATTTTGCTGCTCTGTTCCTATATTTAATTTTAGAGATTTTCTCTGTGTGGTAAGATTCCAAAGTGTGCGTGACCCGTACCAGATATTGGACGTACACAGCGTAGGGCAGCACGAATAGTCACAGGATTGCTTAATCTGTGGGAGAGTGTCACAGAGATGCTGAAGGAACTGAACTGGCGGACTCTTGAAGACAGACGTAAACTATCCTGACAAACTCTATTAATAAAGTTTCAAGAACCGGCTTTAAATGATTACGCTAGGGATATGCTACAACCTCCTACGTATCGCTCACACAGGGATCGTGAGAAAAGATTAGAATGATTACTGCACGCACAGACGCAATCATTCTTCCTGCGCTCCACACGTGAACAGAAAAGGAAGACACACTAATAACTGGTACAATGGGATGTACCCTCTGCCATGCACCTCAGTGGTTTGCAGAGTACTGATGTAGGTGTAGTAGATGTAGATTCACGTTCCCATACAAAGGCGCACTTTGAGATATAATGTATTGCGACGCCATGTTGTAAAGCTTGGCTCAAATGGCTCTGAGCACTATGGGACTTAACATCTGAGGTCATCAGTCCCCTAGACTTGCAACTACTTAAGCCTAACTAACCTAAGTATATCACACACATTCATGCCCGAGGCAGGATTCGACCCTGCGACCGTAGCAGCAGCGCGGTGCCGAACCTATAAAGCTTAGCGCCGAGTTAAAATGTATTAAACATGAACATTAAAATCGTGGATGCTATACCATCGAACTTGGACGTTAGAGGCGCTGCTCTCAAGTCGCATGAGTACTGCTTTCTTATGAACCGTAAAGATGCCAGGTACCTTATAAAACCAGTTGGTTGCAGCTAATTCATTATAAATTTCCCTCAGTTTCAACACTTGCAGTGTTTGTTTCCATGATAACATTGGAAGATGCCTAGCGTCCCATCTTCAGATATTTACATTTATTTACGTGTTCTGAAAATTGTTTCTGTAACGACGCTGTATGATTTTGCAGCAAAAATTTTTAATATAGCGATTGTAAAACAGCGCACGTAAAGAAACAAATGTTCACGACGCTGAAATAAACATCAGAAGATGAGGTGAACAATGAATGAAGCCCCAAAACGCGTGGCGTGTCGGGAAAGCGAGTGCCATTCATATCGGTTCGCTGCCTCGTAAATATTAACGCCACGAACACTATAGTTTCAACTTTATGCTCTGGAATCGCTGCTCCTGCGCGTAACATAACCAGGCGGCCACTTGCTTACGTGAATCAGGCCCACGGGTCACCAGAGGCTACCCAAGCCTGCCATACATGACCTGATTTGAAACAATAGTGTTGCTTACATAAAAGGGGAGATTCCGTAGTATCATTGACAATATAATTGCTTGCAGTGTAGAAATGCGGCCACTAACGAATAAAACAAGGGACAAGATCAGGACAGTGGAATTAGATTTTACGAGAAGATGCCTGCAAGTCACCAGTGAGGATAAAATGAAAACATCAGAAATATGGGAAGGGATTCGGCGAGTGACGCAGTCTATTAGGAGCAGACTGTAGAATGAAACTTTTCAGTCGTGTGGCACGATAAAATAACTAGTAATGAAAGGTATTAATGTGGGCCTGTAGAAGAATTATAAAAGGTGTATCAAAAAGAATCATCCGATTTGGCACGTCTGTATTTCTGAAACTAATAAACATATGCAATGAATTTTCTTTTTGACGAACAAGAAACTTTCTTCATATCTTTCCATAGGTGTCAAATATGCCCCACTTGAGATGCACCGCATATGTCAGTGTGGTATTCAAATTGTTCACACACTGCAGCGAGCATGTCTTGAGTTACAGGTTCCAGCTGCTGTTATGCGATATCTCAGTTCATTCATTGTTGTTGGTAACAGAGGCACATAAACAGTCGTTTATAAACCCTCACACGAAATAGTCACATACAGTTAGGTCCGGTGACATTGGAGGCTAGTAATGTAAGGCTGAATCATTTGATCCAGTGCGACCGATCCATCGTTCAGTAATCCTTTGATTTCAAAATTCCCGCACTCCTAGATGCCAATGTGGCGGTGCCCCATCCTCTTGTTAAATGAAGTCGTTCGAATCAGACTCCAACTGTGGGAAAAGAAACTTCTCACACATATCGAGATATGTGCTTTCTGGAAGTGTTTTCAGCAGAGAAAAATGGACCACACACCTTTTACCGTGAAACTCCACAAAACTCATTAAATTTTGGAGAGTCTCATGTTGTACGACTTCATGTGGTTGTTCCGTACCCCATATTCTCACATCATGACGGTTCACCCTTCCATTTAAACGGAATGTTGCCTCGCCAGTAAACAATGAGCGTGGAAAAAACTGTCAACCTCCATCTTGCCAAGAATGAAATTACAGCACTCCACACGTTGTTTGTCACCTTCACGAAGAGCCTGCAGTAGCCGAATTTTGTATGGTTTCATGTGTAAACGTCGGCGCAACACACGCCAGACGGACATCGGGGGCATGTTAAGTTGTCGAGCTGCACTGCGGCCTCCTTGTGAAACTATGGCGGACACGTTCGATGTCTGTAACAGACACTGGCGATTTGTCTTTACATAAACCTGTTCCTCGGAACTGTTCATTCCATCGTCTAATGCTGTGTGCTGTGCGAGGATCCACATCGTACCTAGTAAGAAAGTCGTGCTGAACATCTGCGCCGAGTGGCCGCGCGGTTTGAGGCGCCATGTCACGGACTGCGCCGTTCTGCCCATGTCGGCAATTGCTGACGGTACGCCACATTTTAACGTCCTGTCCGAATTTTAATACACTGCGCATTGATCTTGGCCTGCCATGTACTCTGGATGAAATTTTAGCGGATGGCCCAGGAGCAGCTGCTCGCGTTCTTCGTTTTATCCACTTGACAAACCTGTCAAAGGACATTTGATTATGCTGTTCTCCTTTAATCCCTTGCCTGTTAATGTGCAGTTTATAGTGTTGTCCTTTTTAGTTGCTGTTTTAACCTTGTGCCTCGCAGTGCATTCATAATTTAGCCTGGGCGCTAATGACCACTGTAGTTGTGCGCCCTAAAACTACAAAAAAAAACCTCCCGCCGGAGGTTCGATTCCTCTCTCGGGCATGTGTGTCTGTGTGTGTGTGTGTGTGTGTGTGTGTGTGTGTGTGTGGGGGGGGGGGGGTGTTCTTAGCATAAGTTAGTTTAAGTAGTGTGTAAGTCTCTCCAGTTTGGTCCCGTAGTAGTTCACGCACATTTGGACATTCATGCTGATCGGTTATTCCTGACCCGCATTGCGTAAAACACAGAACACTAAACGCTTTCTGTTGTCTCGACACCATTTTTACAAGAAGGAAGTGGGCGTACACTGCTGCCACCTAGCGGGAACCATGTAAAACTAGAGTGTTTGATAGTAGTTATGATTTTTTTTCTTTTCTTTTTGATGCACCCTGTAGCCGGCCGGAGTGGCTTCAATCAGGAACCGCGCGACCGCTACGCTCGCAGGTTCGAAACCTGCCTCGGGCATGGATGTGTGTGATATCCTTAGGTTAGTTAGGTTTAAGTAGTTCGAAGTTCTAGGGGACTGATGACCTCAGATGTTAAGTCCCATACTGCTCAGAGCCATTTGATGCACCCTGTATATTGATTGAACAGTGGCTGAAAAGGGGTTAACAGGTTTAGATTAGAGCAGGGCTTCCCAATGTGTGGTCCGCGGAAGGGGTCCGCCGGCTCTTTTTAGGGGGTCCGCGGTCGCCCTTCACCAAATCGAGTAAAATAATGAGTATTTTTCGTACTTCAGGTCGTATTCCCAAGCAGCCTTTGCGGTTCCTAAGTGAGAGCGCATACACAGTTTAGTGCCGGAGAATGCGGCTTCTCTGATCGACTGTTTCGCAACAATACGGGGGTCGTTTGTGCGCCGGCTCACGGCGGTAGATGCGCTGAAACCTTTGACGCATGCGCGGAGCGAGCTTTGTCAAACAATCACAGTGCTCGCTGGCACGTATGCGGTCCCAGGCATCATTAAATGTTAAACTTGCTTTTGTCAGTGCACTACCTATTTCATAAGTCGATTTTTGACCTTCAAGTTGTTTTCATTCATCTCTAAACCAAAGACTATTGATACTTCAGGGAGGGGGGGAGGGGGCGGGGGGTTATTGGGACCATGGGTTTCGCTTTGTAATTTAAAGGTACTGTGCTCTTGATTGACTAGGGGTCCGCCATGGATTTTCGACTGAAGAAGGGGTCCACCAGCTGAAAAGGTTGGGAAGCCCTGCATTAGAGTAACCGAGACTACTGGAAGGTGAGTTCGACTAACCTCTAAAGCCAAAAGTCAAAGAGGAAGAAGTAATGCGTGCATGCATTTACGTCTGTGTCGTGCCGTCTCGGTCGATTGTGTGGGCAGTAGAGTGGCTGTAGGTGTCCTGCAAGCGGCGGGGACGGTCGCCGCGGGAGCCTTGCAAGTGCAGACGTGGCGCTGCGACAGGATGCGGGCAGCCGGCCGCTCGCTAACAGCCAATCAGCTGGCCGGACAGCCCCAGCCCTAACCGCAGGGCAGACCTCACCTCACTTCGCACGTCTCGTCCTCGTGTCCTTCGCGCGCGCCCCGTCTCAACCTTCGTCTGCCAGCCAAACATAGCAACCGCCTCTGATAAGACGGTGGAATGAATATCGCAGGGACAGCTTAAGGTAACGTGCCTGTGAAAGCCTAGAAAAATGCTAACAATTTACTTAACGTTTACAAGTCTCTAATTAAAATCGTGAGCTCTTAGTAGGATGAAAATTGTATAGGAGTGTCTCTTGCTGAACGTTTTGAAATACAGTTAACGACATTAGTTCTCATATTGACTTTATTACAGTTTTTGTATTCCACTTGCCAGTAACCACGTGAGGTCTATGTACTGACTATCTTCTGTAGCACATAGTGAACTATCTTCTGTGCCTGTATCTTCAAGTGCACATTAACATGGTCTCGCTACAATATAGAGTACAATCATGTCATTTCAATAACAAGATTTTATTCTAAAAATATTTACATCTAATAGTATAAATTAAGGTTGTATTGTATTGTGTTGTGTGTATGTATGTTAACCGGGGACCTAGAAACGACGGAGAGGTTCCGGCTCCGTCCCCGCCGCAGCCGCAGTGGTTCGCAACTCCCGAAGACTACTGCAGTCCACCACCCCTCCGCCGCCCCACATCGAACCCACGGTTATTGTGCGGTTCGGCCCCCGGTGGACCCCCCCCCCCCCCCCCAAGGGAACGTTTCACACCAGACGAGTGTAACCCCTATGTTTGCGTGGTAGAGTAATGGTGGTGTACGCGTACGTGAAGAACTTGTTTGTGCAGCAATCGCCGACATAGTGTAACTGAGGCGGAATAAGGGGAACCAGCCCGCATTCGCCGAGGCAGATGGAAAACCGCCTAACTGGTGGATTGGTGCCGGGGACCAGGCGTTCCCTCCCGCCCGGAAAGCCGTGCGTTAGACCGCACGGCCAACCGGGCGGGCAAAATTAAGGTTACTTTTCTACAATTAATCAGTTGTATTTTCCTTTCTGTTGGTAGTGTCCATAGTGTGCTTTATTCAAAATAGTACCCTGAACAGCTCAAATTCCGAACTTCCAGCTCAGTTTTTTTGTGCATAAAATAAGTCAAAAAAATTTTATTCTCCGGAAATTCAATTCGAAGTTAAATTTATCTGCCTCAGTTCTGTTGATCATAGTACACTCCAAATGCATAATCTTCGTGATTAAGATGTTTCTCGTCTTCTGTCTTCCTTTCCTTGTTTCTCCTTATTCTGGCCTCTTTCGTTACATCAAGGACCCTTTTACAGCTTTGTCCGCTACCACGGAATCGAGCGCAACCTGTGAGTTTTGGACTGAAACCAAATATATTTTTAGCAAGTCTAAAACTTCACACCATTCCCCTTTTTTGGGAATAACAAAGTAACAAATCCTCAAAACTATAGAAATGCTAATAAACAAATAAACGCTCCAAAACCAAAGATAAAAAAGGGAAACCATAAGAGCATCGCAAAGCACATCTTCTAACAGGGCTGCCAACTCGAAAAACAGTTGTACAGTATATCTTTCGCGAAGTCTAATGACATTTGACTTGTGGAAACAGCGAAAACTAGTTTGTTCGTACACCGAAAGATCTTTTTGTTGCTGAAAAACAAAAAACAGACTTTTTTGAAGCGGTGTCACAAGCACGTGACCTTAAGCGCTGGTGGAAAAGGTGTGAATAATCGGTACGCATGCGACAGCATGCACTAACATGTTCCAAAACTCCGCGTATAGAAACGTGATTTTTCCGGGGCTCGTACTTAGTTCTGCTGGTGAACGGTCGGGTCAAATGTTTTGGACAGCCCTTGGGCTAGGAACCATTTGCATACTCAACAGAAGGATGTTCTTACTAGAACTACCCTACAGTACAGGGTCAAAGTTTGAATCGTTTACCGTCCCGCTGTCTAAAGTAAATGGAACATATTGGTTGGTTCTTTTGGCATTAAATGTGCGCCTTACGGGGCCTGTGAAGGCACCATTTAGTTTACGGGCGGTTCGTCAAAAAATCCGAAAAAAGTGTTTCTCACCATTCTTACCCCTGTCGCCAGCGGATATCTAAATAACAATGCTCCCGTTTAAATATAGCCGCGGATTCCAAGGCAACTATGCACAGCAAATGGCTGTAATTTGTACGATGTAGTCCTAAGGTCCACATCTGGAACTTTCTTAGGAATTATTTCAATATCTTTATCCGTTTCCAGGGTGCGGAAGTTCAAAGTTATCAAATGGCTCTGAGCACTACGGGACTTAACTTCTGAGGTCATTAGTCCCCTAGAACTTAGAACTACTTAAACGTTACTAACCTAAGGACATCACACACATCCAAGACCGAGGCAGGATTCGAACCTGCGACCGTAGCGGTCGCGCGGTTCCTGATTGAAGCGCCTAGAACCGCTCGCCCACCACGGCCGGCTCAAAGTTATCCTACATGTACACACAAACTACGCACGTAAAATCCGGTAGGCGTAGCGTAGCGTAGTTTATAAAATGACGTAGCATGGAGAAACATGCAGCGAAGTGTCTGTTACCATCACGATTCTTGGAACTCCATGTTGTTGTACTGAAGCAGATGAAAAATTTTTTGCACGCAAAATCCGGTCTGAAGTGTAAAATTAATTTCGCGTTATTTTAAAATTTTACTGATCCAAAAGTTCTTTCCATATGAGTGACATGCCGTGTTGTTATTAAGGAAAGAAGGGAACCAGAGGAAAAATGTTCCCATCAGAGCCCAAAAAGGCGAATATGCTCCTGTTTTAAGGAGTGACTGACAAAAAGGGGGATGGGGGGTGGTGGTACCAGCTGCCTAATTCTACCTTCCTTAGCACCATCAAAAATTTTGGCATGCGAACGTATTAGCGCTTTTTTATGTTGAGAGTGAAGGGAACAGTACCAGTGGAACAAGAATAAAGAGGAGGAGAGTGTGGTAGGGGATGAGAGCCAGTGGTAATGAGTATATGGCAGTGACAACGTGGCGCGAGGGGGGGGGGAGGAGGAGGAGGAGAGGGGGGGGGGAGGAGGAGGAGGAGAGGGGGGGAGGAGGAGGAGGAGGAGGAGAGGGGGGAGGAGAATGAGAATGAGGTAGTAGCAATAAGAGAGAGCAAGGAGGAGCCAGTTACAGTGAGAGAAGACAATAGTAGTAGGACAGAACGGAGGAGACAATGGCTGAGAGACGGGGGACAGTGGCTGTTAAAGAGACGCAGAGATAATGACAATGAGTTGGGCTGAATGAGTGAGAGAGAGAATGGGCAAGTAAGAGTGGTTGGGTTTGAACGCCTTAACGTCGGTGGACTAGTGGGCGTGAGCGAGTTACAGTTAGGGTGCTTGTGGGAGTGACAGGTGAGCTGAATGTTAAAAAGAGCGCCACTACGTCCGCATCTCAAAATTTTTGGGAAATTTATTGATGGTGCTAAGGCAGCTGGTACCGCACTTTTCAGTCACTTTTAAACAGTAGCTTATTCGTCTTTTTTGTGCTTCGATAGCAATTTTTCGCTGGTGCAGTAATATATAGATTAGATACACTTTCCATGCAATTCTGTAGTGAAGAGGTCCTCTAGGATACGTATCAAAAAATGAGCAAAACAAAGGTCCGCGTTGTCGTCCGATGGGCCAACTGGGACCGACCGAGCGCTGTCACACCTCTGCCAATGACGTCATCGGATGAGGAGGGGCACGTGGTCAGCAGAGCGCTTTCCCGGCTGCTATCAAGTGCTTTAAACTTGGAGCCACTACTTCTCACCCCTGTAGCTCCTGAGTTGGCCTCACGAGACTGAGAGCACCTCACTCAAGCCCTCCCACCAACGCCGGCCGGAGTGGCCGTGCGGTTCTAGGCGCTACAGTCTGGAGCCGAACGACCGCTACGGTCGCAGGTTCGAATCCTGCCTCGGGCTTGGATGTGTGTGATGTCCTTAGGTTAGTTAGGTTTAAGTAGTTCTAAGTTCTAGGGGACTGATGACCTCAGATGTTAAGTCCCATAGTGCTCAGAGCCATTTGAACCATTTGAACCTCCCACCAACCACAGTTTCTAGGCAGTACCGGGAATCGAGCGCGGGTCCTCCGCCTGGCAGTCGCACACGCTGACCAGTGAGATACGGAGGCGGAACTCAGAAAGCAAGAATATACAATAAATAAGCACAAAGCAAAACACACATGCTAATGTACGTTTCCTAGACGTCAAACGAAATAGTACTTATTGATATAGAAAAAGTCAAAAAATCACGAACATATTTTCTTTTAAAAAGTGGAAAGTTTGTCACAAAACATGAAAGTTCAATTTACTGAGGTGCCTATGTCCTTTCCTAGGTTATTGTAGCAACACATCGTGAAAGGCAAATATCATTTTACAGCACTTTTTTACAATAGTCGCAGTACTGCACTGACTTTGTAAAGATGTTAAATTGCACTAATACTTGCATTATTCGATATCATTAGTGATTCATACATATCAGTTGGTTCTGCGAGGACATTCATCGGTGGAATAAAGTTCGCCACCAATATACCCTTCAGGCGTCTCTTAAACCGAAATTGATCTGTAGTCAAGCGTGTCACGGCTGCTGTCAAGTTACTGAAAATGTTTGTTCCTGAATGACGGTTCTTTTTCTGGACCAAAATAAGTGACTTTAAATCTTTGTGAAGATTATCCATATATGTAGTATTGATTCCATGAACTGTGAAGTTACTACAGACGAGATTAGTACAGATACCGAATGCAATAATTACGGAGAACATAAGTTAAAAGTGGATCGAATATGGTCATCGGATGCTCTGAAAGACCATTGCCTCAGGAGCTATAAAGAAATATTTCCAAAAAGGTTCCCGTAAATTTCCTGGTTATGTGCAAGTGGAGATTTCAACTCACAAGCTAAATAATACGAGACCAGAATGATTAAGGAGAGTAGTAGGAACGACTAGTCATCCGAAATCTTACTAAATGGCTGTCCTAAAATTGCTTTGAGTAGTTAGAGAACTGACTCGTGAAAGTAACATCTCAGATCTCCTGGTCACCAACAGGCTCGAATTTTCAGTCTCAGTGTGGAACAGGGAAGTAGTGACGGTAAGACTGCTACGACATCAATAAGAACGGCTATAAATAAAGATGTAAAGGAAGGTAGGGAGATATTTCTGTTAAGCAAGTGCGACAAAAACAGATCTTACATTACTTGAGCGGTCAACATTAAATATTAATCTTCAAGACCAAAATGTCGGGCGTTAATGAACAGTTCAGAATAGTGCATGTACGCCTTAGATACGTATGTGCCGACCAAAGTTAAAAGGGACGAGAGACCAGTCGTGGTTCCGCAGCCGTATTAGGAAGATGCTGCGAAAGCAAAGAGAGCTCCACTGCAAATTCAGTCGTAGCGAAATCCTTGCAGACAAACAAGAACTTAACGAAGCTAAAATTAGCGTAAGAAGAGTCGTGACAAAGCGTTCAACAAATTCTGTGACTATCATTCCACCGAAAAGGAAGACGACACAGACAAGGTTGAATTATTAAACGCCTTTCTCTAGAATTGTTTCACTGCGGAAGATCGTATTCAGATTCCTCCTGCAAATCGTCGGACGAATGTCAAAATAGTGACACGGACATATACGCCCATGGGATACAAAATCAACCGAAAATCTCATCTGTAGGAAACTACACAGAGTCCGTAACCGCTGATCGTTTGGAACCCAGCTCGCTTGGTTTGCCCCTGAGACCCAGAAAACAGTACATAGCGATGTCCAGATTGATGCCGTGTTCCTTGACTTCCAGAAGGCATTCGACATAGTTCCACCGCCGACTAAGGAACAAAATATGAGCGAAATCTTCAGACTAAAAATTACGCCGGGTGTTCCACGTGGTTATGTTACTATGTTACGGGACGATTACTTTTCGCAATATAGTCCCTATGTGAATGTGGATAACGTCTAAAATTCTATGACACATTGCGCGGATGATGATGATGTAAACAGAGAAGTCGCAACGCTAGAAAATTGTAGCGAAGTGCAGGAAGGCCTGCAGTTGATCGGCGCTTGGACTGGGATTACGAATGTAACGTATTACGCATAAATAGGCCGAAAGACCCATTATATGATTACTCAATTGTAGCATTGAGGAGGTTCCTTACTAAACCACCGTTCGACTAGTACTTGAATATTACTAGTCGGTTTCGGCTATGTGCCATCTAAGGTTGATAGAGGAAATGGAAGGAAGGAAAAGAAGAGTTTACATCCTTTGAGTACCAATGGCTTTCGCCTGAATCCTCAGTTTCATTATTATTATTATTTCTTAACTGCCAGGCCCATTAGCATGAAACCACTAATATTGTTGCAAGACAGATATCTAGTTTACATTGACGTACTCCTGCGAATACAGTGCATTGTAGCAGTCACTTACAGCGTTCAAAGCAACAGTTGGGTGGAGAACGAGCTACGTGATTGAAAGAGATGGGCATTCTTTTTTTTTCTTTTTAAATTTTTGCCATACTTCGAAATGAAACCACTTACTTAGAACAGTAATTTGTTTTATCCATAGGAGCCCGTGGAAATTTAGAGATTTGGAATTGTCGAGGAAAAATGTAAATTTGCTTTCAGACATATCACATGAAATTAAGGGTAGTTGAAAACCGTATGTCCTAGTGGTTCCAAAGAGGAAACCCTTCCTTAAAACAGTTGTTTACTTTTTGCCAATTTTTTGTATTCGTTGCTAACTACACTGAGGTGACGTAAGACAAGAGATACCTCCTAATATCGTGTCGGACCTCTTTTTGCCTGGCGTAGTGCAGCAACACGACGTGGCACGGACTCAATAAGTCGTTGGAAGTCCCCTGCAGAAATGTTGAGATATGCTGCCTCTCAAGCCTTCTATAATTGCGAAAGTATTGCCGGTGGAGGATTTTATGACAAATTGAACTCTCGATTATATCCCATAAATGGGATTAATGTCGGGCGATATGAGTGGCTAAGCCATACGCTCGAATTGTTCAGAATGTTCTTCAAACCAATCGTGAACAGCTGTGTTCACGTGGCAAATGATCGTTTATAAAAATTCTATCTTTATCTGGGAACATGACGTCCCTGAATGGCTGCAAATGATCTACATATAGCCAAACATAACCATTTCCAGTCAATGATTGGTTCAGTTCGACCAGAGAACCCAGTCCATTCCAAGTGAACACAGCTCACGCCATTGTGGTGTCACCAGCAGCTTGGACAGTCCCTTGTTAACAACTTGGGTCCAGACTTCGTGGGATCTGCGCCACACTGGAATCCTAACAGCAGCTCTCACCAAAGGGAATCGAGACACACCTGACCAGGCCGCGGTTTTGCAGTCGTCTAGGATCCAACCATATGGTCAAAAGACCAGGAGAGGCGCTGCAGGCGATGTCGTGCTGTTAGCAAAGGCACTCGCGTCGGTTGTGTGCTGCCATAGCCCATTAATACCAAATTTCGTCGCACTTTACTAACACACGCATTCGTCATACGTCCCACATTGATTTCTGCGGTTATTTCACGCAGTGTTACTTGTTTGTTAGCACTGACAGCTCTACGCAAACGGCGCTGTTCTTGATCGTTAAGTGAAGACCGTCGGTCACGGCTTTGTCCGTGGTGAGAGGTAATGCCTGAAATTTGGTATTCTCGGCACACTCTTCACGCTGTGGATCGCGGAATATTAAATTTTCTAACGGTTTCCTAAATGGAATGTCCCGTGTGTGTAGCTTCAGCTACCATTCTGCGTCCAAAGTCTGTTAATTAACGTCGTGTGGCCATAATCACGACGGAAGCCTTTTCACAAGAATCAGCTGAGTACAAATGACAGCTCCACCAATGCGCTGCCTTTTTATACTTGTGTATGCGATACTACCACCATGTCTATATGTGCATATCGCCATCCCATGACTTTTGTCAGCTTAACACACATCGCTTCCTCCTTCGTAAGACCATGAACCTAAAATCGGAGGAATTCGAGCTGAGGGTTGCCAACGATCTTTGCCTCGCACCACTCGCGACTGGAACAGGAAAGGGGAAAATGAAACTTCATGGCAGATTAAAACTTTGTGCCGGACCGAGATTCGAACTCGGGACCTATGCCTTTCGCGGGCATGTGCTCTACCGACTGAGCTACCCAAGCACGACTCACGCCCCGTCCTCACAGCTTTACTTCCGCCAGTACCTCGATAGCGACACACGAAGTACCCTCCGTGTCGCTCCATAAGGTGTCTTGGGGATGTAGGTCCATCATCTCTTTGTCTTCGTCTTGCTATTCTTCTACAGCAAAGCTCTGTACATAGCCATAATTTATGGAAGGGAAAGGAAGGAAGATAAAGTTTTACATCGCATTGACGATGAAGCCATTTGAAAGTGAACTCAAGGTGGTATCACAAATTGAGTCCGCCTTGATGCGAAACACCGTGTTATTTGTTTATTTTGTAGCTGGTCGTGAAAGCTTTGCTTATAGTCATGCGGGGCGTACTGAACTGCTTTCCTTGCCAGATGGTTGAATTTTTTTCACTGCGGAGTTGGTAGCCATCTCTCATACTCTCGAGCATAACAGTCACTACACTGGTGGGTCCTTTCTCATCTGCAGCGACTCCTTGAGCAGTTTGCAAGCTCTCGACCAGTGCCACCCTCGCCACCCCTTGGTCATTGTTATCCAGGATTCTCTGTATGCCATTGAACAGTGTGAACGCTCATTGAAGTTCGTCTGGACCCCGAGCCACGTCGTGATCCTGGGGAATGAACACTCTGATAGCCTGGTCATACTAGCTTCCATTAAGCAAACTCTTCAGATCGGTATTCCGGAAACAGATCTCCGATCTGTCAAGTAGGTGCCTGGAATATGGAATGGCTGGCTGACTTTACCAAACAAATTAAGGGTGATAAAGGATAAGAGTCTGTGGAGATCCTCCAAGCAGACGTCTCGCAACGACTCTACCGTCCTTTGCCGGCTCCACATCGGTTATAGTTGGCTGACTTAGGGTCATCTCCTTTGTGAGAACCCTCAGCAGTGTGGGTGTGACGCCCGTTTACTGTGATCCACATTTTGCTGGAGTTCATATTGCCAAGTTCATATTGACGAAATCGGTGATGAGTAGCCGCGGTCCCATTGTCAGTTTTTTCCAGATAACTGCAGCTCTTTAATCACTGTTCCACCTCGCTAATAGAGAAATTAATTTTCTGTTAGTTTCTAGGTTCATATCTGAAGCCCTGCTTGGCTATTCTAGGACCGTGTTACTGTACTGTGACGCGCAAAATTAGTGTGAGCTGCGACTGCACATGTATACAAACTAAGAAAAAAATAACTACGCAACTTTATTTCTTCGAGGTGATAATTTATACTTTTGCCGACCCCCACTTAATATGTTCCTTCCCGTAACATCTACAGATGGAGCACAAAAAACTTCTTACCGCTGTTCGCGAGCTGTTACTATTAGCGTTATATCTTAGAGTTTTACTTGAGCTATACGACGCGAGCACGAAGGTGTTTTCAGTTCCTTACCAGAAAACTGGTACTTGGAATGTTTAAGCCAGTTTTCATTACATAGTCAACGTCTTTCTTAGTGTCGGCTATTCAGAATTTTCAGTCTTCTCGTTACTCTCTCCAATCGGTCTAAGAAACATCTCACGACAATACACGCTGTCCTTCACAGACGATCCCTGCCCCGTCCCCTCTCCACCATTTGTCACACCTGATACTAAACGCACACATTTCATCAGTAGTGCAGTATGGGTTCTAAAAGTGCACTGTAAGAGTCTGCAGACTAGCTGCCTCGACTCTTGGCGCCCCGCAAATAAAGTGACGTCTGCCACTTCATTTAACTGGAATTGAACTTAATGTAAACACTCTCCTAAATAACTCAGGCATTAGGCTCCAGTTGTGGTGTTATTAACCTAGGCCGCATTTTTACTATTCGTAGAGTACACGTCCAAGTTTGCAACTATCTACAGTAAGAACTTTACAACAAACTGATAGTTTTGTACATATATAACTGAATGTTACCGTAATTTTTAACTGATAATACTTCCTCAAAGAAACACGCTAAACTGCTGTTGCTTTTAAACTCTGAACGATTGAGAACCCCCTTTAGGTTCATTCTGCAAGCAACCCGGCGGATAGGTGTCGCGTACGTATTGGTCATTTCGCACACCCTTCACAACAGCCACGAGATTAGGCCCTCCCAACTGTTGCTGGACCGCTTATAACAACAGTACGTTTTGGGAATGAAGTGTAAATAAAGCGTGTCGTCGTCGTGGTTCAGTCCGAAGGCTTGTTTACTGCAGCTCTCCTAGCTAGGCTATCGTGTGTTTCTTCTCTCTCTCTCTCTCTCTCTCTCTCTCTCTCTCTCCCCCCGCCACACACACATCCATCCATCTATACTAATACTCCTTAATGCCTCAGTATATGACCTGTCAATGTGTCCCTTCTTTTAGTCAGGTCGTGCTGTGAAGGTCTATCCTTTCCAATTCCGTCCGGAAACCTCTTCATTAGGTACTCGGTTAACACTCAAAACGTCAAGCATTTTACGTAGACTTGCACGAAAACTAATTGAAAGAATTTTCGACAAACAAACATTCTTCATCTAACTGGAACTGCTCGATTAGGCCGGTATTACACTACCAAATTTTCTTTCACAGAGATCTTTCACGTCGTACTTCCTTTAGAATGGCTGACGAAGACTTACTACTGTGCTCTGGATTGGCTTGTACCACAACTGCAAAGTATTTAGACTACGTTTGAAAGAGGAGCAGAAGGAAACAAACAGCAGTGGCACTTGGGTGATGACATGGGTTTTACGGCGAGATGCTAAAAAGCAGCCAACAGAATCTGCTGCGGGAGCTGCAAGTGGAGGACGTATAGTCGTATGAAAATTACTTCAGAACGGATATGTGCTCAAGAAAGTGGCTCCTCATATTATGGAGCAGAACACTCACCTCAGCAATGCTATATTCCCGAAGGAGATACCGTACATTGCTATTTCTTGCAACAGGAAAAAGCTATGTATTAGCGGAAACGTGAGAAGCGGTTTATAAACCACTGAAGGTAAATAACTATTTAATACATACAATAGCCGTTGAGAAATATTATTATTTCTACAGAAGTTAAATCTTTGCCTTAATATCTTTGGGGGTACATCCTAACCGTACTACACGGGTAGTGGCCTGGGCATAATTTATTATTATTATTATTATTATTATTATTATTATTATTATTATTATGGCTCTCGCTTCTTCTTGCTCTACTTTTGTGTTCGGGATTCTGCAAGTAATACAAATTACCTCATACACTTCTATCGGTTTCGTTGTAGTGGCGACGCACCTTATCGATTTCGAAGCGTCGTTGTTAAACGTTAGATGCCAAACAGCTGCCGCTCCAAGCGGTTACATTTTTTCACGCAGTAAACAGAAGACGAACGCTTTATTTAATCAAATCTAAGGGGAGGCGCTAGATTTGATTAAAGAAAAATTGACCAAGGCAGGCCTTTGACAAAGTTGCTTATTACATTGTCCATCTCTTTTTTTTTCTTTTCTTTTTTCAAACTAACTCTGTCAAAGAAAATTTGATAGTATAATACCCGCCTAACCTGGCAGTGTACACCCAGAACACTTAGTATCGTTTACCTGTTCGTCGAAGATTCGCGTCTCGCTTGCCTTCGCTAATACTGATTTGACTGTTCATCCAGTTTCATATAGGTACTCAGTATTACCACTAAGTAGTTAAGCAATTTTACGTGCACGATGTATTCACCATTGACCTTGTAATCTGATATTGGGATTTTTTCTTTTTGTAACAGGAATTAATTATATTTGTGCACATTTAGAGAGAGCTGACGTTAATTACAAAATGTTGAACTTCTACCCGTGTCTTTCTGCGTTTCTCTTCAGTCGCCAACGCCGGTAGACGGTAGCATCAGACGCCGTCTGAGGTTGGGAATTTTTCCAATATCACCTCAAAAAGAAATATGCTGAATTAGATAGCGCGTTCAGGAAAATGGGCACTCGTTCGAACATCTCATTTGAACATAACGCCACCGTAACATCCATCTGAACACACCCAGTTACATATAGCTTGTTGCTCCCATGCCTGCAACGTTGAACGTTTTTAACCCCCTGAATAAAATCGAAAGAAATTTGACTTGGATTGATTTGTACACAGCCGGTTCAAAAACATTCGATATGACAGATATAAATGTTATATTTTTTTAAAAAAATTATAACTCGTTGCTGTAAATCTTTGGAAAGTAATTAAATAAACCATGTTCGTAAGTCCACATGAAGAGTAACGTTCGTTAGGGTTTCCTGTCTAAATGAACATTTCTTTCACTAACAGGCTGACGACCACTGTCATCGCGAGAGTGAATGCCACATGACGATTTTCCGGACACCTGCTTGAGTGAGGAAAGTAGAGGGTCGTTATAGTTAAACTTTCGCTATTTGAAAGGGCCTCCATGAAAAACGAAGTGATAGTATGACGTGAAACTTTTTTGAAACATTTCTAAGGAGGTGCCGAAGAGAAATAACAAATTATTGAAAGAAACCCATTTTACCGAACGTTGTGCCGAGCGGTTCTAGGCGCTTGAGTCCGGAACCGTGCTGCTTCTACGGTCGCAGGTTCGAATCCTGCCTTCGGCATGGATGTGTGTGATGTCCTTAGGTCAGTAAGGTTTAAGTAGTTCTAAGTCTAGGGAACTGATGACCTCAGATGTTAAGTCCATAGTGCTTAGAGCCATTTGAATCATTTTGAAACCCATTCTAATTTCAACTTGAGAAAGTAACTTTCGCTAATGGCCTACCATGTTTACAGTCCAGGTTGCAAAGGTTACTCAGGGTGACTATCATCTGCATCCACGGCAGCCTGGAACCGCACAAGAGAAACCATTTCACAATTGCTGGGAGCGCTATTAGAAGGGTGGACTATGGAAAGTTAAGCTGTCGTGGCACAGCTCGTGCACTGCTTGAAGGTCTCACAATGTGTCCAGGATTCTCAGCCATGGCAACAGTAACTTCAACAATTTGCGGCGCAGTTGGTCGTTGGCCTCTCCCAGGAGCAATTGCCAAATCGCTAGTTAATTCGAACTTCGGAATCATGTTCGTCAACCCCGGCTCGGAAAGAGGACCTCTCCGCATTCTTTTAATACATCGATACTGGAGCGCGAAGAGCAGCAGTACCACGGCTGTTGTTTTGACAAAACAGCTTTACTAGTAAAGCCCTGCTCACCTTGTTCAGACCCACGTTGACTCCCAGTAACTGTAATGCTTGTTTCAACCCTACGTCGCCATACCAGTATCGGCGTCTGACGGCAAGACAGGGGACTAATACTACTAGCAACGCACAGTCTGACCGGCAGTTCTATAAAGTTGGGTACCCATATGGTAAATAGTTTGCCGTCTACACGGGCTCAAGTAGCGAAAGTCGGCTCGAAACTAGATCATCATGGTCGAAAGTTGCTGTTAATTAATTACTGTGAATTGTTACCATCCACGTTTTCCATTCTTGATGGATGTAGTGGGAGATACAGTGAATACGAACAAGGAATAGTGTTAAGACACACAGGCGTGTCTAGAAGCAGAGATGGCCGTCCCCTTGCGGCGCAACTGTGTTGTATCAGTGTTAAGAGCTAGGTGCCGCCTGCTCTTCACACGCTGACCCTGTTGTGTCGTCATTGGCTGTGGCTTAGGTCGCGCTGAATTTGCTGTGTGGAGTTGTCTTCCATTCTAGGCTACGTATAGATAATCGCGTAGCGCACTTCGTTTAGGCTTTCAGTGAAAGACGCCAGAAATTGCTTCCACTTAGGCTTGCGAGCCATAGCCCTGCGGGTTTTTTGTATTTACTCCAATGATGGGAAAATGTTGCACTGTTTATTTGCGAAGATACTCATGAGCAATTTATAAGGCAACATTCCCAAGTGTAAATAAATCATCTTGATGAAACTTGGTGAACATGTAGAGGGGCAAAATAATGCAATACGTTTATATCCAATTTACCTTTTAAGGGGTAAAACACACCCCGAAAGTCAATTTGGCATATTAGTTTCAGAAGGAATATCTTCGAAATGATGATCCATAAAAAATGTTTTTCATATAAAAGTTGATATGTAATTAACGTTCTTGAAAACTGTATGAGCAGCTTTTGCAAAACACGCCACCACCATTAATTAAATTGGAAAAATCAAAACTTATATTACAACATAAATTAAAGAAACTATCAAGCCACATACATCCACCTGTAATAAAACTGGTTTCTGAAGTACCATTTTTGGAAAATAAGCTGTACACGATGTGCTGTGAGAGTATTTTCAAAATATCTGATTACTCGTTATTACTGTAACAGTTCACTTACATATGTTTCATGTTTTCAGTTATTGTAAGTTTCACATTCACGTTTTTGTTTAGTTTTCTAGTTTACCGTTTGACGTACGTGTATTTCGTTAATTTAAAGAATAACTCATCATTATGATACAAAATTATCGCACTAATGATAATCTGTAAATAAATGCTTAAAATATAACTTTTTTTCATAATGCACATAAAATGACCTCAATTTCTTCACGTAATATATACAACGCAGAACCTAATGTAAAACAAAACTCAGCAGGATTTGAAATTGTCGCGGGTGATTCTCCAAATAGCTTGATTTCCATACGCCATATTTCAATACATTGGTAAGCCTTTCGTAATATAATTATGTACTAGCGATTGCAAGTTGATTACATTGTTGCTCTAGTGGAGATCGACAGCTTATCATTCAATAGAACTAGATCTAGAGAATGTTCTCACGAAGTTCTTAAAACATCGACAGCGTTACATGCCTCAGAGCTGTGCGTTTGCCGTCGAGCCTTTTGGGATCATCACGTGAACAGTTTTCTTGTCCTCAGGCACGACTCTCAAAGGTTTTTCACACTTTTTTTCGTCGTTGTCCTGGCGAAAGAGGGTGCTGCACATTGCTAGGTGTGGTGTGAGAGATGTTCATGTATGTAGTTCGTTCACAGGTGGAGTTCGTGTACATGATGATGATCATGCATCTGCTCCACCAATCACAGCCAGATCCTCAAGTTCGAATATTCGTCGAAGTTAGCTGATCGTGCTGGGGTGTAGGTATCATTCCGATAGATCTCTCTTCGGGAACAGCGTAGATTTTTGTATGTTCGAACTATAAGTGGCTTAGCCAGCCAGCAGATGAGACTAATTTGTGTGTTTAGGAACTGCGCCGAGAAGCCACCGTTCCAGAGTAGTAGCTTCTGTTGAGCGCTTCTGTCAATGACTGTTCTTGTGAGTCAGTGACGTAGGATTATCTAAATGATAATGCTTTCACCATTTGACTTATTTCTTCTGGATACACTATTGCAATTTCGGCTCTGAAGCTATTGGCAACTGATTCATTATTGTCCTTTGGAAATAAGTTAAATGTCGCAGTTCATCACAAGAACATATTCATCATATTTATTATTTACAAAGTGGAATTTTGACATCATTATCATTTAGACTATCATAGGCTTCTACTAGTCTTCCGTGTGAACAGGAACGAAACTGTACTGTACCGTAGCCATGACTTTTTGGAAATCGCAAGCTGGTACAGTTTTGCGACTGCTACAGAAATACTTGCTTTCGCAGCGTTCGCCAGAGGGCTTGTACAATTGGCTCTTGTGCTACTGCGAAAAATGAACGTCAATATTCGACTGTTGGTCCGGACAGAGTTTCTGCCTGCCGGGACTGTTCACATCTTCTGAAAACTGGAGTAATTAGTGTGATCAGGCATACCTAGTTTGCATCAATACTTACTCGCGTGTATTTTAAGATTACATTTTACTCCATAAATCTTGCAAAACACCCTCCGATCAGATCTCGCTATTTCTTTAATGGAAATTGTAAAGGAAATAGCACCCTATCCTTCGCTTCTAGTGATTGCAAGTGCTTCTTAAACGAAGAACAGTCCTTCTTGCGCGCGTTGTTGATAAATGCCGTGTGTTGCTAATTTGGAAGTTAAGTACGCAACTGTTCCTTTTGATATTTTCGTTAATTCTTAGCTTTTTAGAGCCCTGGCTAAACAAAGAGCCACGCATGCCGTATACGCGCAGACTCTATTAAGGAGAAAAGACTGCGAGTGGTGTCGAGCTGCGCACGTATTCCCTTCAATGGCTGAGTACCTTTCTCCGGACATGGTGTAATGCGGTGCGCTCATTGCTACCTCACGCAGGCAGAAACAAGGCGCTCTTTTCGCCGCTCCGTTTTGTTCTCGCGGTGCAGGCAACAATACACGCAATCACGTCGTCGACGCTTTCACTCACCTCCCCCTCTACGCACAAAATGGGAGCTTCTTCCGAGTCGCATTTAAAAGGTTGGCTTGACTGGAGCTTTGCATGAAGTAGTACTGTAGATCCTGTGGCATCAGCTCTGGGTGCAGCGACTCTTGCGACAGCCGGAGCCTCAAGTTTGTGGATTGTATTAGGTTTAGTTTTATATTTTTTAACTTTCTAAGTAAGCTCAATCTACTTACTTCTGTCTTTCGAAGAGAGAGGCTCACGTGTAGAAATGACTAGGGATTGGATTCCTTAAGATATCGTGAAGTAGGTGGCTGCTTTTTGCAAACAGCAGGAAGCTGCGGCTTCATGCGGCTGCTTATGGAATGGCAGAGCGACCTCCTACTGCAAAAGGCGCTGTGGAGCGTGCCAGCCACATACTCTCATTATGGAGCACCCAGGGGGGCTCAAAACACTTTAGTGGGGCCCCAAGATATTGCACTACTTCTTCCTTTCCCGTGTTGAAGTATTTTTTTTCCTCAGGTTCTGTCTTTTTTAAAATAGTGCCTGCTGTCCCCCAAGGGGCTCACCACTCTTTGGGAAGTACGAGAGTGACTACCACAGGGTCCCACCCTTTGCAGCACTTTCTCCTCTTTCTGTGCTGCAAACGTACACTTACTCTCCGACCTTCTCTGACTTTCCGTTGGATGGTCCTCTTGGTGCAGACCCTGCCTTGACTTAATTCACGATTTTGGTCTTGATTTCTGGTTTCGCTATTGGCGCCATTTTCACCTTCTAATAACGATTATGTAGTCACCATTATTGGTTTTGACCTATCTCTTGTAAATTTTACAGACCTGCATATCGTGCAGGGAAGGTCGCCCACTGGCTTATGCCCCAAACTTCCACGCTGGCACCCTATCTTCCTGTTGTACACCCAAACCCCAGTGCATTACCCATCCTGTTGTGGGTGAGGGCATCAAGTAACCCTCTGACCATGCAGGACTCCTGGCAACAGATTACTGTCCATGTAGCCATTGCTGCGCCTGGCGGCGTCCGTGTGGGCAACCCTCAGTCATACAGGGTAGGCACCCTGGCAGTTAGTTCACACATGAAGCGAAATTAAACTTCCTTCTACTGGTAGTCACACAGCCCCAGCAGTCTCTTTGCCTGGGAAGTCCTCTTGTGATGCAACAAAGTAAGATCCCAACGCATTCCCTTCCCTGGCCATGCCATGGGAGGAATACAGGGCTAAATGTAAGGAGCAAAATTCTCCCCCCAATACCTGGTCTGTAACAGGACTGACGGGGATACCTTTGCTTTTTGTTGAACACATTGTGAACAAATACAGGGAAGTTGCATCCATCTCTAAGATGAAGAGCGGTTCTCTGCTGATTAAAACATCTCCTGTCCAGTCGCAGGCTCTGTTCGCTTGTGAAAAGTTGGGTGACATTCCCATGACTGTCACTCCCCACATAAGTCTCAACTTGATTCAGGGTGTTGTCTTTCACTGTGATGTTCTTTTGCTATCTGACGATGAGCTGCAGGCCAACCTAGAGTGATGGGGTGCGCACTTCATCCATGTCCACAGAGGACCAATGAAGTTTGGGCATACAGTCTTCCTGTTGCACCGCTACCCCTGTCTGCAGGGATTGTGGATGTCCTGTGCACACGAATGTTCCTTGTGCCCCTCCCCAGATCTGTGTAAACTGTGGCGAGCTCCACTCTCTGTTCACCAGATTGCTCCATTTTTAAGCATGAAAGGAAAATCCAAGAGTCGCCCATAACGATTTGTGTGGTGGACCAGAGATCACTGGCCATGGTAAAGACATCGAATCTTTTTGCTGACACAGCTCGATCTTTGTCTCTTGAACTTTGGTGCCACTGCACACTTCAGTGTGGCACAAGAAACTTATTCAGCCTTTGATCTCTCCTTTTGCAGCCCAGGTCTTCTGCCACCTATCCACAGAAGGGTCCACGAGCACCTGTATGGTAGTGACCAATTCTCGATCTTCTTGCCCCTCTCTGTGTTCCTCCGCTGGAGGTCCATAAGTTCGGTTCTCTGTACTGCTGACTGGAATAGGTTCACCTCTATCATCCTTAGCTCCCCATCACAAGGGATCATCAATGTGGCTGTTCGGCATACAATGGCAGGCATTCTTTTGGCAGCCCACCAAACCATCTCCTCTTCCTCAGGATCCCACCGTCGGAAGACTGTGCTCTGGTGCACTCTAGAGATGGCTGTGGCCATTGGAGATGGTAGGTGGGCTCTCTCCAATGCCACAAGTGGAATCCTTCACTGAAGCATCTCACTGCCTTTAAACAGTTCCTTGGCCATGTCCACTACTCCATAAAATGAGGAAAGCAAGAATCCTGGGAATGGTAGAGTTCCACCATTGGCTCGCATACCACTCCATCACAGGTATGGGCAAAACTGACCTCGATGATCTTGTTGAATACGAGGGTAAGTCAATTATCATCCGCAATTTATATTTTTGTTCATTTTGACAGTACTGTCACTTTACATTGATGACGCATGCTTTGTTTATTTGTTGTTATATCTTTGCAATTTTCAAGCTGCTAGGTTGGTTTCGTTATCGCTGCCGTGCTGCTAATCATGGCTGCTCCGCTGTCTATGTGCACCAGAGAAGAGCAACGTTCAGTGATACTTTTTTTGTGGTCGGAAGGCGTATCAGGGACCGAAATTTATCAAAGACTTTCGATACAGTATGCGAACAGTGTTGTGCCTCAACGGAGTGTCTACGAATGGATTGAAAAATTCCGAAATGGTCGCACAAGTGTTACGTATGATAAGGAGCCAAACGACTGTTCCGCCACAAATGAAGAATTCTCTTAGACGATTAACTATTGATGAAGTGACACATCGTCTGCAAATTAGTCACGATTCTGCCTACGAAATCATCCTCAACAGACTTGGGTTTCATGAAGTTCGTGCAATATGGGTCCCAAAACAACGCACACAGTTGCATAAACAAACGCGCTTGGACGTCTGCAAAAAACATTTGGATCGCTATGGTAGCGAAGGGGACAACTTGTTGGACAGGATCATACTGGTGACGAAACATGGATCCATCATTACGAGCCGGACAACATATTTTAATTGTTGTGCTTACTTTAATTCCATGGTTTGATGAGACTTCGATTATAGAAAAAAAGTTTTAGAATCGCCAACTGTTCACAGTAATGGGCTGTTTTCCGAAACTACTATAAAGACGGAAAAACAGATGTTCACCAATCCTTAAATAAGCGTAACAAGACGACAGAAGTTTATTGTTGTCCAAAAAATCAATGAACGTCCAGTCCTATGACGCGTACCATTCATGTATCACAGGACAGTAATGGGTTAATGGCGAACATCTTAAAGACATCATAGAAATGTCATTTTAGGTGTGTTGGAAAGATGACAGAATTCGTGCATTTGTAAAGGAACCTCCTTGAAAGACACTACTATTTATTTATTTTATGTATTAATTTATGTGCTTGCTATTTTTGTTTCGTCTGTTACCGAGATATAAGAACAGACAAAATGTTGCACATGAATTAGCGTGAACATAGCAAATAATACTGTAACATACAATCCGGTAGTATAACTAAGCATTATGGTGTGTAAGGTGGAAAAGTTTCCATGAAATACCTGCATAAAAATGATTTTAAACAGAGAAGAAAAAATTATACGTCTATCCTTTGGCCATCTGATGCGGAATCCAGAAGGCACATGCTACTATTCTACTGTACTAGTTTTGTGATTTATAATTCTGGACTACACCCCTGTATAACACTACACTATTGTATTGTTCTTATCACAACCAAGCTAGATTTCTGTTTTGTCTGGTTAGGTAGCCCCAGGCACGCTGAGACACAACTCGGGATTCACAGGAGCTGTGCTACCCAAGGTGTAGAGATTGGGAGCTGGCTGTCAGGGTCTCAGGAAATCCTTCCTGGCCCTCCATGAGGTTCATCTCCTTGCTGCTTCCGGAAGGGGGTTGTAGGTGGATGTTCGGCCACAGTGTGTCTCGTCATGATGTACGCCCATCGTCATGATGTACGCCCGTCTTGATGTGCGGCTGCTTCTTGGGGTCTCTCAGCCATGCATGCTTGCAGTTCTTGCGCTGGTATTTTAGCTGTCAGAGTTCAGCTTATGACACAGTTCTCCGTTCTTGTTATGTCATAAACCTTTGTATTGCCAAAGACGTTTCTATCCTGGTCCTTTAACACCTTGTCCAGTGGCACACTCCCAGGCGATGCGTTGCAGGGTGCAGATTGCTCCACATTCACAATTGGTTGTTGTGTTGCGTTGTTGTATTTTCAGTAAGTATCTGGGATATGGACCATGCCCTACAGGTAATGTGTAGCTCCCTTGGTCAGAAAGAAGTATGACGTTTTGGGACTTTATTTTATGTTAATGACGAACTGGCAAGTTCTCCTCGCTGTTTCTGCCCTGTCCCAGATTTCTTGTCATTCTCTACTAATGCATACCTTCATTTCCTTATTCGATGTGGCACTTGGGCCAGGTATATCCTTTACCATACCATAGTCGCCCTTCCTGATCCAATGCTGTGCACTTTCTTGCTTCCAGGTCCACAGGTAGCAAGGCTAGTATTATTGACCATTTCCATCTGTGTTGGTCTACAGGTGCCTGTTAGGCAAGGTATTACACTTTTCTGTGATCACCATAGAGCGTATGATGTCCTTAGCTTACTGGCTCTATGCGTCAAAACGCTCTACCCTTAGCCGACAATAGCGAGAACTATAGCACTGCGGTAGTGCACATGAGTATCAGTCAATAAAAGCATTTTCACAAACTTGATAAAGATCAGAAGTTCATAGCTTTTTGAAAGAGCTAATTCGAGTAATATTCTTCAAATCAATGAACTAGACTTTCCAAAGTTGCCTGTGTTTGTCATCAGGGTTCATGCTACCTCCATACCAAATTTCATCGAAATCGGCCCAGCGGGTTAGTAGCGAAAACGTAACATAATTACTTTTTCATTTATAAAATTAATATGGATAAAACTTCAAATTACGATTTTTTTTTTTTTTTTTTTTTTTTTTTTTTTTTTTTTTTTTTTTTCCTTCGTGATCCGATTTTGATGAACTGAAACCTGTACGGTGCCCTGAGCTATCTGTGAAAACCCTATGGAAATTCATCTAGTAATTTTCAGGGAGCGTGTTTAGACACACCTGACAGTTTCACATATTTATTATTAATACAGATTTGAATACCCCTCTGGAAGACGATTTCTACATGTGCATGAAAGTTTTGCTTTTCATCGATGCTTATGTCATTGTACCCGTAAACTTTTTTTCTGTTCGTAGGTTGGTCATTTATTCTGATGGTGCGATTTTTCTATCTTGATAATGTTCCTTTTAGTAACATATAAACTGTTTCGAGCGCTGCCATCTTCACTTTTTCTACATACCATTTGCTTACTGTTTCGAGAACCAACCTACTATTCTTTTGTAATTTGTCCCTTGTGTTGGCAGATACTATAATAAACAGATCGTCTGCGTAAGCGATGCAGCCTATAGTGTTTGTTATACTTTTAAGGCCGGCCGGAGTGGCCGTGCGGTTCTAGGCGCTACAGTCTGGAGCTGAGCGACCGCTACGGTCGCAGGTTCGAATCTTGCCTAGGGCATGGATGTGTGTGATGTCCTTAGGTTAGTTAGGTTAAAGTAGTTCTAAGTTCTAGGTGGCTGATGACCTCAGAAGTTAAATCGCATAGTGCTGAGAGCCATTTGAACCATATACTTTTAAGCTGGTTCAGTAACGGCACAAAGGCGGCTGCTGTACAGCAATAAACTACCGAATACCGTTCCATACAACCGCCATGATAAGTCGTGGAGCAAGTTGAGAAACGCGCTCCTGGGTTGGTAACGGGTCGGTTTAGCCCATAGTAAGTGTAACAGAAATTCTCTGACAACTTACATGGGAATCCGTAGAAGAAAGAGACCATTGCTTTCGGGAAACGGTGGTGGGTAAAGTCGGGTAGCCTGTGCTCGAAGGAGACGATAGGACCAATTTGCTGCCGCCATCGTACACCTCGAGTACAGAATAAGATATGTAAAGCACGTACAGGAGCATATATTGGATTGGCCCATAAGTTAAGGTTTCTGCAAGAATAAACAAGAAACGAACAACGAATAAATCAATAATGTATTTCCCATTGTTGTTTGCAACTTCAGCCTAACGTTCAACAAGCTGTTCAATGCCTCGACGACAGAAATCACCATATTTCCACTCGAAGAAATTGCCCAGCCAAGTCTTCATTACTGAGTGAAACTCCACGCAGTGCATTAGAGAGCAATCTGAACAGACTGAAATCCGAAGGCGCCAAGTCGGGGGAACACGGAGGGTGTGGCAGCACTTCCCAGCCATGCGTGACTTTCTTGGTCGTATTGGCAGTGCAAGTGCGGGTGTTGTGTTGCAGAAGAACGCCATGTCGTCGATCAATCGTTTCTGCTCGGTAGCGTTGTTGAGCGTGGCATGTGTTGGCCGGTACGTTCCCCATTCACTGTTTGGTTCCGATCAAGCAGTTCGTGGTGGATCACGCTTTCCCATTCCTGCCATAGGCACATCGTTTTGCGTCAGCGAAGTTCTCGTTTTGCTCGCGATGTCGCCTGTTTGTTGGGGCTAAGCCATCCTTCGAGCTGCTTCATATTGACGTAAAGGCACAATTTTTCGTCGATGGTAACACTTCGGTGGAGGAATAGCCGCTTGTGCCCACCTGTTGTCTGCTGACGAGCAAGCAAATGGCGGAGATCGTGGCTCATTGACTTCTGCAGTTGTCGGTCAAAGCACGCGCATCTCATGCACCCAGCCTTTGAACATTTGCCACAGAGTGAACACTGCTCTAAAATACTGTGGAAACACTCCATTCTCTCGTTGTTTGGCGTGGATCTTCCTGGGTAAGTTGACTGAGTCGCTGCCCACGTCGAACTGAATGGGCCGTCCGGTGCGATCCCAGTCTTTGATATGTTACTGCAATGACTATGTTGTTCGAAAGTACGACGCAGGGATCCTTCAGACATGCATTCATGCACACACATAAATGATGACATATGGAAGTTTGGGTCTGGTACTAATGGTAAGGCAACCGCTCGCGATAACTGGAAATTCTGGTTCGAATCCCAGTCCGGCACACATTTTCACTGTCGTCATTTCATAATACAGCTGATGGTTGCTCATATTCTCAGGATTTTTTGCATGAACTGACCTCTCGATTATGTTCCATAAATGTTCGATGATAGGCCAAATTATTCGCTCGAATTGTCCAGAATGTTATTCAAACCATTCGCGAACAATTGAACAATTGTGGCCTTCCATCGTTCTTTGGGACCATTAAGTCCATGAATGGCTGCAAATGGTCTAAAAGCAGCCGAACATAATTATATCCAGTCAATGATCGTTCCATCTGGACCAGAGAACCCAGTCCATTCTATGTAAACACAGCTAGTACCATTATGGAGGTACCATCAGTTTGCGCAGTGCATTGGTGGCAACTTGGGCTCATGGCTTCGTAGGGTCTGCGCCAAACGCGAAACCTCCCATCAGCTCTTACCAACTGATATGGGGTCCACGTGACGACGCCGTGGTTTCCAGTCGTCCAGGTTCCAGTGTATATCGTCACGAACCCAGAAGAGGCGCTGCAGGCGATGTCGGTGCTGTTACCAAAAGCACTCAGATCGGTCGTCTGCTGCCATAGCCCATTAGCGTCAAATTTTGCTGCGCTCTCCTTAATTTATTTCTGCGGTTATTTCCCGCAGTGTTACTTATCTGTTAGCACTGACAACTCTATGCAAACGCCGCTGCTCTCGGTCAAGTGAAGGCCGTCGGGCACTGCGTTATCCGTGGTGGAAGGTAATGCCTGAAATTTGGTGTTCTCGGCACACTCTCGTCACTGTGGGTCTCGGAATATTGAATTCCTAGACGATTTCCGAAGTGGAATATCCCATATGTCTAGCTCCAACTACCATTTCGCGTTCAAAGTCTGTTAATACCCGTCGTGCGCCATAATGACGCGGGAAACCTTTTAACTTGGATCATCTGAGTACAAATGACAACGCCGCCAATGCGCTGTTTTTTTATACCTTGGGTACGCGATACTACCGCTATCTGTATTATGTGCACATCGCTATCCTATGATTATTTATACAGGGTGAATCGCCTAAAACTTGCACCGGAAATATTGCGGAAATGGGAAGTGTTGTTGATGTGCGGTTTTCACAAATTCGTAAGCCATAACAGGTAAACATTAAGTCCGCGGAATACCATGCAACGAAAGCAGCTTCTATTTTATGTGAAACAAAAACAAATTTGGTATCATTTACCACTCCCAGTATTACGGATGCGAGAACAACTCAGAACGTAACACATTTACAGGTCAAAGAGTGAAATGCACGCAAGAGGTCCTAATCAAAAGCACACTATGATGAAACTTCCGTTAGCTATGAAACGAAAACAGACACGGAATACTAATAGTCAGTCAGAATGCGAGATGATACATTGATAAACTTGCAGCACTCCAAGCGGCGTGGCAGCGAACTAAGGGCGTGTTACGAGAAGTCGCTATGTGAGTTTGATCCGCATGGTGCCAACAAACGTCACTAGGTCGAGGTACTAGCGAAACCTCGAGGATTGGACAGAATCCGGTTGCTATGTTTTCTTCATGTATTATTATAGTTACGTTGTTAAGCATAACCTGCGCCGTAGAAGATATTTGTGTCCGCGTTTGTTACTTTTATTATTAAAATCCATAATGCGTTATAAGCGCTAAGACAGGTCGTTGTGATAGTGCCAACAACTCACAAGATAGCAGACCGTTCAAAAGATCGATCAGAGCCCGAGATTTCCCGAACTTCGATTGCGAATCTAACTGTTCGAACAGTCTACGCCAAACACAGCGTATAAATGACGTCTATGAATTGAATTGTATCTCTGCTTTGTAATGAAAGATGCTTGTGTTGTCAACACCAGATGGCACGGAAAATCCGCCGACACCGTAAGTGAACTTCAGTTGTAACTTCCATGATAAGAAACTTTCTAGTTGTTTCCACACATTCTCTGGTGCCGTAACCCGGGTAAAACGAAACAGACGGGAACTTCTGGAATAACTGAGACGTCTACGATACTTCAGATTCCAAAAGTCCACTTTGACCAGTAACGTCCTATGTGACTTCATAAATTTACGAATTGACGAATGTAACCGGCCTGCATGGAGGCATAATTGTACCTCCATGGCGGCCTTTTATTAAATGTTACCAGTGGTTCTCGTACAAACTAACGTAAAATGTTCGGTTTGTTTGGAATATGTCGCGAGAAACCTAAGGCACAGCATAAATTTGCTCAGAGTGGATAAAGTCCTATTCAGAATTTCCGTTATCATAACTCAAAGGTGATTCGGGCCAAATGTTTCAAAACAACCACGCTTATTCGTAAACAAACAAATGTAGCAAAGAAAAAAAAGATAATACGCATTCATAGTAAATATTAGGTCATGAATATAGTAACAACACTCAATAAACGTGCAAATTATTACAAAAGTTATAACAATTAAAAGTCAACAATGATGAGGCATTCCCACAAGTGCTTCATTTGCAATTACCGGTTTCACGTCAGTATAGAAGCATCTTCATATTTATAATTTTTAATTTGCGTAATGTGGATGGACAGTTACGGAGTCCCAGCTTTCTAGAAGGTATCGACGTTAAAAGTTAAACCACGATTGTGGGTTGTCGTAATAAAATTGAACACCCATAAGATGCTTGTATAAATGTACAAAGTATGACTGCTGAGTGAGCCTGACCGAATAACACCACGTAGGATATACACTGAAGAGCCAAAGAAACTGGTACACCTGCCTAATATTGTGTAGGGCCCCCGCGAGCACGCAGAGGTGCTTCTGCACAACGTGACACAGACTCGACTAATGTCTGATGTAGTGCCGGAGTCAGACACCATGAATCCTGCATGGCTGTCCACAAATCCGTAAGAGTACGAAGGGGTGGAGATCTCTTCTGAACAGCACGTTGCAAGACATCCCAGATACGCCCAATAATGTTCATGTCTGGGAAGTTTGGTGGCCAACGGAAGTTTTTAAACTTAGAAGAGTGTTCCTGGAGCCATTGTGCAGCAATTCTGGACGTGTTGGTGTCGCATTTTCCTGCTGTAATTGCCCAAGTCTGTCGGAATGCACAATGGACGTGAATGGGTACAGGTGATCAGACAGGATGCTTACGTACGTGTCACCCGCCAGAGTCGTATCTAGACGTATCAGGGGTCCCATATCGCTCCAACTGCACATGCCCCACACCATTACAGAGCCTTCACCAGTTTGAACAGGCCTCTGCTGACATGCCGGGTCCATGGATTCGTGAGGTTGTCTCCGTATCCGTACACGCCCATCCGCTAGATGCAATCTAGATAATAAGCGGCCACAACGCCCACATAGTACTAGGGACAGAAAGTTGGCTGAAACCAGACGTAAACAGTAATGAAATCCTAAACTCAGGTTGGAATGTATACCGCAGAGACAGGCTGGACAGTGAAGGTGGAGGCGTGTTTATAGCGATAAGAAGTGCAACAGTATTGAAGGAAATTGACGGAGATCCGAAATGTGAAATGATTTGGGTGAAGGTCACGGTTAAAGCAGGCTCGGACATGGTAACTGGATGTCTCTATAGGCCCCCTGGCTCAGCAGCTGTTGTGGCTGAGCACCTGAAGGATAATTTAGAAAATATTTCGAGTAGATTTCCCCACCATGTTATAGTTCTGGGTGGAGATTTTAATTTGCCGGATATAGACTGGGAGACTCAAACGTTCATAACGGGTGTCAGGGACAAAGAATCCAGTGAAATTTTTTTAAGTGCTTTATCTGAAAACTACCTTGAGCAGTTAAACAGAGAACCAACTCGTGGTGATAACATATTAGACCTTCTGGTGACAAACAGACCCGAACCATTTGAAACAGTTAACGCAGAACAGGGAATCAGCGATCATAAAGCGGTTACGGCATCGATGATTTCAGCCGTAAATAGAAATATTTAAAAAAAGGTAGGAAGATTTTTCTGTTTAGCAAAAGTGACAAAAAGCAGGTTACAGAGTACCTGACGGCTCAACACAAAAGTTTTGTCTCAAGTACAGATAGTGTTGAGGATCAGTGGACAAAGTTCAAAACCATCGTAAGTATGCGTTAGATGAGTATGTGGCAAGCAAGATCGTAAGAGATGGAAAAGAGCCACCGTGGTACAACAACCAGGTTAGAAAACTGCTGCGGAAGCAAAGGGAACTTCACAGTAAACATAAACATAGCCAAAGCCTTGCAGACAAACAAAAATTACGCGAAGCGAAATGTAGTGTGAGGAGGGCTATGCGAGAGGCGTTCAATGAATTCGAAAGTAAAGTTCTATGTACTGACTTGGCAGAAAATCCTAAGAAATTTTGGTCTTATGCCAAAGCGGTAGGTGGATCAAAACAAAATGTCCATACAATCTGTAACCAAAATGGTACTGAAACAGAGGATGACAGACTAAAGGCCGAAATACTAAATGTCTTTTTCCAAAGCTGTTTCACAGAGGAAGACTGCACTGTAGTTCCTTCTCTAGATTGTCGCACGGATGACAAAATGGTAGATATCGAAATAGACGACATAGGTATAGAGAAACAATTAAAATCGCTCAAAAGAGGAAAGGCCGCTGGACCTGATGGGATACCAGTTCGGTTTTACTCAGAGTACGCGAAGGAACTTGCCCCCTTATTGCAGCGGTGTACCGTAGGTCTCTAGAAGAGCGTAGCGCTCCAAAGGAGTGGAAAAGGGCACAGGTCATCCCCGTTTTCAAGAAGAGACGTCGAACAGATGTGCAGAACTATAGACCTATATCTCTAACGTCGATCTGTTGTAGAATTTTGGAACACGTGTTATGTTCGAGTATAATGACTTTTCTGGAGACTAGAAATCTACTCTGTAAGAATCAGCATGAGTTTCGAAAAAGACGGTCGCGTGAAACCCAGCTCGCGCTATTCGTCCACGATACACAGAGGGCCATAGTCAAGGGTTCACAGTTAGATGCCGTGTTTCTTGACTTCCGCAAGGCGTTCGATACAGTTCCCCACAGTCGTTTAATGAACAAAGTAAGAGCGTATGGACTGTCAGACCAATTGTGTGATTGGCTTGAAGAGTTCCTAGATAACAGAACGCAGCATGTCATTCTCAATGGAGAGAAGTCTTCCGAAGTAAGAGTGGTTTCAGGTGTGCCGCAGGAGAGTGTCATAGGACCGTTGCTATTCACAATATACATAAATGACCTTGTGGATGACATCGGAAGTTCACTGAGGCTTTTTGCAGATGATGCTGTGGTGTATCGAGAGGTTTTAACAATGGAAAATGTACTTAAATGCAGGAAGATCTGCAGCGAATTGACGCATGGTGCAGGGAATGGCAATTGAATCTCAATGTAGACAAGTGTATTGTGCTGCGAATACATAGAAAGATAGATCCCTTATCATTTAGCTACGAAATAGCAGGTCAACAACTGGAAGCAGTTAATTCCATAAATTATCTGGGAGTACGCATTAGCAGTGATTTAAAATGGAATGATCATATAAAGTTGATCGTCGGTAAAGCAGATGCCAGACTGAGATTCATTGGAAGAATCCTAAGGAAGTAGGTTACAGTACGCTTATTCGCCCACTGCTTGAATACTGCTCACCAGTGTGGGATCCGTACCAGATAGGGTTGATAGAAGAGATAGAAAAGATCCAACGGAGAGCAGCGCGCTTCGTTACAGGATCATTTAGTAATCGCGAAAGCGTTACGGAGATGATAGATAAACTCCAGTGGAAGACTCTGCAGGAGAGACGCTCAGTAGCTCGGTACGGGCTTTTGTTAAAGTTTCGAGAACATATCTTCACCGAGGAGTCAAGCAGTATATTGCTCCCTCCTACGTATATCTCGCGAAGAGACCATGAGGATAAAATCAGAGAGATTAGAGCCCACACAGAAGCATACCGACAATCCTTCTTTCCACGAACAATACGAGACTGGAATAGAAGGGAGAACCGATAGAGGTACTCAGGGTACCCTCCGCCACACACCGTCAGGTGGCTTGCGGAGTATGGATGTAGATGTAGATCGGAAACGAAACTCGTCCGACCAGGCAACATCTTTCCCAGTCTTCAACAATGTCCATGGTGACGGGCCCTGCTGAGACGTGAAGCTTCTTATAGTGCAGTCATGAATGAACACGAGTGGGTCTTCGGCTACGAAAGCCCATATCGATGATGTTTTGCAGAATGGTTCGCACGCTGATACTTGTTGATGGCCCAGCATTGAAATCTGCAGCAATTTGCGGAAGGGTTGCACTTCTATTTGGTACATTGAAAGATTCTCTTCGGTCGTAGTCGCTTGCATTCTTGCACATAGTTTTCCGGTCACAGCCAAGTCGGAGATTTGATGTTTTACCATATTCCCGATATTCACTGTACACTCCTGAAATGGTCGTGCGCGAAAGTCCCCACTTCATCGATACGCCGGAGATGCTGTGTACCATCGCTCGTGCGCCGACATCATCACTTCAGATTCACTTAAATCTTGATAATCTGTAACAGCAGTAACCGATCTAATAATTGCGCCATTCTTGTCGTCTTATATAGCCGTTGCTGGCCGCATCGCTGTATTCTGTTTACATATCTCTGTATTTGAATACTCTTGCCTATATTAATTTCTTTGGCGATTAGTGTATTATAAGCTCCAGCAGACACCAACTGTGTAGAACCAAAGAAGTAAAACTTAAAATCCTTTGTAATGTGGGTATTGAGAGTGTTGCTAGCCCTCACGGGCTTCTTATATCACAGCGGCCTGTTAGCAATACGGCGGAAGTACGCACATAAGGGATTTATATTTCTTTGGTTTTATGCAGTTGGTGTCTAACGGAGCTTATATCCTACGTCAGGGGGTGGGCAGTTGTTTTGGCTTGGGGGCCACATTATATACACAGAGGTTAGTGGAGGGCCGCACCTTATAAACCTTTCACTTTTAATTAATGCCAATATATATATATATATATATATATATATATATATATTTGTGTGTGTAGTATTCCCAAAATTTTTATGAAAATGCAAGTGTTCTTTATTTCTAATCACATATCACACACAGAGTTGCAATTTCGAGTGTCGCAGTGAAAGCGTTAAAATGCATTGATTAGTTAGATTTACATTTCATAAAAGGTATCATAAAAATCATTAGGTATAAATGAAAGAGTCAGAAGCAAAGGGGTATAAGTATACTTCTTATAATTTTGATAAGACTAAAGTCACTTGGACCTCTTTCCTTCTGACATCTTCAAATAAGATAGTTGTGTTCAATTTCATTTATTTTGCTAATTTCATATCATCTCCAAGTACATTAAATTTTAAAACAAGTTTAATGGGACAAATGCATCCTATCACAATTTTGCACACTTTTTTTTTTTTTTTTTTTTAAATTCGCGAGTCAGACTGCTAGTTGATATTCTCATCACAGCCTGTAAGTTACTGTCTGTTAAATAGCTTCGGTATTTGCTCTTCTTGATTTTCAAGCAAGAAAAACTTTGTTCACAAATATACGTCGATCCAAATATGGAGAACATTTTGCCTGCAAATTTATTGATACGTGGAAATTTTTGAGCTGACAAAGATTTATAAAAGTCAACTAAAGCTCCAGCCCTAAACATTTCTTTCACTGCATGATCTGCCTGCATGTCAGTCAGTTCAAGTTGCAGCTCGTGTGGTGCAGTGTCAATATCAGCAGTGATGGGATACGATAAAACATTAAATTGAGGCTCAATTTTCGTAAAATATTGTAGTAAACTAAGCCTCTAAACTCTGCAGATAATCCCTAATCTTAGCTGAAACACTTCCAGGTACTTTGTTTCCCTAGTAAAGGGAAATGACAAAATTTGCCTTCATTTGCTTGCCTTGCAAACAGACCTAGTTTTGTTTTAAATGCTTTGACATGTGTCCACATTTCATGAGCAAACAACCCCTTTCCCTGCAATGTCACGTTCAGCTCATTCAGTTTCTTCAAAAATATCAGCTTCAAACATCATCTCATATCTCCGCTCTTCACATCCTATTTTTGCAACAAAATCATGAGATATCTCCTTAGTGTCCAGAAATAAAATAATTTCATCCTGTAATGCCCATACTCTTTTTAATACTTTGCCCAAGCTCAGCCACCTCACACTGCTATGGTAAATTACATCTTCATGTTCTGCCCCCACCTCCTCAAGAAGAGATTTGAACTGTCTGTGATGGAGTGCCCGTGCTCTGATTGTGTTCACAACACTAACAACAGGGTCTACCACATACTTTAAGTCTAGTGCAGTCTTGCAGAGACTTTCCTGATGAAAAATACAATGAAAATCCAAAATATAACTGTCTGTGTCTTCGGCTTGTAACTTTTTTTTTTTTTTTTTCACCATACCTATATTTTTCCCACAGAAAGCTCTGGCCCCATCTGTTGTAATGCTTACCATTTTGTTCTAGGATAAGCCACTTGTTTCCACACAATTAACAACACATTCTAACAAGTCCTGACCAGTGGTTCTATCTTTCATTGATACTATACCAAGTAATTCCTCGGTGATGACGAAATGTTCATTATTTACACGGATAAAGATGAGTACTTGTGCAGTGTCAATATCTGTGCTTTCGTCCATTGCAAGTGAAAACCAAACAAAATCTTCGCTCACAGTCTTTAGCTGGTCTGCAAGTTCGCCACTAATCAAGTCAATGCGCCGCGCTATAGTCCTCCTTGACGACGAAATGCTCTCAAATTTGGTTTTAATCTCAGGACACAATACACTTGCACACTCTATCATGCACTGTTTAATAAGCTCGCCATCTGAAAAAGGTTTGTTTCGTTTAGCAAGGTTATAGGCGACCATGAAACTTGTTTCTGTAGCACTATTTTGAAGCGGTGTTTGCTTCGTAAATAACGCTTGTTGCTTCTTCAAGCGTTTCACGAACTCCGCTGCCTTTATTTTTCGTTCTTCATCTGAAAGTTTGCAGCGAAAGTCACTGTGTTTTGTTTCGTGATGTCGTTTCAGATTGTACTCCTTGAATACGTCAACTGTATCATGGCATAGTAAGCATGCGGCTTTATTTCCTGCATCAATAAAGAAATATTTGGTCGTCCAGTCTTCATTAAGCAGACGGCACTTATCACCAACTTTACGCTTCTTTTTAAGAGTCATAAGCACTGAAGTAAAAAAAATATATTACGTTGTACTGCTGCACAGACAAAACACAAGTAAATCACCCGAAAAAAGAAGAAAATTGCTCTGAACGTCTTACTATTCACTCGGCGCGGGAGAAATACAGCGCTCCCATCAGCTACCGCGTGGAGCATAAACTTGCGCCAATAGCAGGATGCACAGTGCTATTTTACGTGCCCGTGTTGGCTGATGGTAGTGCTCCCATAATCCACCGCGCGTACATGGAGCTAGGTTGGTTGCGTGGCTGTAGAGACATCTGTCGGTAGTACGCACTACCAAGTAGCGCAGACGCTCGCGGATTTTTTTTAGTCGCGCGGGGAGGGGAAATTTTGTTTTTCCTATGATTTTTGTAAATGTCTTGGCGGGCCACACACAACCCCACCCCTGTCCTACGTGGTGTTAACCAGCCTGGCTTATTCAGCAGTCATAATTTGAAATTTTTACAAGCATCTTTTGGGTGTATTCAATTTTATTAAATGACAACCCACCATTGTCGTTTAACTTCTAACGTGGATAACTTCCCTAAGGCTGGGATGCGTAATTGACCATCTACAGTATGAAAATATAACCATTGTAAACCTGAAGCTGCGTCTACACTGACGTGAAAACGGTAGGCCTAGCTGCGAATAACGCACCGTCACACAGCTATGCGGCTTTCGAAACACATCATTCTTGACTTTCAATTGTTGTAATTTTTGTGATAATTTGAATGGATAGTGAGTGTTGGGTATTGTTACTGTTGTTCATAATGTCTCTGAACTGTTTTTCCCCTCCCCATAGAGTTATATGTAGAAATTATGTCATAGTTCACGCGATTAACTACTTACGCATGTATATATGACAAACAAAAGGTAAAAAACACAACAGAAAGGAAATATATAGACATGAAATAAATTGTTATAGTTTCCGCGACTAAATAAAGGAACAGTACAGGAGCTTCAACGTCCACTACAATCTCAGTGACTAAAATACAACGAATAGTAAACTCGAGACATTATCTCGGCAATTGTAATTACTAAATATAAAACGTGACAAGTAGTAGCTGAGAAACAACGCAAATCGCACTTCATTCGCAACGAAAATTCGTGAAACGTAACGAAACGTTGAGAATCGACCATTAGAATTCACTTATATAGATTAATTCTAGATACTATTTCCGGGGATTGTCATTTTTCACGTTTTGTAGTAGATGAGCTTTCTTTTAGTATTTTCATCTTTGGTATCGGTCAATGTACACAAGTCAATTCGAATAATCGATTCCACGTTCCGTCATTTTTCGTGATTTGTTCTAGATGTGTGTTATGTACTAGATGCATGTTATTTCGTTAAGAATTTGTTTTTCGTATCGCTACAAAAACGCGGTAACTGAGCTTGACAACTACATTTGATCTATTATAGCTCATGTGGAGAGTCCGGAACCAAAAAATAAATCCTAAAAGGAATAATGCACGCTACATGAAAAACTACGAAAAATAATGAATCGGGGAATGGAGAACTAGAATTGACCTATGTGGCTGCGTAACCTCATCCTCAGAAATCGTAACACGTTCGAAAAAAAATGCGGAATGTTTATGATAACCAAGATGACAAATATTACTACTGCTTGATTCAGTAAGAGCAATTTAAGCTGCACGCTTTCTCCTGCCTAACCACACCCACGGAAATCGCGACGTATTTGGAATAAACAGGATAATTCATGCCAGTTATTAATACAACTGCGGTTTAATATTTAATAACAGGCCGCCATGGAGCTATAATTAAACCTTCATCAACCCTTCATGCAGGCAGCTTACTTACTTCGCATTGTAAACTCATGACGTTACTAGTCAAAGCTGACGGATGGAATCACCCACAAGAATTGACCTCCTTACACACACACACACACACACACACACACACACACACACACACATTTTTAACTCTGGTAGGTATGTCTTCAAACGCTGAGTCTGAATTTCTCCTGAGCTGTTTCATTATGCTAATGCTAATTACGTGGATGTTGTTGTTGTTGTGGTCTTCAGTCCTAAGACTGGTTTGATGCAGCTCTCCATGCTACTCTATCCTGTGCAAGCTTTTTCATCTCCCAGTACCTACTGCAACCTACATCCTTCTGAATCTGCTTAGTGTATTCATCTCTTGGTCTCCCTCTACGATTTTTACCCTCCACGCTGCCCTCCAATACTAAATTGGTGATCCCTTGATGCCTCAGAACATGTCCTACCAACCGATCCCTTCTTCTGGTCAAGTTGTGCCACAAACTTCTCTTCTCCCCAATCCTATTCAATACTTCCTCATTAGTTATGTGATCTACCCATCTAATCTTCAGCATTCTTCTGTAGCACCACATTTCGAAAGCTTCTATTCTCTTCTTGTACAAACTATTTATCGTCCATGTTTCACTTCCATACATGGCTACACTCCATACGAATACTTTGAGAAATGACTTCCTGACACTTAAATCAATACTGGATGTTAACAAATTTCTCTTCTTCAGAAACGCTTTCCTTGCCATTGCCAGCCTACATTTTATATCCTCTCTACTTCGACCATCATCAGTTATTTTTCTCCCCAAATAGCAAAACTCCTTTACTACTTTAAGTGCCTCATTTCCTAATCTAATTCCCTCAGCATCACCCAACTTAATTAGACTACATTCCATTATCCTTGTTTTGCTTTTGTTGATGTTCATCTTGTATCCTCCTTTCAAGACACTGTCCATTCCATTCAACTGCTCTTCCAAGTCCTTTGCTGTCTCTGACAGAATTACAATGTCATCGGCGAATCTCAAAGTTTTTATTTCTTCTCCATGAATTTTAATACCTACTCCGAATTTTTCTTTTGTTTCCTTTACTGCTTGCTCAATATACAGATTGAACAACATCGGGGAGAGGCTACAACCCTGTCTTACTCCCTTCCCAACCACTGCTTCCCTTTCATGTCCCTCAACTCTTATAACTGCCATCTGGTTTCTGTACAAATTGTAAATAGCCTTTCGCTCCCTGTATTTTACCCCTGCCACCTTTAGAATTTGAAAGAGTGTATTCCAGTCATCATTGTCAAAAGCTTTCTCTAAATCTACAAATGCTAGAAACGTAGGTTTGCCTTTCCTTAATCTTTCTTCTAAGATAAGTCGTAAGGTCAGTATTGCCTCACGTGTTCCAGTGTTTCTACGGAATCCAAACTGATCTTCCCCGAGGTTGGCTTCTACTAGTTTTTCCATTCGTCTGTAAAGAATTCGTGTTAGTATTTTGCAGCTGTGACTTATTAAGCTGATAGTTCGGTAATTTTCACATCTGTCAACACCTGCTTTCTTTGGGATTGGAATTATTACATTCTTCTTGAAGTCTGAGGGTATTTCGCCTGTTTCATACATCTTGCTCACCAGATGGTAGAGTTTTGTCAGGACTGGCTCTCCCACGGCCGTCGGTAGTTCCAATGGAATATTGTCTACTCCGGGGGCCTTGTTTCGACTCAGGTCTTTCAGTGCTCTGTCAAACTCATCACGCAGTATCGTATCTCCCATTTCATCTTCATCTACATCCTCTTCCATTTCCATAATATTGTCCTCAAGTACATCGCCCTTGTATAGCCCCTCTATATACTCCTTCCACCTTTCTGCTTTCCCTTCTTTGCTTAGAACTGGGTTTCCATCTGAGCTCTTGATATTCATACAAGTCGTTCTCTTATCTCCAAAGGTCTCTTTAATTTTCCTGTAGGCGGTATCTATCTTACCCCTAGTGAGATAGGCCTCTACATCCTTACATTTGTCCTCTAGCCATCCCTGCTTAGCCATTTTGCACTTCCTGTCGATCTCATTTTTGAGACGTTTGTATTCCTTTTTGCCTGTTTCACTTACTGCGTTTTTATATTTTCTCCTTTCATCAGTTAAATTCAATATTTCTTCTGTTACCCAAGGATTTCTACTAGCCCTCGTCTTTTTACCTACTTGATCCTCTGCTGCCTTCACTACTTCATGCCTCAAAGCTACCCATTCTTCTTCTACTGTATTTATTTCCCCCATTCCTGTCAATTGCTCCCTTATGCTCTCCCTGAATCTCTGTACAACCTCAGGTTCTTTTAGTTTATCCAGGTCCCATCTCCTTAAATTCCCACCTTTTTGCAGTTTCTTCAGTTTTAATCTACAGGTCATAACCAATAGATTGTGGTCAGAGTCCACATCTGCCCCTGGAAATGTCTTACAATTTAAAACCTGGTTCCTAAATCTCTGTCTTACCATTATATAAACTATCTGATACCTTTTAGTATCTCCAGGGTTCTTCGAGGTATACAACCTTCTTTCATGATTCTTAAACCAAGTGTTAGTTATGATTATGTTGTGCTCTGTGCAAAATTCTACCAGGCGGCTTCCTCTTTCATTTCTGTCCCCCAATCCATATTCACCTACTATGTTTCCTTCTCTCCCTTTTCCCACACTCGAATTCCAGTCACCCATGACTATTAAATTTTCGTCTCCCTTCACAATCTGGATAATTTCTTTTATTTCATCATACATTTCTTCAATTTCTTCGTCATCTGCAGAGCTAGTTGGCATATAAACTTGTACTACTGTAGTAGGTGTGGGCTTCGTATCTATCTTGGCCACAATAATGCGTTCACTATGCTGTTTGTAGTAGCTTACCCGCATTCCTATTTTCCTATTCATTATTAAACCTACTCCTGCATTACCCCTATTTGATTTTGTGTTTATAACCCTGTAGTCACCTGACCAGAAGTCTTGTTCCTCCTGCCACCGAACTTCACTAATTCCCACTATATCTAACTTCAACCTATCCATTTCCCTTTTTAAATTTTCTAACCTACCTGCCCGATTAAGGGATCTGACATTCCACGCTCCGATCCGTAGAACGCCAGTTTTCTTTCTCCTGATAACGACATCCTCTTGAGTAGTCCCCGCCCGGAGATCCGAATGGGGGACTATTTTACCTCCGGAATATTTTACCCAAGAGGACGCCATCATCATGTAATCATACAGTAAAGCTGCATGCCCTCGGGAAAAATTACGGCTGTAGTTTCCCCTTGCTTTCAGCCGTTCGCAGTACCAGCACAGCAAGGCCGTTTTAGTTAATGTTACAAGTCAATCATCCAGACTGTTGCCCCTGCAACTACTGAAAAGGCTGCTGCCCCTCTTCAGGAACCACACGTTTGTCTGGCCTCTCAACAGATACCCCTCCGTTGTGGTTGCACCTACGGTACGGCTATCTGTATCGCTGAGGCACGCAAGCCTCCCCACCAACGGCAAGGTCCATGGTTCATGGGGGGGGGGGGGGGGGGGGGGATTACGTGGATATGTAATTTTAAATCCATTCCAACAGCATGCAAAGTATGACAAACCAATTCTAACATTGAAGAGTATTTGCTTATCACTGCAAGAGGGACAATAGCCTGGGAATGAGTGCAAACATACAGATATGCAATCTGTCTCTACTTAAATTGCCATCCTGAGAGAGATTCGCCAGCTGTTTCGCCGTTATTTCAAAACTGTCTACAAGTATTCGAACAATTTATATGGTTTGTATTGTACCGACTAAATTCTGGATAGCCCTTAATTCATTTAAGACGTGCGCCACCAAATTGAGCCCATGAGTGGAACAGTGCACAAATATTGCTTTTGGGTACTTATTTGTAATTTTTATTTTCTCTCTATTTTACTTTCATGCCACCACAGGACGTCCACCACAGCATTGGCCAAATGAATTTTTAATTTTTATTTTAAAATTTGAACAAGGTTCAAAGTGTTGGTGGATGTACTATCAGCACTTCACGATTCAGGAAAGTCTAGAAATCCTAAACATTCTCTGATACTTGTTTTCCCGTTAATATATTCGGGAAGACTCCTAGACACATTTGCTCTGTCTTTGCAATATCAGATGTTTCATCAGCCAAAACTGAGAATCCAGTATCAGAATTCACAGCAACCGCTATTTCATCTCGAATAATTTGCTTACAAATATCAGTAATTTCATTCTGGGTTCTTGTACAGCAATTGTTGGCAGTTTTTCCAAGTGGTTTCTTAAATCATCATCCCCTCCTTCAACCCTAAAGTGTTTATGGAAATTTCTGATTGTGCTTCATTTACCTCTGAGAGCAATTTTTCTCTGTTTACCTCATTGGTGATACCAGCATCATTATGAACTCGTAAATTTCTTGGCAATTGTTTACCTTCTGTCATTGATATGTTGTTGGTTTCAGTACCTCGGAATATAGGCACCGAGGATTCGGATAAATTCATGCAGCTCCATGCAAATCTTTCGCAAATGCAGTGGCAATAAAAGCCCCTTTTTAACTTCTTTTCACTTTTTGTGAAAAAATGCTGAAAATCTACATAAGTCTCCTTTTCAACGGGGTTTACACTGGAGTAAAGAGGCATAGTGAAAGACTATTGTTGCAGAAATTATCATTTTTAAACTTTTAGTTCTCCGAGTGGATCCAGCAGTTCTTCATGACTTAATTTTTGTTCGAAAGTCGTTATCATTACTAACGTACACGCCATTGACCTAGATTGATATGCCAGAAGTTGAGGCAAAAGATTTTTGTACAACTTTTGTTCCAGAAGTTAGTACTGCATTATTATTTTCCTCTTCCACAGTCTCATTGTTGGTTGAATTTGTCGTAATTTTTAGTTTTTTGAAAGAAAACCTTTAGTATCCATTATTTCTGTAAAGGAGGAGGAAAGAGTCAATATAGGATGTAATGTGTTACCTGACAAAACCAAATGTTGCCCTGGCCGTTGTTAAACTACATTCATGTTACAAGGCACAGCATGGAACCCCTTTCACTCAAACAGCACTCAGCTTTGCCGAATTGAAAGTGATCAAGTAATTATTTCTAAAGAGTGAAAACGGAATACGTTCGAAGTGCATTTTTCCTGCATTTTCAGTTGTATTGCGTTCTCGGTACTATCTCGCATGTGCTTAGACTTTTTCCAGGCGCCAAACCACGGAGAAAGTCTTCCACACATGCGTTAGTAGAAGGCAAATGTTCTGTGATATCACAGAGTGTATACGACCCGGGACAACCGGGAGATCTGGGAAAAACCCGGGAATTTTTTCATCCGGGGGAGAACCGGGAAAAACCAGAGGAATTTTTTTGAATTCCCGGAATTTTTCATTGTTTTAGTTTTCAGTTAAATTTTTGTGATTTTGACTGGTAAGGACCAATACTCTAACAAAGAATATTACTGTATCGTGCTTCTGCAGAGTAATACTGCAGAGTAATACTGCAGCAACAAAACATGAACGAGAGAGAAAAACGAAAATAAAACTAAAGTCGCAAAGGAAATGCGCCATATACAAAAGAAATCAGTGCTCATACAAGCGTCTGCCAACAGCAAAGTATGTCAAAGGCATTAGGAAGACTATGCAATGCTTCATAACAACAAATTGCCTCCAATGAGCGTGGCGTGATAGCTGTTTACATTAGATTCGTTTTAATGCAAAATCTTTCAATGTTTCACACGTACGAAACATGCGGGCTTCCTGCGTCATCGTAGCTGCGCAAGTACAGTGACGCCTGTCATCTGGCGCTCTCTGGCAACCGCTGAAACGAACCTATTTCTAATAGGTCACGAAAAAATGTTGCGAGTATTGCTTTGAAAAGCATTACTTCCCAAGTAAATTTTCTTTTATGCAAGATGAAGTATGTGCGAGAATCTACGACGAATTTCTTAAATCACAGAGCGTTTGACTCTCATTTAAAAGTCAGCTCTTTGGGGACGACCATCTGAAGAATTTCGAGCCCAGATCATCAGATATTTACGTCGTTATTAAAAATTTTACTGGCACATTTATGAGATGTATGTCGCGCAAAAAAGAACAACATTATATGTGGAAGCTTGGCTTCTCTTGCAGCTTATTAATCTTCGAGACCAATGTTACATGTGAAAGCTTTTCTTTTCTTTTCTTGTAGCAACAATATGTATATTAATTTAAGCCATTAACTTTTCTTATTTGTGTGTTCGCGCTACCTAAGAGTGATCTTCCTATTGGCTGACTACATTATGTGTCCATTGCTGTCATCAGCTGGCGAGATCACGTGACATGAGCTGTAACTGGCTTACAAAAGCGCGCCGCAATCTCGATTTTTGATGCTTCGGAAAGTAACATGCGGTGTTTGGTGGAATCCGATTTTATACCTTTGTACACGAAAATGTGTAGCGTACACGTTGCTGCACATCAAAGATCTTTCCAAAACGTGTTTCCCCCCCCCAGTTTCATTTTCTAAAGTGCCGGGAAATTTTACGTCTGTGTATAAAACCATAAACCATCAAAGGACTGATAAGTTTTATAGTGTCGAGGAAAAGTATACTGTCACTTAACACGGAAAAAGTGTATTTTTACCCGGGAGAAAGTGTATTTTCAACCGGGAAATCCGGGAATTTTTTTCCTTGTCCATGTATACGCCCTGTATCAGAACACGTCTCAATTTTTTGGGTAGATCAGTTATGTACAGAGAGAGGTACATTTTATTCTATTCTCCTGACAAATGTGAGAATCCGGATTCAGAATCTTTTAATTTTCCACTCTTCATACTCCGTGTGGTCAAAAGTATCCGGACACCCAAAAAAAATAATTTTTCATATTAGGTTCATTGTACTGCCACCTAATGCCAGATACTTCATAGCAGCGACCTCAGTAATCATTAGACGTAAGAGAGTAGAATGGGTCGCTATGCGGAACTCAAGGACTTCGAACGTGGTCCGGTGCTTGGGTGTCACTTGTCATACGTCTGTACGCGAGATTTCCACACTCCTAAACATCCCTAGGTCAACTTTTCCGATGTGAGAGTTAAGTGGAAACATGGACACCTACAGCACAAAAGCGTACAGGCCGACCTCGTCTGTTGACTGACAGAGAACGCCGTCAGTTGAAGAGGGTCGTAATGTGTAGTAGGCAGATATCTATCGAGGCCATCACACAGGAATTCCAAACTGCATCAGGGTCCACTGCAAGTACTATGACAGGCGCGAGGTGAGAATACTAGGGTTTCATGGTCGAGCGGCTGCTCATAAGCCACACATCACGCCAGTAAATGCCAAACGACGCCTCACCTAGTGCAAGGAGCGAAAACATTGGACGATTGAACAGTGGGAATACGTTGTGTGGAGAGACGAATCACGATACACAATGTAGTGATCCGATGGCAGGTGTGGGTATGGTGAATGCCCGGTGAACGTCATCTGCCAGCGTGTGTAGTGCCAAAGTAAAATTCGGAGCCGGTGGTGTTATAGTGTGGTCGTGTTCTTCATGGAGGGGGCTTGCACCCCTTGTTTTGCGTGGCACTATCGTAGCACAGGCCTACATTGATGTTTTAAGCACCTTCATGCTTCACACTGTTGAAGAGCACTATTCGGGGATGGCGATTGCATCTTTCAACACGATCGAGCACCCGTTCATAATGCATGGCCTGTGGCGGACTGGTTACACGACAATAACATCTCTGTAATGGACTGGCCTGCACTAAGTTCTGACCTGAATCCTATAGAACACCTTTGGGATGTTTTGGAAAGCTGACATCGTGGCAGGCCTCACCGACCGACATCGATACCTATCCTCAGTGCAGCACTCCGTGAAGAATGGGTTGCTATTCTCCAAGAAACCTTCCAGCACCTGGTTAAACGTATGCCTGCGAGAGCGGAAGCTGTCATGAAGGCTAAGGGTGCGCCAACACCATATTGAATTCCAGCATTGCCGATGGAGGGCCCCACGAACTTGTCTTTTTCAGCCAGGTGTCCGGATACCTTTGATAACATAGTTTGTCACAGAATACTAAATTTCTTGCGAAATGTTTCGATAAGAGAAATGTAGCCGTTCAGTGTAGGTCTAGATGCCAGATACATGTAGAAAATTACACAGAGAAAGTAATCAGTATTGTGATTTGAGAAAAACCGCAATACACAATTTATAACATCGTTAGTTACCTCTATAGCGTTCGTCAGCCGGCCGTGGTGGTCTAGCGGTTCTAGGCGCTCAGTCCGGAACCGTGCGACTGCTACGGTCGCAGGTTCGAATCCTGCCTCGGGCATGGATGTGTGTGACGTCCTTAGGTTAGTTAGGTTTAAGTAGTTCTAAGTTCGAGGGGACTGATGACCACAGATGTTAAGTCCCATAGTGCTCAGAGCCATTTGAACCGTTCGTCATCCGAAACCAAATCGGGAAGATAGGAAGTGGTATGTCGGAATTGTATGTTCTTGCAGAAGAGAAAAGCCCAGTGGAGGACTTCCCAGAGTGAAAACTGGCTGCTCTGCCTCCTTCCTGTGCTAGGGACATACTTCCTTCTCGCTCAGAGTCCAAATTACTTAAAAATGGGATCAGCTGATGAACCGTGACGAATTTTTAACTACGTATTTAAAACATTAGCAGCTGACTCCCGTCGGGGCCTTGGCAGTCATGAGAAGTATAAATTATAGCTGTTTCCGGCTTTGGACTACTGAAGTCGACGCGATTAGCCTTATTTAGAATCTGAATCTCTGGTTCTGGCAGAAGTATTTCCTTATTAAATAATTATAGTATCGAAACTAAGTTTACAAGATTCGTCAGATAGGCTACATTTCCTTCCAGACTATCAAATAGCGTAAGCCACTCCCGGATGTCTTCGGTAAAGTGATAACGATCTCGTAATGAAGGCAACAAAGCTTCCATGAACCCGATCGTCAAGGCATTGCCGAGTGCATACTGTACCACACGTGACACTCGGTGAAACCAAACAACTGACAATGGTAAGAAAACAGCGACGGAGGATTTGATTCCTCAACAATCGGGAAACGCTTTGTAGTCAACTCGACAGTAATACTTGAAATAAGGCAGTAAAATAATTCGAGACGGCACACAAGAGCTGCTTTTTTTCCGCCTTCGTGTGATCCGCGGCGAAGCAGCGTGCTCAATTAATAAAGAAAGGAGCAGCGTTGCCAGATAAGAAGAACGGCTCGTTTCACAATCATTTGGCTTCTTTTCTAGCGTTCTTCTTGACCTAAGGCAAGCATTAAAATCGATTTTGATTAAAGAAAAATAATTTGCATTTCAAAATACTGCGTTTCTACACTCCTGGAAATGGAAAAAAGAACACATTGACACCGGTGAGTCAGACCCACCATACTTGCTCCGGACACTGCGAGAGGGCTGTACAAGCAATGATCACACGCACGGCACAGCGGACACACCAGGAACCGCGGTGTTGGCCGTCGAATGGCGCTAGCTGCGCAACATTTGTGCACCGCCGCCGTCAGTGTCAGCCAGTTTGCCGTGGCATACGGAGCTCCATCGCAGTCTTTAACACTGGTAGCATGCCGCGACAGCGTGGACGTGAACCGTGTGTGCAGTTGACGGACTTTGAGCGAGGGCGTATAGTGGGCATGCGGGAGGCCGGGTGGACGTACCGCCGAATTGCTCAACACGTGGGGCGTGAGGTCTCCACAGTACATCGATGTTGTCGCCAGTGGTCGGCGGAAGGTGCACGTGCCCGTCGACCTGGGACCGGACCGCAGCGACGCACGGATGCACGCCAAGACCGTAGGATCCTACGCAGTGCCGTAGGGGACCGCACCGCCACTTCCCAGCAAATTAGGGACACTGTTGCTCCTGGGGTATCGGCGAGGACCATTCGCAACCGTCTCCATGAAGCTGGGCTACGGTCCCGCACACCGTTAGGCCGTCTTCCGCTCACGCCCCAACATCGTGCAGCCCGCCTCCAGTGGTGTCGCGACAGGCGTGAATGGAGGGACGAATGGAGACGTGTCGTCTTCAGCGATGAGAGTCGCTTCTGCCTTGGTGCCAATGATGGTCGTATGCGTGTTTGGCGCCGTGCAGGTGAGCGCCACAATCAGGACTGCATACGACCGACGCACACAGGGCCAACACCCGGCATCATGGTGTGGGGAGCGATCTCCTACACTGGCCGTACACCACTGGTGATCGTCGAGGGGACACTGAATAGTGCACGGTACATCCAAACCGTCATCGAACCCATCGTTCTACCATTGCTAGACCGGCAAGGGAACTTGCTGTTCCAACAGGACAATGCACGTCCGCATGTATCCCGTGCCACCCAACGTGCTCTAGAAGGTGTAAGTCAACTACCCTGGCCAGCAAGATCTCCGGATCTGTCCCCCATTGAGCATGTTTGGGACAGGATGAAGCGTCGTCTCACGCGGTCTGCACGTCCATCACGAACGCTGGTCCAGCTGAGGCGCCAGGTGGAAATGGCATGGCAAGTCGTTCCACAGGACTACGATCGTCTCCATGGGAGAATAGCAGCCTGCATTGCTGCGAAAGGTGGATATACACTGTACTAGTGCCGACATTGTGCATGCTCTGTTGCCTGTGTCTATGTGCCTGTGGTTCTGTCAGTGTGATCATGTGATGTATCTGACCCCAGGAATGTGTCAATAAAGTTTCCCCTTCCTGGAACAATGAATTCACGGTGTTCTTATTTCAATTTCCAGGAGTGTATATCCTATGAAAATGTATGGTTACATTGAATTAAGAAGCACAACAAAAGCGAAATAAAATTGTGTTGGCGTGTGTTGCGGGCACGTCAGCATACAGAAGACAAAAAACCTAACTACGAAATATAAACATTAATGGGCCTTTCTGGAAACTGTGTTGCAGCATAGCTCACATCGGCGAGGTATAGTAACTTCATAATAAAGAACAAAGCTGTTCTAAGTAAAGCAGGTTTTGATTTATGGAATCAGAAGTCAACACGCTTCGTAGTTGCAATAAACGATGTGCAAGCGACTGAACAGTGGAGAGGAACAATGAACTTGTATTCGGTGCATTAGTTTGATAAGGGTAAGAAATAATGTAATATTACAGTGCAGTTATTGTGAAGTTATCCCGTAGGTACTAGCAGAATCATTATCAATATTTTTATTGTGAGGAAAAGAAAGTTATGCGAAAGAAACTGGCATGAAGATGTTCACTTAAATATACATTTTTGTGTCAAAACATCAGGGATTTAAAATGGGCTGATATGTTACGCATAATCATAGAAATAAAATCTCGAATTGTTATATCTGTCTTCGAAAGAAAAGTGACCCAGAAACAGTTTCTCGCATTATTTGCAGAAGGCACGCCTCTGAATTTTTATCCCTGTGTGCTTTCCGATAGCTTTAAATTCTCGAATATTTATACATTTCCTCTTCCGCTATTAAAGCCATTAAAATGAAACGTTGTACACGCATTTAAAATATTATGCTAAATCATGTGAAACAATTTTTTTGCTGAAATTGCTTGAAACTTAATTACGAACGAGATTTGGGTAAATCTGAGCAAGTTATTTTTTCAAGAGATTGATTAAAAAAAGGCTCAAAATAATAGCGTTGATCACGTTTGACTTGTTCTGTATACAGTTGATCAAAGTGATACTGTCGGAATTACCTAACAATATGTACCTTACTACATGTTCGTATATGTCCCCCCCCCCCCCACCCCCCTTAAATACCTTATACAGTAAAATTATTGCAAAAATAGAAGTGCACAACGAGACACCATGTTTTATTTGAGATGTTTCTAACCTTTCTTGTACATATGTATGTCTTATTTCGTCTTCGGGAGTTTGCGAAAGTCGAAGGGATAACGACTCACAAACGAATAATGTCTGTGCTCTGTTTATACAAAAAGATGGTAACTGCCGTGGTATTGTCTCTCTGCGATCAGCCACGTAACGCTACAACTGGTTAAACGAGAGATTTTGCAGAAACGGGGGAAATACCTTCTAGAAGGGAAGGAGAATACTGTAATGAATAAAAACTGTGTACTCCAGATTCCAAAGAAAAGGGAAGGGAGCGGGTTGCAAGTGCCCTCCTTTCCTCCTGCGGACGTCAGTGACTTATTTAATGGTTCTGATGGTAAATTTTCCCAGTTTTTTTCTGACGGTATTATATTGGCCAAGAGGACGAATAATGTTAACTGTTGGTTCTTCTTGCCTCGAGTTTTGTTTTTCTGGTGCGATGTTAACCCTTAATTCTGGGCTTCGGTCTCCCATATCGTTTAATAATTCTAAAGTTTTATGGCGGCATCTTATTTTGCGTTTACTGCCTCCCACTTCTGTCTACCTTGTGTACTAATGTCCTAGAGCATTGTAGGTGTTCCAGTTCGTCCCCAGCTGTCGCCGAGTGAGAACTGTATTGTTGTTGTTAACATGTGCAGTCTGTGCGACTGATCTCCCAAGCTGCGTTATGTTGAGTGGAGGTACGCCCTTGCATAGCAGCATTCGTTCAAGTGACTCAGACTTTGATTCTTTAGCACAATCGTGGCAAAATAACACAAGTGATGCTCACGAATGTGAGGAATGTGGCTTTACGGAGGTATAATTCAGATTCTGAAATTTGATGGCGATGAAAGGATAGATGTTGCAGTAATCAGTGTTCGTAGGTAGGTTTGTTATGGAAATAACGGGTTCAAGCGTTCTTGTGAACTTTTCATCAAAAGAAGCTGGAGCTAAACAGAATATTGTTAAATTGCCAGGTCCGCTTCTTTATCAAACATCGCTGTTGTACAACATTGGTAACAAATACTTGAAGTACTGTACAAATGTAAAAAAAACGGAATATATTATTATATATCCAGTGTTTAAAGGTTCAGTTACACCCATTCATCTCCAAATAAGCTATCAGTTGCTTAATATTTTTACTAGTCCGCCTAGTACAAAGATTGGAATCAAGACGAGTAATTGTGTCTCAGTTTTTCAGGTTCAATTAAAGCAAGTTGTACAAAGCACACATACATAGAGGTTTGTCATCAAGTGGGATATTTGTAGTTACTGTTAGTCAGTAAATATTATTCTGTACAATCAGGATTTCAGATTTGAGATGTTTGCAAATCTGAGGAAAAAATGAATTAACGGTCTGGTAGACCTCATCTCGCAAACGACATCCAAATATTCTGTCAGTATCTCACAAGTTAAGGTTAATTTCAAAATGTATTATCACTGTGCTGAAGAAAATTTAGTTCATTTTTTTGGGTTGTTCTAACGTCTCTGCTTTAGGAATTTGTCTCTGCACTACATTTAAATACAGTTTGTGAAACAGCTATTTTGTTAGTTGCCCAGGAGGATATTCTCGGTTTAATAAATATTGTTAGTCAAAGCACAACTCCCACCCCACCCGAAGCCTTCGCTACACAATGTATCGAAGTCCAGTGTTTGCTTGGCGAGCGTTGAGGAAGCGCTTGAAACTGGCATCATGAGGACGACTTGAGCGTCAGTTATCGACCCGAAAGGTCGGTCGGTCGACGGTGCTGCATTATGTACGGGGCGTTATCTCATTAGCACCTGCCAGCTGCGTGTCTGTCTGTGTATGTGTGCGCGCGCGCGCAGGCGTCGGATTTATGGCATCTAGCTTACCGGCCGAGTGTAATTCGGACAGGCCCTTCACACAAGGACTTCGGCGGACTGCCCCTCCACCTCCCGCCACTCGACTGGGCGGGCTGGCAGCGGCTGCGGTAGCCGACAGTAAACCGCCACCAGCGGTCGATAAGATGAAAAATTAATTTCTAAGGAGGGGAGCGGAAGTGTCGTGCTGACGCTACCGTGGCGATCTGGTGTGAATAACGCCACGTGCACCCACCATACCCCCCCTTTCCACCGACCCACTCTAATACTTCCAGCAGATTATAGTCCATTTACTTATGAACAGCTGTGTACACATTTTTTTGCAATTTATTGGCTGTAACAATGCGCACCATCTGACTTAGGTGATAACATTAGTCTTCTTGTACTTTTTATTTATATATTTATTTATTTATGTAACCTGATTTGATTTGGGCCATCAGGCCCTCTCGTACATCGGACCATGGTTTCACACATACACTACCTTTAGTTACGTAAGAAATAACAATACGACTAGTAGTATCACAATGATTAGTGACTCTGAAATGGCAATGTGAGTAAATAATATTAATCATGAATTTGTGCTGGAAATTACTCCGGAACGCCAAAGAAACTGGTATAAGCCTGAGTATTGAAATACAGAGATACGTAAACAGACAGAATACGGCGCTGCGGTCGGCAACACCTATATAACACGAAGTGTCTGGCGCAGTTGTTAGATCGGTCACTACCGCTACAATGGCAGGTTACCAAGATTTAAGTGTGTTTGAACGTGGTGTTATAGTCGGCGCACAAGGACACAGCCTCTCCAAGGTAACGATGAAGTGGGGATTTTCCGGTACGATAATTTCACGTTGGAATCAATAAGAGTATCGAGAATTATGTATGCTTGAGCCGATATTTTAATGTTCTATTGTTCATTACAAGTAAATGTACACAGTATAATAAAACAAGGTTGCCTGTATCTAGTTCGATAAAATGCTGCCATTGTCTACATAAATACATACATCCGTTGCTGTCATCGCACTCAGCTTTTAATATTCGCATCAGCGAAATCTGGTTGAGCACAACACGGTTTCATCACATATACAGTGCATAAATTATATTCGATGGATCCTACAGACTGTTGTCACTAAAGAGAAGTATAGTAAATGTCGAAACGTTACGAAAGAGTAAAATATTGCAGTGCAAATATGCGGGGTGTACATAAAGTCCGGGATCACTTTCAATTCTTTATTGCACAAGAACTAAACATTGTACAGATGTAATACATATTGCATTTTGAAATGAGAGCCGGCCGGTGTGGCCGTGCGGTTAAAGGCGCTTCAGTCTGGAACCGCGTGACCGCTACGGTCGCAGGTTCGAATCCTGCCTCGGGCATGGATGTGTGTGATGTCCTTAGGTTAGTTAGGTTTAAGTAGTTCTAAGTTCTAGGCGACTGATGACCTCAGAAGTTAAGTCGCATAGTGCTCAGAGCCATTTGAACAGAGATTCTGTAAGGTTTTTTATTTATTTTTTTACAAACATTCTATATGCGAACAATGAGTGAGTGAGCCGTCAGAAATGGTAATCGAATGTGTCTCGTAGCGCTCCACATTCAGTTCACCCACACTGGGACGTCCGCTTCTCTTTGCCGGGCACAAGCTACCCGTCGTAACGAATTTGTTATGCTAGTGGTAAATGGCCTTCGTTGTTGGTGGCTTCTTACTGTACATGGTTCTAAACATCCGTTGAACTGCTGTAGCACACTTGTTTCTGTCGAACTCCAATACACAGAAAGCTCGCTTCGCACCTGAACTCGCCATTTTTGCGACTAGCGCTATCGGCAAATTACCAAACTACGCTGTGGCGGTTTACACAGAAAAAAAACTTTGTCTTTCTCTTCAAAATGATATATGAATGATATCTGTATAATGTTTGGTTCGTGTGCAATAAATATTTGGAAGTATTCCCGGATTTTAAGTACACCGTGTATAACTGTGTACAAATTTTCTTGTTCCTCGAATCGGTCTTCGGATGGTTTAATAAAGCACGCCACGACTTCCTCTCCACTGCCAAACTCATCTCAGAATAGAATTTGCATCCAACAGCCTTCATTATTTGTCGTGCATTCGAGGGGACTTCTTTTTCAACATAGTAGACAGCCGTCGGAAAGCCCTGCCAGACGTTCAATTACTGGACAATAGAAATCCGCTCCTTCGTCACGGAGATACATGACAACATCCTCATTGTTGCAAAATCTCTCCCGCCTAAGATTCTCTTTCAGCTTGCCGAAAACACGGAAATGCATCGAGCAGGATCTGGAATGTGTGCATCACCCAGGCCTGTGCACCCTTGGTCAAGTTGACACCATCTCGCACTCTCACTGGTGCATCTGTGTGTAACTGTGTGTGCAGGAAACAGAGAACATGTACTATCTTCTAACAATGTGCCACTCTTTTTGCACAACGGTCTTAGCGTGGGACGACGTGTATAGCTTACTTTCTAAAGTCCCTACGTATTCCAGTCCGTCGTTACCTACAGTTTTTGCCAGCTAAGATTACGTCCAGTACAATAGAAGTTACCGTTGATATCGTAACCCATGTCCTTCACTGGATTTGTCAGGTCTTCGAAGTAAACAGTTCAAAAACGAATACATGGAATGCAGATGTTGAAGGCTCCGTTATCCAAGTATCGGCATATCTGGCTCTCTGTACATGGAGCCCATAGGGATCTAAAGATGGAATTATTAAGACGCCGAACCTGGTTGTCTAAATAACATAATTTATCAAAACATATGAGTGTTTGGTGATTTTCCGTGGTAAATATTTGACCGGTCGCTGTCCTGTGTCCACAATGGATTAACAGTCTCGCGTATTTGGTCACTAGATTTTGCAAGGCACGCACAGGCTGTGGCAGAAGTGACAGATTGTGGTCTACCTCGACATAACTTGCAGAAGATGGCCTCCCCAGACTCCAGTGTTGCGATGTACCTTAGATTATGTTGTGGGCTACTACTGCGATGCGTGGTGAAGACACTGAGTTATGTTGCGATCTATAGAAAGCCACTGAGCAGCGCAGAACAGCGAAACTTAATGCTTTGTGCTTTCATCCCATATCGAAATGAACATCATAAAAAAAGCGGTTCTCACATCCAAACCTTCAGGTGTCTGACAGATCGGTACTAAACGTTGTATATCGACAGAGTATCAACCAAAATTCCCATATAGTTTGTGCTATGTGCTGCTAGACAGCAGAAACGTGCGTAAATGGACAGCAGTAGGTAACACATGACATACGGTGCACAGGAAAAGCATCATTGTGAACGTCTGTCGTGTAGAGCTGTCGTGGGGAAGTTGATGGAGCTCTAGTTTTGTCGTAACAAGGGTCCAGAATTCCAGCCGTGGTCTTGACACTTTTTGTACCGTAGTATGTGTGATGCAGTTACACAATATGTTCCAGTCATGTAAAAGGACTGTTCACAGTTTATAGCAATGTTCCATTGACAGTCAACTTCAACGACCACTTCGTTAATTTGAAAGTAGCAATACTATAGAGTACATTTGTAATTCCACAGAATAAACGAAAACAGTCGGAATAGAAGAACAAAGAAACAATTGCACCAGACGTGCAGGGGGCGGTGGGGATTGGGGGGCTTGGATGAGGATGACGACGACGACCACGACGACTGCGACTGCTAGATGGCAGCATCATCTCCGTGTACTAACTCCGAACAGTCATCTGGAACATCTTCCTGAAATGTATAATAGTTTCACTTTTACTGCAGTACAAAAGCTGGCATGACCAGGGTTCGAAACCGAGAGCCTTTGTACGACGAACTAACGCTCTACTAACTTCCCCACTGAAGCTCCACACTACATATAATCGCTCTTCCTGCTTAGTAAACTATTAATACTGGTTGTGGTGTATATAAAACTGAGAAGAGAGAAAAGGGCGATTATGAATGAGGGAAAATCGGCGAAGCCTTTGTTTAGGCCTGTCTTCGAAATCATGATGCGTGACTGTGGAAACATGATTAATCAGTTTTGTGCGTCAGAATTAATGCAGTAAAATGACGCTTGGAAATCGCCATCTGACTTAGTTCTCACGTACTAAATGAAGGTAGCTTCGTTTTGTTGAACGTGCTGTGAGCACTTCAACGATTGCGACAATGGCGACCGATCCATTACATCATCGCATTAAGATGACCAACAACAAATATTGCTAAAAACATTGAAAATTGTTAAATGAGAACAAGGAGGAAACTAAATAATACAACTTTTTAAACAACCGTTCCCTGAGATGGCTATGTCAGCAGGGGGGGGGGGGGGGGGGGGAAGAGAGAGAGAGGGGGGGGGGGGAGCAGCATTTTCATAAAGCAAAATCATATCGTAAATAATTCACAAAACATCTGTTAGATCGGGGAGCTGTGATACTAGCTGTGGGATTACCGTGGACATAAAGGAGTGACCAACGCTGTACGTTGTTTTGAAGTCAGAGTGGGTGGGGCCTGCCGCCGTCTTAAGTTGCCCAAACCATTGGCAGACTACTGTTTACAATTACATCTTGTTGATTATTTCTTTCGTGTGCACACACACTATTTTATAAACTAAAAATTAGTGTTTCATGAATAACATAGTGTCAGGAAGACAGTTTCGCACTTTTTTCTGTACTTGAATGCATATTTGCTCCAGTAATGTTGATATATTCGAATAATGAGGAACAGAAAGTATTGATGTGAAAAGGAGGCTTTCGTAAGCCGCGCAATTCCACTTTAACTGGATCTGCATCGATACCAAATAAAAGCTGGAACTCCGGAAACTGCTTGTTTGCTTACTGGTACTGCTTCATGTTCGTTACATTTCCAACTTCCAGCCCTTACGCACATCATTTTTAATGGTCACGTCTGCAAAAAAACGCACCTAAGAGTTCTTTGTTAGCCCAGAATAGTGGACAATGAGGAAAGAAGCAAGGCCTGCTATAGTATTTTGTGCTTGTCAACAAAGTGAAAGATTATTAAAATGTGCACCCGTATACGACGCAAACTGCTACTTTTTATGAAACGCCTACATCTCTACATCTGAACCCAAAGAACGGCTCTTCTTCTTTTACAACCACGAAAGTCAATAGTTACTACCAAGAGTCTAACATGAGGATTACAGGCAGAGGCTCACAGTTATGCCACAGTCTAGCAAAACAGTCGCGACAATCCGCCTCGTTTTTGGGGAATACTGAGAAATGGGATACAACCCGTCGGCTTTGAGCAATGATGTTGCAAATTACCACATTGCAAAGATTTTAAGACGAAAGTTGATAAACAAACAATTTTAGTACAGAGAAAAGATGCATCACGTAACATCCAGATTTCGATCATTATATTGCGTATACTGCCTCTTCCACAGTAGAAAACCCTAGTATAAAGCCATATGCGTTACAACTGGCATGGAGCAAACTATGTTGACATGTACACAAATTTTACGTAAGTCGTTTTTTTTTTTTTCGCCTTCTGTATCACTAGTACCAATTGAAGAATGGGATGGCGGTTCGCGCGTGGACGGTTCCAGAAGACAGTTGCTGTACGCGCATGCGCGTGCTTTCCGCTTGAAGAAAGTGTGTATCTTGCAAATCATGTCTCCGGCTTGTTTCTGCAGAATTTGTCACTTCCCACCATTATCAGAGATGACAACCCACAACAAATGGAAGAGAAATTCACTAAATAACTGGCTACGATCACGTTTAATGCTCGCATTAGTCAGGGCGTTATCAGCAGAGTGCTCTCAATGCTACGTAACGCTCATTGGCTTTCGGAGAATGCGTAACTTAGGTGCGCAGAACAAGCCTAAACTCGACCCCCATCGTTCGTGACTCCAACTATACCGGTAGCACTAGCGAAGGCGAAAAAAGCGAGAAACGTAAAATTTGTTTCCTGTGCTAAAGCGGACCTACATAGGTCAGCTAAACAATAGGCTACAACCGTTGCAATTACGCTGAGGCACAGAATGCCAATGTTAGTACGTTGCTTTTTTTTCTTTAGCTAGTACTAGTACCCTATTTTCAGTTGACCTACATAGTATAAGACAATAATCGATTGCAGAGGAAACAGCTATTTGATCGACTCACTATCAGACAGAGGTATAATTCAAAACATCTACGCAATTGATTTAAAATTGCCACCAGTGACAAAAAAGCGTACATAATATCTATCTCTTAATAATGCATTCTTCTATTTCTATTTACGATAACGATGCTTCGCCACAGAAGGAACAGATTTATTATCTATGGCTCGAAAATAAACAAGTTAATGTCTATGACTACAATATGACGTTACTGGTCAAAGCCGACGAATTTTATCCCATTCTTAAGTTGACCTTGAAAATCGTAACCACAGCCTACGAAATAGTCAGGAGACACTGGTGCGAAGTTGACAGCGACACTAGCGCTCCAAGCGGTGAGAAAGCACACTGTTACATGCGGCGTAAGGCTAGTGTTAGTTTTAGGTATTTTCTACTTAATTGACGGAATTGTTGTTTCGTTTTTTTGTTCCATGCATTTTGTAAGTTAGCAAGAGACATGAACTATTGTAAAATACAGCCGAATCACACTGATTCAATAAAAACTCATGAATGAAGAAATACTTTCGAATATTTCTGTATTTGCAGCTTATTCCGCTGAAAGCAAGATAAAATCATGCACATTTTGTGCATGAGAAGCATATATTTCTGTTATTGTCTGTTGTTATCATATGCGTTTCCTTGAGACTTAACGAAAAAAATATGGATTTCAGTGATTCGACCTTAGTTACACTTCAGTGGACTTTCTAATACTCGAATATTTTTGTAAATGTAATTACTTTTATTTCAAGAGCATAAAAGATGCGTACACAAGGAATGGAAAGTTTCACAGGTCACACCAATGTTCAAGAAATCTAGTAGGAGTAACCCACTAAATGACAGGCCCATATCATTAACGTCGATATGCAGCAGGATTGTGGAACGTATATTGTGTTGGAACATTATGAATTACCCTCGAAGAGACCAGTCCGTTGACACACACAGAGTCAACATGGGTTTAGAAAACACTGTTCTTGTAAAACACAACTAGCTCTTTCAACACACGAAATGTTGAGTCCTATTGACAAGGGATTTGAAATTGATTGCGTGTTTCTAGATTTCGAAAACGCCTTTGACACGGTACCACACTAGCGGCTTGTAGTGAAATTGCACGCTTATGAACTACTTTCTCTGTTTTGTGACTGGATTCGCGTCTTCCTGTCGGAGAGGTCACAGTTCGTAGTAATTGACAGAAAGTCGTCGGGTAAAACCGAAGTGATTCCTGGCGTTCTTCAAGATAGTGTTATATGCCCTTTGCTGTTCCTTATCTGTATAAACGATTTAGGAGACAAGGTTGTTCGCAGATGATGCTGTAGTTTATTGTCTAGTAAACTCATCAACAGATCAAAACGAATTGCAAAACGATTTATAAAAGATATCTGTATGGTGCGAAAATTGGCAGTTGACCCTTAATAACCAAAAGTGTGAGTGCTAAAAGAAAACCGCTAAACTTCGGTTACACGATAAATTAGCCTATTCTAAATGCCGTAAATTCAACTAAATATTTGGGAATTACAGTTACGAACAATTTAAATTGGAAAGAACACATGGAAAATATTGTGGGTAAGGCAAACCAGGGACTGCGTTTTATTGGCAGAGAACTTCGAAATTGTAACAGATCTACTAAAGAGACTACTACTCTTATCCGTCCTCTTCTGGAGTACTGCTGCGCGATCTGGGATCCTTAAGAGATAGGATTAACGAAGTACGTCGAGAAAGTTCAAAGAAGAGCTGCACGTTTTTGTACTATCGCGAAATAGGGGAAAGAGTGTCACGGACAAGGCGTATTTCGTTGCGGCGGTATCTTCTCACGGAATTTCAGTCACCAACATTCTCCTTCGAATGTGAAAATGTTATTGACGCCGACCTCCATAGGGAGAAACGATCGCCATAAAAAAGAAGGGAAACCAGAGCTCGCTCGGAAAGACGCACTGTTGGTGTGTTTGTTCTCTCCGCGCGCTGTTAGAGAGGAATAATAGAGCATTATTATAAAGGTGGTCCGATGAACCCTCTGCCAGGCACTTCGGTGTGATTTGCAGAGTATCCATGTAGATGCAGAAAAGCGAATGTGTTGAAGTTTCTTGCCGTTCGTGCCTCAGATTTAGCAACAATTGTGGAATTGGTTTCTCCTTTGTTGGGTAACAGTTTTATTACTTTTGGCGATTGATTATCACGTCTGTGCGGTTTTCCCATAAGCTGCTGTTGTGGTGGTTTATTTGATATGTTTAATAATGTACGTATTGCATTCCATATAGTTTTCCTACTTCCCACAACACTAGTTAGGTCGAAAACGTAGCGAACAAAATTCTGCTTTGTTGAATAAATGCACGACGTCTTTCTGTAAAGGCAAAATCTTCGGGTGTTTACTAGCAATTTTTTGTTGTTAAATGAAAACGACATTATTCAGTAAATGTCTGTTCGTTAGAAGGGAATCGTAAATAAACTGTCTTGTAATTCATTGTTTCGTACCTCCCAGGGTCCTCGGCAAACTGATTAATAACAATTTTTTGACTGTTGATTTTTGTGGTACGAAATACACTCCCGATTCTAAAAGCTGTGTTACAAATCAGTATAAACGTTAGTATTCGCACTAATCCGATATTGTATTCGGAAGTGTCGCTTATGGCCGCGTGAGGGCTCTGCTATCACTGAGGGTAACAAAAACGGCGTCAGCTGAAGAATTGGATAAAACGTATCGGCTTTGACGAATGAAGTCATAATTCACTCATAGACATTCTTTATTTTCGAGCCTTTGCTCACAGATATTAATGTCTTTACCTTCGAGCCATAGATAATAAATCGGTTATCTCTTGTTGCTAAGCTCCATCATTGTAAATTGAAGTAAATGAATGTTGCTTGGTCAGGGCTAGGCGTTGTGTAAGATTTTTGTCGTTTGTATTCTTTTAAATCATTTGTTCTTTCCATTCATTCGGCACTTATTTCCATACTTAGCGAGTTTGAGATAATTTGGAAGAGTTGTTTCAGTGTGGACAATTTTTACTTTTTATTTTCTTCTATAGGTATGGATTTATCTATTTCTGTCGATTGGAAGACTTAAAGCAGGCTTTGGGCGTTGATATGTCAACCATTCGATTTTTTTTTTCAATTACGTGCTCTTCTTGCTGCTTACGTTCGATGTCGTGAGTACTGGAACATATGCCCCTTAAAAGTGTGTCTGCTCGTCGTGCTCATGATTGTATAAGAGGTGTACCAAAAATCGAGCATGGCGTTCAATTCGACAAGGAACATGGTTTGAGAAATTGAAGCCGGCCTTGAGGGATATAATAAAAATTACAGACTTTGTGTTTGAGGTGTCCTTTCTGGTTGTGTATGCATAAATGTTCTGTGAGTGAGCCTACCGTTTTCGTTTTACACTGGTATTTGTTTTGTAGGGAAGTTTATGGGAATGTATAAAAGTATTAGCGGGCCTTTGGGAACAGGTCGAGGGCGGGGGGGGGGGGGGGGGGGGGGGGGTGTATTGTCGTCAAAATCCATGAGTCTCTTTTCCGCAAAACAAAGAACAGGGGGAACCTGCGGTGATTTTTGGTTTAGGGGGCAGAGAGCTGTAATTTCAGGTACAGAATGCAATGTGGTTTTGGAAGTAGCTCACAATCGAGCGGAGAAAGAGTTGGTGAGGTTATTTGAGGATTATGTGGCAGAAAGTTCTGTAGTTATGTCAGAAGGGGTTTTCTACGTTTAGAGTTTTGGGGAATAGGGGTTTTCAGCATTTTGTCGTGAATCATAACACTGAATTCAGATGTTCAACAGCTGGGGCTTGTAATAATAGTTTGTTGTGGTCTTCAGTCTAGAGAGTAGTTAGATGCAGCTCTCCATGCTACTCTATGCTGTGCAAGCTGCTTCATCTCCCAGTACCTACTGCATCCTACATCCTTCTGAATCTGCTTAGTGTATTCATCTCTTAGTCTACCTCTACGATTTCTACTCTCCACGCTGTCCTCCAGTACTAAATTAGTGATCCCTTGATGCCTCATAACATATCCTACCAACCGATCCCTTCTTCTAGTCAAGTTGTGCCACAAATTTCTCTTCTTCCCAATTCTGTTCTGTACCACCTAATTAGTTATGTGATCTACCCATCTAATCTTCATTCTTCTGTAGCACCACATTTCGAATGCTACTATTCTCTTCTTGTCTATTTATCGTCCATGTTTCACTTCCATACATGGCTACACTCCATGCAAATACTTTCAGAAACTGCTTCCTGACATTTAAATCTATTCTCGATTTTAACAAACTTCTGTCTTTCAGAAACGCTTTCCTTGCCATTATCAGTCTACATTTTATATCCTCTCTACTTCTATCGTCATCAGTTATTTTGCTCCCCGAATAGCAAAACTTATCTAGGCCTACTACTTCGTGTCTCATTTCCTAATCTAATTCCCTCAGCATCACTCGATTTAATTCGACTACGTTCCATTATCCTCCTTTTGCTTTTTTTGATGTACATCTTATATCCTCCTTTCAGGACACGGCCCATTCCGATCAACTGCCCTTCCAGATCCTTTGCTGTCTCTGACACAATTACAATGTCATAGGCAAACCTCGAAGTTTTTATTTCTTCTTCCTGGACTTTAATTCCTATACCAAATTTTTCTTTTGTTTCCTTTACTGCTTGCTCAATATGCAGATTGAATAACATCGGGGATAGGCTACAACCCTGTCTCACTCCCTTCCCAACCACTGCTTCCCTTTCATGTCCCTCGGCTCTTATAACTGCCATCTGGTTTCTGTACAAATTGTAAATAGCCTTTCGCTCCCTGTATTTTACCCCTGCCACCTTTAGAATTTGAAAGAGAGTATTCCAGTCAACATTGTCAAGCATTTCTCTGAGTTTGCAAATGCTAGAAAAGTAGGTTTGCCTTTTCTTAATCTTTCTTCTAAGATAAGTCGTAAGGTCAGTATTGCTTCACGTGTTCCAATATTTCTACGGAATCCAAACTGATCTTCCCCGAGGTCAGCTTCTACCAGTTTTTCCATTCGTCAGTAAAGAATTCGCGTTAGTATGTTGCAGCTGAGACTAATTAAACTGATAGTTCCGTAATTTTCATATCTGTCAACATCTGCTTTGTTTGGGATTGGAATTATTATATTCTTCTTGGAGTCTGAGGGTATTTCCTCTGTCTCATACATCTTGCTCACCAGATGGTAGAGTTTTGTTAGACCTGGCTCTCCTAAGGCCGTCAGTAGTTCTAATGGTATGTTGTATACTCCCGGGGCCTTTCAGTGCTCAGTCAAACTCTTCACGCAGTATCATATCTCCCATTTCATCTTCATCTACATCCTCTTCCATTTCCATAATATTGTCCTCAAGTACATCGCCCTTGTATAGACCCTCTATATACTACTTCCACCTTTCTGCTTTCCGTTTTTTGTTTAGAACTGGATTTCCATCTGAGCTCTTGATATTCATACAAGTGGTTCTGTTTTCTCCAAAGGTCTCTTTAATTTTCCTATAGGCAGTATCTATCTTACCCCTAGTGATATGCGCCTCTACATCCTTACATTTGTCCTCTAGCCATCCATCCCTGCTTAGCCATTTTGCACTTCCTGTCCATCTCATTTTTGAGACGTTTTATTCCTTTTCGCCTGCTTAATTTACTGCGATTGTATATTTTCTTCTATCATCAATTAAATTCAATATTTCTTCTGTTACCTAAGATTTCTACTAGTCCTCGTCTTTTTACCTACTTGATCCACTGCTGCCTTGACTACTTCATCTCTCAAAGCTACCCATTCTTCTTCTACTGTATTTCTTTTCCCGTTCTTGTCAGTCGTTCCCTAATGCTCTCTCTGAAATTCTCTACATCCTCTTGTTCTTTCAGTCTATCAAGGTTCCATCTTAAATTCCCACATTTTGCAGTCCCTTCAATTTTAATCTACAAAATGGTTCATTTGGTTCAAATGACTCTGAGCACTATGCGACATAACTTCTGTGGTCATCAGTCGCCTAGAACTTAGAACTAATGAAACCTAACTAACCTAAGGACATCACACACATCCATGCCCGAGGCAGGATTCGAGCCTGCGACCATAGCGGTCGCTCGGTTCTAGATTGTAGCGCCTAGAACCGCACGGCCACCCTGGCCGGCTTTAATCTACAGTTCATAACCAGCAGATTGTGGTCAGAGTCCACATCTGCCCCTGGAAATGTCTTACAATTTAAAACCTGGTTCCTAAATATCTGTCTTACCATTATATAATCTATCTGAAACCTTCCAGTATCTCCAGGCCTCTTTCATGTATACAACCTTCTTTCATGGTTCTTGAACCAAGTGTTAGCTATTATTAAGTTATGCTCTGTGCAAAATTCTACCAGGCGGCTTCCTCTTTCATTTCTTCCCCCCCATTCCATATTCACCTACGTTTCCTTCTCTTCCTTTTCCTACTATCGAATTCCAGTCACCCATGTCTATTAAATTTTCGTCTCCCTTCAATATCTGAATAATTTCTTTTATCTCATCATACATTTTGTCAATCTCTTCGTCATCTGCGGAGCTAGTTGGCATATAAACTTGTACTACTGTGGTAGACGTGGGCTTGGTGTCTACCTTTGCTACAATAATGCGTTCACTATGCTGTTTGTAGTGGCTTACCCTCGCTCCTAATTTGTTATTCATTATTAAACCTTTTCCTGCAGTACCCCTGTATTCACCTGACCAGAAGTCGTGTTCCTCCTGCCACCGAACTTCACTAATTCCCGCTATATCTAACTTTAACCTCTCCATTTCCCTTTTTAAATTTTGTAACCTGCCTGTCTGATTAGGGGATCTGACATTCCACGCTCCGATGCGTAGAACGCCAGTTTTCTTTCTCCTGATGTAATAATAGTATAGTAGGTTATTGGTCAACCATAAAATCTGTTGTGGGGAGGGGGAAACGACGCATTTCGACACTGCAGAGCCATTTAGATAATATTTATGGAGGTGTAGTGTACCCGATAGATATTGTCCGCTTAAGTGCCTCCTTAAACATGTTGGGCAAATGTACCCTCCAAAATTTGTTAATTTTAGGTTGTGATGAGGGTGGGGGGAGTATATGATGACTAAGGAAAAGTGTGGGTTTGGTCGGGATGGTTGAGGTATTGATTTGGAGTTTTGCGATTGGTATATCATTCTTCTTCTTCTTCGTATGTTAGCTAATGTTTTTTCTGTGGATTTTTTTAGTAACATTTTAGTTCTTATAGGTGAGATGAACTTTGTGATGTTCTGTTTGTTGTGTATTTGTATGTGGGTATGTGATTTTTGTTGACGACTCTCACGGCAAGCTTTGGCTTTTTCGGAGGAGTTTGTGTATGGTAAGTTTAGCTTTTTATTTTTACATTGTATTGAATTTCTTTTTCATATATTTGTCGTATTATATTGTTCTCCGTTATGTTTGGGTTCCTCACCTGCAGCCTATATAGGTCACCTGAAGAATTGGATATTAACGCTAACGAAAGCGAAGAAATCGACGTACATTGCATTGACATCCTGTACCTCAGTTGAACCACGCGCTGGCGAAAAAGAACGACGTACATAAAACTTGTATCCCATGCTTCAGTTGTAGGTCAACTTTTTTTTTTCGCCTTCGATGGTAATAGTATCGACTGAAAATTATCATAGTCTTGCAGGCGACGGCAAGAAAACCGACAGTAGTAAAATTTGTATCCCGTTCTTCAATTGAGCTATGTAGGCCAACTGAAGAATAGGATACTGTAGTTGGAGTCACGAACGATGACAGTCGAGTTCAGGCTTGTTCTGCGCATCTACGTCACGCATTCTCCAACAGCCATTGAGCGTTCAGCAGTGTTCTCGGCGCTCTGCTTTGAATGCAAACATTAAACGTGATCGTAGCGAGTTATTTAATGAATTTTTCTTCCATTTGTCACGGCCGATGGTTGTGGTAAGCGATAAATTCTCCTCAAGCAGGTGAGAGACGTAATTTGCAGTATAGACGCTTTTTCAAGCGCAGAACACGTGTATGCGCTTGTCGCAACCGTCGCATGGAACCGACAACCATGCAATCCCTGTCCGTGTCTCGAGCTACGCGAACCGCCATCGTTCATGGATCGGACTATAGTGCTAACGAAGGCGATAAACACTGACATTCATGACATAGTGAATTAGTTAAAGAGGATGTGTAAAAAATGTGGCATGCGTCCTCAGTATGTTAGTACTGTCTAATTTTGGAACTGGGTTCCACTGTAGTCCTTCTGAGCTGAAAATACACAGTTGTGTAGGGTACTATTTTTAGTTTATTTTGTTTGCACCAGTTGCTCATTTTCGGAGGCAGTTGCGTGCCTTTCGCCTCTAGTGCTGCTCTCGAGTTAGCAGACACCACTACGAACAGGTCATCTGCGCACGCCACCACACCTCTTACCCTGTCGTCACCGTCCAGGATGTTCAACAAGGGCTCGATTGTGATACCTGCCGTCCGCAGATAAAGCCCTGTGGACATCCCTTTGTTATTCTCTTGACAACTTTGCGTGTGTCAGCCCTTCACTGCGCCACTCTCCCTCTGCAGTAGTCGAGGAGGCCATTGAGAGGGAAGCTGATAGCCGCATTTCCCTTAACCTGGCGAAAAGGGACGGCCACCACAGCTTGTCAAAAAGCCTCTGCTATGTTGATTAGAATGGCATTCACATATTTCTCGCTGATATTCTTTGTGTTAGTGGTCCTTTGACGGCGTCTTCTATTGATCTACTTTCTATGAAACCGAATTGGCGGGGATTAGCCCGAAGAAGCGTCTGTACGATTGTAAGCGGTCACACAAGGGCCTTTCCTGCACCTTAGCGAGAGTGTCTAAGAGGCAGATCGGTCGGTACGTTTTGGGGTCTGTTGGCTTTTTGCCTTTTGATTTCCTGAACATTACTAAATTAATATTTTTCCAGAGGTTTGGAATTCTGCCTGCTAGTAGTGCCTCGTTGAAAATGTTCATAAGAATAGATGTGATTTGTGTTACTGTTTGTTTTAATGTTTCTGAAAGTATTTTATCTGGGCCGGGTGCGTTTCGTCTTTCAAGTCTCCTAATTGCCGTCGCAACCTTTTCTTGTGAGAATCGTATGGTTACGCTGTCCTGTCTCCCAAAAGTAAGGTCTCCTATTTTTTTGTAAGTACATAGACCTGTTCACTTGTACAATGGTTTACATCATTTTGCAGCTTGAACATTTAGCTATTTTTCGACATAATCACCATTTCTGTCGACGCATTTTTGTATACGCTGTGGCAGTTTTTGAATGCCCATGTCATACCAGCTCGCCGCCATGCTGCTCACTCCCGAAGGAGGGTACTCCGGCTGCAGTGTATTGCTCACGGTTTGTCGAACTTCGTGCTCGACTTGCCGGTCACACCTTTATTTACACCGATGGCTCCAAAACTGACGATGGTGTCGGCTGTGCCTTTGTCGTCGGGACCGCCACCTTTAAATACCGGCTCCTTGACCAATGTTCCAGCTTTACGGCCGAGCTTTTTGCTCTCCATCAGGCCATTCAGTATGCCCGCCGCCACCGCCATTCATCGTATGTACTTTGCACTGACTCCCTCAGTGCTCTTCAGAGCCTTGGGGCTCCCTATCCGGTCCATCCCTTGATTCAACGAATACAGCAGTCCCTCCATTCTTTCGCTGATAATGGCGGTTCTGTCAGCTTTCTGTGGGTCCCCGGACATGTAGGAGTGCCTGGGAATGAGGCTGCGGATGCTGCAGCCAAGGCTGCAGTCCTCCAGCCTCGGCCCGCCTCCCATTGTGTCCCGTCATCTGACGTTTGTGGGGATGTATGTAAGAGGCTTGTGTCCTTGTGGTGGGATGCTTGGTCATCCCTCCAAGGAAACAAGCTCCAGGCAGTAAAACCGCTCCCAACTGCTTGGACAACTTCCTCCCGACCATCTCGGCGCGAGGAGGTCCTTCTGACCAGGTTGCGGATTGGGCATTGCCGGTTTAGCCACCGCTACCTGCTCTCTGGTGACCCAGCCCCGCAGTGCCCTTGTGGTCAGGCATTAACGGTGCGCCATGTTTTATTGTCGTGTCCCCGTTTTAGTCAATTTCGTGTTGTCCTGTCCCTGCCATCTACCTTACCGGATGTTTTAGCTGATGACGCTCGAGCAGCTGCTCGTCTTCTGCGTTTTATAACTTTAACTGGCTTGACCAAAGACATTTAACCTTTTTACTTATTTCATCTGCATCTTTGTCAGGTCCTTTTGATGTCCCCCCATCCCCTTGAGTTTTAGCAGGTTCCTTGTGCTCTAACACCAGTGACTGGGCGCTAATGACCTCAGCAGTTGAGCGCCCTTAAACCCTACCAAAAAAAAAAAAAAAAAAAAATCGCCGCCATGCTGTTCAGAAAGTTACGAACCTCTTCTTTCACCTCGTCGTCGGAGCTGAATCGCTTTCCGGCCAAATGTTCTTTTAACCTAGGGAACAGGTGATAGTCACTGGGCGCCAAGTCAGGACTATAGGGTGGGTGGGTGATTATGTTCCACTGAAACTGTTGCAGGAGAGCAACGGGTTGCCGAGCCATGTGTGGGCGAGCGTTGTCGTGGAGAACGTGTGCACCCTCGCTCAACATTCCTCTTTTTCGGTTCTGAATTACCCGTTTGAGTTTTTTTAGTCTCTCACAGTACCTGTCAGCGTTAATTGTTGTCCCAGCGATTGAGCTTCGACGACGAGGTGAAAGAAGAGGTTCAGAACTTTCCGAACATCATGGCGGCGAGCTGGTATGACATGGGCATACAAAAACTGCCACAGCGTCTACAAAACGCATCGACAGAAATGGTGATGATGTCAAAAAATAGCTAAATGTTCAAGCTGTAAACTGATGTAAACCATTGTAGAAATAAACAGGTCTATGTAATTATTAAAAAAAGGAGACCTTACTTTTGTGATTACCCTCGTATGAATGGCTCATCCTGTCCCTTAGGTCAGTGCGGTGTCGCTTGTCCTGTGTGGGGACGTCGTCTGGGAAGAACCTGTTTAGGAGATATTCTGCTGAGTTCTCCATCCTTCGGTCATCGTGGCGTCAGCTTGTTTTAGCGTCGACAGAACGGTCGTTCTCTTAAGTTGTTCTGTTTCTATCCTGAATGGTTGTCCCCAGATGTCTTCTTATAATTGGGTTTGACGAAATTGGTCCAGTAATCTTGTCTTCTTGTCTTTAGGTACTTTGGCATTTCTGTTCAGCGTCAAGATACAGGTCGAGTCTTGTCTGTCTTTCGGGAGCTGCCTTAGCTGGTTGTTAGTAATTTTTGTCCCGTGAATCTTCCTTATTCTTGCCAGTTCTGTCCACCACGTTGTTTCTGTCCTCGCATAGTTTTTACCCGTGGTGTAGCTGCTTCCTGTGTTCTTTGTAGGACCTCTGTCAGAACATGAGTTTTGCAATACGTACGGCCTTGAATAGTATGTAGTGACGACGCCTTAGCAATTTCTCGAACTTATTGCCAATTGGCCCTTCCTACAAGTAGATGCTGCTGTTCATGGTCCATATTGTGTGTATTGACATGTTTGTCTGCGGTTACGACGATTGCGTTGTGGTCGCTGTGTGTGGCTCTATCTAATATCCTCCACCTGTTGACTACTGGAAGAAATTTTGCGTTACCTAGGGAAAAACGTTACTTAACGCCACAAACGTCTCTGCGGTAGGTAGGTGGCTGCCCCTATCTATTCAGTAGAAGAGGTTGCATTGATTTGCCACGTCAGCCACTAGTTGCCTCCTGTCTTCAGTTCTACATGAGTTCCACAAGGGGAATTTTGCTTTGATATCGGTTACACTGAGTCACATTTCTTGTACAGTGTGTTCTGCAGTGTCCTATATTTTGTCCAAGAAAGTGTGTATGTCATATGAATATTGAGGCGTATATATATATATATGACATGAGCCATACATCCTGACCGTATGTTTCCGCTGTGGCGATGTGTTGAGAGCAAAACAGGATGAGCGGTGTTGCTATGAGGTTTTTATATTAACTATCAGCGCGGCTTTGGCGTTTGGTGTTCCGGCTTTTGTTTCATCTAAGAGCCTACCTAGTTCTATGCTTACTAAGGTGCTACACTGGCAGTTTAGTTGTATTACCTTCAGAAGAGGTGTCTACTGAAAGAAAACCTCTTGGACGTGTGTCCCAGGATTTTAAAGAAACCATGTGCTCTCCCGAAGTCCTTGTACACTGTCCCAAGATTTATGCACTCTTCCCTTTGCGTACATGCTTCCCCTAAAATCTTACGTAGTTTCTTCGAGTTTGCTCGGAGATTTTCAGCCCTTAGGCTCATCCTGTCAGTTTGTTGTGTTGGAACCAGATTTTATCCCAATTTTCGTACTTGGTTCGTATGACATAGCCAGACTTGTTTGAAATATATCCTTGTTTTCTAGTCTGCTAAGCCGCAGCTTAGCTTCTTAAGTAGTCATAGTTCACGTGATTAACGGTATTCCGCTTGGGATCCTCGGTTGTGTCTGGTTGGTGTTCTTGACTGATAGTTTGTTGCTCCGATTTAGAGTGATTTTGTAGTGTTGCATGTATTGTCTGCTTTAGTGGTAGCGTAGAGTTCGTCGAGCATTTCCTTTGATAGTGACTCGTTTTTGGTCTCGACTTGGGGGCTTGTTGTTTCGTGAAAGCTGTTATATGTCGGTTGCTGGGGTGGTTGTCTGGTTTCGTTCCGGTGCAAGATTATCTTTTTGTTCAGCTACCTTACTGTTTTGTTTTTCATACTGATTGTGTGTACTGTCCTCATAGACAAAACAAACTGATGTAATATAGAGTACACATTTTTCAAACAAAATTTTAAACACGGCTGAGGCAGCAACTGTTAATAATCTTCACGGTAAATGATAACAGCAAAACAGTTGGTTGTATCATATTCTCTTTGTTGTGCAGATAATCTTCATGTATGCCTGACTAAATCAATTGTCTTGATTCGGATGTTCCCATCATTAGGGCGAGATGTAACACTACATAAGCGGGACAAAATCTTCTTGGTTCTCAAGCCGCGTCAATTCCAATAAAATTCTTGAAGGACGCCTTGTGAATTGGAAGAAGAAGCCAAGCCGGCTGCTTTCCTGCTATACTGTGGGACAATGAGCTTCAAATTAGGACATCTACTGCAGAGAGATGAATTGAGACCATTGTTATGGCCCACCCCCAATCTACGAGATATGTTGCGCCCCGTCTTAGTGTACCCGGTGTGTTATTGTGTCCCTTGTGAGTGCGGCAGCATCTATATAGGCCAGACAATTCGCCCAGTTGCGGCGCGTTGTACCGAGCACAAGAGACATATTAAGCAAAGGGAGATTGACAAGTCGACCATGGCTGAGCATTGCCTCGAAAATGGACACACAATACAGTTTGTGAACATGAGAGTCCTGTTTCACGCGTCAACATTCTGGGATTCGGTTATAAAACAGACGCCTGAGATTAGAATGAGCGGCAACAATTTCAACAGAGACCAGGGCTACACTCTGAGTAGGGCGTGGGGGCGGGCGTTGTATGTCGAAAGGAAGGAACGGTGGATGATTAACGCTTGTACGGAGGCGGAAGCGGCAGTTTCAAACGTGGCCCGGCCCCCTCGCGCCACCTGACATTACTCGATCCCGCGGCGGCCCGGAGCTGCTACGAGCTGCCCAACTCACCTTCCCTCTCTGATTGGTGCCAGCATCCGCAATCGCAGGTGTATAAGCGGGAAATAGTGTCAGGCCCGGCAGTCAGTAGTTTTACTCCCGACGACGGTGGTGGAGCCAGCCATCGAAAGCTCGAGAATTTTATTGGGACTGACGCGGCTTGAGAACCGAGAACAGTGATGCCGCCGCGAAAGACTCTGAGGACACAGTCTACGTAAGCGGATAACCCAATAGCGTGTTGCTGGCGGGAGAAGTTCAGCTCGCCGGTAGACATGTGGCAGTTAGTTTTAAGTTTTAACCGTAGTGTGTGGCTCGTTTTGAGAACGGGAAACTGAGCTCGAGTATGGTGTTGCAGTGTGCCCGAATGAGTGTCGGCGCGGCATGTGGGCGGCGCTGCACAGCTGGCAGCGGTCGCAGCTGTGCAAGCTGCTGGCGGTGCTGGTGGCGGCGGCGCTGCTGGCGCAGTGCGCCTTCTCGCTGCTGGAGCCGCGCGGCCTCGAGCCGCTCTTCACCATCAGCTCGCTGCCCCTGCGCCGGCCCGGCCCGGGCGCCGCCGGGGCGTACCGCGCGCGCACTCACGCGCCGCCGCGCGGCCTGCTCTTCTCCGCCTCCGACGGGCTGCCCGCCGCCGACGCCACCGGCGCCACACCCGCCGCCGCGGACGCGCCGGACTTGGCCTCGCTCTCCGTGGACGGCGCCAACTCCTCCGCAGCCGCCAACCTTTCCGCGCTGCCCATGTGCCCAGTGCTGCCACCCAACCTCGGTGAGTCCGGACGCGTTTTTTACGTGAAACCCACATTCTACTGCGAGCCCTTTCAACTGCGTAAAAGTATTGCAACCTACACTCATGGGTCAAGCATTATGACCACTGTCCTCCGCGACGTTGGATGCTGCCTGGTGTCGTTATGGGCACGTGACGCGGTAACAGAAGTATATAACCGGAACACTCTAACGAATATTTGGGCTGCAGATGGGGAAATGCATTGAAATAAGCGACTTTGACAAAGGGTATGCAGGGCCTGTGAAAGGGTATCTCGAAAAATAGGCGACGCTGGTCGACTACAAAAAGTGCGCGTTTACGGTCTATCCAGTGACGTATGTGGTTGGATAGAAAGTTTTCTAACAGACAGGGAGCAGTATGTCGTCCTGAACGGGGTAACTTCAACAGAAACAAGAGTAACTTCAGGTGTGCCCCAGGGCAGCGTAATAGGTCCTCTGCTTTTTACGATTTACATAAACGTTGTGGTTGAAGGTATTGACAGCGGCTTTAGACTGTTTGCCGATGATGCTGTAGTCTACAGGAAAATAGTATCACACGAAAGTTGTGAACAAATCAATGAGGATTGACAGAAAATAAATGCGTGGTGTAATGACTTGCAGTTATCTCTCAATGTTAGTAAGTGTAACCTACTGCGTATAACAAGGCGAAAATCCCCATTAATGAAAGAGTACAAAATAAATGATCAGTCTTTGGAAGCGGTAACATCAGTCAAGTTTCTGGGTGTGATTATTCGAAATGATCTCAAATGGAATGATCAGATTACACAAGTAACGGGTAAGGCGAACTCTAGATTGCGGTTTATTGGTAGAATCCTGAAGCGATGCAGTCCTTCAGCAAAGGAAATAACTTACGTTAGTTCGTCCAGTCTTAGAATATTGTTCGTCTGTATGGGACCCTTACAAGTTGGGTCTGATTCAAGAAATTGAGAAGGTCCAAAGAAGAGCAGCAAGATTCGTGACTGGTACATTTAGCCGTCGCGAGAGCGTTACAAATCTTATAGAAAGTTTGAAGTGGGACACACTTGCAGATAGACGACGCGCTTTGCAGATAGACGACGCGCTAAACGGAAGAGGCTGCTCACTAAACTACGAAATCCAATCTTCAACAAGTATGTAGAGCATATATTACTACCATCAACTTTCAAATCACGTAATGATCATCATTCAAAGATAAGAGAAATAAGAGCTCGTACTGAGCCGTTCAGACAGTCGTTTTTTACTCGTGCGATCCTCGAGTGGAACAGGGGGGGGGGGGGAATATGACTTTGGCGCGAATTGTGCCCTCCGCCACACACACCACTTGGTGGCTAGCAGAGTATATATGTAGATGTAGACTGTTCACGTGCTACCGTCGTGAGCACTAGCGGCAAGAGGTAGGAGGACGGTGAAACTACGACTAGGCTAAATTGTTGGACTTCTACGACTCTTCACAGAACATGGGGTTCGGAGGCTTGTCTGTTCTGTAAAGTGGGATAGATGATCTGTTCCATTCCTGCCGTAAGAGTACAATACTGGCGCAAGCACAAGTGTTTCGCAGCACACAGTTCATCGTACATTGTTGAACATGGAGCTCCGCAGCAACCACCCCTACGTGTTCGTCCTGACCCAACGACATCTTCAATTGCGATTGCAGTGGGGCACGGTCGGTCAGCGGATACGTGTCGGCTCTTCCGGCGAAAAATACTTTTGCTACGCTATGTCGCTGGTCACCTCCACAAACACCGCCATAGAGGTGAACGGCAGCTCGAAACGTGCAACGCGCCACGGATGCAGTCTGATGGGAACAATATTATATTCTCTTGCTTGCGCCTGCGTGGGACCTGTGGTAGTAACCGAAGAGACACTGACAGCTGCGAACCACCTGCATCCCTATATACACGATATCTTCCGCGACGGCGATGTCATCTTTCAGCAGAATAATTGTCCTTGCTTTGCAGCCAAAACTATGCTACAGTGGTTCTAGGAACATTATAGTGAACTCATGTTCCTCTCGGCAGCCAAATTAGCCTGGCGTAAATCCTATGGAACTCATCTGGGTCACTATCGGGCGCAATAACTATGTATGCAAACCAGCGGTCCGTTATTAACGCGAATTACATGATCTGTGCGTAGACATCTAGTGCCACATACCTCCCCAAAGCTACCAACAAACTGTCGGTTTCCTGATAGACAGAATCAGTTATGTATTTCATTTCAAAGACGGACGAACATGCTATTGAGCAGTTGGTCATAATGTTTTCGCTCGTCAGTGTATATCCATCTCAACCTGCTTGCTGTACTCATACCGTGGTCTCCTTCTGCAATTTCTTTACGCCCCACACTCCCCTTATTTCTATATTTATTTATCGCGCAGTATTTTCATTTTTATTTTATTTATGTACTTTCTGTCATGACGTCTTCGTACCACTGTAGACTCATGCGCATGATCGTTACAAATTAGTTTTGTGTGAAGTTGTAAATTGCTGTGACTTTGGAGACGCGTTTAACTCAGACATGGATTCTGTTACCACTGACAAGACCTTACGGAGCATTACTGTATAGGACCCAAAATGAGACCATAAGAAATAATCGCCGGAATATAAGTGAAAATTAATATTATTCTGAAAATGACAAAGAAATGGAAGACGTCTTATACAACTCTTAAATATGCTCGGAATCACAGAAAACGCAAGTCTGAGGAAAGCTCGTGTCGAAAGGGATTAAAAAAGCCTGAAAAGTCCAGTGCCGAGCAAATGCGACGCCTGCGGCAGATTCGAATATGAAATGCAAAACACTGCGGAGATCGATTACAGAGCTGGCCCATCAGGGATACATAGGCCAGAAAGTCCAAACTTCTGGCTTATCTATTCTATAAACATTGCACTACTGTAAAACTATTAAAGAAATTGATAGTTAAATTAAATATTGATACGAAACACTTTTTATTTACATTTCGAAGTTTTCACGAAGAATATACGGCGCAGATTTTTTTCCCCTTCTTTTGGCGTCAAGTTTGTTTCTGGTTTGGTGCAGTCTTTTTAGACGGGGGCCCTGCACGGTGCAAATTAAAGACCGGCTGAACCGCCGTTTTACAGATCACAGCTAACCCTTTATTCACACAAAGTAGTGGGTGGTATCTTGTCGGGGATCTCAAATTCACACCATGTGTCGAGATTTTAAAACAGCTTCTGACATCGTTCTCACTAGTGACTTCTAATCAAATTGTGTCGTTGTGTTAGTTACACTTAAGCTTTCTTGGATTTGCCTTTCACTTCCTTCCTTTGAATATTATTCCTGGTTTGCCACTTAACGGAACTTGTTGTCGCTCCAAACCAAATTGCGTAACTGTTTATTCGTATCAGATCTGCAACTAGATAAGTGATTTACTGTTCAAAAGGTCATTGTTCGTAGTATTTGATTGCAAGTTATTTAGTGGAAATCGAAGTTATAACTTAGGCTCCCCAGGGAAGATTTATATGCCCTATCATCGTCATCATGATCGTTAGCATGACGTGCCGTGCCCTGTCCTGCACTGGTTCCTTCTTTACTAATTCCCTGGATCATCTCATCTTCACGACTCGAACACTACTTCGCAAGAATTTCGTCTCACTGATTTGTGTTCTGTTTATTCTGTTTCTCTCTTCCTTTCATTGCCCAGGTGTCAGCGGCATATGTCAGGATTGGAACGTAGTGTGCACGATGCATAAACCTTTTCCTGTTTTAAGGGACATCCTGCTCCATATCAAGCCTCCAACACTCATCCAGAAAACTTATGTTTGTCTGCCCCGCTCGTTTATTTTCCATTGTTTCTTCTATTCTCCATTATTAAGCTTCGCAAGTAGAGGAGAAAAGGGAGGGCGAGGTGATCAAGGAACCCTTAATCACCCACACCGGACCACTGAAATTGTCGGATATCTTACGGTATTACGGTATCTTCTTCTTCTTCTTCTCCCCTCTCTCTCTCTTTTTTTATTTTTTATTTTTTTACCTGATTTAAGTAGAAATTAGTCAGTGGAATAGAAGTAGTCCAGGAGAAATTATTTTAAGTTTGAAATCTAACTTGCTATGCTTTATTACGCAAGTACTCAAATATTTTTGTTGCTGCATAGTCACTTCCTTTCTGAGCCACCGATAGATTTAATAACGGTAATAAAGGTAAATTTTCTTTCCAGTGTTGAGGATATCGTTAAATTGTGATGGATTATTTATTACGAATTTCATTAGTGAATGTATTGTGACTGCGTAGTTAAAATAACTCCTCTAAGAGGAACCTACATGACGTTCTTGGGTGATCTTGACATAGTATACTTTCTGCTCGCTTTTTTGCAGTCAATACTTCCTTTCTAAGTTGGGAGTAACCCGAGAAAATTATTTTATGACACATTATTTGGTGAAAATACACCAAATAAATTGAGGTTAATTCGTTTTTTCAGAGATGAGCAATTACACGAAAATCGAAAGTAGCTGAAATTGTGTGGAAAAACTGTCTTCATGTTAAAGTGGAAGACAGTGGTTTTTAAATGCAATTTTCTTAAGGCAGTTTCCTGCGAGTAACGCCTTCATGCTGTAAAATTTCAAAGGTGACAGGAGATATGTTTTGTAAACGCAAATTCTGATAAAAGTATCGGTCTGTCTGAATTATCTGTGATTTTGTATTAGCCGTGCAGTTTCGGTCCACAGTCCCTTGGATAACAGGAAGTTTGCTGTATAATTAGAACGAATTATTCGAAAGGAAGGTGGTCTCTAATTGTTGTTCCCGTTACATAACACATCTAATCATGCAAAACATGTGTGGCTACTGTAGCTGCGGAACGTTAAAAAGTAATTGACGCTGCCTTGTTGCACTTGCGTGTTTAATCGAAATAAAAATTGAAGGCTATAAACATAAATTTTCAGGTGGACACAAAATGAATCCTAGCCCGGCTAGTGACTCCATCGCGAACCTTGGTGGTTTAACGTACCAGACAGCGGCTGGTGGTAGTGAATGTTAGGATGAAGGCAACGTCAGAAACAGCGAAAAGGGAGGTGAGTGACATTGATGAAACGTCGATTGCTCGTGCCTGACAGCAATTAGTCGCGTGGCGTACTCCTTACACCGTTAGACGCCATCAATTTGAGCTACTTCCGCGAATCGATTATGTGGCACGTCTGAAGTGGCAACTAAGCCACTGTAATGCTGTCCACTGGATTGATTACTCGTCTGCGCTGAGCATTGTCTCAGCCAGAACGTACAAATTCTAAGTAACGACAGATATCACGAAAGAGAACTTTTTGTCACACACAAACACTCCTTCAGGCGTATCATTTTGTGGTCGAATCTACTGTATACATCGTATGAGGGAAATATATGACAACGTTCATCATCATTTTTCCCAGTCTGTCTCCTGTCCCAACCACTTCGTCTCGGAGTAGCAGTTACTCCCAAAGTTGCCGAGTATTTGTTGCGTATACCTCAGCCTCTGCCTTCCCTACAGTCTTTGCTCTCTACAGCGTCCTCTATCACGGTGGAAGCTAGTCGCTCATGTGTTGTGTGTTACGACATCTCCTATCATACTCTCTCTCCTGTTTTTTTCCGTCTCTCTCTCTCTCTCTCTCTCTCTCTCTCTCTCTCTCTCTCTATTTCCTTCCCGGGCGATTCTACGGAGAATATCATTACTTACCACTCCGTTTAATCGTCAACATTGTTCTCTAACACCACATCCCAAACGCTTTTTTTCCTGTTCTCCCCCAGTTCCGCAGCTCGTGGTCTCGCGGTAGCGTTCTCGCTTCCCAAGCACGGGGTCTCGGGTTTGATTCCCGGCGGGGTCAGGGATTTTCACGTGCCTCGAGATGACTGGTTGTTGTTGTGTCATCATCAGCATCATCATCATTCATCCCCATTACGATCGGAGGAAGGCAATGGCAAACCACCTCCACTAAGACAGGACCTTGTCTAGTACGGAGGTGCGGGTCTCCCACATCGTTCCCCTACGCTCAGTCAAGGAGTATGGTACTTCATCATCTCTCACCCAGTCTTGTATGGCCTACTTCCATACAGTGCTCTGTTCAAAGACTCAAAAGCTTTGAAACTACTTTGTCATATTACTAGCAGACACCTGTTAGAAAGGAATGCCCTCTTAACCTTCGCTGGTTTTCTTCTCATATATTCGTTACTTTTCTTCTCATATATTCGTTACTTTTCCTTCCAGCACTATTTTTCTTCTGAGCCAGTAGAAAGCCATCACTTTGTCTACTACGTGATCCTTAATTTTGACAAGTTTATCACTAATATCATCTGCTACTTCTCAATACTTCAGGTTTTCTTGGCTTCAGTTTCATTCGATACTCTGTGATTATACGAACTTTCATGTGAAAACTCTGAAAGCTTTTTAAATAAAACAAACATTATTAACATTTTATTCCTTTATTCTTCATGTCTGCATATTTATTTCTCGACATAGTCAACGTGACGACGAACACATTTCTCGCAACGAGAGGCAATTTGGTTGATACCGTCACTGTGGAATATTCGACTTCGTTGACAGCGGCGCAACCTCACCTTTGCTTGCACCGTCTCATCATTATCAAATTTAAGTCCTCGCAGGTATTCTTTCTGTTTTTGAAACAGATGAAAATTAGAGGGGACCAAGTCGGGACTGTATGGAGGATGATCGATGACAGTGAACCCAAGGGCGTCGGATTGTTGCAGACGACTCAGCGCAGCGCACACTATACAGTTTTCTGCGGTTAGAAACTCGATTATAGCACGCTGTTTTTCTCACACACCGACATATTTAAATTATGCACTACGACACTAAGAGATCAAAAGTATCCGCACACCCCCTAAAACATACGTTTTTTATATTAGATGCATTGTGCTGCCACCTACTGACACGTACTCCATATCAGCGACCTCAGTAGTCATCAGACATCGTGAGACCAGAATGGGGCGCTCCGCGGAACTCGGACTTCAAACGTGATTTGGTGTGTCACTTGTGTCATACGTCTGTACGCGAGATTTCCACACTCCTAAACATCCCTAGGTCCACTGTTTCCTATATGGTAGTGAAGTGGAAACGTGAACTAACATGTGCACCACAAAAGCGTACAGCCCGACCTCGTCTGCTGACTGACAGACCGCCGGCTGTTGAAGAGGGTCGTAATGTGTAATAGGCAGACATCTATCCAGACCATCACACAGAAATTCCAAACTGCATCAGCATCCACTGCAAGTACTATGACAGTTAGGCCCAAGCTGAGAAAACTAGTATATTAAGGTCGAGCGGCCGCTCATAAGCCACACATAACTTCGGTAAATGCCAAACAGCGCCTCGCTTGGTGTCACGTGCGTAACCTTTGGACAATTAAACTGTGGAAAAACGTGTGGAGTGAAGAATCACGGTACACAATGTGGCGATTTGACGCCAAGGTGTGGATATGGCGAATGCCTGGTGAACGGCATCTGTCAGCGTGTGTGATATCAACAGTAAAATTCGGAGGCGGTGGTATTATGGTGTGGTCGTGTTGTTCATGGAGGTGGCTTGCACCGCTTGTTTTGCGTGGCACTATCACAGCACAGGCCCACATTGATGTTATAAGCGCCTTCCTGCCTCCCCGTGTTGAAGAGCAATTCGGGGATGGTGATTGCATCTTTCAACACGATCGAGCACCTTTTCATAATGCACGGCCTGTGGCGTAGTGGTTACACGACAATAACATCCTTGCAATGCACTGGCCTGCGCAGAGTCCTGACCTGAATCCTATAGAAAACTTTTGGGATGTTACGGAACGCCAATTTCGTGCCAGGCCTCACCGACCGACATCGATACCTCTCCCCAATGCAGCACTCCGTGAAGAATGGGTTGCCATTCCCCAAGGAACCTTCCAGCACCTGATTGAACGTATGCCTGCGAGAGTGGAAGCTGCCATCAAAGCTAAGGGTGGGCCAACACCATATTGAATTCCAGCATTACCGATGGAGGGCGCCACGAACTTGTAAGCAATTTTCAGCCAGGTGTCCCGGTACACTTGCAATCTTTCCAATGCTCCCTCGGTTTAGAGGGCTTTCTGAATGGATGTGCGTAGTGGTGAAACCCATCAGGTGGCAACCTTTGCCTTGCTCAAAATATCGTGCAAAACGCTGGAAAGTGATTTACGTTTGACTTTCATATTTTTCAACTAACGCATCGACAGTGATAGGCTCGTCTCAGAGTACCACAGTCTCCACTTTTCATGCGATTTCCAGTTAGTCCTGCTTGACGATACCAGAAGCGTCTTCTCCACCTAACCACGTCCACTAGTTCAGGACGTATTGTTGCAGCATTGTTGAAGGACGCCACGAAGTTGTAAGTCATTTTCAGCCTGGTGTTCGGATACTTTTGATCACATAGTTTGTTACACGCGACAGTTCGGAGCCCTCTAGCGGCAGAGGGTTGCAACTTGTGCCAGAGAAACGAGAAATCGACAGAGTAATATGCTTGACATTTAATACCTAAATTGATATTGAGACCAGAATAAAAAAAAAATCGGCAGAGTTACTTTTCAGCACTCCCTCGTTCTGTTCATATTCGGATTTGTGATACTGGCGCGATGTTGGGCTGCATGGGAATGTGAAGGCAGCCATTCTCGCGATCAACGTTCTGATCAGTCACGCCTGACCACCGCAAGGTAGCATAGCCGTATTGCGCCCCGAGGACAGCGTAACCACCTTCACATCTGCATTTGCCATCCGAGGACAATTAACGGACGCTCTGGAACATTGTGTGTTGTCTCGCACCATTGATCGGAGACTACCTGCAGCCGGACTAAGTCATTATCATTTGATGCATAGGCCACCGTTCCGACTACACAACTGAGGTATAAGTCTGGAGTGGTGGTGTGACCGGAAAGCATGGACAGCTGATGAATAGCGTCGCATTGTACTCAACGATGTATCTTAGTTCTGTTCTACCCGGATGGCAATCGGCGGAGAGTATGCAGCGAGCTGGGGAAAGGTACAATTCTTCCAATGTTTTGGAGAAGCACAGCGGTGTTACTCTTGGCGTGGTCACGAGTGGTAGTGATTGACAGAGCTGTGACGGCTCAACGGTTCGTGATGGACATCCTGTGCCCTCATGTGTACCTACGGATTGGAAAATTGCGCAGGTCGCACCAGTGTTTAAGAATGGTAGTAGGAGTAATCCATCGAACTACAGACCTATATCATTGACGTCGGTTTGCAGTAGGGTTTTGGAGCGTGTACTGTATTCAAACATTATGAATAACCTCGAAGGGAACGATCTATTGATACGTAATCAGCATGGTTTCAGAAAACATCGTTCTTGTGCAACGCAGCTAGCTCTTTATTCGCACGAAGTAATGGCCGCTATCGACAGGAGATCTCAAGTTGATTCCGTATTTCTAGATTTCCGGAAAGCTTTTGATACCCGTTCCTCACAAGCGACTTCTAATCAAGCTGCGGGCCTATGGGGTATCTTCTCAGATGTGCGACTGGATTCGTGATATCCTGTCAGGAAGGTCGCAGTTCGCAGTAATAGACGGCAAATCATCGAGTAAAAGTGAAGTGATATCAGGTGTTCCCCAGGGAAGCGTCCTGGGACCTCTGCTGTTCCTGATCTATATAAATGTCCTGGGTCACAATCTGAGCAGTTATCTTAGGTTGTTTACAGATGATGCTGTAATGTACCGTCTAGTAAGGTCATCCGAAGACCAGTCTCAGTTGCAAAGCGATTTAGAAAAGATTGCTGTATGGTGTGGCAGGTGACAGTTGACGCTAAATAACGAAAAGTGTGAGGTGATCCACATGAGTTCCAAAAGAAATCCGTTGGAATTCGATTACTCGATAAATAGTAAAATTCTCAAGGCTGTCGATTCAACTAAGTACCTGGGTGTTAAAATTACGAACAACTTCAGTTGGAAAGACCACATAGATAATATTGTGAGGAAGGAGAGCCAAAGGTTGCGTTTCATTGGCAGGACACTTAGAAGATGCAACAAGTCCACTAAAGATGCAGCTTACACGACACTCGTTCGTCCTCTTAGAATATTGCTGCGCGGTGTGGGATCCTTACCAGGTGGGATTGACGGAGGACATCGAAAGGGTGCAAAAAAGGGCAGCTCGTTTTGTATTATCACGTAATAGGGGAGAGAGTGTGGCAGATATGATACGCGAGTTGGGATGGAAGTCATTAAAGCAAAGACGTTTTTCGTCGCGGCGATATTTATTTACGAAATTTGTCACCAACTTTCTCTTCCGAATGCGAAAATATTTTGTTGAACCCAACCTACATAGGTAGGAATGATCATCAAAATAAAATAAGGGAAATCAGAGCTCGAACAGAAAGGTTTAGGTGTTAGTTTTTCGCGCGCGCTGTTCGGGAGTGGAATGGTAGAGGGATAGTGTGATTGTAGCTCGATGAACCCACTGCCAAGCACTTAAATGTGAATTTCAGAGTAATCATGTAGATGTAGATGTGTTCTTGCGTGCGACAGAATAGTGAGTTATTTTTCAACAGGACAGTGCCTGTCCACACATGGCACGTGTGTTTACGAATTGCCTTCGCGATGTTGCAGCACTCCCGTCATCAGCAAGTTCCCCAAATCTATCCCGAATAGATGTGTCACCATCTCGGACGTCAGTTTCGCCCTCGTGCCAGTGTCCACGATACAAAGGACCAGATACAACAATTGGGGATCAGGCTGCCACAGGAGTAGATACAGCGGCCTTGCGACGCCCTTCGCAGCGGTGACGGTGCATTCAGGCCAGAGGAAGTGGAACATAATACAAATTGTGCAGTTACATATCCAAGTTCTTTGTACATTTGATACTGTAGCCACTGTCAGTGTCTGTTGACGCTAACAGAGGTTAGCAATGTAGGCGCACTGAGGTGTAATGGAAAGTCGACACAGCGAATTCAAGGGTCACTAATTTAAAAAGATTTCCCGCGATTGGAGTGTTGTAATCGGGCAAACTTCCCAATTTTTTGATGAATTGTAAAGACCAGATTTATAGTGTGTCTACAGTTCAAAACGTATGATCGGAGAATATGCTGCGACAAACTGGCAATATTTCCTGCTGCCTATCAAAAATACTACATAAGACATAAGTAGCTATTATTACTACTATAATTACACTGAAAACACATTTTAAAACTCGGCAGATATCTCGGTATGTGACACTTGTTTCCTAAGACAACTGAAACATAGAGGCAAATGGATTGGATATTTTGAATCACTATCACACACCGTCTCTAGATACACTCCTTCACCCATTTATATTTCAGTAGAACTAATATTGTTACATGGAGTACAAATGAACAAGGTATTAGCTAAGAAAATAGTAAGGTTGAGTCACATGACCTATCTACATGGTTACTCTGCAAATCACATTTAAGTGCCTGACAGAGGGTTCATCGAACCACCTTCACAATTCTCTCTTATTCCAATCGCGTGTAGAGCGCGAAAAGAAGGAACACCTATATCTTTCCGTACGAGCCCTCATTTCCCTTATTTTATCGTGGTGATCGTTCCTCCCTATGTAGGTTGGTGTTAACAAAATACTTTTGCATTCGGAGGAGAAAGTTGGTGATTGGAATTTCGTGAGAAGATTCCGTCGCAACGAAAAACGCCTTTCTTTTAATGATGTCCAGCCCAAATCCTATATCCTTTCTGTGACACTCTCTCACATATTTCGTGATAATGCAAAACATGCTGCCCTTCTTTGAACTTTTTCGATGTACTCCGTCCGTCCTATCTGTTAAATATCCCATTCCTCGCAGCAGTACTCTAAAAGAGGGCTGACAAGCATACTGTAGACAGTCTCCTTAGTAGGTCTGTTACATTTTCTGAGTGTCCTGCCAATAAAACGCAGTCTTTGGTAAGTCTTCCCCACAACATTTTGTGTATGTTCCTTCCAATTTAAGTTGTACGTAATTGTAATACCTAGGTATCTAGTTGAATTTACGGCTTTTAGGTTAGACTGATTTATCGTGTAACCGAAGTTTAACGTATTCCTTTTAGCACTCATGTGGATGACTTCACACTTTTCGTTATTTAGGGTCAACTGCCAATTTTCGCACCATTCAGATATCTTTTCCAAATCGTTTTGCAATTTGTTTTGATCTTCTGATGACTTTATTAGTCAATAAATGACAGTGTCGTCTGCAAACAACCTAAGACGGCTGCTCAGATTGTCTCCCAAATCGTTTATGTAGATAAGGAACAGCGAAGGGCCTATAACACTACCTTGAGGAACGCCAGAAATCACTTCTGTTTTACTCGACGACTTTCCGTCAATTACTACGAACTGTGACCTCTCTGACAGGAAATCACAAATCCAGTGGCATAACTGAGACGATATTCCATAAGCACGCAATTTCACTACAAGCCGATTGTGTGGTACAGTGTCAAAAGCCTTCTGGAAATCCAGAACTACGGAATGGATGTGAAATCCCTTGTCAATAGCACTCAACACTTCATGTGAATAAAGAGCTAGTTGTGTTTAACAAGAACGGTGTTTTCTAAACCTACGTTGACTGTGTGTCAAAGACGATATAGTAATATCTAGCAAAGATATAATAGGCACTTAAAATCAACGCACCCTGAAAATACTTCGTTAATGTAAGGTGTGCTTCTTTTGAATTTCTTGGCTGTAGACTTGTTTGTGCTGTACATTAGGCATCTCACGCTGAAGTGGCGAACTGTAGTCCATGACTCGATCACCGAAATGTCCTGGTGAAAACGTTCACCTTGTTCGTCACTGACTGAATCTAGGTTTTCGGGGAAGAAGTAGAGATGTGAGTTGAGGAGATGAATTCTGATGGACGTCTTAACACACAGCTGTTTGTACACACTTGTGCGCTTCTTCACAGCATTTACATAGCCAGCAGATGTATAATTTCGATTTGAATGCCGAAGCATGCAATTCTTCGTTATCATTCAATAAGTTCATCAACGGCACACGGGAGACTTTAGTTCCTGGCTGCATTCTGTTTCAGATTCGCTAATTTTTCTTTCTGTGGTGCTGTTTTCTGTTTCTACTGTACCGTTGTTCTTGGTGTACCCCGTCTACAGTCCCACGAGAGTGATAACTTTTAAATCACGACAGATATACCTTTTATACTCCTGAAAGCGTATTTTTTCAAGAAGTCTCATTCAGGTGAGTAGAATATCCAACCGATAATGATGCAATTTGTTTACATTGTGTAAATTACTACTTTCATACTTGTTTTACATGAGTCTATAAACGCTACCCACGCTTCGATGTGTTCCACGCCGAGTCTTGGCGTGAGACTATTGAATTTCCGGACAGTAGCAAACAATGCCACTCAGTGCAGAGAAATTCATAAATTCTTTGTATATGTGGCGAAAATGTAAAATTGTGACTTCAGCTTGACCTTTTGTTAGTGCTAGAACAAAGGTCAGCATTGTTCATTAAGCGAATAACATCTCCAGATTGGTAGCCAGGGTCAATACATTTCTGGAAGCTGAAAAAAAAAAACACTTCCTGCGTTTTTCCTCAACTGTTTATTTTGTATGTGCTATTCCTATTGCACAAGCGATGGGATCGAGATCAGTTGGTTTAGAAACTCGGCGAACGTCTGGATACTTTACGGATGCACGAGTTTGTAGCAGGAAAATCCCGTGACATATGCCAGGCAGAAATGAGTCTGTGGTGTGGTTGCTTGCCTCGCGCCATATTATAGGAACTCCGATTACCAAATGGTTATTCTGCGCCTTCATTATCCAACCGCGCAAGTTGCATGCACATTGCTAAAAATGTCGGTTTGTCTGCCGCAGAAAATATTCTTCGAAAACTTTTGTTTGCAAAAGACATGTTTTAATTTTTTTTATTCCCTTTTCCCCTCTCTCGTTTAGTACACGGTACATTCAAACAGACGTGAGTAACCACCAATTGACAACATGTCGAAAGACATGAGAGATCTATGTTCCTCAGAGTTTCTTTGTTTTGAGTAAGTTGATGCTCAGCGCAGACAAGTAATCAGTCTAATAATCAAGTGGACAACATTACATTGACTCACTTGCCTCTTTAAGCGCGCTACAGAATCGATTCTCAGAAGTTGCTCAGAAAGATTGCATCGAACCGTATGCTACGCGATTGATTGCTGTCAGGCACTCACAATCGTATTCATGAAAGATATAGATCACCGCCTTCCTCGCTGCTGCTGATGCCTTCACCTCAGCATGACCAACATGGCACGTGGCTGGTCTGTTGCTTGCATAACAGTTCAGACGGCTGTCACTGGTACTCTGCACACGGATAGCCTCGTGTCTAGCTGATACCCGGCTTGATAAGTTGACTTACCCGCGCGTCTCATTTTCTGAGTAATTGGGATAGATACGATTTATTGCGCATTAGACTCTTTTAGTTTTGGAGAAAATACTGTTATTTCAATTCGATTAAACTTGGCGAGAAATTGCAGCGGAACTTTCATGAGTCAATTTTTTGGTCGTCTGACTGTTTTGATCTGGCACCCCACGACTTTCTCTCGTGTAACAAAGTCTTCATCTCGGAGTAGCGCTTAAATAAAACATCCTCCACCCGTATTTGATGGGTATATTCCAGTCTGTCTTGTCTCCCAATTTTCATCCTGTACGTCTCCCTCTACAACCACGAAAGTTGTTGCCTGATGCCTTATCATCATCCTGTTTCATCTTGTGGTCATTTTTTCCGCATATTCCTTTCCTCGCCGATTCTCTGGAAAATCTCCTCATTGCTTATCTTGTCAGTCCTCTTTAACTTTCAGCATACTTCTGTGACTCCACATCTTAAAAACTTCGATTCTGTTCTATTTTGATTTTTCTCCTCGTCAATGATTCAGAGATGAGCTTCAGACGTACAGTACTTTCGCCAAAATTTCTTATTCAAATGAGGGCCTCAGTTTGATTCCAGCAGACTTATTTTAGGGAGGAACGCTCTTTGCCTGCGCTGGTCTGCTTCGTGTATTATTCTTGCTTTATCTTGCGTTAATATGTTCACTGGGCTGCTGTATTCACTCACCTCGTCGACCACATGCTTCCCTATTTTAACAATTTTATCGCTAATCTCATTTGTACTATTCCTTAATAATTCTATATTTGGTTTACTCTGCCCCATTCAACAGTATAGTTCTACCTTCCGTTGATTTCCTTCTCTGTTTCAGCAAAACACACACACACACACACACACACACACACACACACACACACACACACACACAAGTTTTGCATCACCTCGATGCTGAGAGTTCCGGAATCTGTACAGAATATTGGAATAGAGATCAACGTAAACATCATTTCCGGCCTTCTTATTGCTCATGAAAACCATACATTGCATGTTGTTCCACCATACAGCGAGACCTTCAGAGGTGGTGGTCCAGAATGCTGTACACACCGGTACCTCTAATACCCAGTAGCACGTCCGCGTGCATTGATGCATGCCTGTATTCGTTGTAGCATACTCTCCACAAGTTCATCAAGGCACTATTGGTCCGGATTGTCCTACTCCTCAGCGGCGATTCGGAGTAGACCCCTCAGAGTGGTTGATGGATCACATCATCCATAAACAGCCCTTTTCAAACTATCCCAGTCATGTTCGATAGGGTTCATGCCTGGAGAACATGCTGGCCACCTAGTCGAGCGATGTCGTTATCCTGAAGGAAGTCATTCACAACATGTGCACGTTGGGGGCGCGAATTGTCGTCCATGAAGACGAATGCCTCGCCAATATGCTGCCGCTATGGTTGCACTGTCGGTCGGATGTTGGCATTCACGTATCGTACAGCCGTTACGGCGCCTTCCATGACCACTAGCGGCATACATCGGCCCCACATAATGCCACCCCAAAACAGCAGGGAACCTCCACCTCGCTGCACTCGCTGGAAAGTGTGTCTAAAGCGTTCAGCCTGACGGGGTTGCCTCCAAACACGACTCCGACGATTGTCTGGTTGAAGGCATATGCAACATTTATCGGTGAAGACAACGTGATGCCAATCCTGAACGGTCCATTCGGCATGTTGTTGGGTCCATCTGTACTGCGCTGCATGGTGTCGTGGTTGCAAAGCTGGATCTCGCCTATGGACGTCGGGAGTGAAGCTGCGCATCATGGAGCCTATTGTGCACAGTTTGACTCGTAACACGACGTCCAGTGGCTGCACGGAAAGCATTATTCAAAATGGTGGCGTTGCTGTCAGGGTTCCTCCGAGCCATAATCCGTAGGTAGCTGTCATCCACTGCAGTAGCAGCCCTTGGGCGGCCTGAGCGAGCCAGGTCATAGATAGTTCCTGTCTCTCTGTATCTCATCCATGTTCGAACAACATCGCTTTGGTTCACTCAGAGACGCCTGGACACTTCCCTTGTTGAGAGCCCTTCGTCGCAGTGTGTAACAATGCGGGCTCGATCGAACCGCGGTATTGACCGTCTAGGCATGGTTGAACTACAGACGACACGAGCCACGTACCTCCTTCCTAGTGGAATGACTAGAACTGATCGGCTGTCGAACACCCTCCGTCTAAATAGGCGCTGCTCATGGATGGTTGTTCACATCTTTGGGCGGTTTTAGTGCCATCTCCGAACAGTCAGAGGGACTGTGTCTGTGACAGAATATCCACAGTCAACGTCTGTCTTCAGTTCTGGGAACCGGGGTGATGCAAAACTTTTTTTGATGTGTGTGTGTGTGTGTATATACAGGTTGAACAAGAGAGAAGACTTGCAACCCTAGATTACACTCGTTTTAATTGGAGAATTTCTCTTTTGCCATTGCTTTCTTACTGCAGCCTGTTAGTTGTTCAAATGTTTGTGTGTAACGCGAACATGACTCCTTAAAAATTGCGCGATACATTGTTGTCCGAATTTTCTTAGAGAAACGGAGGGTGGGAAATGGAGGAATGAGGTATCAAATAGACCAGCCTGAGGTCAAGTTTTGAAAAGAAAAGGTTTTAATTGCTTGAAAATAATCAGTGTAATATTTCTTAGTTATTGATCACAGAGAAAATTGTTGTCCAGTTTTTCATCGCCAAACGAAGTGTGGAAATTGGACAAATTTGGGTCTCAAATAGATCAGCGTCATGCGTAGTTTCGAAAAAATAAATCCGGGTGATTAAGAAAAACTTAGCGATTTGAGGCAAAATTGAAATGTTCCACGAACAGCTGCTGCTACCCATGTAAATGGGGTCTCGAAAGGTTGACGTCTTCCAGACATAGCTATTTTACGTACAGAAAGTTTCTTTGGTGTGATATTTGATTCGTAAAATGGCTTCCTTCTATTCAAGTACTAAATTTAGGATCTTCCAGCAACAGATTTCTGAACCAAAATTGGAAGTAAAAAAAGTAGTTTGAAGGGAAAAAAACGTCAAACCTTAAGTGAAATTATTCGTCAAGAAGTAAGAAATAAATTAGATTAACTCTCTACACCATTGGACATAGATGACAAAAGTGTCAGGCAACACAGCAGCCTGTGCAGCCTACAAAATCCACCAGACAAATATCCTGTAGTGTTCTTTAAAATTCTAAGATTATAAGTTAAACATTGAGTTATAAAATCTCAATCGTGAGCCCTTGCTGTTCATGATTTCGAACGTCTTTCAACGCGCGTCAAATGTTCCTTTTACCTGTTTTCTTTCATGCATTTAGACATTTCACAAACTGTTAGACTTTTTTAAAATTTTTCTCCTTTTAGATATTGTACATTACCCGTCTTTCCCTATGATTTACATTTTTTTAGAATTTTAAACATTTTACATAATTTTCGCTGTACTACGCTATGTTGACAAATTTGAAGGTGTCTTGATTTTTCCTAGAGCTTGACTCCAGTATCAAGCACAACTTTGGAACTACCTCTCTTGTGCCATCAGCTTTCCTGAAGTCAAACTGATGGAGGACAATAATTAGTGTTTGTACAAGGAAAATGGCTTTCTGTCGACGAAGTTGTGGCTAATACTGAAAAATATAAACGTTGGTACTGAAAAATAACCACAAAAAGCCTTTGTTTGAGGCAAAGTTATGTATATGTAGGTCACGTAAACAGTGCGTGAGAAAGAAATGAAGTGATTACAAGCCTTTGAAAAGCAGATTAAATGGACTGATGGAGTAAACAATGAAGCCTTACAGCAACGGTGCAACAAAAAAGACCAATAAAAAACATAATCAAAGAGAGAAAAGTGGCTGGGCATACATTACACTGTGAAAACTGCGTCTCTGAAGGTATGGTGGAAGGCAAGTACTGCATTAAGTCATAAATGGGAATAAGTAAGTCAATATCGCAAATGCTGTAGTATAGTTCAGCTCGCTACTGTGAAGAAGTGTCTGACAATGGACAGGAATGGAGAACTGCAGCAAACAAATCTTAGATTTTTCCAGCAAAACAGCTTCACTCCTCCTACTTCAGAATCAATCAGACCTATTGAGGAAACTGCTTTTGACGCTAATAAGTCTTGAAGCGCCGTCTCAATCATTGAGCTTACTGGCTTTGATTGTAGTAAAAGATCAGACATTCTGTGTTTCTTTCTTATCATCTAACAGCAACATCTCATTGTGCAACCGATGGTGTTTTTTTTTTTTTTTCATCAAGAAAACTAGTACTGCAGAAGCCAGTTCTCTGAAAGAAAGAAAAATAACGATGTTGCGTCAGTTTCGCAGTGTTCCTTATTTTCACCAGACTATTTTTTTTACTGTGATACAGTGTCTTACGTTGAGGTAAATGAGAAACCTAAACCATATAAAGAAATAAGCTTTTTGACAGTAGGCATTTCCGTAATTTATGCACATTCATTATTCGACACGGAACTCAGTGCACAGCCGAATTCTTCGGATCTTTCTCCGACAAGAGCCTAATAACTCGTTTACCGAGGCAAATGAAAATCTGACGTAATAGTTCTATTCTGAATTTCCACGCCGAAATCCGTATACGGGATTTTCAGTGTCTCTGGTTCTTCGGCCGAAGTTTCTTTGATTTTTTTCTGACGTTTCGCTAGCATGAGTGACTGACATTGTCGGAAGTTTCACCCTCCATTGTTATGTTTCAAATTTATTTACTCTGCCGTTTCGCCCGCGTCATTTACTAATTCGGCTACCTTTCCAGTGCGTCTAATTTCAAGTGTGTGAGATTCATACATAAATTTAATGACCATCCATTACTCTTTCCGTGTCTTAATTGAAGGACCGTTACGAACATTATTTTATTTATTTATTTTTTGTGCCAATCTTCCTAATAATTTTAGTGAGTGTGGCATTTCTCCGAATCAGTTGTGGCATTTCTCCGAATTAGTTGCGGCATCTGCTCGCGTTAAAAAGATCCAGGCTACTCGCGTTAAAAAGGAGATCCAGGTTAAAACCTAGTCTGAAAAATTAAAAAAGAACAAAAATTATAGTTACAACTACCTAAAATTGATAAAGTGCATCAACATTGTAGTCATTCCCTTCTGTAGTTTCCTAATTTGATCTTAACCTATGTGTCTTAAACGGTAGTATGTAGCTCTGTTCTTGTTACTTGCTGATGGTCCACACCGTGAGGAGGTGTTGGTGTATTTCAGTCATCCTTTACTGCTAGATTTTCCAGAAATTTTAACTGTTTATGTGAGTGAACGAAGTGTTTCTTCTTTTTCAAACTTTTTTTTTTTCTTCCAAAACTCTGTGCAATACGCGGTAGGAGGAGAATGTTGATGAGTAGACGCTTTGTGAAAATGTTTTGCCCATACAACTATACTTATTGCATCCATATTATTTTATAGTTTATACATTATAGTTTTTTGTTGTGTTCTTATACAATGATGACTTAATCAGTTCACCGTACCGACCCCACCTGGATTCCCACGGCCGGAGACTACTCTGGCGTAGCGGTAATAAATTATGTAGACAAATCTACGTCGTAAACCGGTGTCTTTTAGTGAAAACCTATCAAAATCCTGACAGTAGTTCCTTAGTTGAGGCATTTCATACAGACAGAAAAACGGCGCAGTGGACTTTGTTTTTAATTCAAATAAAAAACACAGTCTTGGTTGCAACTTGGTCTTTTGTTAACAACGCCCCTCCGTGGGGCATCTTCAGGTTATCTTAAAACGTCCTTTGCAAAATATTAAAAACTTTTAAACGGCTCTGTGCTAGACTGAAGCACGTGTCAAATCATATGGACCCGCCAGACCTTAATAAAGTCGCAGCAGCAGGCCAGAATGGTGCAATGGTATGACCGCACTCAAGAAGTAGTGTACACATTTAAACAGAATACATAGTACTGCAACCGTAACTTCACCGCAGGAACGTAAAGGAGACACAAAGGTAGGCGAGCAGCGGAATCTTATTAAGGTCTCTATGGGATCGTCTAATTCGACACTTGCTTCAGTCTAGCACAGGGCCGTTTTATGGTTTTAAAATGTTGGACAAGGAAAAGGTCTCGGCGGGTCCATTGGATTCGAGTCATGCGTCAGTCAGGCAGTGTCATTTCATTGCTTTCAATGTGTTGTAAAAGGCAAGTTTGAAGATAATTTCAAGATGCTCCACATAGGCGACAGGCGTGTTTAATAAAAGAACAAGTTGTAACCAAGACTTGTTTTCAATTGAAATATTCTACATACGGTTGCTGCCTAATGAAGTAAAAGAAATTTTATGTAATGCACATATTACATTTTATAATTCATATTATAATTTATACATAAATTATGGAAGAAAATAGATGGAAAACAACGTTACGACGAAATGCCAACTCGCTGAAATTCACTACAGAATCCATCAGTAATCATGTGATCAGAAATAAAAGAAAGCGATTACTGCCAACAGATACAAAAACAGGCCGTGCTAAGCCACAGCGAGGAAATGTCTTTCAATCAAAAAATAAACCTGCTTTAACATTAATGAAAAATTAACCGACCTTCTAGTCTACCACAGTTCATGAAACGTAAGTCAAATTAATGAGCGTAATTCAGTTTCTAGTTTGGTAGCCAAAACAAAACGCATCTAATTGGTGACCCATATTGCCATTTTCACTCCCCTTCAAATGTGGTATAGCTGTTGGCTGTTCTTGGAAGGTAAGGTAATGGCCTGCGACCAACGTGCCTTCCTGCGTGAGTCACTCGAGATGCTATTGTTCAGCAGCTGGTGCGCAGGAAGCAGTATGGGTTTGCTACGGAGGGGCAAGGGGAACAGGAAAGAGGCCTTGCGGCTGCGCGCCGTGTCATTGCAAGTTAATCAGGAGCCACCGGGACAGTCGGCAGAAAGGGCGGAACAATCAGCTTAATGCGCCACCACCGTAATATGTATAGCGATGGTGTAGGTTACGTCAACATGAATGTCGAACACTCTCTTGTAGATTTGCGTTGCATGTTCGTCGTGTACGGTACCAATATCTCCCAAAAGGACGCGCTCGAAAACGCAATTTTTAGGGTGTCATAGCACTCGTTATATTGATCAGAGATAAGATATCCAGTATATCGTGTAGCCGTTCGCACAGCGAACATTTGTATACCTACCGGTAAAAAGGGCATGCTGTAGCTATCCTACGGCACAGGGTCAAAATTTAAACAATACACATTTCCTCCAGTCCTGGCAAATTGAGCAAGTCGGTTGGTTCTTTCGCATAAGGTGTGGCGTAGGGTAGGCCTTAGGTGGCTTATAAAAGTATCATTTCTTCGTGGGTGGTTCCTGGGAAAACACTGAAAGACCATGATTTTTGGATACGAAAAGTACCAATTGTGAGGATGGCCACTTCTATAATTTCCATTGATTGCGGATCGTCGAAATGTTTACCGTATGCTCTTAAGATGATGATCTCGGTGATCTTAGAAACTGTTTTCGATATCACTATTCATTACCGAGATTGAGGCGTGAGGTTACCGTGCTTATACACATATGCATGACGTGTAAATGTTGTTCTAACGGATGAAGTGAAAGCGTGGCAAGGACTCTAGGGTCATCGCAAGGGTTCTGAGATCACCAAACTACGCTTTCAGTAAGCATTTTTTCACCAGTAAAATTTTGACGCTCTTTTTTGTATAATCGACACCTTACGCCTACAGAAAAAGGCACAAAGTGGTACTGCAGCGACAAAAGAAATGGGCTAAAAAGCGTCTTAACTTGCCTAAAAATAAGTGGATTGACTGCCAAAAATTATGTAAAACTGGAACGAGTGCAAATTCAGTAAAATATTTCTAATAACGCTTTCGACTCTTGCAGGATGCAAATCGTAAGCGAGGCGTTTTCGATGAACTGAGCTCGATGATAAAAGTATCTATAAAAATGTAAAGCCTAACGATTTTGTGTTAACCAAATATTATACTTATTTGTTGTCAATGTGCGTTTGTGTCAAAACACATTCGCGTTGTTGTTTTTTCTGAAAGAGTGTAGCTGAGGAACAGTGACTGTGGAAGAGAGAGGTGACTGTGCCAGTGGGAGAGAAAGAGAAGAGGGGTGCTGGTAGGAGAGAGAAAGAGATATGGATGGAAATGGAACAAATGGAAGCAAAAGAGAAATACGACGATAGAAAAGAAAGAGTAGAGACCGTATATAGGTGGGGGGGGGGGGGGGGTCTGGTCCCTTCCAGACCGGTGAACTTTCACACTTAGGTGCAGGGGAGGGCGCATTTTGGACCGAAATATTAAACACCTGGGTACAGGGGAAAAGTAAGTTGGACCCACTTCTCCCCCAATTCTTGAGTTGTCGAGGTGTGGTGGGGACAGTGGCAAGGGGAAAGAAAGACAAAAGGAGACAGTGTAAGTGAAAGAAGAGACAATGACAGTGAGATATACTATACATCAATGGGAGGAAAAGGAGACGATGGGGAGGGATATAAGACAATCTCAGTGAAAGGGAGATTCCGAGTATGAAGGTTTAACTACAAAAGAGACACTCTGTAAAACGACTTACAATGTTCTGCGTGAAAAGAGCGCGAATATGTTCGCATGCTAAAATTTTTGGTTGGGAGGGCAGAATGAAGACTGAGGCAGCTGGTTCCCCTCTTTTACCTCAAACAGTCCGTCCTCGACAAGTGGTTGGAGACTGAAAAGTAAAAATTTTCTCTTTCATTTCGTCGGTGAATAGGGCCTACAACGAGTGGTTATGTTTGTACTTCGAGATAAAAGTTGTTCGCTAACGCAATAGATTTACGAAAGGAACTCGACTATGTATTCATGTCGTATTCTGCCCGTGGAAAAAAGGAAAAAGAGTTTAGGATTTAACATCCTGTCACATTTTTGAAACAGTCACAGTCGATTAATGACTTCAAATTAGACAAATAATTAGACACGAAAGTAGAATTTGAGTCAAGAACAGAACCTACGAAGGGATTTCAAAAGTAATTTACACTTCCGTCGCACGCTGACCGTTGCAGAATAAGAGTGGCGCATTGTAAGCAGGAAGTACATACATGTTCTGGGTTCCCGCCAGACGCAGTTCGCTGCAATACGGATAACGTGCTTCGCAGTGTGCGTGGCAACTGGCAACCTATTCCAAAGTTCAAGTGTGCGGGACAGTACGATTCCTGTGGGCAAAACTTCTAAATTGCAAACAGGCTCAACATCAAATTCTGGCTCTGTATGATCCAGCCGTAGTGAAATGATGGCAGCAATTTGACCAAAGTCGCATGGACGTGGGTGGTACTGATCGGTGAGGAAGGCACGGACGACAATGTCTAGCCGCCCGAGGAACTGATTCCCAGCAGTTACAGATTTGCGGACAATGAAGCCGTTCATACAGCGTAGTAGTTACGTAACCTGGCATAATGTGAAACGTACTTTCTTAAGGCCTCTCGTAATTTTGCCTCTTACGTTTAGTTACTCGTGTTGAAAGCGCCATTAGTGGTTTTGCAGTTTTTGTGTTTTAAGTCAACTGGTGTGGCACTCCAATAGGTATGTTAGAAAATGAAATGTATTAGTGCAGAATGCAGTGATGGAATCTGCTGTGTGAGGGGAATATGAAAATTGATGTCACTTCGTTGCCAGGCGGATGCAGCTGCATATAAGGGGAATTTCCAAGAATGTTTGCCTATTGAAGCCGTAGGGTCCAAACGATAGATATCGAACGTGCGATTGTAAATCGATCACGCGACTGTGGTGGCGAACGTTATGATAAATTATTCGTGAGTTACTAGGGAAACCCAGACGGTTGATGTCGGTAGTGAGTGGGATGTGTGGTATCGCTGACGTTTCTTCGGCAGATTGCCTCACGTGGAAGAATCTAATTCCATGCTTATGCAATGTAAAAAATTGCGTTTTTTGACGGAAATATGGACTAATACCGGATGACGAAAGGAGGGACTGTGTAGACTGCGGTGCTACGAAGTCTATAAAAGTTCGTAAGAAGAGTTCTGGTAGTGAAATACCTTTACAATTTAATTGCGGAAACTGTGGTAAACGAACGACCTATCAGGAACAATATGTGGTTTGACTATTCCAAATTATCGATCCAGACCAGCATAATTCTTGTATCTTGTTGGATTAGGGGACTACACCCTGGCAAGTAACAGCATCGAAAACAGAATTATCTACTATTTCGGGTTTTACAGAGAAGTGTGTTATGTAATAGTGACGAACGACAAAATGTCTCTGAGCACTATGGGACTTAACATCTGTGGTCATCAGTCCCCTAGAACTTACAACTACTTAAACCTAACTAACCTAAGGACATCACACACATCCATGCCCGAGGCAGGATTCCAACCTGCGACCGTAGCGTTCACGCGGTTCCAGACTGAAGCGCCTAGATCCGCACGGCCACACCGGCCGGCGACGAACGACAGTGTACAGATCGGTGGACCAAATAAAGTTGTTGAAGTAGACGAATGGCACAGAGCAAGAAGGAAAAAACAGAGGACGACCTTTTAAAGAATGAAATCGAACATATTTGGGTATTCGATTGTATAGAACGAGAGTCCCTCAAGTGCTTTGTGGTAAAAGAGTGTTGTCCGGAGACTAGGGACATTCAGTCGGCTTGATAAAGTACTTTACCGCCCGGTAGCAAACTGATTACAGATGGCTTTCAGTCCTACAAGAAACTGAAAGCACGACTTCGTCAACCACTCCGTGGACTTCTTACATTCGGATGACCCCAGTGTGCACACGCAGAACATCGAGCGGTTGTGGAAATCGGTGAACTCTTCCATTAAAAGAGAAGGCCGTCCAGGAGAGAAAGCGACGAACTCTACTTGTTTCAGTATCAGTATTTCCATAACTTGCAGTTGCAAGGAAAGGTTAACGCGTGTGACACTCTACCCATATTTTTGCACGACATTAGCGGAGTCTTTGAGGTTCGCCGATGACATAGTAATTCTGTCAGAGACAGCAAAGGACTTGAAAGAGCAGTTGAACGGAATGGACAGTGTCTTGAAAGGAGGGTATAAGATGAACATCAACAAAAGCAAAACGAGGATAATGGAATGTAGTCGAATTAAGTCGGGTGATGATGAGGGAATTAGATTAGGAAATGAGACACTTAAAATAGTAAAGGAGTTTTGCTATTTGGGGAGCAAAACAACTGATGATGGTCGAAGTAGAGAGGATATAAAATGTAGACTGGCAATGGCAAGGGAAAGCGTTTCTGAAGAAGAGAAATTTGTTAACATCGAATATAGATGTGTCAGGAAGTCGTTTCTGAAAGTATTTGTATGGAGTGTAGCCATGTATGGAAGTGAAACATGGACGATAAATAGTTTGGACAAGAAGAGAATAGAAGCTTTCGAAATGTGGTGCTACAGAAGAATGTTGAAGGTTAGGTGAGTAGATCACGTAACTAATGAGGAGGTATTGAATAGGATTGGGGAGAAGAGAAGTTTGTGGCACAACTTGACTAGAAGAAGGGATCGGTTGGTAGGACATGTCCTGAGGCATCAAGGGATCACAAATTTAGCATTGGAGGGCAGTGTGGAGGGTAAAAATCGTAGAGGGAGACCAAGAGATGAATACACTAAGCAGATTCAGAAGGATGTAAGTTACAGTAGGTACTGGGAGATGGAGGAGCTTGCACAGGATAGATTAGCATGGAGAGCTGCATCAAGCCAGTCTCAGGACTGAAGACCACAACAACAACAACATTAGTGGAGTCTACCCAGGTTACGGCAAAAAGGGAATGCTTCCCTTAGCGTACACATCAAATGGACTTTTTCATGACGACAACGTCGACGACGAGTGAGGTAAGTCGTTTCCTTTGTAATTACAAGTATTTTAGTAACGGTGTTTGTCGTTACTGTTGTGACCACTATAAACATGCTCATAACGCCCGCCAACACAGTCGCGTGATCGAATTACAATCGCACGCTCGATATCTATCGTTTGGACCCCGCGTCTTCGATAGGCAACCATTTTTAGAAATTACCCATATTCGGCGCTGTTATCGTTGTTGCAAGACTTACCTCATGAAACGATATTTTTTTTAGGTAACATACGAATATATATATGGGAGAAGTCTTTCAAAATATAGAGGAATGAACATAAAATGATAAATGAAATTTCAAATGTGGGTCCCCAAACTTCAAAATGGATCCGCAAACTCAGACAGAGAAAATATGTTTTGTAAATGCTGAGAAATATCGCAAGGGCTGTCTCGAGATATTCATTAGACACAGCTGCATCGTTATCTACTATTGCACTGTTGTCAGAGTGTAAGTTCGTTTCAACGCTTCGGTGACAATCCGCAACTAAAGTGTCTGCCGCATTCCTGTCCTCTCTTGCAGATGGCCTCCAGCGTGGTTGAAAGTTCACGGCTAACACCTCAGACAACCACTGTGCATGCCTTCGTACTGCACAGCCCGCTGAAGGTCCCTTTCAGTCACGTACAATGAGGAGGGTGCGGCCTGGAGACGCAGAGGTTGCCTGAACGCCGTGATCGCTGTTCGCGGGGTCCGTTTCATATTAGTCACCTACCTTACCTGATAAGGTCACTTCAATAGTATACGCATTATTTTAGGCCTTACCTTGTGGTGTACGACCAGTGTTCCGGGAGAAATCTCAACTTGCATTTTTCTCTCCCTTTACTGGCCTTTCCTGAGATGACCCCAGCACGATGACTGCCAGACTGACACAATGTGAAGAAATACTCTGTTTGCGGATGAGAAGTCCCCTCGCGATTAGTTTCCAATTTTTTAGAAATATTTACTCAGCCGACGAAATCGCCGTCATTGCACCATACGAGGGGCAGTCAAATTAACCACGTCGAAGAAGAAGATGCGTAATTATTTCTGTTATTTACAGTTACATAAACCTTGAAATTTCCGCCCGCAATACATCAGCCCAAAACAAAATGGCGTGTCTCATTCATAAAGAAAAGTATCGTGCGGTATACAGTTTCTTCCAAGACGAACAATGCTGCAACAATACGTGCTGACTTGGTGGACGTGGTTAGGCTGGCGCAGACGCTTCCGGTATCGTCAAACAAGACTGAACAACGAAGAACGAAATGGCAGACCACCTGTCGGCGAAGAATTGGAAATCGCATGAAAAGTGGAGACTGTGGTACTCGGAGACGAGCGTATCACAGTCGATGCGTTAGTTGAAAAATATGGGTCAAAATGTAAATCACTTTCCAGCGTTTTGCACGACATTTTGAGCATGGCAAAGGTTGCCACCTGATGTGTTTCGCCACTGCACACACAAATTCAGAAAGCCGTCCAAACCGAGGCAGCATTGGAAAGATTGCAACTGTAGGGGAACACCTGGCTGAAAATTACTTAAAAGTTCGTGGCGTCCTCCATCGGTAATGCTGTTGGCCCCACCCTTAGCCTTGATGACACCTTCCTCTCTCGCAGGCATACGTTCAATCAATGCTGGAAGATTTCTTCGGAATGGCAGACCATTCTTCACGGAGTGTTGTACTGAGGAGATGTATCGATGTCGGTCGGCGAGGCCTGGCACGAAGTCGCCGTTCCAAAACATCCCAAAAGTGTTCTGTAGGATTCAGGTCAGGACTGTGTGCAGGCCAGTCCATTACAGGATGTTATTGTGTAACCACTACGCCATAGGCCGTGCATTATGATCAAGTGCTCGAGTCGTGTTGAAAGATGCAATCGCCATCCCCGAATTGCTCTTCAACAATGGGAAACAAGAACGTGCTTAAATCATCAATGTAGGCCAGTGCTGTGATAGTGCCGCGCAGAACAACAAGAGGTGCAAGACCCTCCATGGAAAACACGACCACACCATAACGCCACCGCCTCCGAATTTACTTTTGGCGTTACACACGCTGCCAGATGACATTCACCGGGCATTCGCCATATCCGCACCCTGCCATCGGATCGCCACATTGTGTACCGTGATTCGTCACTCCACACGGTTTTTCCACTGTTGGATCGTCCAATGTTTACGCACATTACACCAAGCGAGGCGTCGTTCGGCATTACCGACTTGATGTGTGGCTTATAAGCAGCCGCTCGTCCATGAAATCCAAGTTTTCCACCTCTCACCTAACTGTCATAGTACTTGCAGTGGATCCTGATGCATTTTGGAATTCATATGTGTTGGTCTGGATAGATGTCTGCCTATTACACATTACGACCCTCTTCAATTGTTAGCGGCCTTTGTCAGTCAACAGTCGAGGTCGGCATGCACGGTTTTGAGCTGTTCGTGTCCCTTCACGTTTTCACTTCACTATCACATCGGAAACAGTAGACCTAGGGATGTTTAGGAGTGTGGAAATCTCGCGTACAGACGTATGAACACAAGTGTCATCCTATCACCTGACCACGTTCGAAGTCCGTAAGTTCCGTGGAGCGTCCCATTCTGCTCTCTCAAGATGTCTGATGACTACTGAGGCCGCTGATATGGAGTACCTGGCAGTAGGTGGCAGCACAGTGCACCCAATATGAAAAACGTATGTTTTTGGGGTGTCCGAATACTTTTGATCACATAGTGTATGTCCCAAGCATTCACTATTAATGCTGTATTCGAACATTACTGGTTTCATACATTACATCCATCTACATTTAGAGCTAGCTGCGTTTATCACAGCCATTAGAAATTTTGTCAAAATAACCTTGTATCCTCCTATAGATACTTAAGTTCGGCACCATCTCGTACACCAAAAGATCATTAGCAAACAGCAGCAGATAGCTGCCCACCCAGTCCGCCAGATCATTTATGTATATAACAAATAATAGTGGTGCTACAACACTTCTCTGGGCGGTTTTGACGATACTCGTGTGTCTGATGACGACTCGCTGTCGAGGACAACATAGTGGGTTCTGTTAATAAGTCTTAGAGCCACTCTCATATCTGAGAATCTATTTCATGTGCTCGTAACTTCACTAACGGTCTGCCATGGGGTGCTGCTTCAAATGCTTTCTAGAAGTGTGGATTACAGGTATACCTGTTGCCCTTCCTTCATAGTTCGCAGGATATCGTGTGAGAAAGGGGCAAGCTGTGGCAAGCTGTGTTTCGCACGAGCAAGGTACTGTGAAATTGTCCCAATTAGTGGGCATAAGCTTTTCGCCCCTCAATAAAACTTCTTATTGTTTAAACTGAGAATATATTCTAGAATTCTGCAGCAAACCGTTGTCTGTAGTTTTGTGGTTCGTTCTTTTAGCCTTTTTATGTACAGCAGTCATGTAAGCTTTTTTTCCTGTCGCTTGGGACGTTGCACTGCGCGAGAGATTCGTCATAAATGCAAGTTAATTAAGGGACCAGTGTCGCAGAGTAGTCTTTGTAAGCCGAACTGGGATTCATACGAACCTGGGGACTTCTTTTTCCAAGTCTTTCAGTTGTTTCTCTAAGCTAGGGATGCTTTTTACTGTGCCGTCCATGCTGCAGTCTGTTCGATGGATAAACATCGGTATGTTTGTAAGATTCCCCTGCGTGATAATATCCTCTGAATCCTGTTGTACAGTGCGATAATTCAGATTCTCATATCTCTCTCTCTCTCTCTCTCTCTCTCTCTTCTCTCTCTCTCTCTCTCTCTCATCTCTCCCTCTCCTCCCTCCCTCCCTCCCTCCCTCCCTCCCTCCATCCCTCCCTCCCTCCCTCCCCTCCCTCCCTCCCTCCACTCTCTCTCTCTCTCTCTCTCTCTCTCCCCTCCCTCCCTCCTCTCTCTCTCTCTCTCTCTCTCCCTCCCCTCCCTCCCTCCTCCCTCCCTCCTCTCTCTCTCTCTCTCTCTCTCTCTCTCTCTCTCTCTCGTCTCGTCTCTCTCTCTCTCTCTCTCTCTTCTCCCCCCCCCCCGTCTCACTCGCACGAGAACTGGCCTTTAATGTATTTGTTTAATTATTTTACGTATGCAGGACATGGAATTATTACAGTACTGGTAGAGCATTATTGTTCCGGACGTTTTGCCTCAAGTGCACACCACAATTTCTCTAGCTTTGCGCAGTATAGTTCCCCAGTGATGGAGGCACAAGCCGGCCGCGGTGGCCGAGCGGTTCTAGGCACTTCAGTCCGGATCCGCGCGACTGATTCGTGGCAGGTTCGATACCTGCCTCGGGCATGGATGTGTGTGATGTCCTTAAGTTAGGTAGGTTTTAAGTAGTTCTAAGTCTAGGGGACTCATGACCTCTGATCTTATGTCCCATAGTGCTTATTTGAACCATTTTTTGAAGCCCACTTTCATTTGGATGGGTTTGTCAACAAGCTAAATTGGTGCATTTGGGGGACTGAAAATCGGCATTTCCCGATCGAGAAGCCTCTTCACTCTCAACGGGTGACTGGATGATATGCAATGTACAGTCATGGAATTATGGGTGCAATATTCTGTGGTGGCACGGGTGACTACCGAATGGTACGTAAAGATTTTGGAAGATGATTTCATCCCTATTGTGCAAAGTGACCTGGAATTGGACAATTGGACAAGATGTGGTTCATGCAAGACGGAGCTCGACCCCATCGAAGCAAGTGTGTGTTTGATGTCCTGGAGAGCTCTTAGGGGACCGCATTCTGGCTCTGGGGTACCCAGAGGCTGCTGGCATGGGCCTCGATTGGCCGCCATATTCTTCGGATCTGAACACATGCGACTCCTTTTTGTGGGTCTGTATTGAAGACAGTGTACACGAAATAACTTCAAAAGCATTGCTGAGCTGAAACAGCAATTCAGAAGGTCATCGACAGCATCGATGTTCAGACACTTCAGCGGGTCATGCAGAATTTCGCTATTCGACTGCGCCACATCATCCCCAATGAGGGCAGGCATATCGAACATGTCATAACGTAAGTCCGAATACCTGTAGTGACGTTTACATGTTGAATAAAGCGTGTACATTCCGTAGTTTGTAACAAATTTGTTTTTTTTTCCACATAGTTCAATAATTGTCACCCTTCACTATCTGAGAGAATTGCATAAATATACAGTCAGATCTTGATAACACTTCAACGTGGTGCAGAGATTGGCAACTGACTCTAAATGTTCGGAATGCAAAATTTTGCACAAGGCGATTGCTTAAAAATCACTTTGGTGACAGATTCTAAAATATTGCTCGTGTGTGTGTGTGTGTGTGTGTGTGTGTGTGTGTGTGTGTGTGTGTGTGTCCGTCCTGTACCAGATACGACTAAAATGGGATATTGAACGTATACAGAGAAGGGCAGCGCGAATGGCACAGGTTTGTTTAGTCATTTGGATAGTGTCTCAAAGATACTGAAGAAACTGAAGTGTCAGACTCTTGAAGAGTAGCGTAAACTATCCCGACTGAGCGAGGCGGTGGCCTGGGTTAGCACGACTCTCATTCGAACGATGACGGTTCAAACCCGCGTCCGGTCATCTAGGGGAGTGATGAACTCAGATGTTAAGTCCCATAGTGCTCAGAGCATTTGAACCATTTGATGAGGCACCAGGCTCCTTGAAAGGATGAGGCTGGCTTCCCAGGTGGACTGGCGTCTTGTGCTGAATCGCGACGAGCACAGAACTTGGGCGCAACATTCCACAACGGTGGTTTTCCACAGACATGCTGCCTCATACACCAGCTCGTTCTCCGATGGACGTCTGCTGGTGTTTGTCCTTCGACGGCCAAGCAAAGAATAACGGCATGTGTGGTCCTGTTTGGACGCATTTGGTACTAATGTGTCCATAATTCAAGTTCCGAATTTGCCCCACGCACCCCGGAAAGACGCGAGTGCCACACTGATCCCTTCATCTCAGTGCTTATGTACCCCCAACTGGAGTTGAGCTAGGTTGCGTAGATGCTGCAGCAGCGCCCTCAAGACGGAAACTTTTTGACTGCATCTTATATCTACAACAAGAATTTACAAAATACAGAGAGGAAGATAAAAAGCAAACTGACAGCCAGATAATTCTCTTCATATTCCTACGGAGAGCCCAATATTTGACTGGTTGGTTGTCTGGAGCAAGATCAGTGGTAGTACATGTATGCAGCAGGTCCCTGGAGGTTTTGCAGGTCATGGCGCTGGCAAATTTCATTACCACTAAGGGCCCATTTCCTAAGTTTGATTTTGCATCGTTACACCCCAGATATCTGTTCAGCGTCTTCCATGTCACCTAAGGCGGATGAGACCCTGCGGCTGGTTCCTCTTTGACATTCGTTCGCTGTGATTCAGCCAAAGTATCTCGCCAATGCTCCATTCGACGGGTTCTGGGAGTGAAGGAACTGCTGTAATGGGACCGATGACCTCGCTGTTTGGTCCCCTTCCCGAAACAACCAACTGCTGTAGTTGTCTGCATGAAGCTTTCTTGACTTGAGCCTTGGTCGTTCTTCTTAAACTGCTTTCCTACGAGTAACTGTGGTGACACGCCCATAATTTGATATAGTTTACTGGCATAAGTTGGTCGTAGACAGCCCGTCACAATGCGTCCAGTCCAGCTCAAAGCTGCTTCAACCTATTGGGCATGAACAGAATTTTGACTGGCTTTTAGTGCTCGTCAACGACTCGAGAAAACGTCCGAGCTGAAGGCTTCAATCCAGAATGAAACTAAATTCAAACAAATTCTCGGACGGAGAATTTTAGAAAGGTGTTGTCATGTCTGTTTTGTCCCTTACTGTAAGCATGGTACAGTGTACGCTAACGAGATTGTATGTATGTATGTATGTATGTGGAAGCAGCTATATTTTTTTACCTTTCTATATGAACGATCCGATAGTTGAAGTGCGCCTCTGTCTTTCCCACCCCCTTCAGTATTCACCTCTTTCACTGATGAACCAAACTGATTATGTGTGTGTGTGTGTGTGTGTGTGTGTGTGTGTGTGTGTGTGTGTGTGTGTGTTTTATGGGGAATAATGACAGTGCAGCACTATCATTCAACACCATTAAGCAACTTCTTTGCAAGAATATGTGAACAATACATTGTGTATATAAATAAGGTTGCGCTGTTTTCAGGAGAGTGGTCTTGTTTGAGAGTCGGTCGCTCTGGTTTGTATTTTCCGTCGTTTTTTTTTATTTTTTAATTAAAATAGCTTCGTGTGATGATAGGATTTTCGTCTTTACACTGGCGCTAAAGTTAAAGCCCACAGCACAAGCTCCTAATACAAGACCCCGCCTGCCAACCCGTCCCACTCTTGTCATATTAAATCCAATCCTAAATCGTTGTAAAATTGACCCATGTATGAATAAACTACTGCTATTACTGCGGACTCTTACAGCCTTCTTACAAGGGAACCCTCCATACTGTAAATCCCGGATTTTGATGCGCTTCAGATATGTTGTAGAAGCACTTACCCTGAGTACCTGGATACCCAGTTTTTAGCGACGGCCTTGATTTTTGAGAAAATCGTTTTTGAAGTTCATTGCTAGCTGTGTATACCCATAACATTACATACATTCCGAGCAAGTCAGCGTAGCGCAGCGGTAAAAGTTCACGGCTACCGCGCTGGAGGTACGGTGTTCGAATCCTGCTCCCATATTTTTTTTATATATGCAAGAACCGTCCGGAAATTTGATCCTAACGCTCAAAACGAGTAGACGAATGAACTGGGAAACACAGAAAATGTAGTCGTGTCCTGCACGAAATCGGGAAGTTCACGAAACTGTTGTACGAAGAATTTTTGCGTTCTGTAATTCTTCCGTACGTGGGACAAGTTTTTTTTGTATATTATCGATTCTTGGGAGGGCAAACCGATTCAACTGTACACGATCACCTATTCACTGGAGAAAGGAAAGTGGTCCCACCAAAGTGCACTCGTTATTGCCAGCCTTGCGATGTTTATTTTTATTGACTAATGAAAATCTTCACGAAAATTATTCAGAATGCTCCCGACTCGATGAAAGACAATAGAGACATCGCTTCTAGGGAAGATTCGATAAAATTACATTCGCTAATCCTACATCAATTCAGCGCACCTAATTTTGAAAGCATGATTAGATACCATTGTTTGCAATGAAATTAGCGGATGAAAGATAAATCTTTTTGAATGCAAAAGAGTTGTTTCCCGTATCGCTCTCATCAAGAAACCGTGCTCCTGCAAGACGGTTGCTTTCATAAAATGCGCGTGATGTTGCGAGAATTTGTGCTTTGGTTGTTTCTCTGATAAGTATCACCACAATATTGTGCTGGCATATCAAGCAATGTGGACGATGAAAAATAAGATCTTGTAACATTGTATGACAGAAAAATTAATAACTGAATATATGGAGGAGGAGGAGGATATTAGTGTTTAACGTCCCGTCGACAACGAGGTCATTAGAGACGGAGCGCAAGCTCGGGTTAGGGAAGGATGGGGAAGGAAATCGGCCGTGCCCTTTCAAAGGAACCATCCCGGCATTTGCCTGAAGCGATTTAGGGAAATCACGGGAAAACCTAAATCAGGATGGCCGGAGACGGGATTGAACCGTCGTCCTCCGGAATGCGAGTCCAGTGTGCTAACCACTGCGCCACCTCGCTCGGTAACTGAATATATCTTTATGATTTCGCACACCTTCTGTTTGTTGATATTCTTTGAAATAAATTGAAAAATTCGGTAGATTTTGAAAAAAAAGTACACGAGGGGGATTCGAACACGGTACCTTCCAGCGTGGTAGCCATGAACGTCTACCGCTGCGCTACGCTGGCTTGTTCGGATTGTATTTGATGTTATGGGTATACACAGCGCGCAAATAGATTTTCTCAAAAACCAAGGCCCGTCGCTAAAAAGCCGGATAGTCAGGTACTCAGGGTAAGTGCCTCTACCACGTACTTGAAGCGCATCAAAATCCGTGATATACACACAGTATAGAGGGTCCCCTTGTTAGACCAGAATACAAGTAAGCAACTTTTATGTAAGGGCACTTTGCTTTAGTAATACAAGCAGAGAAGCTCGATGGATTTAAAAATCGCGAACTGATTGGAGATCTGAATGTTGTTGGCTGTTAATGGCGCTCATTCGATCTACAAAACGCGCCATGTGTAAGTTATGTATTACTGCGTTGTGTTCAGTTAGGGAAATACTGTGGTGAGCGCTTTACGCTACTAAACTTCCCCTGGAATATTCATGTTGCGCTTTTCGACGTTCCACAGTAATCCTAGATACGCCCGTCATATAGCGTGCACGAGCTAGTTAATTGGCGAACACACAAAGCCGTATGACGCTCTTGAATATAACCGCTAATTTGAGCCGTATTACAGCGTAGGTCACAGATGGAAGCGTGTGATAAAGTAGCAGCTTTGCGTGAGTAGGGGATTTTCCCTTTATGTGCTGGCGCTAAGTTTAAACCCCAAAGCGCAAGAGCTGACTTTCTCTGTGCTGACTCAATTATGTTTCCTCAAATGCACGAGGGCATTTTATCGCGCCAGATACGAACTGTAGAATTAATACAACGTTCTCGGGAAAGGCGTTCACTGTGAAATAATATTCTAACAAACACGTAGAGACAGGTATCAAAATAGGTGCATAAATGAACACTGAAAATAAAATAGTCATTGCGAAGGTGGAAACTGATGGATAAGCATGTGACATTGACGATCATACAGACTTATGAACACACAAAAAATCACATATAAGTTTTGTTGACAGCTGGCTCTTGAAATATTTAATATAGTTACGCGTTGTCAGCGACATTAGAGCCCATTATGTAACATCACGCGATGATAAATTTCATGAGCACACGAAGAACGTGGTACTTAACGGACTCACGACCAGAGGCAAACTTCGTTTTAACAACATGCTATGTACGGCATTCCAATGATATAACACTAAAAAAAATCAGGCTAATTATTTTGTCAAGTTTTGCATTTCTCTCTGCAGGTAATTTTGTTCCAAATTCTGCAGGGTGAAAACAAACTTCACCAACAAAAATTCGTGATTTGTTCAGGGACACTCAGCATTATTGGTATAAGGGACACGTGGTCTGTAGTGGCTCGTTGCAAGATAAGTGCGTTTCGTTTCATTTTTAGTACCATTTATTTTTGAGTCTTCAATGCACTGAAAAAGTTTGCGCCTCATTTAAGTTTTTTTTTTTTGGGGGGGGGGGGGGAGGGGGATTCAATGTTGTCCCCCTCCTTGAATCTGGGTTACAGACACTTAATTCATTACAAAATCTCGCGCATTCTATTATACTGCAGATTTAGCTTTGCCGAACGGGATGGGGAATATTTTTCATTTCGCAGCCGCTATGTAAATTTAGCTGCTGCCTTGCAATAAAGGTTTTTGAGATCCACCATAGAATAGTGCCGAAATGTTACCCTCATCCTTTCTCAGTCGCTTTCTCGTACAACGCTGATCGAGTTACAGAAAATGATCAGTCCAACAGCCCAGGACTCGAAGTCAGTCACAGATTCGCTGGACACATCTCTTTCCCTTCACAACCGCAAAAAAAAAAATACGGCTGTAACACACTTGGCCAACATCCGTCACCAGTATGCAAAGACACACTTTTCCTTGTCCTACTACACAATTTAAACACAACAGTAGCTCACCTTCTCTTCCTGAGGAAACTAGACCTGTGGTGGCTTGGTGAGAGTATATACATTTGTCCTTGGCAGAGCTATTTTAGTAGGTCCTGTAGGACACACCCATTTCATACTGTTGCTCTCATCGGTGCTTTAACTGTAAACACAGATTTAACAGTCGGCAAGAGAAAAAGTGTTTTCGGCGAAAGGTAAGTGCGAGATTGCAAGATGAAAGGTGTCCACTTCAGGAGTTGACATCTTCTCAAATTTGATGGGTTGCAACACAGCGACTCATGCAGTTATCCCGTTGAGTCCTAGACAGGTCCATCTGCCAATGTGAGGAGTTCTGGGTTCTTTTCCACCTTCGTCTTCTGAATGCTGGCCTTGGGTTACGCTTCACGAAAGCGACACAAAATATAGTTTTTATAAGACACATTATTCAGCTTAAATTATGCCAATCTACATTTAAAAAACTGGAAGCATGAAGGTAATCTAATAAATCCATTAATATGATCCGACATTAAGTTTCGTAAGCCAACGTAAACGGCGACAAAACCGGAGTCGTATAAGTGATTTTTATCTTGTTTCTCCACATTGAAGATCGGTATTTCTTGCCGGTTGTTTTGCGGCAAGATATTCTATTGTTCTTACTTTTCTATTTACAGTTGTTAGTTTCCTGTGTCCCAGTAAAACTGATGTATGGCTAAAAATACGCGGTTCAATGACATTGTGACCACCGCCTGTGTTTGACGTTAACATGCAGTAACTACCCACAGACTGCAGGTGGCAGCACTAACAGTGGAGGGTATATAAAGGGTGTCGGGGGAACACGGAAAACAGTGCAGTCGTTGTCGTAATGCGGAAACTGAGCTGTTTATTTAAATTCAAAAAGGCGTGCGAAGTGTGGAAGCATTTCCGAAATGGCTAAGTTTGTAAACGGTCTGCGTGGCACTGTGGTTAAAGTATGCCGTGCATGGCTAAATAGGCGCTGCACAAAACCGACTCGGAGCCAACTGTAGTGTACCACGGGCCGTAGAGGACTGGGGTGATCGAAGACTGCGGATATATGTAAGGGCGAATAGACGCTCAACTGTCGAACAACTGACCGCACAGATGAACCAAGGGGCAACCAACAGTGTCTCTTCAACGACCGTTAATCGAATGTTGCTGAGCGTGGGTCTCCGAAGCAGCAGGGGCCAGTTTAAAGCCTAGTTTACACGACGACACTAGGTTGCAGGCAACTGCGCTACCGGCCACTGCGCATGCGCGCAACTCGTTGGTGAAACCAAATACTTCCGGCGTGTTCCGACTTTGGCGACACTATTTGCATGAGTTTTGAGGTTATGTGTGTTCGTAGAGTGTAGACAAACTGAAATATGAAGTGGGGAACGGAGAATAATGTTCGCTTTTTGGATATCTATGCTTTGCATAGGTATTTGTGGGATTTCAGTGACGCTGATTACAAAAATAAGCAACATCTTCCTGCTGCCGAGACCGTCATGTGCAATCATAACATAGATGGTTTGACAATATCTGAGCTGCAGTGCAAAATTTGAGTTAGGAGCACATTTACAGCTGAATTAAGAAAAATACAAGCAAGTGTAATTCTAGCTGTGGCAATGCTCTCGTCTACATGAGTAAGATACCATCGTTCGAGCTGGCCAACGATTTGTTAAGGAATATTGTTGACAGGAGGGAAGGCTATACAAATTCAAGAATCCGCATTCTTTATTCAATGTTCATCTATTTAAAACGTCGCTGAAGTGCTCCCCATTCACACATTTAGGATTTTGAAATATTGCCACTGGGAAGATCTATCTTCAAGAGAGTAGTTCGCAAACCATTCTCTTCTTAATGCGGCCTGCTTCGAGTAATTGTTGATAATTTAATAATTACTGTTAATGGTAATAATTATTACTGTTAATGTTAATAATTATTAGTGTTAATGAAGTATCATCATCACCAACTAAAACCGTATATAATAGCATTCCGAGTGTTCTCGATTGTAATGTACACAATATGATGTGTAATTTCAGTTCTGGCGAAAGTGCTTCCTGCATTACAGTACCTGTATTCCTTATCGCATAATTAACTCTATTTAGAAGAAACGTGAACAGTTTCGGTGACATTCTAAGATAATTAAAACAACTTCTTGGATCTTCCATTATAAATTATTTCAGCAGGGGTGCTGAGCAACCGAGCTGACGTCTTTTCTTCATCCAGTCATGAATCTAAACACGTTTCTTCTTCCTTCTTCTTATCTATACAGGGTGTTACCGAAAGGTACGGCCAAACTTTCAGGAAACATTCCTCACACACAAAGAAAGAAAATGTTATGTGGACATGTGTCCGGAAACGCTTACTTGCCATGTTAGAGCTCATTTTATTACTTCTCTTCAAATCACATTAATCATGGAACGGAAACACACAGCAACAGAACGTACCAGCGTGACTTAAAACACTTTGTTACAGGAAATGTTCAAAATGTCCTCCGTTAGCGAGGATACATGCATCCACCCTCCATCGCATGGAATCGCTGATGCAGCCCTGGAGAATGGCGTATTGTATCACAACCGCCCACAATACGAGCACGAAGAGTCCCTTACATTTGGTACCGGGTTTGCGTAGACAAGAGATTTCAAATGCACCCATAAATGAAAGTCAAGAGGGTTGAGGTCAGGAGAGCGTGGAGGCCATGGAATTGGTCCGTCTCTACCAATCCATCGGTCACCGAATCTGTTGTTGAGAAGCGTACGAACACTTCGACTGAAATGTGCAGGAGCTCCATCGTGCACGAACCACATGTTGTGTCGTACTTGTAAAGGCACATGTTCTAGCAGCAAAGGTAGAGTATCCCGTATGAAATCATGATAGCGTGCTCCATTGAGCGTAGGTGGAAGAACATGGGGCTCAATCAAGACATCACCAACAATGCCTGCCCAAACGTTCACAGAAAATCTGTGTTGATAACGTGATTGCAAAATTGCGTGCGGATTCTCATCAGCCCACACATGTCGATTGTGAAAATTTACAATTTGATCACTTTGGAATGAAGCCTCATCCGTAAAGAGAACATTTGCACTGAAATGAGGATTGACACATTGTTGGATGAACCATTCGCAGAAGTGTACCCGTGGAGGTCAGTCAGCTGCTAATAGTGCCTGCCCACGCTGTACATGGTACGGATACAACTGGTTCTCCCGTAGCACTCTCCATACAGTGACGTGGTCAACGTTACCTTGTACAGCAGCAACTTCTCTGACGTTGACATTATGGTTTTCGCCAACTGCACGAAGAATTGCCTCGTCCATTGCAGGTGTCCCCGTCGTTCTAGATCTTCCCCCGTCGCGAGTCATAGGCTGGAATGTTCCGTGCTCCCTAAGACGCCGATCAATTGCTTCAAACGTCTCCCTGTCGGGACACCTTCGTTCTGGAAATCTGTCTCGATACAAACGTACCGCGCCACGGCTATTGCCCCATGCTAATCCATACATCAAATGGGCATCTGCCAACTCCGCATTTGTAAACGTTGCACTGACTGCAAAACCACGTTCGTGATGAACACTAACCTGTTCATGCTACGTACTGATGTGCTTGATGCTAGTACTGTAGAGCAATGGGTCGCATGTCAACAGAAGCACCGAAGTCAACATTACCTTCCTTCAAATGGGCCAATTGGCGGTGAATCGAGGAAGTACAGTACATACTGACGAAACTAAAATGAGCTCTAACATGGAAATTAAGCGTTTCCGGACACATGTCCACATAACATCTTTCCTTTATTTGTGTGTGAGGAATGTTTCCTGAAAGTTAGGCCGTACCTTTTTGTGACACCCTGTAAAAAAATGTATACACACTTCGAAGCGTCATAGAAAATTTATTTCCCGTTCTACAATGTTAAATTTCTGGAAATGGAAAGCTTAAAGTCCAATTGGAAAAATAAATGTACTTTGCAAATGCGATTAATGTTCAAACTGGTGGCACTCAGCATCTATATATTTCTGAGTACCAGTCACCACTGATTCCGTACATCGTACCAAAGTGGCCAATGAGATTTCTGCGCACACCGTCTGAATCTCATTACGAAGTGTGTCCAAGTTACGTGGTTTACGTTTGTACACCTCATCTTTTACTGTGCCCCATTAGAAGAAATCCAGCGGCGTGAGGTCTGGAGAGCGTGGAGGAAACTCGATTGGTCACCTGCGTCCTATCCACTGGCCTGCCACATTGTGATCCAGGTATGCTCGTACGTCCCTATGGTAGTGCGGCGGGGCGCCATCTTGTTGGAAATAAAACTCATCATTACCGTATAATGCACGAATGGCAGGGAATATGGAGTCAGCAAGCATTGTTAGATACGTTTCTCCAGTAACAGTACCTTCAAAGCGGAAAGGCCCAATGAGTCCCCTTGCAGACAAACCACACCACACATTTACACCAGGCAAATTCACAGCCTTTTCAACTGTAATGTGAGGATTACCTTCAGCCCAGAACACACAATTGTGCCTATTGGCAGTTCCATAGAGTTTGAATTGGGCTTCATCCGACCAAATTATGCTACCCATAAATCCTGGTTCCTATCTCACAATCTCCTGAACCCATTCACAAAATTCTAACCTTCGATCTGGATCGTCGTCACTTTGCTGTTGCACCAGCCTTGGAATGTACACACGAAACTTGCCTTTCTTCAGAATGCGTAGCACACTACTAGCACTTAGATTACTCTCACGTGCCGCTTGCCTTGAAGATTTTTGAGGCGAACGCTGAAACAGTTCCAAGACAGCAGTTGTGGAATCATCACTTGTAGCTGTACGAGGTCGCCGTGATCGACCTTTATGCACCTCACACACTGTTCCATGAATTTCGAGTTTTTCTCGTAGACGTGTAATTGTTAACTTTGAAGGTGGTTCTGTACCATACTCACTTCTCCACTGTCTTCGAACCGCAGCTACATTTTCAAACTTCCAGTACCACTTAATTATCTGCTTCCGCGCTTCAAAGCTCAAACGCACGTCCGCCATGTTGCAGTTACTTCCCTGCCACTGTTGCCACCAGTTGTTGAAACATAACATTACTTTCTCACAGATATTTAACCTTGTAGAACGGAAAATAAATTGTCTATGACAGTTCAAAGTGTGTATACATTTTTTTGAAGCACTCGATTCTGCACAACAAGCTTTAACTCCATCACAACCCGCGCGGCGTGCAGCTGCCAAAACTCATTTCAATTTCAGACACGACTCAGAGACCCACAAAACGACGAAACGGAAGTGTATACTGGTGTCACCGTGTCTACTGTCACATGAAACCACTTGCGTGGAACTCATTCCACGCAACGAGTGGCGCAATCCAATGTCGCCGTGTAAACTAGGCTTAATGCGTCCGTGTGACAGCTGTTGACGCGGCTCCATATCGTTGTCGGTACCTTCCAGAAGAGGTCCGCGCTGCAAACGGTGATCAGTCAGACTTTTGACAGTTGGTCACATTAATGTTACTGGACCGTATATATTTTATGAAAAACTTTATTTATTAACTAGTTGGATAAGCACCATTTAACATATGAGGATGTCAGTTGAGGTCATTAACTAAAACAGGATCGCATTCACTATATTAAAAATATAAAAACATGTGCTGTGCTGATACCAATAAAGTACGCTTACTTTATTGGTCAACGTAATTTATCTTCAAAAGTGCGCTGATGAGTCAACAAAGTTATGACCACCTACTTAATAGCGTGTATCTTCTAGCTTTAGAACGCAGGGCAGCGATTCTGCATCGCATGGATAGAGCAAGTCCTTGGTATGTTTCTGGAAGTGTGTAGCACCAGGTGCCTAGAGATAGGTCACGCAGTTCCCCAAAGTTATGGATGCGTAGCCGGCGCCCGATAGCGTTTCAGATGTATTCCATTCGGGTCAGACAGGGCGGATATGGTGGCAAAGATATCAATGTGAGTTCACTAACGCGTTGCACGAAACACTGGCGCACGATTCTGGGCTTTCGACACAGACAGTTGTCCTGTTGGGAGACGCCATTGCTATCGGGGAAGACATTGAGCGTGAAGGGATCAAAGTAGCCCACAGTGGTCGTAATACCTTCGGTCACTACCACAGATCCCAGCGATGCCCTGTCGAATGCCCCTATAACATAACAACCGTCCTGCGTCCATGCTATAGTGCTTGTTTGTGCATGGCTCTGTATCTGATGTAACAAGAAACGTGATTCAGGATACAGGGTGATTCACGAGATACGCAGATATTTTAATATGCTATTCTACAAGTAAAACTAAAGAAAGAAGTACATATAAACATAGTTACGGCTAATAAAAGATTTTGCCTGAAATTTAGCAACTTCGCTAATATGAAGCCATATCAAAACTGTAAGAGGTTAAAGTAAATCACGATTTCCATTTATTTTGTTATTGGTGTGGCGAATGTAAGAAAAAATGTCCCAGACGTGTATGTGCGGCAGTTTTCCAGAACATCCAGAGAAGCAAAGCCAAAATTTCGTAAAATTTTTAATTTATCAACTACTTGGCTCAGTTTGTTTTTTAAATTCCAGACAATTGCACATTCAAGTCAAGTTATAGAGAATTTAAATTTTGAAAAAACGGTGGTAATAATGTTAACTGAAATTGTACGAATGTGTCAGATAATATGGTTTTATTTATACCATAGCACACGTGAATTTATGTTGAAACGGAAAAACAAAGCTCAGTGCTCATTAAGTTGTACAGTGTACATACAATTTCACAATACATTCACTGTAAATGCTCAAAAATGTCTTAAACAACTCACTAACGGTTCCCAACAATGACATAAACGTTTCTACATTCTTAATGGAAAGTAAAAAAATTTACTTTTATAATATCTTCGCTTCACTGGGTGTTGTGGAAAACTACTGCAGATACGTGTCTGGGACATGTTTTATTAGATTCGCCAAACCAATAACAAAAAAGTGGAAATCGTGCTTGTACTTTAACGTCGTACAGTTTTAAGATGGCTTCCTATTAACGAAGTTGCTAAATTTCAGGCAAAATCTTTTATTAGCCGTAACTCTGTAATTAAACATTTGCGGACCTATGTTTATATAACTTTTTCTTTAGTTTTACTGTTAGAATAACACATTAAAAATTTTGCGTATCTTCGTGAATCACCCTGTATATCTGGTGTCTGTTCTTTCGGACATGTGCACCTGTACCGAAGAGATCATTGGCGGTCCTCGAATTTTATACATGTGTTTAATTAATTCGAGGACAGCCAATGATCTCTTCAGCGCAGATGCATACAGTGCACGAACTCTAATGGAAATCGGCGAAATGCCGCGAGTGATGAGTAGTGAAACAATAATTAAATCAAGACCCTACGCTGCCGAAGGTGTTGATATACATCAACGAGGACAGTTGAAAATGTGTGCTCCGACCGGGACTCGAACCCAGGATCTCCTGCTTACATGGCAGACACTGTCCATCTTTTTTATCTCTTTTTGTTCCATTTTGTTCCATATAGTTCGTTGAATTTGTTCTGGGCGGACGTCCGATGACACTGGTTCAGGTTCTTTGTTGATCAGTTCACACAGTTTTTTATTACAGTGGGTAGCTAACCCTCTGACCCAGCACGCTGAGCTACCATGCCGGCCCCATCTGAGCCACCAGGGGCACAGAGGGTAGTGCGACTGCAGGGACTTACCCCTTGCGCGCTCCCCGTGACACCCACTTTCCCAACTTAATGTTCACACACACTACATTCGTAGTGTCCCTGCCCATTTCAGTCATTACTCGCATCAGACAGTCTTAGAGTGTCCCGTAAGAGTTCGGGCCATACGTGTGCATCCGCACAGGAGGAGGTCAATGGCCGGTTAGCCTTAACTATATGAAAATGGCATCTGTTCTTTCGGACATGTCCGAAAGAACAGATACCATCTTCATACAGTAGTAGTGTGTGGATAAGTTGAGAATTTGGGCCTGATGGGAGGCATGCTAGGGTAGTCAGTGCAGTTTTCGATGACCAGTGTCCAGATAGCTGAGTGGTCAGAGCATCTGCGTCGTGAACAGGAGATTCGGGTTTGAATCCTGGTTGGGCACAAATTTTCAACTTTCGCCGTTGATTTAAATCAATGCCCACTCGCATCCACCGTCTGTAATTCCTTTGTATCTTAAAACGTGATTCATCCGACCATAGGTGTTCAATGAATTCGAAAGTAAAGTTCTATGCACTGACTTGGCAGAAAATCCTAAGAAATTTTGGTCTTATGTCAAAGCGGTAGGTGGATCAAAACAAAATGACCAGACACTGTGACCAAAATGGTACTGAAACAGAGGATGACAGACTAAAGGCCGAAATACTAAATGTCTTTTTCCAAAGCGGTTTCACAGAGGAAGACTGCACTGTAGTTCCTTCTCTAGATTGTCGCACAGATGACAAAATGGTCGATATCGAAATAGACGACAGAGGGATAGAGAAACAATTAAAAGCGCTCAAAAGAGGAAAGGCCGCTGGACCTGATGGGATACCAGTTCGATTTTACTCAGAGTACGCGAAGGAATTTGCCCCCCCTCTTGCAGCGGTGTACCGTAGGTCTCTAGAAAAGCGTAGCGTTCCAAAGGATTGGAAAAGGGCACAGGTCATCCCCGTTTTCAAGATGGGACGTCGAACAGATGCACAGAACTATAGACCTATATCTCTAACGTCGATCAGTTGTAGAATTTTGGAACACGTATTATGTTCGAGTATAATGATTTTTCTGGAGACTAGAAATCTACTCTGTCGGAATCAGCATGGGTTTCGAAAAAGACGGTCGTGTGAAACCCAGCTCGCGCTATTCGTCCACGAGACTCGGAGGGCCATAGACACGGGTTCGCAGGTAGATGCCGTGTTTCTTGACTTCCGTAAGGCGTTCGATACAGTTCCCCACAGTCGTTTAATGAACAAAGTAAGAGCATATGGAGTATCAGACCAATTGTGTGATTGGGTTGAAGAGTTCCTAGATAACAGAATGCAGCATGTTATTCTCAATGGAGAGAAGTCTTCCGAAGAAAGAGTGATTTCAGGTGTGCCGCAGGGGAGTGTCATAGGACCGTTGCTATTCACAGTATACATAAATGACCTTGTGGATGACATCGGAATTTCACTGAGGCTTTTTGCAGATGATGCTGTGGTGTATCGAGAGGTTGTAACAATGGAAAATTGTACTGAAATGCAGGAGGATCTGCAGCGAATTGACGCATGGTGCAGAGAATGGCAATTGAATCTCAATGTAGACAAGTGTAATGTGCTGCGTATACACAGAAAGATATATCCCTTATCATTCAGCTACAAAATAGCAGGTCAGCAACTGGAAGCAGTTAATTCCATAAATTATCTGGGAGTACGCATTAGGAGTGATTTAAAATGGAATGATCATATAAAGTTGATCGTCGGTAAAGCAGATGCCAGACTGAGATTCATTGGAAGAATCCCAAGGAAATGCAATCCGAAAACGAAGTAGGTTGCAGTACGCTTGTTCGCCCACTGCCTGAATACTGCTCAGCAGTGTGGGATCCGTACCAGATAGAGGTGATAGAAGAGAGAGAGAAAATCCAACGGAGAGCAGCGCGCTTCGTTACAGGATCATTTAGTAATCGCGAAAGCGTTACGGAGATGATAGATAAACTCCAGTGAAAGACTCTGCAGGAGAGACGCTCAGTAGCTCGGTACGGGCTTTTGTTAAAGTTTCGAGAACATACCTTCACCGAAGAGTCAAGCAGTATATTGCTCCCTCCTACGTATATCTCGCGAAGAGACCATGAGGATAAAATCAGAGAGATTAGAGCCCACACAGAAGCATACCGACAATCCTCCTTTCCACGAACAATACGAGACTGGAATAGAAGGGAGAACCGATAGAGGTACTCAGGGTACCCTCCGCCACACACCGTCAGGTGGCTTGCGGAGTATGGATGTAGATATGGGTATTCCGAGCATACGACATGTTTACATGGATCCACGATCCATTCTCGGTTATCGTGTCCACTGCAATCGTAATTGACAACATCGTTGGGTCAACATGGGAGCACGTTAGACATCTGCTGCGGGGTCCCATGTCCAACAGTGTGCTGCGCCGAACGGTGTGCTCCGAAACGCTCGTGCCTCCAGCATAATTTTACTTTGCCGAAAAATCTGTAATGCAGGATAGGAGACCATTGTAACAGAGCGTGCTCACTACGCCTCCAGGTGCCATTCAGTCGGTGGCGCTTATCACTCATGTAGATTACAATATATTTAGTGTACATCTTGTCGAATTTGGTTCCTGAAGCACACAATTAACTAATGGTTGTAGTAGCATTATTACACTCGTGGTAGCTGCTAAGCTCGGCAGCAGCTAAACAAAATGGAGGAAGCCCTCTTCTATGATACACACCTATTACCTTTTTTTAGTACGTGATAGGAGACCAACACCTAGTCCATTGGATGATCCGTCCTACCTGAGCTAAGCTCCCCCACCTGGTTTTTGGGGTTCGGTTTTGCTCTCAAGCATTGCTCACACTGGCGCACTAATTCACGAACATCACCATTCGACAAAGTCAACTGAGGTGCTTATTGTTGAGCTTAACTGTCTTCTACATCCTCAGGTGCTCTCCGTGCAAAGAATGATGAATTAATTAATTGTTCAGTTTACTCTGAACCAGTGATACGAAAAATGACCCTTTTAAAATTTTGCCCATCTTTGATAAATTGCTGCGGGCGCCCGTGATCGGCTTACTTGACGAATTCGCCGTAGGGCAGGTGCGTACCGGCCCTGCTTTTGAAGGTGGGCGGTGGATCGATTGACCCAATCCGACTCGTGTGTAGTGCCTGATTGCGGCAAATGTTCCGGTGCTGCGCGGAGGTGGGGATGCCCAGGGGACGCTCTGCAGTATCAGGCTGCCGTGTTCTCGTTGATTCAGGTACGTTGTTCAGCTCAGTTCCGCCAACAACTCGTTGGAGTCTCTGAGGAAAAACATGCGTAAATGTACCCCACCTATAACGCTAAAGGACAGAGCGTGATTGGAGGGTTTAGAATCAACGTAAACAAAGACCAAGTTTGGATATTTTTGAGAACCTACCATTGTCATCACATCAACAACTTCTAAGTGTAGTACTGCGCCAAGTCCGCGGTTAAATTTTTGTTCACCAGATGGCATTAGACTTCTTTCCCTCACAAGTACAGTAGATTTGTTTCCGCTGTAGTCAACCAAGCCCCCAGTACAATATATATAAATGACCTAGTAGATAGTGGCGGAAGTTCCATGCAGCTTTACGCGGATGATGCTGTAGTATACAGAGAAGTTGCAGCATTACAAAATTGCAGCGAAATGCAGGAAGATCTGCAGCGGATAGGCACTTGGTGCAGGGAGTGGCAACTGACCCTTAACATAGACAAATGTAATGTATTGCGAATACATAGAAAGAAGGATCCTTTATTGTATGATTATATGATAGCGGAACAAACACTGGTAACAGTTACTTCTGTAAAATATCTGGGAGTATGCGTGCGAAACGATTTGAAGTGGAATGATCATATAAAATTGTTGGTAAGGCGGGTACCAGGTTGAGATTCATTGGGAGAGTCCTCAGAAAATGTAGTCCATCAACAAAGGAGGTGGCTTACAAAACACTCGTTCGACCTATACTTGAGCATTGCTCATCAGTGTGGGATCCGTACCAGGTTGGGTTGACGGAGAGATAGAGGAGGAGAAGAAGAAGAAGAAGAAGAAGAGCGGCGCGTTTCGTCACAGGGTTATTTGGTAACCGTGATAGCGTTACGGAGACGTTCAGCAAACTCAAGTGGCAGACTCTGCAAGAGAGGCGCTCTGCATCGCGGTGCAGCTTGCTGTCCAGGTTTCGAGAGGATGCGTTTCTGGATGACGTATCGAATATACTACTTCCCCCTACTTATACCTCCCGATGAGATCACGAATGTAAAATTAGAGAGATTCGAGCGCGCACGGAGGCTTTCCGGCAGTCGTTCTTCCCGCGAACCATACGCGACTGGAACAGGAAAGGGAGGTGATGACAGTGGCACGTAAAGTGCCCTCCGCCACACACCGTTGGGTGGCTTGCGGAGTATAAATGTAGATGTACTTAACATGTTATGACAATTACAGATTCATGGTGTACCTTTTTGGTTTAAATGTTTATTTACAAAACAGTGAAACTTGTATTTGAGTTTTAAGTCTGATTACGTACGAGAAGGCAGAAAAGTCATCAAGATGCATTGAAGACAGAACTTCCGGGATGTAGTTTCGTAGACAGGTGCACTGGAAAAATTCTAAACATTAAACTGACTCTCTTTTAGAAACGAACTTCTAACGCGCAAATAAAACAGTTTTAAATCTGTATAATCTGGGCCTTCATTTTTACTTAACAGTGCGGGCTTTGCTGTAATTGGAAAGAAACTACAGTAGTATAAATGAACATTACATGTAGGTGTTAGAGGAATGGAGCAAAATTAAAAAAATCGGCTAACAGGAATTAGTATAAATTCACGGTAGTTTTAATGTTCAGAAATTAACTTTTGAACACACAATCATTGGAAAACTCCTTCCCTAACAGGAAACTGGACACACTGGATCAGCCTGTCAGTTTCTTGCTTGTGGTTGACTGTCGTTCGTCCCACAGGCCACCACAACGCCGGGATTTCTGTCGTCCACCTTATTCACAGATGAGGCTATTACTACAAGGGGCTGTGTCGTCAATCTTGACGACACCCACCATTGGTCTACGGATAATCTCCTTGGTATGGTAGCACTGTACCATCAACAGTAGTTCAGGCTTAGTGTGTGGTTGGAGATTACTGGAGACCACCTTGTGGGAGCAGTCATCGCTCCACGACGCCTCACAGGCGAAGAATATGTGCACTTCCCGCGGGGAGGCTACCTCGCCTGCTGGAAGACGTGCCTTTGGTGGTTCGATGGGTAATGTGGCTACGGAAGTTCCATCCCGAGTGTGAAGCTAAAGCGTTAGTACAGACAGATAATTCCTACTTGCTGGTGTGTTCTTGTGTGCTAAACGTACACTGTTAGAGGTGTGTTATCTCCTCCTTTGATCGGGTGTTTCTTCCAAGGAACACAATTTCGTCCATATGACTTTCCTTGCTTTTATTCTCTTTGGGATATAGGGGTAAAGACGTATCTTTTTTGTGTCTGGAGAAATTCGATTGGTAGGAAATATTAAGATTTTAATAAATCGTAATCAAAATTCACTAGTCTCCTGCACAGCACTGCACTACCGTTTCGCGCACCAGACATTTGCGCGCAGGCAAGCAGTTTGTTGCAGGTGTGCATTTCACTCCACACGTCCGTGCCGCAAACGTATCATCTCGATACTGCAGTACAACGATTTACGCAAGTTTCCATCATTTATATTCTTTAAGAGTTTAGTTTAACTCGTGAAGGTTTAAATCGTAAGGGCCAATATGTCGTCCTCAGACGGTGTATGTGTTCGGCAAAAGAATCCTATTTGACCAAAATGTCCGGGGCTGTCAAAGTCTTTGAGCAGAATCGACAATTTAAGTAATGGCAGGCCTATATTAGGGAGACGTGGCGCTAATATCGTGTAACCAGTGGCGTAGCGAAAGGGGGGAGGAGGGGGGGGGGCAAAGGGGGTCTAGCATGCCCCCCGGAACTACTTGCAGAGGACCGCCAAAAGGCCTCCAAGACGAACAAGATTTTCTAGAAAATATGTTATTATTAGAGTACTATGTGTTTCTGGAGGTGGAGGATGCGGAGGGGAGCGGGGCAGTAAAGTGTGGTGTCATACCCCGGTTGCCGCGGAGGGGGCGGAGGGGGGGAGCTGATAAAGTGCTGTGTCGCGGGATTCAGTTACGCATATTCGCTACGCCACTGCATGTGACACCGCCTCTACACTTCATAAATGGCTTTATTTCGTTGAAGGAAATACCCAAGCTATTCTCGTATGCCATATCCATATTGCTGGGATGTTCATTGCTATTTGAATCCACTGTTCCAAATCGCATTAGAAATTTTCGAAGGGGGTAAAGTCGGGCGATTCAGCGGGCCAAACGATGTGCGGTAGAGTACCAGAGTGTTTGGTAAACGAGGAGTGTATACTTGCAGGTCTGTGAACACAGCTGTTGCCCGTTGTCCTCTTAGAAGACGGGCTTACTTGTCTCCTAGATGTAGAAGGGAAGGCAAGACAGTAATTCGGCACCGAGAATATTCAAATAAAAATCCTGGTTCACCTTCGGGGTAATCTGAAGGAGTGGGAGCAAGTGAAGGTATGAAGAACAGCCCCGAACCTGTGGCCTCATCTACATGCTGCGGGTTAAAAATCCCTTTGGCTGTCTGTGGACTGGCCACATACATGTAAACGACTGGTAGAACACTTCGTCAGTTATTGTCCAGTTCGTGGTGTTGGCCCATTGAAGACGTACAGGTTTGAGCCTCTGAAAGCAACAGTTTTTTTGCGAGGTACCACACTCGTAAATGCTCGTCGCATGCAGTCCCCTTCGCATTGCTCGCGGTGCCGGATTTACGCAAAGATCATGTAGCCCGGGTTTCGGGCACCGTGGAGAAAGGGGACACAAAAGAAATCTCGAAATCCATTGGCGCTTGTATTTTCATGAGATTTTGAAAAAAAAAGTATTGCGTGTAATTTGAGAACGTTCAAGAGAAACAAACAGGACTGTCGCCAGCATAGCGTTTGGAACGTTGTAGAGTGGAGCTGGAGGACGATTGTTCATGTCGCTGGTCGCAACAAGCGCTGAATTGTGTTTCGCATCCATAAGTGTACAAGCTGAGATTACATTAGTTGTCGATTGTCAGTAGTCTTTTAAGCCATTCTTTTTTTCTTAAAAAAAAACTACTCAATCCAAAACGATGAGCGGTGCAAAGAAATTAGTCGGTACACAAAATACGAGGGCGTCCGGAAAATTATTGACTTAATTTATGTGAAAACTGTTAGTTTTAAATAAAACAAACTTCATTAACATTATACATATTTATTCTTCATGTCAACACACTTGTTTATGAATATAGTCACCCTGGCGACGAATACATTTCTGCTAATGACAGACCAGTTTGTTGATACCCTCACTGTAGAATGTTCTTCTTTGATGACAGAGCTACAACTTCACCTCTGATTGCAATACTTCATCACTATCAAAGTGAACTCCTCGAAGGTGCTCTTTCTGTTTTTCAAACAGATGAAAATCGGGTGGGACCAAGTCGGTAATGTATGGAGGACGATAAATGACAGTGAACGCAAGAAGGCATCGGATTGTTATGGATGTCGCAGAGCTCGTGTGTGGTCTGGCGTTGTCACGCTGAAGAAGAGAGTGCTCCATAAGTAGACGAACTCTTCGAATACGTGCTATTTGTTTCCTGACTGTCTCGCATGGACCAACGTTACAAAACGTTACAAAACCACATCACACGTTACAATTAGCAGTCCTACACCGGCAGAGGTTTGGTTGCCACTTGGGTCAGCGAAGAAGAAGTCGACCGAGTAAAACGCATGACACGCTAGCAGAGCTGGGCACAAGAAAGTTGATCCGTTAATCGTTAATTAACGAAGTTAACTTTTCGACTAACGAATTAAATTTTAAGCTAATTTTAAAAAAAGTTAACGGGCACTTAACTTCCATTAACTTTGTGTCCGTTAATTGTTAATTAAGTACCTGCTATTTATGACGAAAATGACGCCGTGCCACCCGCGGAAGTGATGTTCTGACAAGTTAGGGTCGTGCAGGTGTGTGGCTACGGCAGGGTGCGCGCAGTTTATGTAAACCGTCGACTGCAAGCGAGAATAATTAGCTGTTGGCTGTTCTTCTTTGTTTGCTTACAAAGTTCGCGTTAATCACTACTTTTTGTTTGTGGAAACTACATCGTGGCTGGAAATGTTTTACAACAATCGAGTGAAAGTAGTAAGAATACGAGTGGAGATAGTTAAAGCAGCTTTGAGTCATGGAACCGCCAAAAGTTCAGAAGGACAGAAATACTGTAAGCGACTGTGGCGCAAGCTTCAATAACGAAGACGAGGCGGAAGATTTTTTACGTGTCATCCAATCTAAAGAGAAACATAGTAGTATCACATCTGAAAAAAGTAAAGCCTACAGTGTAGTCAAAACGTGGCTGGACGTGAAATCAAGACTCATTCAACTATGCGATATTTCTTGCGGAGTGGGTTTTAGTGAATTTAGTCTGTAAATATAATACCCCTATATCTTCAAGTGCTGCAGACACAGACATTTTTCTGTGTGCAAAGACATACGTTGATATTCATGGAGGGAAATAAGCGCTGTCTTATTCTCCGGTATTTTATTCTCCCGTGATTTAACTGTGATAACTAAATAATTGTAAAACTAACTGATTATATGATTTACCTGTTATTTTTATCTTAGATTTCGTACCTAAACTTCCCAGCAGAAAAAAAAATTTAAGCAACAGCAATACGTTTGATTTAGATGCTCATATCACTACACCAACAACATAAAGTTTACGATTAAAGAGTTAACGATTAACTTCCGATAAATCTCATGTAAAGCAACGTCTTAACGTTTAATGAAGCTAACTTTTTTAGTAACGGATTAGCATTAGCGAAATTAACTTTTATGCGTATAATACCTCAACCGATATTGAGAACAGAATAAAAAAAATTCGGAGACATTACATTTTAGCACGCCCTCGTACGAAACGAACTATTGAGGGGAAAAAACAAAGATGCCGTTAAAGCGAAAATAATTGGCGAATAATTGTATGTAGATGAAAACACAAATTTGTATCGCGTGGTGGGGCACTAGTGAGATAAACAGTGAAGCTTTGGCAGATATGCCGCAGTACGGCCCAACCACCAGCTGAAACCTCCAGACCGAGAGAGCCAATATCCGAGGCCAAGGGAGAGCCGCCCCTCCCCTAGCTCTCAGGAAAAGGAAAAGTATAGTGTACTGCGTTGAACTGGGGGCATGGAAACGACGGAGAGGCTTCGTCCCCGACGTAGCCCTCAGTGGTTCACAACCCCACAGCAGTCCACCGCCCCGCACCGAACCCAGGGTTACTGTGCGGTTCGGCCCCCCCGGAACATCTCTCACCAGGCGAGTGTAACCCCAGTGTTTGCGTGGTAGAGTAATTACGGTGTACGCTTACGTGGAGACAGTGTTTGCGTAGCAATCATCGACATAATGTAACTGAGGCGGAATAAGGGAACCATCCCGCAGATGGAAAACCGCCTTAAAAATCATCCACAGACGGGCCGGCACACCTTCCCGCCCGGAAAGCAGTCCGTTAGACCGCACGGCTAACAGGACGGGCAAGAAAAAAAACAAAAGTGTAGTCACGTGCATTTCTTTCATGAAAACCGAGCGAGGTGGCACAGTGGTTAGCGCACTGGTCTCTCATTCGGGAGCACGATGATTCAATCCCATCTCCGGCCATCCTGATTTAGGACTTCCGTGGTTTCCCTAAATTCTTTCAGGCAAATGCCGGGATGGTTCCTTCGAAAGGGCACTGCCGGTTTCCTTCCCCATCCTTTCATAACCTCGATCGCGGTCCTCTGGTTTGGAGCCGAGTGGAAGGCTTAAACCAGAGGCTCAGACGATTCTGCGGAGATCTGGGGTGCAAATTTCTTGACCTCCGCTATCGGGTGGAGAAATGTAGGGTCCCCCTGAATAGGTCAGGCTTGCACTACACGCCGGAAGCGGCTACAAGGGTAGCGGAGTACGTGTGGAGTGCACGTGGGGGTTTTTTAGGTTAGAGAATTCCCTCCCTAGGCCCGACAATACGCCTCCTGAGACGCGGCAAGGTAGGAGTAGGCAAAATGCAACAGGGAATAACAATATTAATGTGCTAATAGTAAACTGCAGGAGCGTCTATAGAAAGGTCCCAGAACTGCTCTCATTAATAAACGGTCTCAACGCCCATATAGTACTAGGGACAGAAAGTTGGCTGAAACCAGACGTAAACAGTAATGAACTCCTGAACTCAGATTGGAATGTACACCGCAGACAGAGGCTGGACAGTGAAGGGGGAGGCGTGTTTATAGCGATAAGAAGTGCAATAGTATCGAAGGAAATTGACGGAGATCCGAAATGTGAAATAATTTGGGTGAAGGTTGCATGGGGCTTAATTAAATATGTTGAAAATACTTTTTAATTTTCGTAGCTGTATGTCCGATTACGCTGTTTCGTAAACGGTTGGCCCTGACTAGTATTATTACGCTATCTGACTGCAAAGAACAACAACAAGAATGAAATGAAATTTTCGTTAACACAATTAATTAATTAAGTCCCCAGCAACTATAAAACCTACAAAACCCAAGCACAAATGTAATTGTTCTGTGTGTGGGAGTGTGACTCAACGTACACATCTGGCACGGTTCTTCTTCAACAAGACAAGAATTTTTAAATACCAATTATACTGACGTGATAAAAGAAAATTAGAAATACCATAATTGCTCAAGGAAAGTAGAATTACACTCTAATACAAGAACACACGCCAGATGCTTTGTTGACTGAACCTGTAATGACGCATTATTTAGGACACTAAAATAAAAACAAACTGAGTTAATTACCTCATTTATATTGATGAAAATCATTCTAATCCTTACATTATATCTCAACCAGAACTCTCCAATATCACATCTCAGCAAGCACTGCCTAATAGCACATCTCAACAAACACTCTCTGCTACAACATCTCAGCACAGACTACCACGAGACCTCGACAGGCACTGACTACTACGAGTTCTTAACAGGCACCGTGGAGGCGGCTTAATTATACTCTTTGGCGCAATCTCTGGCGCAGTGGCTCAGTGTAGCCACCTTTCAAGGTCACGGTTAAAGCAGGCTCAGACATGGTAATTGGATGTCTCTATAGGCCCCCTGGCTCAGCAGCTGTTGTGGCTGAGCACCTGATGGATAATTTGGAAAATATTTCGAGTAGATTTCCTCACCATGTTATAGTTCTGGGTGGAGATTTTAATTTGCCGGATATAGACTGGGAGACTCAAACGTTCATAACGGGTGGCAGAGACAAAGATTCCAGTGAAATTTTTTTAAGTGCTTTATCTGAAAACTACCTTGAGCAGTTAAACAGAGAACCAACTCGTGGCGATAAGATATTAGACCTTCTAGTGACAAACAGACCCGAACTATTTGAAACAGTTAACGCAGAACAGGGAATCAGCGATCATAAAGCGGTTACGGCATCGATGATTTCAGCCGTAAATAGAAATATTAAAAAAGGTAGGAAAATTTTTCTGTTTGGCAAAAGTGACAAAAAGCAGGTTACAGAGTACCTGACGGCTCAACACAAATGTTTAGCCTCAAGTACAGATAGTGTTGAGGATCAGTGGACAAAGTTCAAAACCATCGTACAATATGCGTTAGATGAGTATGCGGCAAGCAAGATCGTAAGAGATGGAAAAGAGCCACCGTGGTACAACAACAGAGTTAGAAAACTGCTGCGGAAGCAAAGGGAACTTCACAGCAAACATAAACATAACCAAAGCCTTGCAGACAAACAAAAAGTACGCGAAGCGAAATGTAGTGTGAGGAGGGCAATGCGAGAGACGTTCAATGAATTCGAAAGTAAAGTTCTATGTACTGACTTGGCAGAAAATCCTGAGAAATTTTGGTCTTATGTCAAAACGGTAGGTGGATCAAAACAAAATGTCCAGACACTCTGTGACCAAAATGGTACTGAAACAGAGGATGACAGACTAAAGGCCGAAATACTAAATGTCTTTTTCCAAAGTTGTTTCACAGAGGAAGATTGCACTGTAGTTCCTTCTCTAGATTGTCGCACAGATGACAAAATGGTAGATATTGAAATAGACGACAGAGGGATAGAGAAACAATTAAAAGCGCTCAAAAGAGGAAAGGCCGCTGGACCTGATGGGATACCAGTTCGATTTTACACAGAGTACGCGACGGAACTTGCGCCCCCCCCCCCCCCCCCCCCCCCCCCTTCTTGCAGCGGTGTACCGTAGGTCTCTAGACGAGCGTAGCGTTCCAAAGGATTGGAAAAGGGCACAGGTCATCCCCGTTTTCAAGAAGGGACGTCGAACACATGTGCAGAACTATAGACCTATATCTCTAATGTCGATCAGTTGTAGAATTTTGTAACACGTATTATGTTCGAGTATAATGACTTTTCTGGAGACTATAAATCTTCGTCCACGAGACTCGGAGGGCCATAGACACGGGTTCACATGTAGATGCCGTGTTTCTTGACTTCCGCAAGGCGTTCGATACAGTTCCCCACAGTCGTTCAATGAACAAAGTAAGAGCATATGGAGTATCAGACCAATTGTGTGATTGGGTTGAAGAGTTCCTAAATAACAGAGCGCAGCATGTTATTCTCAATGGAGAGAAGTCTTCCGAAGTAAGAGTGATTTCAGGTGTGCCGTAGGGGAGTGTCATAGGACCGTTGCTATTCACAATATACAGAAATGACGTTGTGGATGACATCGGAAGTTCACTGAGGCTTTTTGCAGATGATGCTGTGGTGTATCGAGAGGTTGTAACAATGGAAAATTGTACTGAAATGCAGGAGGATCTGCAGCGAATTGACGCATGGTGCAGAGAATGGCAATTGAATCTCAATGTTTGTTGTTGTTGTTGTTGTTGTGGTCTTCAGTCCTGAGACTGGTTTGATGCAGCTCTCCATGCTACTCTATCCTGTGCAAGCTTTTTCATCTCCCAGTACCTACTGCAACCTACATCCTTCTGAATCTGCTTAGTGTATTCATCTCTTGGTCTCCCTCTACGATTTTTACCCTCCACGCTGCCCTCCAATACTAAATTGGTAATCCCTTGATGCCTCAGAACATGTCCTACCAACCGATCCCTTCTTCTGGTCAAGTTGTGCCACAAACTTCTCTTCTCCCCAATCCTATTCAATACTTCCTCATTAGTTATGTGATCTACCCATCTAATCTTCAGCATTCTTCTGTAGCACCACATTTCGAAAGCTTCTACTCTCTTCTTGTCCAAACTATTTATCGTCCATGTTTCACTTCCATACATGGCTACACTCCATACAAATACTTTCAGAAATGACTTCCTGACACTTAAATCAATACTGGATGTTAACAAATTTCTCTTCTTCAGAAACGCTTTCCTTGCCATTGCCAGCCTACATTTTATGTCCTCTCTACTTCGACCATCATCAGTTATTTTGCTCCCCAAATAGCAAAACTCCTTTACTACTTTAAGTGCCTCATTTCCTAATCTAATTCCCTCAGCATCACCCGACTTAATTAGACTACATTCCATTATCCTTGTTTTGCTTTTGTTGATGTTCATCTTATATCCTCCTTTCAAGACACTGTCCATTCCATTCAACAGCTCTTCCAAGTCCTTTGCTGTCTCTGACAGAATTACAATGTCATCGGCGAACCTCAATGTTTTTATTTCTTCTCCATGAATTTTAATACCTACTCCGAATTTTTCTTTTGTTTCCTTTACTGCTTGCTCAATATACAGATTGAACAACATCGGGGAGAGGCTACAACCCTGTCTTACTCCCTTCCCAACCACTGCTTCCCTTTCATGTCCCTCGACTCTTATAACTGCCATCTGCTTTCTGTACAAATTGTCTCAATGTAGACAAGTGTAATGTGCTGCGTATACATAGAAAGATATATCCCTTATCATTCAGCTACAAAATAGCAGGTCAGCAACTGGAAGCAGTTAATTCCATAAATTATCTGGGAGTACGCATTAGGAGCGATTTAAAATGGAATGATCATATAAAGTTGATCGTCGGTAAAGCAGATGCCAGACTGAGATTCATTGGAAGAATCCCAAGGAAATGCAATCCGAAAACGAAGTAGGTTGCAGTACGCTTGTTCGCCCACTGCCTGAATACTGCTCAGCAGTGTGGGATCCGTACCAGATAGAGGTGATAGAAGAGAGAGAGAAAATCCAACGGAGAGCAGCGCGCTTCGTTACAGGATCATTTAGTAATCGCGAAAGCGTTACGGAGATGATAGATAAACTCCAGTGAAAGACTCTGCAGGAGAGACGCTCAGTAGCTCGGTACGGGCTTTAGTTAAAGTTTCGAGAACATACCTTCACCGAAGAGTCAAGCAGTATGTTGCTCCCTCCTACGTATATCTCGCGAAGAGACCATGAGGATAAAATCAGAGAGATTAGAGCCCACACAGAAGCATACCGACAATCCTTCTTTCCACGAACAATACGAGACTGTAATAGAAGGGAGAACCGATAGAGGTACTCAGGGTACCCTCCGCCACACACCGTCAGGTGGCTTGCGGAGTATGGATGTAGATGTAGAACCTGAGCTTGTGCTCCGTCTCTAATGACCTCGTTGTCGACGGGACATTAAACATTAATCTCCTCTTCCTCCCATGAAAATGAAAATGATTGGAAAATTGGCAATTACGCATGTCTTTTAAAGGATCGGAACTGGATTTTTTTTTTAACGACTACTTCAAAGTCGCTGTTCATCTTCCAAAATACAGGGTATACGAAAAAGAAACATCCGATTTGGCACGGCTATGATTCTGAAAGTAATAACCATATACAATAAATTGTTTTTTGATGAACGGTAAACACAAACTTTTTTCAAACCTTTTCATCTATGTTCAGTATGCCCCCTTCAAGATGCACGGCGTATTTCAAGGCGGTATTGCAATTGTTCCCTCACTGCAGTGAGCATGTCTTGAGTTACAGCTTCCACAGCTGCTGTTATGCTATGTCTCCATTCATTGTTGTTGGTAATGGAGCCACATCAACAGTCTTTTATAAACCCCCACAAGAAATAATCACATATAGCCAGGTCCGGTGACCTTGGCGGCAAGTAATGTAAGGCAGAATCATTTTGTTCAGTGCGAGCGACCCATCGTTGAGTAATCCTTTGATTTAAAAACTCCCGCATTGCGAGATGCCAGTGTGGCGGTGCCCCATTCTGTTGGTAAATGAATTTGTTCGAATCAGTCTCCAACTAAGGGAAAAGTTCTCAAGCATATCGCGATATGTGCTTCCTGAAACAATGTTATCGGCAAAGAAAAATGGACCATACACCTTTTCCCGTGAAACTGCATAAAACACATTAAATTTTGGAGAGCCCCTGTCATGTGGTTGTTACTTACCTCATTCTCGCATTATGAAGGTTCACCTTTCCATTTAAATGGATTGTTGCCTCATCACTAAACTCTAAGCGTGGAAGAAAACTGTCATCCTCTATCTTGCCAAGAACGAACTTACAGAACTCTACACATTGTTCTTAGTCACCTGACGAAGAGCTTGCAGTAGCTGAATTTTTTTACGATTTCGTGTGTAAACGTCGACGCAACACACGCCAGACGGACATCGGGGACATTTTGAGCTGTCGAGCTGCACGGCGAACGTATTTCTGCGGACTCCTTATGAAACTATAGCTGATGCGTTCGACGTCTGTGTCATTCACTTGGGGACGGCCCGGCGATTTGCCTTCACACAAACAACCTGTTTCTGGGAATTGTGCTGTAGGAGGATCCACTCCATACCTTGTACGAAAGTCACACTGAACAGTTATTACTGACCCGCATTGCGCAAAACTTAGACCATAAATGGCTTTCTGTTGTCCTGGCACCATTTTTACGAGATTGAAGTGATAGCACACTGCTGTTACCTAGCGGGAACCATGTAAAACTTGAGAGCTTGCTCATTCCAGTAGTACGTTGTTCACGCACATATCTCAAATAACATAAGTCATAATCTTTTTTAATCGGGTGATTCTTTTTGATGCACCATGTATTAAAGACTCTTCACGCCTCAGGTCTCGCTCTCTTCCGACCTGTACATCTTCAAGTAAGTCAGCTGATCGGCTAACTTACACTGTGTAAAGGTTGTAATGATGTCCTCAGTGCTTAATGTTCAGTGATCTGTGTTCGAAACAGAAATTGATAATTTATTTTATATACGTTGCATCGAATCCCTGATCCACGTCTAGTTATAAAATATTACTTGCCTTGTTATTTCTTGGCGGCCTCGTTCGCTCTTCTATGGGATACGATGCCTGTCTCGGATCCTATTTCTGATACGAAGAAACATTGACTGGTGAAAGGATTGTGTCATTCACGTTGCTTCCAAAGATTATTCAGTGAAGTAAAGTTTCAGAACTTTGAAACAGCTGTGTTCACTGTTATTTGCGCCTACTGAACTATTAACAGAAGATACTGCTGGCTTCAGCAGTATTACGAAACACGTTAGTTCTATTTGCTATAGCCCTTTCGCCAAGACATAATTTTCCTTCCAATATTGTCCGCTTAAAAATATTCCCCCGCCAAGACTGCGCAACCAAGAAAAGCAGAGACCGAATATACAGCGTGAACATTAATAATACCGACAAAGTGCAGGGACACATTCATCACTGGAAATGGAGGAAAAAACGCCCTATGAACATGTGTCCGGAAATGCATCATTGCCACGGTAGTTAGCTCTGACGAATGATGGTCTCTGACCACCTTCTGTGTTGCAGGCTGTCATTGACGTAGGGTACTGTAAGAATGGTCCGGCATTCTGTATCTACATCCATACTTAGCAAACCACCGTGAGGTGCATGGTAGAGAGTAACGTCCTATTGTACTAGTTATTAGGGTTTCTTCCTGTTCCATTCTCGTATGGAGCGCGAGAAGAATTATTGTTAGGATGCCTGTGTTCGTGCATATTCCCATCTTGTCCTCTCCCCCTCCCCCTGTACAAGACGCACGTCATCCGTACAAGACGCAGACTGTCCAATATTAAAACAGGACAACCTACCATCAGCAAAGTAAGTGCATTTAAATATCTTGGAAGCACAATAACTGAAGACTTGAGACGTCACCAGGAGGTGAAAACTCGAATTCCCATAGCGAAGGAGGCATTCAACAGAAAGAGGAGACTTATGTGGCAAGTTAGATGAAGGTCTAAGGAAAAGGCTTGGCAAATGTTTTGTCTGGAATGTGGCATTATATTGGGCAGAAACATGGACGCTGAGACGAGAGGATGAAAAAAGGTTAGAAGCATTTGAGATGTGGATGTGGAGGAGAATGGAGAGAATAAGCTGGATGGAAAGAGTGAATAATGTAAGAGTATTGGAAAGGGTTGGTGAGAGATGATGTCTGCTGAAGGTTGTAAGAGAAAGGAAAAAGAACTGGTTGGGACATTCACTGAGAAGGGAGTGCTTGCTAGTTGATGCTTCAGAACGATTGGTTTGTGAGAGAAGACGGAGAGGAAGAAGGAGATACCAGATGATAGACAACATAAAGGGAAGAGGAAATTAATGCAGACCAGAAGAGGATGGCAGAAGACCGGACAACCTGGAGAACTACCATGTGAAAACCTGCCTTTTGGCAGATCGACGACGACGATGACGATCGACGACGACGACGATGACGATCGACGACGACGACGACGACGACGACGTCATCTGTAGTAAATCAGGTTTTTTGTAGGTGATAGTTATCTACAGGGTGCGTCAAAAATATGTATACACACTTTGAAGCGTCATAGAAAATTTATTTCCCGTTCTACAATGTTAAATTTCTGGAAATGGAAAGCTTAAAGTCCAATTGGAAAAATAAATGTACTTTGCAAATGCGATTAATGTTCAAACTGGTGGCACTCAGCATCTATATATTTCTGAGTACCAGTCACCACTGATTCCGTACATCGTACCAAAGTGTCCAATGAGATTCCTGCGCACACTGCCTGAATCTCATTCCAAAGTGTGTCCAGGTTACGTGGTTTACGTTTGTACACCTCATCTTTTACTGTGCCCCATAAGAAGAAATCCAGTGGCGTGGGGTCTGGAGAGCGTGCAGGAAACTCGATTGGTCTCCTGCGTCCTATCCACTGGCCTGGCACATTGTGATCCAGGTATGCTCGTACGTCCCTATGATAGTGCGGCGGGGCGCCATCTTGTTGGAAATAAAACTCTTGATTACCCTATAATGCTCGAATGGCAGGGAATATGGAGTCAGTAATCATTGTTAGGTACGTTTCTCCAGTAACAGTACCTTCAAAGCGGAAAGGCCCAATGAGTCCCCTTGCAGACAAACCACGCCACACATTTACACCAGGCAAATTCACAGCCTTTTCAACTGTAATGTGAGGATTATCTTCAGCCCAGAACACACAATTGTGCCTATTGGCAGTTCCATTGAGTTTGAATTGGGCTTCATCCGACCAAATTATGCTACCCATAAATCCCGTTTCACATCTCACCATCTCCTGAACCCATTCACAAAATTCTAACCTTCGATCTGGATCGTCGTCACTTAGCTGTTGCACCAGCCTTGGAATGTACACACGAAACTTGCCTTTCTTCAGACTGTGTAGCACGCTACCAGCACTTAGATTACTCTCACGTGCCGCTTGCCTTGAAGATTTTTGAAGGGAACGCTGAAACAGTTCCAAGACCGCAGTTGTGGAATCATCACTTGTAGCTGTACGAGGTCGCCGTGATCGACCTTTATGCACCTCACACACTGTTCCATGAATTTCGAATTTGTCTCGTCGTAGACGTGTAATTGTTAACTTTGAAGGTGGTTATGTACCATACTCACTTCTCCACTGTCTTCGAACCGCAGCTACATTCTCTAACTTCCAGTACCACTTAATTATCTGCTTCCGCGCTTCAAAGCTCAAACGCACGTCCGACATGTTCCAGTTACTTCCTTGCCACTGCTGCCACCAGTTGAAGAAACATAACATTACTTTCTCACAGATATTTAACCTTTTAGAACGGGAAATAAATTGTCTATGACATTTCAGTGTGTGTGTTCATTTTTTTGACGCACACTGTGTAATGAAGTACAGGGTGACAATTATTGAACTATATGCAATAAAATCGTCATAACTTCTGAATTGTTGGCATTAGGACGTTAAAACTCCATGGCTGGCCGCGAGTGATGATGAGAATTAGTATGGTTTGAATTAGTGATGAAAACCACTTTCATTTGGATGGGTTGGTCAATAAGCAAAATTGGCGCGTTTGGGGGACTGAGAATCGGCATTTCCCGATCGAGAAGTATCGTCACCCTCAGCGGGTGACTGGGTGATGTGCAATGTACAGTCACGGAATTATGGGTGCGATATTTTGTGATGGCACCGTGACTACCGAATGGTACGTGAAGATTTTGGAAAATGATTTCATCCCTATTATCCAGAGTGACCTGGATTTCGACAAGTGTGGTTAATGCGAGACGGAGCTCGACTCCATGGAAGCAAGAGTGTGTTTGATTTTCTGGAGGACTCTTAGGGGACCGCATTCTGGCTCTAGGGTACTCAGAGGCCGCTGGGATGGGCCTCGATTGGCCGCCATATTCCTCGGATCTGAACACATGCGACTCCTTTTTGTGGGTCTGTATTGAAGACAAAGTTTACACGAAATAACTTCAAAAGCATTGCTGAGATGAAACAGCAATTCAGGAGGTCATCGACAGCATCGATGTTCAGACACTTCAGCTGGTCATGCAGAATTTCGCTATTCGTCTCCGCCACATCATCACCAATGAGGGCAGGCATATCGAACATGCCATAACGTAAATCCGAATATTTGTAGTGACATTTACATGTTGAATAAAGTGTGTACACGCCGTAGTTTGTAACTATTTTTTTTTCTTCATATAGTTCAATAATTGTCACCCATCACTATCTGAGAGAAGCTGCATAAATATTCAGCCAGATCTTGATAAGATTTCAACGTGGTGCAGAGATTGGCAACTTCCTCTAAATGTTCAGAAATGTAAAATTTTGCACTTCACAAAACAGAAAAACTTAGTATCCTATGACTATAATATCAGCGAGCCACTGCTGGAATCGGCCAACTCATACAAGTACCTGGGTGTAACAATTTGTAGGGATGTGAAATGGACTGACCTCATAGTTTGAATCGTGGGTAAAGCAGGTGGTAGACTCCGGTTTATTTGCAGAATCTTGGGGAAGTCCAGTCAGGGAGTGCAAAGGCAATTGCTTAAAAATCACTTAGGTGACATTCTAGAATATTGCTCATGTGTGTGGGACCCGTACCAGATAGGACTAATGTGGGATATTGAATGTATACAGAGAGGGGAGCAAGAATGGCACAGGTTTGTTTAGTCATTGGGATAGTGTGACAGAGATACTGAAGAAACTAAACTGGCAAACTCTTGAAGACAAGCGTAAACTATCCCGACTGAACGAGTCTGTGGACTGGTTAGCACACTCGACTCGCACTCGGAACGATGAGGGTTCAAACCCGCGTCCGGTCATCTTGATTTACACAGAATTGTGCAGTATACACAATGTTGTGTGTGTTGCACAATTACGAGCAGTGATATACTGTTGCAAATTAGTGAATACGTAAAGTCTTCAACTTTTGTAGTCCTGTCGTCCTCAGTTGGCTGTCTAATTAGTACTGAATGAAACACAATTTTCGTGCCATATGCACTGAAGAACAGCGGCAGAAATGGAACCAAAACACTGCATGTAGAAAAACAACGACGAAACCTGTAAGTAGAACCTTAAATTATTACCACATCAAAGAGACGCCAAGGGGCCAGAACTGTTTATGCCCTTGTATATACATCGTCTCAAAATGTAAACTAAATAATGTAAACAAAAACATGTTCATCTTGTAGGCCACTGAAGGTGCCTTGCAAAGTATAAAGGCGAAACGTTTATGGCACGAAAAAATGTTTCATTCAGTTGTAATTAGACGCTCCAAAAGTAAAAATTACCAGCGTACTGTAATACCAGAACCTTCAAACACACCATTATATCCAGAATCATCTAAATGACCGTCTACATTATTCGGAGTATCACTATCGTTAATGAAATCCGCGGTTCCAGCATTGATAAACCTCGACGAAGTGTCATTGCAAATGAACGAGCGATATAAGGAAAGCGTAGAACGCAAAGAGAAGTTTTAACTCGAATTACGACGCTGTAAACAATACTACTGTGCCATTTGTTGACGCATTTTGTTACTAAATATGCGTAAAACGTGCAACTCTGACCAAACCTGTCAAAGTAACGTTAGTGTTTTGCACGGTATTAGATGTAGCCGCCGGTAAAATTTACGGGCATTGTGAAATTTAAAATTTTCCCAGCAAACTAAATATTCAAAAAGATTTCGGGCTTGCAGCCGGTCGTCGTTAGCTTCCATCCACGATATTTCGACTGGACAACTGCCAGCCATCCTCAGGTGAGCCATCGAAGACTGACGAAGACGCCCTCCGTCCCGCAATATGTAGCATGCAGCGAGTATTCCGCGTATGCGTCAAAATCATATTGACAGACGAACCACACCGCACGCCAGCAGCGCCCTCGCTGGTGGAACTGCAGAAATCAGCTGTCGCCATGGATAGCCCCTTGTCTCCCATCGTGGCCAACCTTTTTATGGAGGATTTTGAGGAGAGAGCACTTGAATCAGCAGCCCTCAAACCAACTGTTTTTTTTTGGAGGTACGTGGATGACACTTTCGTAGTGTGGCCTCATGGAGAAGAAAAATTAATGGTGTTTTTAGATCACCTCAACTCCATTCATGAGAACATTCGGTTTACCATGGAATTAGAGAAAAATGGTTGCCTCCCTTTCTTGGATGTGCTAGTTAGACGGAAGAGTGATGGCTCTCTGGGGCATTCAGTTTATCGAAAGCCCACACATAGTGATCTGTATTTAGATTCGTCCAGCTGCCATCACTCATCGCAAACAATGAGTGTACTTAAAACACTTGTACACACAGCGCATGCAGTGTCAGATGCAGATAGTTTGCCTGAAGAGCTTGCTCATCTGAAGAGGGTTTTCAAAGAGAATGGATATTCGACAAGGCAAATTAGCAATGCACTTACAATTAAGCCAAAGAAACAGGGAGTGGAGAAAGAAGAGAGCACGCCTACTAAATCTTTAGCTTTTCTTCCCTTTGTTGGCAACATCTTCAAAATTGCAAGAATCCTCCACGGTTTCGAAGTGAAAGTGATTTTCCGTCCACCATCGAAGGTTTCCGACCTGATGGTATCAATGAAAGACGATCTGGTATTGCGGAAGACGGGAATTTATAAAAATACCTTGTCAGTGTGGCATGTCATATATAGGACAAACATTGCGAACGGTAGAAGAACGTTGCTCTGAACATCAACGCTGTACTCGCCTTTTGCAACCTTAAGTCTGCAATTGGTGAGCACTGCATTTCCACTGGACACTCAATGGAGTATGACAAGACAACAATTTTGGCCACAGCAACATCCTTTTGGGACTCTCTCATAAAAGAATCAGTGGCAATTCGAATGACAGACAACCTTATGAACCGTGACAATGGCTACCAGTTAGATAATGTGCGGAACCCCGTCATCTCTAAGATCTGCTCCAGAAGAAGACGTCAGAGTACTCAGATGGCCGCGGCAATTGACAACGCCGAAGACAGCTGAGTTCTGCAGTTCCACCAGCGAGGGCGTTGCCGGCGAGCGGTGTGGTTCGTCTGTCAATATGATTTTGATACATGCGCGGAATACTCGCTGCACACTATATATTGCGGAACGGAGGGCGTCTTCGTCCAGGCAATCATCGTAGGTCGTACCGCTCGCTCCTTCCGGCTCCTCGATTTCTCCCTTACCGTCTGTGCCCGTCCTGTCTGCCTCACCCTCACCCCCACCCCCACCCCCACCCTCACCTACCTTGGCCTCACCATTGACCGTCACCTCACCTGGATCGCTCATCTCCGCTCCATCCAATCCAAAGCCCACAACCGCCTCAGACTCCTCAAACTCCTCTCTGGCCGGACATGGGGGTTGCACCCCTCTACCATCCTCCACACCTACAAATCCTTAATCTGTCCCATCCTCTGTTATGCCAGTCCCGCCTGGATATCTGCCCCCCCCCCCAAATTCTATAAATCCCTCCAGATCCTTGAGCATCATGCACTCCGCCTCGCATTCCGTATACGCCTCCCGTCCCCCACGCGGATCCTCTGACCTCATTCCTTTCCCCCATCTGCTCCTGTTCCTCGAACATATCTGCATACTCTACACCTCCCGCCGCCTTGATCCCCCTCACCCCCTGGTTGCTCCTCTCTTCTCCCGTCCCCGCCCCCTGCTACGCCTTCACTGTTGTGTCCCCCCTACCCATCTCTACACCCTTCATCTCCTTTCCCAAGGTGGCTTCCGTCACCTCCCCCTCCCGGATGATGCCCTGTCTCCCTCCATCTATCCCTCCTATCAACTCTGATCCTCAACCCCCCCCTTTCCTCTGGCCTTTCCCTGGGCTCCCTCTTCCCCCCCTTCCATCGTGTTTTCTCCCCACCAAACCTCTCCCTACCTCCCTTCTCCCTTCCCCCCCCCCCCAGAATCCTTTTGTATTCCCCTCCTTTGCCTTCCCCACTCCCTGTCGCGTCTGCCCAGCACCCCCCACCCCTCTTATGGGTCCTCATCCTCCATCGGCTCCTTTCCCGCCCGCCCCCCCCCTTCGCTTTACCTCTCCTTCCCTCCTGTTTTTTATTTTCCCATCATCTGTCCAGTTTCCCCCCACCTGCTCTCGGCTGTGATGCCACATTTGCTAACTTTTTAGTGCAGTGTTCCAGTGAATGTTCAGTGTTGTTCGTCTTTCTCGTGTTGCGAACAGAAACCATGCTGTCGCTGGGTGTGAATTTTATGTCTTTTGCGAACAGAAACCAGACTGTCGCCGTGTTTTTTAGTTGTCTGTCTATTGTTTTACCTGTCTGCTTTGTATGTATTTTATTAGCATCATCACCCCTTTGTTCTATGTTTTAAGTTCCATGATGTTACTATTTAATTCTCCGATTTTATCGCCTGTTTTTATTAGTTATTCTCTTCATCTTTGTAACAGTCTGTAGTCTGAAGAGCAGCATACTAAGCTGCTGCCAGCCTGCCCCCTTCGGGGGAATCGAAATTCAATAAAGGAAAGGAAAAAAAAAGTCTTCGTCAGTCTTCGGTGGCTCCTGAGGATGGCTGGCAGTTGTCCAGTCGAGATATCGTGGATGGAAGCTAACGACGATGGCTGTAAGCCCGAAATCTTTTTGAATACTCACGGGCATCGATCTTCGTGCGACCCCTATGCCCGTAAATTTTACGGGTTCGGCGCATAGTGTGTTGAAGAGAACTGGGGGACTGTCGTGTTGCAGAGGGCCCGCTGAAGGTGTCGCGCGAGTCGGCGTCGCTGGCTTCGCTGCAGGAGGGCCGCGGGCCGGCGTGGCTGCGCGCGCTGTCTGCCGGCGGGCACTTCCGGCCGGCGGGCTGCCGCGCGCGCCACCGCGTCGCCGTCGTCGTGCCGTACCGAGACCGCGCCGCACACCTCGCGCTGCTGCTCACCAACCTGCACCCCCTGCTGCAGAAGCAGCAGCTCGACTACCGCATCGTCGTCGTCGAGCAGGCGGGTAAGCCGCCATCCGCACAGTTAATCGTTACCAGGATTGAATTGAAAATACAGGTTGAGTCAAAAGTCCTTGGACACCTTCATAAGTTGGAAGATTAAACGGAAAATTGAAGTGTGATGATGGGAACATAGGTTTGATATGGGGCCGCAACTTTTGGAGTGAATGTCATTCGTGGCCGCCATTTTGAAATCCGCCATTTTGGATTCGAGTCCTTTTTTTAAATGGGAAGGGGGGTGTATGACACATCATATAACACTCGCTTGAGCTCTGGAATTTAGTGGTGTAATTTGTTTTTGTCTATCTCGTACAGTTTAGAGGTTTTTAATGTTCAAAGTTGGGAAATTATTTTCTTACTGACTCCTCCAACACGTGTTCTACGTGTTAGCCATCCCCAGACATGCATCGCCATCGAGGTAACTTTGAACTTTAATAACTTCTAAACTGTACAAGATACACAAAAACAAATTACACCAATCAGTTCCAGACCTCAAGTGAGTGTTATCTGATGTGTCATACACCCCCCCCCCCTTCCCATTAAAAAAAAATTGACTTGAATCCAAAATGGCGGCTTTCAAGATGGCGACCATGAATGACATTCACTTCAAAAGTTGCACCCCATGTCAAACTTTTCTTCCCATCATCACATTTCAATTTTACCTTTAATCTTTCAACCTATGAAGGTGTCCAAGTACTTTTGACTCGCCCTGTATTACCAATTATGTGCCCATGATGATGTGATCAAATAGCGTACCACAGTGGCTTGTGGGACTGGGATGTTGAGCCCGGCCCGGATCGTTGACCATAGTAGTTGACTGTACTGTGGAGACATGCTGATTACCAAGAATATTATGACCACCTACCTAATAGCCAGTATGACCATCTTTGGCGTGGATAACAGTGGCAGTGTGTCTTGACGTGGAAGCAGTTAGGCCTGGGAGTCAGTTGGTACCACATCTGTGGCCCCCCCCCCCCCCCCCCCCCACACACACACACACACACACACACACACACACACACACACACACGTGTGCAGGACTCTTGGGAGTTGCAAACTATGCAGGACATTCAGCTAGGTATACGCTCTTAAGGAATGCGTATAGTATCATATTGATGTAACAGTTTGATGAGAACTGATGGAATGTGATTCCATGTAACTGAATGCGAAACAGTCTGTCGTGATGCTTGTTGTAAAACTGGCTATACTTTAAGATGTAGCTGCTGATAGTGCAATAATATGTTTTATAGGCACAGAAAAATTAACATTCAGAGGCTGAATTTGTCAAGTGGTTCTGGGTGGTATAACTGCAATGTCATACACGTTTCAGGAGGGATAGTTTGTTCTAAAGGAGTATGATTTTTATATGCAGACCAGGAATCGAGCAAAATTTGGTTATTTTGACTACCTATTGGCCAGAAGCAGTGCTTGCACCATAATTGTAGTTATCTTACACCCATTTTCCCACTTTTGATTGCTGTGACGTAAATATTCCCTACTGCCCTAGCAAGATCACGCACATGAGAGAGAATTGTAGGGGCAGAGCATCCCCAGCTTCTTGCAGCACAATAAATAACTTTCCAGGCAAGTTATCATCCAGATTAACAATTGATGTAATTGTATACAAATACATTAAGGCATTGATGTTAGTTGATCTTTCTACAACTCTCTTGGTACCTCTGATTTCCAGGATTCCTTTAATATGCATTTCCTCTTCAACTCACGATTGGTTGGAGTTGAAAACAGATTCCGTACTGAACAATGGGATAAGGTTGTTTACCTCATCTAAAAGTTTTCGGGCCTATTCCACTGTTTGCTGAGCATTGTCAAGTTGACACTTTGTTCGAAATTTTCAATGCCTTAAGTCTTAAAGTTCTATAGCCCTGTTTGAAGTTATGAAATCGTCCACTGCTTCCCTTGAAATAACTGTAATCTATGTTACATATAATTTGATGTGTATAACATAGTCGGTCATTATCATGCACATTCCATAAATTGTATCGAGTATCCCAAAATGTGCAAATAACAGCTTTTGTAACAAGCATGCGTTGTCCTCCCTTGAATATCTGTAGTTTTTCTTATGCAGTACATGGTCACATTACTGCAAACTTACTGGAAATCTGTTCATAATTTCAATTTTTTTTACGATGCTGCAGATGATCTTCCATGTGCGTAATTGTATTTTGACCGGCTCCTTGTACCATGTTTGTCCTTTACTATGTTTCACTTGAGATGGCATTTATGGCTCCTTTTCTGGTCAGGACGATGAACAACATGGCTCGACACATGTTCAAACATCACTTTCACTTGTTAAGCATGTATCATCATCATCATCATCATCATCATCGTTGTCGTACTCCTCATGTGCATTGTCTGCACAGTTGAGCATACACTACACCCTACATTCCACTGACTCTTAATGCAGAAATGCTAATAGTTCATTTACCACTAATATCTCAGTCCGTGAAATTCCTTGGGTTACTTTCAACTTTGGCAACTGTTGTAGATATAATGCAAGTTTGCTTTTTCGTTGCCATTGCTCTGCTTTGTATCAATACCACTACCAAATAGCACTGTTGTTAATTGCTGACTAAGCTCTTCAACTAGGCTCTGTAGCCTCATGTTGTGCTCGCCATTGGGTACCTTAAGTCCCACCCTCTGTTGCCATTAGCAGCCAGTATTGTCAATGCTCGGTAGATAATGTGTGACCTTCAGTCCCACCCTCTGTTGCCATTAGCAGCCAATATTGTCAGTGATTGGAGATACAGCACTCTCTACTACATCCCACAGAGAATGCAAGTTTATAGGTATCTTCATTACACATTATATTTAATGGTTTTGTATGGTCAAAAAGAGTATTGAGATAGCATCTTTTATTTTAAAAAGGGGACAACTGTGCAAGTCATGAGGGCATTGCAAAACGTTTCTTGGTCAGTTCGTATGTACAGCATGTTTAACAAAAAGTGTCACAGATTCCTACAGGAGGTAGTATTGATCAAAACTAAATCCTTTAATGATAAGTCTAGAAACGAATACCTGTTACCTGTTAAGATGTGGGCTGTGTTGCGTGTGACGAGTTACACTTCACAAAACAGATTAACAGGTTTTGTGCATCACTGATTTCTGTGCGATTAGTTACCATTTCCAATGGAGAACATTACCCTTGCACAAAGGCGATGTCTGTGGTTTATGCAGCACAGTGCACCACACCATTTTCAACAGAGTGTACATCTCAACAATATTTTGTGGCCAGTGGATTGGTCGAGGTGGTCCACCAGCATGGCCTTCCTGTTCACTGTATCTGGAATTGTTTGATATCTGGGCATGGGGACATTTGAAGGCATCGGTGTATGTCCAACCATAAACTATGTACAAACATTGCAGGAGCGTGTGATGCATCCTGAATGGAACCAGATGCGTTAAAAAAAAGAGGGGGGGGGGGCAAATCATTAATAAGAAGGGATGAAGGATGTGTTGGGATGAGTGGTGACCACATGCAGTACTGCGTATAGTGACTGCTTCTACGTGACAGAAGGGAATGAGAGGGCAGATTGACCCATATGTCAACGGGTATTGGTTTCCAGATGTACCATTTTAGAGACTTTTCTTTCTAGTTTTGACAAATACAACCCCTTGTAGGAATATGTGACACTTTTTAAACACCCAGTTTTTAAAACTCAGTGAAAGAAAAAGTGGTGTATTATTCACAAACTGTGGACTAATCTGTGCAAAATTGCTAAGTAGTCCAAGAATTCCTGCTACTTTTAACAGTTTTGCAGTTCTGAGTGTTCATCTTACTGCAAGGTCACACATCACTGCTTAGCATTAAACAGACATTTCGAGGGACCAAGTCCTGTGGATAGTAAAGGCCATATCCTTCTGTAAATACCAGTCCTCACCCTCTGAACACACTGTAAAGATCTCACACACATGAACTGAGAGGGCAGAGATATGAAAGTAAGAGATAGCAAACACCTGTAGGCTGAAAAGTAAAGTAGGCATCAGTTCAGAACACACAATGTAATTTGTAGTATGTTCTGTTAATATTATGCTCTGTAGTTATTCTCTGTGATGACACAGTTTCTCGAAGCACATGTTCTGTAAACAGAGCTGATTTAATGCCCAAATGACACAAGAGAAGAGGGGTGCCGAAGTACAAAATTTGTAGACAGAATGTCACATAATTAGTAATGAAAACTGACATAGGTGAAAGTACACAATTGAACACAGGTCTGTAAACAAATGTGCAGTAAAGATCTGCCACTGAATTTGGTATCAAGTATTGTCCTATTTATTAAAAAAATCTGCTTGAGATGTAAACTTTTTGGTAAATCCCCTTCTAATTGGACTAGCATTTCACCCAGGGTCTCCTTTAACTAGAAGTAAATACTTCAGAACATTACATGTGGTGAAAGATGATTCTCAAAGTTCAAGTTGATCAAAACATACGTCAGTTCAAAATGTTGTCAAAAACGACTGTGTGTGCTTTCAGATATAGCCATTGAAAAGGATACCATGAAGGTGGTGGATTTAGAGTCTACTTCAAAAAGATTTTTCTAAATTAAAGGATAAAAATTTTCAATACAGTGTTCTGTCCAAGGAAAAATTGTCATTACATGTAGTGAACAACTGTAGGGATTTAGCATGATATTATTATGGTATTTCTCTTTTGTATCTCTCTCAAATTTGTGTCTTCCTTTCCAGCTACATACATAATAAGTTTCCAAGTCACTTCCAGGGCAAGTGTTTTTATGTAATTATTAACTGTTGAGTTTTCTTCACATGTAACTTGTAAAGTAAAACAGTGTTTTGTGTTCAGTATGTAAATATGAGATAAGATGATGTGTTTTGAAATTTCTTTCCCACTTTTTCTGACGGAAAGTGAAAAATTTGTAAATTATGGTATTTAAATTATGAAGTACTAAAATAAAACAAAACATATGTTGTATGTAGCACGTGTTTATTGGAGCTAGAACAATATAAAAGATCTAGTTCTTGCTGCTTTGACTAAAAGCTTTTTTGTCACAGAAACAAATGTCTATGTAGGAGAAAAAGAAAACACACACACACACACACACACACACACACACACACACACACACACACACACATTTAGATTTATTTATAAAGGTCTTACGAAGGGGGCAGCTCACATCTGTGTGTGTGTGTGTGTGTGTGTGTGTGTGTGTGTGTGTGTGTGTGTGTGTGTGTGTGTGAGAGGGGGGGGGGGAGGGGAGGAGGGGGGGGAGAGAGAGAGAGAGAGAGAGAGAGAGAGAGAGAGAGAGAGAGAGAGAGAGAGAGAGAGATATTGCTAAGTTTTTGTGCACCATTAAGAAGTTAATAATTGTGCATGGTGCTTTGTTTTCAGGAAATGGTGCCTTTAATCGTGCCATGCTGATGAACATTGGCTTTGTGGAGGCTCTCAAACTGTATGACTTCCAGTGTTTCATCTTCCATGATGTAGACCTGCTACCAGAGGATGACCGTAACCTGTATACGTGCCCAGAGCAGCCGAGGCACATGTCTGTGGCCATTGATGTCTTCAAGTACAGGTACACCCATTGATCCTAGTCTGAGAGTTAAAGCATGGAAGGAAATAAACATTTGGAAGACCAGTGTCTCTTTAAATATCACAGAGCATGTATAGAACGCATTGGGGAGATTTATTGCTGCATGTTTTCATGCAAAATGACGATTCAGCAGTTGTCAAGTGTGCTGGTGGAGGAATGGAACCTCTATCACAACCTTGTGGCCAGCATAGGAGTACATCGCAGAGCATGCAGTGCTGCCCATGATGATCATGCTTATTATTAAGATCTATTACCTGTCTTTTACATTTCCTTAGGAACATCATGCTAGGTGCATTCAATAAGTAATGCAACACATTCTTATTCTCGGCCAATTTTGGTTGGAAAAAAAATGTGGAATTTGTTGTGTAACATCATGTAATATTCCCATATCAGCCTCTGTAGTTTCATGAAGTTCAATTAGGTGCTGGCACCATACATAGCCTTCAAAATGGTGTCTGTGACAGAGCTGCCATTGAGCTGCTTTTGGCAGAAAACCAAAGCATCACAGATGTTTGTAGGCACTTATAGAATGTCTATGGAGACCTGACAGTGAACAATAGGATGGTGAGACAATGGACAGGGCTTGTATCATCATTGCAACAAGGTTGTGTAAACCTGTCTGATCTCCTGCATGCTGACCAGCTGCACACAGCTGTGACTTCTGCAGTGTTGGAGTGTACAGAGACACTCATTTGAGGTGATAGATGGATCACAACTAAAACATCTCACTCCACAGTGGATATCCCAGTTGGTAGTGATGATACTTGTCCACCAGTGTGAGAATTCAAAGCTGCTCGCCCACTGGGTTTCTTGCTGCCTTACAGAAGACCATAAAGAGCAACAAAAGACCATCTGTGTGGAATCAGTTGCATGTTAAGAAGCTGATCGTGACAATTTTTTGTTGAACATTGTCACAGTGATGGTAAAATTGGTTCATCACTTAAAACCAGAAACAAAAGGCAATCCATAGTGTTGCACCACACCACCTCTCCTCTGAATAAAAAGTTCAAAGCTGCACACCCTCAGCTGGTAAAGTCATGGTGACTGTCTTCATGGGACACTGAAGAGGTTATTCTGTTTGATATTGTCCCTCGTGATGCATCAACTTGTAAGTGTACTGTGCTACCCCCAGGAAATTAAAGAAACGACTCATCATGTTGGTCATCACAAAAATACAAATTAACTTCTCCTTCTCCATGACAACACAGAGCTTCACCCAAGTCTGCACATGCTAGAGGAGCTCACAAAACTTCATTGGTGTGTTCTTCCTCATCCACCCTTCAGTCCAAATTTCGCACCTTGGCCCATGAAGGGAAACAGTATGTGGATGATGGGGAGGTTATTGATGCAGCAAGACATTTGCTCTTACACTGAGGGGTACCATGTTGGCATAAAGGCTCTCCCAGTATGGTGATGTGAGGCCATCACATTAAATGAAGATTACGTGGAAAAATAGGGTTTTGTAACCAACAGAGTGGGGAATAATGTGGTACATAGGAATCCTGAATGAAACCAACTTGCTTTCAGACTCATCTCTTATTGAACGCCCCTCATACTAAAAGGGGGGCAATCAAATGAAAATAACCCCCCCCCCCCCCCCCCCCTGCGGATCCGGGGTAAGAATAGGCCCGAGGTATTCCTGCCTGTCGTAAGAGGCGACTAAAAGGAGTTTCAACCGTTTCGGCCTTCCATGTGATGGTCCCCCTTGGGGTTTGACATCCATTTTTCAAAATTCTACAGAAGTACGAGCCTTTTGGGGAAGGACGCCTTACGTGGTGTCTCACTGGTCCTCAGTGCACTAAGACCTTGGCACTCAGCATTGTAACGGCGTTGTAACCACACCCGCTATTCCTCAAATTGGGCCTAAACGCCTGATGGGTTACACAAGTTACGCCCATAGTGTGTCCCCATCTGCACCTACGATCATGATGGTCTTTCCATGGCACCCGAAATCCAGCATGGTAGCCAGCCCGTTGTGGTGGGGTCGTCATGTAGGTTGTAGCCCCCTGACAACACAGGGATCGTACTGCCGATACCTGAGCTGCACCCTCCCCACGTTGGCCAAGGAGTAGATGCCCGTCTCCTTGGGGCATCAGGACTCCCGGCAACGGTCATCCTGCCAGGTGGCCCTTGCTGAGGCTGGGTGGCGCCCGTGGGGAGAGCCCCTGGTCGGAGTGGGTGGTATCGGGGCGGACGTTTTGCAGATGAAACGTCAACATGTATCGGGTCGCTCTGCGGCCGAGTCTTTTAAAAAGAAAGGTACTGTCTCTGGTTCTGGTTCTCCTGCCCCTTCCCCCTTGGCCACTCCCTGGGAGGAAGGACAGGCCCGCCGGCTTGGGGCGAAGTACTTCCCCCGCTATTTAGTCTGTTCTCGGACCAATGGGGGGACGTTCGCCACCTCCGAGCCCATGTTCTTCGTCCAGCACATTGAGGACATCTTCGGGGAAATCGAGGCTCTCAGTAAAATGCGTTCGGGGTCCGTTCTTATAAAGACTACCTCCGCCACTCAGTCGGCGGCGCTCCAGGCGTGCGACCGCCTAGGGGACATCCCAGTGTCCATTGTCCCGCATCTGGCACTGAATAGGACGCAGGGGGTTATTTTTCATCGGGACCTCCTGCTGCAATCTGATGAGGAGCTCAGGGCCAACCTGGAGCGCCGAGGCGTGCATTTCGTCCGGCGTGTCCAGCGTGGCCCCAAAGACCGTCGCATCGACACCGGGGCCTTTATCCTCGCCTTCGAGGGGGACGTTCTCCTGGAGAAGGTAAAGGTGATGTGCTACCGGTGCAATGTGCGACCTTACGTCCCGCCTCCTATGCGCTGCTTTCGGTGTTTGCGCTTTGGGCACATGTCGTCACGGTGTGAGGCTGAGCCCCTTTGTGGCGATTGTGGACGTCCTCTTCGTGAGGAACATACATGCACCCCACCACCTCGGTGCGTCAATTGTCCTGGCATCCACTCGCCTAGATCTTTAGACTGCCCCGCGTATCAGATGGAGAAGAAGATCCAAGAATTAAAAACTTTGGATCGCCTCTGTTATTCTGAGGCGAGGAAAAAGTATGACCGCCTCCATCCCGTGCCGTTGTCAACTTCGTTTGCCTCAGTCGTGTCCGCTCCTTCCGCAGTATCCTCACCCCTATCCTGTCCCCCCTCCACCTCCTCACCCCATCCGGGGTCTATGCCTCCGCCTCCCAAATCCCTCCCTTCCAAATCCTCCTCCCTCGCAGCCCCTGCGCCCTCTGCCCCAGGGGCCACCCTTCCTCCTCCTCCCCCTCCGCCGCCTGAGAAGCGATCCTCTTCTCAGGCATCCATCGGGGAAACGTTCCGGACCCGGCTTCCGAGGTCCGGCGTTCCAAAACGGACCCCGCGTGTGAGGACCTTCTTCGGGTCCATCCCACCATCCCCGTGCCTCATCGGACTTCCCAGAAGGCCTCCAAGAAGAAGTCTTTATCCCCCTCTCCACCCCGGCGCGTTTCGTCTGATGCTCCATCCGTGAGTCGCTGCTCCCGGCTGTCCTCAGTTTCGCCGGGACGCTCTGCTGCCAGGCGCTCAGCTGGCCTCTCGTCGGCGAATGATGCTGCCCCTCCTACGCAACTGGGAAAGCGGCCGCAGCTGGCGACGACTCGATGGAACAGGATCCACCTCCCGCCGGTTGTAGCGTTGTTCCCTCGAAACCTGGCCCTCAGCGGCCGTCGAGGTGACCAGCTCTTCACCCGTTTCGTTCCCCCTTTTTTCTGACTAGCGATGGCTTTGTTACATTGGAACGTAAGAGGTATTCGATCTAATCTGGAGGAATTACAACTGCTCCTCCTGCTCGTTTGGGACGATGTCTATTACCATCCCATCCCATTGACCACCCCACTCCAAGCAATAGCTGTCCGTATTACTCTTTCTGCTTTTACTTTTTCAGTTTGTACCATCTACACTCCACCGTCATCTGCTGTTAGTCGGGCTGACATGATGCACCTGATCGTTCAGCTTCCCCCGCCGTTCTTATTGTTTGGCGACTTCAATGCCCATCATCTCCTTTGGGGCTCTCCTGCATCCTGTCAGAGAGGCTCCCTCTTGGCGGATGTCTTCAACCATCTCAATCTTGTCTGCCTCAATACTGGCGCCCCGACTTTCCTCTCGGACTCTACTCATACCTACTCCCACTTGGACCTCTCGATCCGTTCTACCACTCTTGCCCGTCGGTTCGGGTGGTATGTCCTTTCTGACACCTATTCGAGCGACCACTTCCCCTTTGTCGTTCGTCTCCTGCACCACACCCCATCCCCACGTCCTTTGAGCTGGAACATACCGAAAGCTGACTGGAGACTTTACTCCTCCCTGGCGACCTTTCCGGACCACGATTTTCTCAGTTGTGACAGTCAGGTCGAATACCTCATGGCTGTTATCATCAATGCAGCCGAACGTTCCATTCCTCGTACTACCTCTTCTTCACGTCGCGTTTCCGTCCCCTGGTGGAATGAGTCTTGTAGAGATGCTATCCGTGCTCGACGACGTGCTTTACGCACCTTTCGCCGCCATCCTACTTTGGCGAATTGTATTGGATACAAACGACACTGAGCGCAATGCTGTAGAGTCATCAAAGACAGCAAAAAAGCTTGTTGGGCTTCTTTCACCAGCTCCTTTAACAGTTTTACTCCCTCTTCCGTCGTCTGGGGTGACCTGCGCCGGCTGTCGGGCATTAAGGCCCACTCCTCGGTACCTGGCCTGACTTCAGGTACTGAGTTCCTTGTTGATCCTGTGGATGTCTCCAACCCCTTCGGCCGCTTTTTCGCGGAGGTTTCAAGCTCCGCCCATTACCACCCTGCCTTCCTTCCCAGGAAAGAGGCAGAAGAGGCTTGGCGACCTTCCTTCCACTCGCTGAATCTGGAAACTTATAATGCCCCCTTTACTATGCGGGAACTCGAATGTGCACTTGCACTGTCCCGGTCCTCTGCTCCGGGGCCAGATGTCATTCACGTTCAGGTGCTGGCCCACCTTTCTCTGGCAGGCAAAAGCTTCCTTCTTCGTACCTACAATCGCGTCTGGACCGAAGGTCAAGTCCCCATGCGTTGGCGTGACGCCGTCGTTGTTCCTATACCCAAACCCAGGAAGGATAGACACCTTCCTTCTAGTTACTGCCCCATTTCTCTTACAAGCTGTGTCTGTAAGGTGATGGAGCGCATGGTTAACGCTCGGTTAGTTTGGATTCTTGAATCTCGATGGCTACTTACCAATGTTCGTCGCCGCCGCCGCTCCGCTGTTGACCACCTTGTGACCTTGTCGACATTCATCATGAACAACTTTTTGCGAAAGCGCCAAACGGTAGCAGTGTTCTTCGATTTGGAGAAGGCTTATGATACCTGTTGAAGAGGAGGTATCCTCCGCACTATGCACAGGTGGGGTCTACGCGGTTGCCTGCCCCTTTTTATCGATTCCTTTTTAACAGATCGCAAGTTTAGGGTACGTGTGGGTTCCGTATTGTCTGACGTCTTGAGCGTAGCCCTTTTTGCCATTGTGATCAATCCAATTATGGATTGCATTCCACCTAATGTCTCAGGCTCTCTTTTTGTCGATGACTTCGCGATCTACTGCAGTGCACAAAGAACATGCCTCCTGGAGCGCTGCCTTCAGCGTTGTCTAGACAGCCTATACTCATGGAGTGTGGCAAATGGCTTCCGGTTCTCTGAAGAGAAGACGGTTTGCATCAACTTTTGGCGATATAAAGCGTTCCTTCCACCATCCTTACATCTCGGTCCCATTGTTCTCCCATTCGTGGAAACAACTAAGTTTCTAGGGCTCACACTGGACAGGAAACTTTGTTGGTTTCCGCACGTCTCTTATTTGGCTGCCCGTTGTACACGTTCCCTTAATGTCCTCAGAGTTCTTAGTGGTTCATCTTGGGGAGCGGATCGCACTGTCCTGCTTCGCTTGTATCGGTCCATAGTCCGATCAAAGCTGGATAATGGGAGCCTCGTCTACTCGTCTGCTCGGCCATCCCTCTTACGCCGTCTCAACTCATCCACCATTGGGGGTTACGTCTTGCGACCGGAGCATTCTACACTAGTCCCGTCGAGAGTCTTTATGCTGAAGCTGCCGAATTACCATTGACCTACCGGTGCGACGTACTGCTTTGTCGGTATGGCTGCCGGCTGTTGTCAATGCCCAACCACCCCTCTTATCAGTCCTTCTTCGCCGATTCTCTCGACCGTCAGTATGGGTTGTATGTGTCTGCCCTGCTGCCCCCTGGAGTCCGCTTTCGTCACCTGCTTCGACAATTGGATTTTGCCCTCCCTACCACCTTCAGAGAGGGTGAGAGCCCGACACCACCGTGGCTCCAGGCTCCGGTTCATATTTATCTCGACCTTAGCTCGCTCCCGAAGGAGGGTACTCCGGCTGCAGTGTATTGCTCACAGTTTGTTGAACTTCGTGCGCGACTTGCCAGTCACACCTTTATTTACACTGATGGCTCCAAAACTGACGATGGTGTCGGCTGCGCCTTTGTCGTCAGGGCCGACACCTTTAAATACCAGCTCCTCGACCAGTGTTCCAGCTTTACGGCCGAGCTTTTTGCTCTCCATCAGGCCGTTCAGTATGCCCGCCGCCACCACCACTCATCGTATGTACTCTGCTCTGATTCACTCAGTGCTCTTCAGAGCCTTGGAGCTCCATATCCGATCCATCCCTTGGTGCAACGGATCCAGCAGTCCCTCCATTCTTCTTCTTCTGCTGATGATGGCTCTCCTGTGAGCTTTCTGTGGGCTCCCGGCCATGTAGGAGTGCCTGGGAATGAGGCTGCTGATGCTGCAGCCAAGGCTCCAGTCCTCCTGCCTCGGCCAGCCTCCCATTGTGTCCCGTCATCTGACATTAGTGGGGTTGTTTGTAGGACGCTTGTGTCTTTGTGGTGGGATACTTGGTCATCACTTCAAGGAAACAAGCTCCGGGCAGTAAAACCGTTCCCAACTGCTTGGACAACCTCCTCCCGACCATCTCGGCGAGATGTGGTCCTTCTGACCAGGTTGCGGATTGGGCATTGCCGGTTTAGCCACCGCTACCTGCTCTCCGGTGACCCAGCCCCGCAGTACCTTTGTGGTCATGCATTAACAGTGTGCCATGTTTTATTGTCGTGTCCCCGTTTTAGTCAATCTCGTGTTGTCCTGTCTCTGCCGTCTACTTCACAGGATATTTTAGCTGATGACGCTCGAGCAGCTGCTCGTGTTCTTCGTTTCATTACTTTGACTGGCTTGTCCAAAGACATCTAACTCCTTCACTTATTTCCTTTGCATCTTTGTAAGAACTTTTTGGTGTCCCCCCCCCCCCCCCCCTTGAGTTTTACACTAGATTCTATGTGCTCTAACAATTGTGACTAGGCGCTAATGACCTCAGTAGTTGAGCGCCCTTAAACCCCAAACAGAAAAAGAAAATGACAGATGGAAAAAGTAAGTAAACTGTTCATTATTTCAAAACTAATGTTCATTAGTGGTAATATATTTATTGCACTGTGGGACAAGATGATCGGTGTCTTCATTGAAAAATGTTTGTGGTTGCCTATATATCCGTGACCTTGTACCCAGGCATGCACATCTTCGCCCAAAGCAAATCAATAGCCACAAATGAGTTCTTTAGGGCTCCAAAATTATGCATGGGGGACAGTTTGGGCTTTGTTGAGGATGTGTAGAAGTTTGCTGCCCACATGTTGCCAAGGTTGTTCAAAGAACACTGCAGAAGTTTCATGGGGAAGCCATTACACATTGTTTATTTTTTTTATTTTTAGAGCTCTGAAGAAAGACTTTTGTGACCATCGATTTGCTTCAGACGAAGAGGTGCACGTCAGGGTACCATCATAAGTCCATAGGCAACTGCAAATATTTTTCCATGAAGGCATTGACCAGCTTGTCTCACGGTGGAAAAAATGTATTAACAGTTAGGTTGATTACTTTTGAAATAATAAACAGTTTACTTACTTTTCCCATCTGTCTCGCTTTCATTTGACTGCCCGTTCTACTTCTACTACTACTACTACTACTACTCCTCCTGATAAGGTACTGCTGCTGCTTTTCTTACTTCTAAATTTTCTAATAGGTGTTGTGTACTAGAAACATATCTTAACAGAATAACAATCTTCCTGCAGTTCAGGGTTGGGAGCTTTCATCCCTGTTGTCAGAAAATGGGAAAAGTTAACTGAGACTTGTGCCAGTGACAAGATGCACGAGACAATACTGGTGCCTTATTTCAGTTTTCATTGTGAAACAGCTGTTCAAGCCAGAGAGAGGCTTCCTAAAAAATGCAGTGTTTTGAGTTTACATCCATTGCTTCATCTGCCTCATTCCAGTTAATATTTTGCAATTTGCTTCTAAAAGGTACAAGGAGAATTAACAGTAATATGCAGAAAGTGACCTTTGTACACGGAGAAATATATTGAGTTCATAATAATTAATGTATTTTCTCTTCTTTTACTGAGATTGCATTTGTGTGTGTTTTTGTGTGTGTGTGTGTGTGTGTGTGTGTGTGTGTGTGTGTGTGTGTCTTACTCGTGTAAAGTTTGCACTGCAAGTATTGTGGAAATGGAAAATACTACTGATGTGCAGTTTTCACAGAATGGACTGGTAGTCCAGGGCTTTTATTGCTAGCCAACAGAAATTGGTGGTGTTTGTTGCAGGACTCTAGTGTGTCGTTTGAGAGAGATCACATGTTGTGGTATTGTTAAAATTATATATATTATACCAGACACTCCAAGGATTTACACCATGTCCATGCAAAAATGCAGCTAATGTAGTTCACTTGTACACTGTAAATTCAGAACACCAAATATAGAGGGGCCCTGCAATGTAACTTGTGGTCCAACACCGCCAACTGTAGTACTATCCACATCATCAATAGCCGTGTAAATGGTCATGTGGGAAAGTCTTCTAAACCTCCTTTAACGGGGCATCTTTTGTGTGAGCGGTCCAATGCTGTTGCATGAGTGGCTGCATGAAGACTGATACCTTCTTACCAAATTCATTACTTATTATAAGCAAAAATGTTGCCTCCTTGAGCTCCTGGTTCTCGATGCATGGTTGGCGGTTGGTGTATGACATCACCTCAAAGTGCAAAATTTTCTAAGTCCGGTGCACGTCAAAATCCTGTGTTTGTTTGTATAGTGGCCACTGACCAATAAGCGTACATCGAGAACTAGGGGCTCAAGGAGGCAATATTTTTGCTTATATAAGTAATGAATTTGGTAAGAAGGTGTTAGTCTTCATGTAGCCACTCATGCAACAGCAGCATTGGATCGCTCACACAAAAGATGCCCCATTACAGGAAGTTAAGAAGACGTTCCTGCATGATCGTTTACAAGGCTATCAATTATGTGGAGATTACTACAGATGATGGTGTTGGAGCCAAAGTTATATTGCAGGGCTCCTCTATATTTTGTGGGTGTGTACTGAATTTCACTGTTACCAAAGTTGGTGCTGCGCTTTGTGGTAATGGTTGGTTAACTATTGCGGCAGTGCGGTATATTGGTGATAAAGTTAAAACAGTTCCAAGACTTGAGACCTTTAATAGTAGGCATGTCATTGCCTATCGTACCTTTCAGATCGGGGAGGTATATACCAGAGATTTGGGTAAATCCTACTTTACATCTACAAAGCCATTGGTATTAAGGACCAGGAACATCATAAGATCAATGAACAAGTTGGAGCACGTGTGTGGGTCAAAGGCGGTCTTGTATGTAAGAATATTAAACTTGCTGATGATGTAACAAATTATTGTAAAGATTGTGCAGAGTTTGTGGCATTCTACATGCATAGGGCTAGGTATGATGTTGTAATGTTTCCTTACAGTGTGCTTATGTGTTCCTTGAGTGCATTGCGACTTGCTAGTCAGTTAGTGCATGACTGTCCAAGCAGTAGGCTGTGAGTGGACAATGGGATTTATCAGTGCAGAAAAAGCTGACCACTTTCTAGTAGTGCCTTGGTTCGGAAATATTGTAGATATTCTGAGCTGTAGTGGGGAGGTGAGCAGTCTTCATGTGACCTGTGTATACATTCAGAGATTTTGCTGTTTCCTCTTCATGTAATGCTCTCCTGTCAAATGAAAACAAAACGGGTTTCTTTGAGCGGGAGCTATAAAATGAATTAAAATGCATTTGCATGATTATGGGATGCTGAAATATGTTATTAGTTTCAGATTTTATTTCCACCTTTCTGACAGTCAAGCATTAATCGCCTTACAGTACAAAGAAGTTATTTTTGTCAGTTTGCTAAATAGATTTGACTTTTATTAATCTTTTCCACTAAGGCAGTCAATTTATTTGAAACGAAGTGTTTAATTTCACACTATTGGCTAGTTTCAACTGTTTGCTGCATTTCAGGTGCACATTTTCCATCTTCTAGCACGTTTGGCATTATGCCATAATAAAGAGCCAAACATGAGATAATACAGTATTGGTTCTCCAAGAAAATTTACATCTGAATCTGGACATACGGTTATGCACTTTAAGCCAAATTATGCATTTTAGTGTGGTTCGTGAAATTACAATGCTTTTGAAGTCTTGTTTCCTTTTATGACATAATGTAAGATCTTTCAATGTTTTACATGTACGAGCATCTGGGCTTCCTGCGTCATTGTAGCTGCGCAAGCGCAGTGACGCGTTATTGGTGCTCTCTGGCGACTGCTGAAACAAACCTATTTCTAACAGGTTGCAGAAAAATATTGCGAATGGTGGTTGGAAAAGTGTTACTTTCAAAGTAAATGTCCTTTTACTCAAGATGAACCATGTGCAAGTATGTATGATGAATTTCTTAAATCGCAGAGCATTTAACTCTCATTTAAAAATAAATTCTTTGTGGACGACCATTTAGAACAATTTCGAACCCAGGTCATCCCATATTTACGTCATTATTGAAAAAAATTTTGGGCACATTTGTGTGATGTATCTTAAAGTGTAACACGAGCAAAAAAAGATCAATATTATATGTGGAAGCTTAGTTCCTCTTGCAGCTTTTTAATCTTAGAGACACAATATTTTATGTGAAAGCTTTGCTTTTCTTGTATCTACACTGTGTATGTTAATTTAAACCATTGACATTTATTGGTGTGTTCGTGCCCCTTGTCAGTGATCTTGCTATTGGCTAACTACCTCACGTGTCCATGCTTTCATTGGCTGGCGAGATCACATGACATGAGCTATGACTAGCTTACAAAAGTGCATCGCAATCTTGATTTCAATGCTTCAGAAAGTAACATGCGGTGTTTGGTGGAATTCGAATTTATACCTTCGTAATGCGAAAATATGCAGCATACGTGTTGCTGCATGTCGAAGATCTTTCCAAAATGTGGTCTTTTCCCCCCCGAGTTTCACGTTCTAAAATGGCAGGAAATTCTACACTGGTGTATAAAACCATAACCATTCAAAGGATTGATAAGTTTTACAATGTTGAGGAAAAGTATACTGTCGCTTAACACGGAAAAAGTGTATTTTTAACTGGGAAATCTGGGGAAAAATATGGCAATTTTTTTTCCTTGCCCATGTATACACCCTGAATGCTGTTCTTTCTTGTACAGTGCATGTGGCAAGAAATCCCAGTAAACATCAACAGTCTTTTCAATTATTTCTCAATCTTTTTAACCAGTTATGTGAAAGTGATAGTGGAACACACAGACAACACAATAGAAGAAACAAATGATGACTGAAGAGGGGCAAATTAATGTTCTTGCTGCTGTTGCAGTTGATTCACATGTTAGATCCTGTACAGTCACACGACAAAGTGGCAGTAGTCAGGCAAATAGTTTACATATTCTCCAGTGACGTAGGTTCCATCCTTATCACATCTCTCTCCATCAAGAGCTGCATGGAAATAATTATGAGAATTGTATTAACTTCTGTACATGGACATTAACACATGATACTCCAGGTGTGTCATGTATCTTGTTCAGTGATGAAGCTGCATTTATCAATCATGGCCAAGTAAACATCTGAAACATCGACTGTGTACAACCCCACTTGGCGCCGTCAAGTGGAATGTCAGTGTACATGGAATGTAAAGGTGTGGTGTGTGTTAGTGAACCATCAGCTCATGGGCTGTTTTTCATATGTGGAACACTGAATGTGCCCAAGTATCACTGTCTCCTAACAGATCATCATCTACAGATGCTAGAAGAGGTTCGTCTTCAGACTGGCTGGCCCTTTCTTCAGATTTGATGCCTGTAGACATTTTTTCTGTGGGGAAAGCTGAAAGAATTTGTTCACAAATACATACCAACTACATCCAATGATAAGCATTGTAACATATTACTGCAGCCTGCTCGGACATCTCCACTGAAATGCTAGTACGTGTGCAGCAGTCATTCCATACCAGACTGTACTGCTGCTGCCGGTGGTAATTTTGAACAGAATCAGTGATGGTTGATTGTCTCATTACTGGTCAGAATCCACATAGCTAGTGTATGCTCTTGTGTTGTTTTTTAGTGTGTGCTATCACAGGTGTTGTACAAGTGTTAGTGTGGGAATTTTTCGAGATATGATATCTCATAAATGACTCTCACTGGAATCCTGCAACAAATACCACTGACATTCTAATTTATCCTACTTTTAGTGTAGTAATGTTGATAGGCATTATTCCATTAAAAACATGTATGTTTGTACAAATACTTAGAAAATGTATTTTTTTATGCAGTCTGTTGACTGGCTAACAATACAAGCCCCTGACCACGAATTCGTTCTGTGAAAACTGCACACCAATAGCGCTTCCCTTTATTTTGACCTTCAGAGCCATTCTCAGGGGCTCGCTTTTCCTTTATACTTTGCTACAGTTTACATGCTAATGAGACTGTGATCTTGAGACAGTTACTATTTTGCAGACTGCCATATGCTGACATTTTTGGAGGAGTAAGTGCCATGACACGCGAGCAGTTCCAGAAAGTGAATGGCTTCAGCAACATGTTCTGGGGCTGGGGTGGTGAAGATGACGATATGTCAAATCGCATTCGTTTCCATGGGTACCACATCTCACGGTACCCAGCCAACATAGCACGCTACAAGATGCTCACACATCGAAAACAGCGTGCTAATCCTAAGCGCTACGAGTTCCTGAACACGGGTCGCCGTCGTTTTCGCACTGATGGGCTCAACAGCCTGCACTATGAATGTGAGCGGACTCTATTGTATCGCTCACACACACAGCTGCTTGTCCGCCTGCCATCGCCTACTGCACCCAGCTGATGGGCCGCCAACTTTGTGGGGCTTTGGCATGGCTGAAACTGGATACTTGGCTGTATGCCCATCAGTCATCACGTGAATGAGTCAGCACTTTTCTGATACCTGCATAACTGACTGGAAGTATTCTTGTGTAATCTCATCACATTATAAAACATCACATAATATTTCATGGTACAGTCAACATGTGTATCACTGAATCTAATGGGTGCTTCTTTCATTGAGTGGATTTGATGGAAAACTACTGGTTTTATGGGAAGGTTTGTCCCCTTCCCCTTGAATAATTTCCATCTATAAAGTTAGTTCATGTACTCGCCTGAAACTTTTGAAAAATATAATGCTACTATGTGTAATCACAATCTTTATCCCTTCATGTCTTGTTCATGTTTGTTTGAATTTGTAAGCTTGTACAACATTCTGAAATTTCATATAGTCTATGGGGAATGTTATTAATGAACAATATTGCCCCAAATTTGACTTTTACGGTGGATTTAAAATATCCAGCTTTTTAAATCAAACTAAGAAGAAGTCATCAGGTTATTTATGTTACAATAATAGAATCTGTTAAGCTATTGGGTTGTGCGGATTTTGAGTTTAAATGAAATAACTCTATAGATTTCTACTTTGTGTCTATTGCAGTGCAATAGTGTGCCGAGGATGTTCACCACAAAAAGTAGTGCTTCATATTCTGTCAGATGAATGTTTAATGGATAAGCTATTGAATTCATGAGACTGCCATACCTCGCAGTTGTTAGTAAAACATTAATTATTAACTGCCACATTTATACTGCATGGTGCTATAGTCTCATCAGTGATAAACCTCTGGACTGGTGTTGTTGAGACAGGTTGTGGTCAGTTGTAATGTGTCGCATAGTGGTGCTGAATTTGTCGCCAAATTTTCTGTGTACCAAAAAAACTGTTATAGTTTTTCAATTGATTATGTGTAGTAATATTAGCATCTACCAGTGAGTAGCACAGATACAGAAACAGGAAGTAATATTATTGCTTTTGTGTATGTAACTCCTACATGAAGGATTGCTCTTTTGCAGCTGGCCTGTAAGAGCAAGTTTGAAGACATTAGAGTTTAGTCAAAGTTCTTGAGAACTGTTCAGGAACTGAGATGAGAATCTCCACTGTGTCAGCTTAAGAGTATGATTGTGTAGTATAGAGGTTTTGCTAATATTTTCAGTTAGTGTACTGTGGAAGTGCTGTTTAATCTGCAACTGTTTGTCAGTGTGAATATATGTGCCTTACAATTGTATGTTGGTTCTGGCAGTTTACACATTCCAAATCAGTTCTGCACAAAATATGAAAAACTATTGATATTAATATGATTTTCTTGTTAGAGCATAATTGCTACCTTCCATAACCTAAAGAAGATTGGTCTGTGAAACTGCTAAGAATATAATTGTTAGGTAATGTTGATGTAATTGCAATGCAGGCAGTATGTAACAAAGCATGTGCAAATATTTGTGGTAGAATGTATGTAGTTGAATTTCAAAAACTAGTCGGAGTGATTGAATGGTACATATCATTTCTGTTGCTTGTTCTACAGATTTTCTTTCTTGTGTGTGTTGTCCATCTATATTCCTATTCAATTGAGTATCCCATTGGGACCAGTTCATTGTTTTTGTTGTTAAAATGTTCAAAATTTGTCATCTAATAATTATAAAAAAAATTAGAGGCCTGCATATTCTTGTGATTTTTGTGATATTTTATTTTTATGTGATGGTAAATATCTGTGATTAATAGTGGTTAGGGAGATAGAACAGTTAGAAATTTTTTCTAAGAATTTTATGTGTGAAACTCTATTGTTAATCAGATGAATAGCGTGTGGTATCAAAATTGTGAAGTTTACTTACAATAAACAATTAAGAAACAGGAAAGATTTTCTTCTGAAAATGAGGAGCTTACATATTTACACGTGTTTCAGATAAAATAATTGTTTCATAAGTAACAGGGATATTTTGTCAATAAATTTTAATTTTAATTGGAATAATATCAGAACTATTTTTTTAAAGGTGTTGATAGTAAGCATTTGACATCTGTAAAAAGTTGATACTGAAGTTGTATGACATGTTTGAGAATTCGTCAAGAGGTTAAGTGCAGGAGGCTGGAAGAGTGAGAAATCCAGCTTCTGTGTGAATGAGTTGTAGAAAGCTAAACATTGTCTCATATAACTTTCCTCACTACTCATTCGGTACACAGGATGATGTGCTGAACTTCCCTTGTAGTCAGAGCAGAAAAGTAAACACAAAATTATTGGCCCAAAAATATTTATATCTTGTAAATTGGTCTTCTGATTTGTGGCAAATTATTTCTTAGAGGAAATAAAATAGAAACATACTACAATATTATGTAAGAAAAACAATTCTTCGCTCATGTCATTGAAATAAATTCATATTTATGAGCCTTAAAAGTAAAATTGTTAACATGACCCTATGCTATTGTAGATTCCAGCTCTCCTCTCTCTCTCTCTCTCTCTCTCTCTCTCTCTCTCTCTCTCTCTCTCTCTCTCTCTGCAGGCAGGGATCACATGAATGGTGAATGATTTGAAACAGTCAACAATCAATGAACTATTAATAAAAGGAGGCAATTGCTATAAATGTGAAACTGCTCTTCTCCCAGTTGTGCATTATTCAGTTAATGTTTACACAGGATATACATACCACTCACCAGGCTCCCTTTTTTAGCAAATAGAGAACTATAAAAATTGCAGCAGACAGCAGTAGAGGGGGGAAAAACTTTGAACATGCCCAGTGGAAATTCTTAAGAAAGTGTAACATCACAGTGAAATCAAAGCAGTCTTCCAGTTTTAAACAGAGTGAACAGGTATTACAGATCCCTTAAAAAGTAACAGGTGGTATGCAGTAATAATTTTTGTTTTGAATTAGTCTGTTTTATGACCATACTTTCTCATTAGATTCCAATGAGAAGCATAATATAAACTGTCACATGTTATAATAATAATTTTCATTACTGTTTGTTGTGAACATTCATTTCAGTATATTTGATTTAGCTAGGTTTCCTGCTGAAATTTACACTTCATAAATTTGTAAGGAGATGCTAAATGTATTATAGGACATTGTCTTCTGGATAAGTGCAGGGATATAATACATTTTTACAAGAGTTGTTTTGTAGGCTATATTTTAATATTAATTTTATTTCCTTTTAGTGTAACTGGAACAGTATATTTTTCAGGAATTGCCCATGTTGTCTTGCTTTATCTGAATGAATTTAACATTTTCTTCCAAACTGAAATCTGAATACAAAAAAGTTTCTAGGTATTGAAAAAAGTGAAAGTGGATTGTCGTATCACTGCATCATACTAAAATGCAAATGAGATGTCGGGGGGAAGGACGACGACAGAAGTGATGCAAATGTATTTCTCTCAATGCTCCTCCTTCCCCCTCCCCCACCCCCACTCCCCTCCCCCCACATCTGGCCACTTCTCTGAAAAAAAGAAAGACAGATGGACAGACATAACAAATTTCTGTGGACTTTGAATTTTGAAGAAGTAACAGACACTTCACTTCTTTGACACACTTAATTTATCAAACTAATTTATGATGCAGTATAAGTTCTTAAGATAAATTAAAATGTCAGTTACGTTCACAATAATAAGTTACTGTCACACAGATTCTAGCTACCAGTTTGTAATCAGATTTGTTTAAATCTAAAAACCAGTTAAAAATTCAGTTATGGTTGTTGGTTAACGATAATAAAATTTTACATACCTGCATCATATTCACTTTGCTGTAGCATACTGCTAAGTAAAATATCATTTCATTAACATTGTAATTACCTGGAAGTTAGTCCATGTGCAATTTCAGGCATTAACAAAACATTTTTTTAATAATTATAAGGCTGCTTCATAAGTCAGAAAAAAGTTCCAGGTCAGTGAATGAAATTTCATCTATAGATATTCAAAATGTAAATTATTATAAATACAAAATGAAGCTGGAGCATATGTAGCACCATTGCAACTCAAACTTTGTAAATAAACGAGCTGGAATGCTGTCAGATATATGCTGTTTAATTGCATATCATTCTAATTATATGAACAAACTGTTTTCTGTAAAATGTATGGCTTAGAAATATATATGAGGAGGGACTACTCTCCAACATTTCAAGAGTTTCCTTTTCCCTTTCACTTACTTCTGAAGACTTCTTTTTAAAAACATTGTGTTATTATGTACAAAAGTCTTTGTTAGTGTTAGGAGGCAGAATATTTGTTACTTTCATATCTATAGAATAATTTAATGGAATAAAACAGCCATTGAAATCGAACTTTTAAATCTACAAAAGCAGGCCGTATGTTAGAAAGGAAAAGTAGATTAGAAATACTGTGATTCATAGAGAGACAAGATGTTGGAGAGTAATAAGTAAAACAAGAAATTAGAGTATTTGATGCATTCTCTTTTATGTCTGGTTATCTTTTCAACTAACTGTTTCTTTTGCAGATGTTGCTACTGTCACATTCTGTTAGTGAAAGTTTTAGATTTGAAAAGTCTCCCTTTTTTTTACTGCTTCATCAAATAAGACAAAAATACAGACTTCATACAAGTCTCTAATATTAGTTACTTTGTGGGGCCACTGAGTGTCATTTGGCATATGGCTCATTCAAAAACTATATCGAACCTTGTACTTTGTACCATCTTTCTTTTTTAATGTAAGCAAATTTTATTAATGTTATTTACTATATTATCACTTCTCAAATGCCATACATAATTTTTGAGGTTAAAACTGCTTCTGATATTTACCTGTCAGTGACACAAACCATTGTGTGCGAACTAGGAATAGAGCTTCAGGACTCCGAAACTAGTCGTGCAATGAAAGGGAAAACATTCAAACCTCAAGTGAATTTTCAGTCTAATCAGCTGAATCGTTAGTTTCTTACCAGTATGTCATCAGTTTATCATTTTGCTTGTTGTTTCTTGCTAAAAGGAAATGGCATGAAAGGTCAATGTAACAGAAAAGGAAACACCTTCTTCTATTTCTTCTTCTACATTTGCTTCTGCTTCGTCTTCTTTTACTTCTGCTTCTGCTTCTTTTACTTCTGCTTCTGCTTCTTTTACTTCTGCTTCTGCTTCTTTTACTTCTGCTTCTGCTTCTTTTACTTCTGCTTCTGCTTCTTTTACTTCTGCTTCTGCTTCTTTTACTTCTGCTTCTGCTTCTTTTACTTCTGCTTCTGTTTCTTTTACTTCTGCTTCTTTTACTTCTGCTTCTGCTTCTTTTACTTCTCCTTCTGCTTCTCTTACTTCTCCTTCTGCTTCTCTTACTTCTCCTTCTGCTTCTCTTACTTCTCCTTCTGCTTCTCTTACTTCTCCTTCTGCTTCTCTTACTTCTCCTTCTGCTTCTCTTACTTCTCCTTCTGCTTCTCTTACTTCTCCTTCTGCTTCTCTTACTTCTCCTTCTGCTTCTCTTACTTCTCCTTCTGCTTCTCTTACTTCTCCTTCTGCTTCTCTTACTTCTCCTTCTGCTTCTCTTACTTCTCCTTCTGCTTCTCTTACTTCTCCTTCTGCTTCTCTTACTTCTCCTTCTGCTTCTCTTACTTCTCCTTCTGCTTCTCTTACTTCTCCTTCTGCTTCTCTTACTTCTCCTTCTGCTTCTCTTACTTCTCCTTCTGCTTCTCTTACTTCTCCTTCTGCTTCTCTTACTTCTCCTTCTGCTTCTCTTACTTCTGCTTCTCTTACTTCTGCTTCTCTTACTTCTGCTTCTCTTACTTCTGCTTCTCTTACTTCTGCTTCTCTTACTTCTGCTTCTCTTACTTCTGCTTCTCTTACTTCTGCTTCTCTTACTTCTGCTTCTCTTACTTCTGCTTCTCTTACTTCTGCTTCTCTTACTTCTGCTTCTCTTACTTCTGCTTCTCTTACTTCTGCTTCTCTTACTTCTGCTTCTCTTACTTCTGCTTCTCTTACTTCTGCTTCTCTTACTTCTGCTTCTCTTACTTCTGCTTCTCTTACTTCTGCTTCTCTTACTTCTGCTTCTCTTACTTCTGCTTCTCTTACTTCTGCTTCTCTTACTTCTGCTTCTCTTACTTCTGCTTCTCTTACTTCTGCTTCTCTTACTTCTACTTCTGCTTCTCTTACTTCTCCTTCTGCTTCTCTTACTTCTCCTTCTGCTTCTCTTACTTCTCCTTCTGCTTCTCTTACTTCTCCTTCTGCTTCTCTTACTTCTCCTTCTGCTTCTCTTACTTCTCCTTCTGCTTCTCTTACTTCTCCTTCTGCTTCTCTTACTTCTCCTTCTGCTTCTCTTACTTCTCCTTCTGCTTCTCTTACTTCTCCTTCTGCTTCTCTTACTTCTCCTTCTGCTTCTCTTACTTCTCCTTCTGCTTCTCTTACTTCTCCTTCTGCTTCTCTTACTTCTCCTTCTGCTTCTCTTACTTCTCCTTCTGCTTCTCTTACTTCTCCTTCTGCTTCTCTTACTTCTCCTTCTGCTTCTCTTACTTCTCCTTCTGCTTCTCTTACTTCTCCTTCTGCTTCTCTTACTTCTCCTTCTGCTTCTCTTACTTCTCCTTCTGCTTCTCTTACTTCTCCTTCTGCTTCTCTTACTTCTCCTTCTGCTTCTCTTACTTCTCCTTCTGCTTCTCTTACTTCTCCTTCTGCTTCTCTTACTTCTCCTTCTGCTTCTCTTACTTCTCCTTCTGCTTCTCTTACTTCTCCTTCTGCTTCTCTTACTTCTCCTTCTGCTTCTCTTACTTCTCCTTCTGCTTCTCTTACTTGTCCTTCTGCTTCTCTTACTTGTCCTTCTGCTTCTCTTACTTCTCCTTCTGCTTCTCTTACTTCTCCTTCTGCTTCTCTTACTTCTCCTTCTGCTTCTCTTACTTCTCCTTCTGCTTCTCTTACTTCTCCTTCTGCTTCTCTTACTTCTCCTTCTGCTTCTCTTACTTCTCCTTCTGCTTCTCTTACTTCTCCTTCTGCTTCTCTTACTTCTCCTTCTGCTTCTCTTACTTCTCCTTCTGCTTCTCTTACTTCTCCTTCTGCTTCTCTTACTTCTCCTTCTGCTTCTCTTACTTCTCCTTCTGCTTCTCTTACTTCTCCTTCTGCTTCTCTTACTTCTCCTTCTGCTTCTCTTACTTCTCCTTCTGCTTCTCTTACTTCTCCTTCTGCTTCTCTTACTTCTGCTTCTGCTTCTCTTACTTCTGCTTCTGCTTCTCTTACTTCTGCTTCTGCTTCTCTTACTTCTGCTTCTGCTTCTCTTACTTCTGCTTCTGCTTCTCTTACTTCTGCTTCTGCTTCTCTTACTTCTGCTTCTGCTTCTCTTACTTCTGCTTCTGCTTCTCTTACTTCTGCTTCTGCTTCTCTTACTTCTGCTTCTGCTTCTCTTACTTCTGCTTCTGCTTCTCTTACTTCTGCTTCTGCTTCTCTTACTTCTGCTTCCGCTTCTCTTACTTCTGCTTCCGCTTCTCTTACTTCTGCTTCTTTTACTTTTGCTTTTACTATTGCTTTTACTTTTGCTTTTGCCTTTGCTTTTGCCTTTGCTTTTGCTGCTACTTTTGCTTCTTCTGCTGCTGCTGCTACTTTTGCTTTTGCTGCTGCTGCTGCTGCTGCTACTTTTGCTTTTGCTTCTGCTGCTGCTGCTGCTACTTTTGCTTTTGCTTCTGCTGCTGCTGCTGCTACTTTTGCTTTTGCTTCTGCTGCTGCTGCTGCTACTTTTGCTTTTGCTTCTGCTGCTGCTTTTGCTTTTGCTTCTGCTTCTGCTGCTGCTGCTGCTACTTTTGCTTTTGCTTCTGCTTCTGCTGCTGCTGCTGCTACTTTTGCTTTTGCTTCTGCTGCTGCTGCTGCTACTTTTGCTTTTGCTTCTGCTGCTGCTGCTGCTGCTGCTGCTGCTGCTACTTTTGCTTTTGCTGCTACTTTTGCTTTTGCTGCTACTTTTGCTTTTGCTTCTGCTGCTGCTGCTGCTGCTACTTTTGCTTTTGCTTCTGCTGCTGCTGCTGCTACTTTTGCTTTTGCTTCTGCTGCTGCTGCTGCTACTTTTGCTTTTGCTTCTGCTGCTGCTACTTTTGCTTTTGCTGCTGCTGCTACTTTTGCTTTTGCTGCTGCTGCTGCTGCTGGTACTTTTGCTTCTGCTGCTGCTGCTACTTTTGCTTTTGCTACTTTTGCTTTTGCTACTTTTGCTTTTGCTACTTTTGCTGCTGCTACTTTTGCTTTTGCTGCTTTTGCTGCTGCTACTTTTGCTTCTGCTGCTGCTGCTACTTTTGCTTCTGCTGCTACTTTTGCTTCTGCTGCTACTTTTGCTTCTGCTGCTACTTTTGCTTCTGCTGCTACTTTTGCTTCTGCTGCTACTTTTGCTTCTGCTGCTACTTTTGCTTCTGCTGCTACTTTTGCTTCTGCTGCTACTTTTGCTTCTGCTGCTACTTTTGCTTCTGCTGCTACTTTTGCTTCTGCTGCTGCTGCTGCTGCTGCTACTTTTGCTTCTGCTGCTACTTTTGCTTCTGCTGCTGCTGCTGCTGCTGCTACTTTTGCTTCTGCTGCTACTTTTGCTTCTGCTGCTACTTTTGCTTCTGCTGCTACTTTTGCTTCTGCTGCTGCTGCTACTTTTGCTTCTGCTGCTGCTGCTGCTACTTTTGCTTCTGCTGCTGCTGCTGCTGCTGCTACTTTTGCTTCTGCTGCTGCTGCTGCTGCTGCTGCTACTTTTGCTTCTTCTTCTGCTGCTGCTGCTGCTGCTACTTTTGCTTCTTCTGCTGCTGCTGCTGCTGCTGCTACTTTTGCTTCTTCTGCTGCTGCTGCTGCTGCTGCTACTTTTGCTTCTGCTGCTGCTGCTGCTGCTGCTACTTTTGCTTCTGCTACTGCTTCTACTTTTGCTTCTGCTGCTGCTTCTACTTTTGCTTCTGCTGCTGCTTCTACTTTTGCTTCTGCTGCTGCTTCTACTTTTGCTTCTGCTGCTGCTTCTACTTTTGCTTCTGCTGCTGCTTCTACTTTTACTTTTGCTTTTGCTTCTGCTGCTGCTTCTACTTTTACTTTTGCTTTTGCTTCTGCTGCTACTTCTACTTTTACTTTTGCTTTTGCTTCTGCTGCTACTTCTACTTTTGCTTTTGCTTTTGCTTCTGCTGCTACTTCTACTTTTGATTTTGCTTTTGCTTCTGCTGCTACTTCTACTTTTGCTTTTGCTGCTACTTCTACTTTTACTTGTACTTGTCCTCTTTCTTGTGCTGTCATCCCATAGCTATTAGGAGTTGGCACGGTTTTAAGAGGTGGCTGGATGCTCTTCCTGTTGCAACACTGTTCTCTCCTGTGGCACCCCCACCCCTACTGCAAGTCTTGTGTCTGAACTTGTAGCTTCATTCTGCCTGTGCTTCTCTGCTTATCTTCAAAACTCCAAATAAGCTCTCCTGCACACCTTACTGCTCACCTGGCATCGATGGATACCCGCCAACACAGAGTGAGCAACTTTCAAGTAAAATTTCTCCCTGTACAGGACTATACATAATGGATGTAAGAGTATAGATCGTATACACATAGTTGATGACATTTGGAAGTTTGGGTGTGGCTGCGAGTTGTGCTCAAATAGCCAAATGGTAAGGGGATTGCTTGTTATAAAAGAGGGAAATTAAAGTTTGAGTCCCAGTCTGGCACAAATTTTCATTGTTGTTATTCTGTTGTACAGCTGATGGTTGTCCATATTCACAACTGTGAATGCATTTCGTGTATTTGGTGTAAAAATGGCCTAGTTTTGTTATAGATTTTTCGAAACCTCTGCTATACAGTGAAAGGTCCCTTCAAATGACTAGTATAAAATATCACCACTTTTCATGGGGGTCTACATAAAACATCTGAAATTCTATGTTCTGCATTCCTTTTAAAAATTCTCTCTCTTTATATTTCTTATTGATTCGGGTTTTTCCCATCTATTCCCTGTGTATTGCATGTGAGGTGGGGTTTCCATGAATAATTTATGCTTTTCTAAAATTTGAGATTTATTTTTATCATCTTTGATTGATCTCTACTAATATGTGGTTTCTTGCTAACTTTGTCTTCCTTAAGTATCAGTTACAATACCTTTTCTCATTAATCACACTTTTATGACTTAAATCTTTTTGTTTATCTTAACTTGCATGGTACAGCTGTTTCATATTTACATCAAATGGCTTCTTCAAAGCTTTGTTTTCCAGGTATGACACCTAATTAAAAGAAATGGCAAGACATTTTTAACTGCATTGAGATCTTATCTGTTTTCCTGTGAACCTGTAACCTAAGATCACTACCAGTTTACAGCCACATCGTATATCCAATGTTGTTATGTTATACACTGTTCCATTGTCCAGTAAACTCATTGATTTGTAACTTTGAAGTTACAAAGGATGTGGATTTATATTTATGGACCTCCAACATGCTGAAGCTGAAATAGGACTACAACTTTTTCTTTATTGATAAAAATGGTTGGAATTTCATCATAAGTTGTATTGAGAAGTGTCCTTCATTTACTGGTGGTGACTCGTTTGACGTCATGTCCATTCTCAAACCATCTGTCTTTGTAAGAAATTAAGTACAGTCAAGTATGGAATAGTCACAGCAGACAACCCAAATGGCAACACAAATAGTTTAACATACAGTAGGCAAGTTACAGTGTCTGTCACAGCAGATTGTCTGCAGGTGCTGTTCCAAATATGCTTACTGGTCTGTATTTCAATTACTTACGAAGCTGGATGGTTTGAGAACAGACACTAAGTCCAAAACTAGTCACCACCCAGTAATAAAAGGTCCTTGTTAAAGTGTCGTTTGACAGCATTGGAGCCATTTATTTCAGTGTGAATTTAGTTTCTTGCTCAAAATCAAATAAAGTGTGTGGCCCAGAAAACACTGGGAATGACTAATAGCTGGGTGTTGTAGTGGTGTAAATACTTACCAAGTTAAAAACAGTTGTTAATAATGGAATCCTGCAAACTGTAGAGCATAAGCATAATAAAAAAGAAGGAAATATTATTTGTGCTAGAATCCAACAAATGCATGCAGTCCACTGCAGTGCGCATTCCCTACTAGTGCTGTGCCTTGCATGCATTTACAGGCTTGGGATTTATTAAAAAATGACAAAGAAGTGGCCATTAACAGCTGTCCACTGTGATGGAAATTACACACTGCAGGGTTAATCTCTTACAGAAAATCCCTGGTCCTCAAAATAAACTTAATGTGATGAGGACACAGGAGCACAAAGTATAACAGCAGGGCTATGTCTAATTAACTAAATAAGCTAGAAGGGACAATAATGGAATAGGATAGCTGGGCACAAGTTCAGGATAATATTCATAAGTAAAATATGATAAGGACCGACACAAAAAACACCTGAAGCTAATATTAATTGTGCCAATTGACAAAAGGCAATACAAAACAGACAATTTAAAAAACACACAAACGGGTCTAAACAATTATGGAATATAGATGAGATACAGATGTCCAGCAAAATTAAACGCTAGTGCAACCAGATAAAAAATGATCACCCATTTAAACACAGCTTAACAATAATATAAGAGCACGCCCTTCCAAACACACAAATCCTCAACAACTGAATGTATTACAACCAGACACACTTAGGCCTTCCAAAAAATTGGAAAATTCTGGACCCTCAAAACTGCCAGCACAGCTTGAAAATGAGTCACAATCAGAATGCAAGCAACCGCACAACTGATGTTTTCATAAACCACCACTGGCACAACACACTTCTTGAGCCCCACTGCTCAGGAGCACATGCCACTGGTCATTAGCCACTTGGGTATTGTCAGCATGGCCTCCCCTAGAGCCAAGATGGTAATCACCATCCGCCCATCGTGAATTGGAACTGATACCAATGCTTTGATAAAATTTCCATGAGGTGCACCAGGCTGACCCATAGCTGGCCACTTGAATTTGTATCATTGCACGTACTGCTCACACCCATCCCTGCTCTTCCCACATTGTCCTTCCCCAATAGCTTTCCACAGACTGATTCGCATTTCTGGCCGAGGTTCCTTGCAGCTCAAATGTGGTGCCGCTTCGGGCAGCTCCCATGTGACCACAAGGCACAACTACAGGACATACCCATCACAAGTGAAGCCTGAAAACATGGGGAATGGTTATTCATGAGGATGTAGTGTTACAACATTGAGTGGTATCAGCAAGGAAATTGGACAATGAACTGGTTAAGACAGAATACATGCATTAACCTACAATCACTGATGATGATTTGCAGAAAGTTAATTATGCTTCTATTAGTGTAAAAGTCGATCAAAAAGTGACAGGACTTTTTTTTTTAATTTTGCAGGCTTTAGGTATCCGATTTACAAATTTGTTCTTTATCTTGTTGACACACACATTCCTAATGTGTGTTTGCATTTTTGGCTATTTTGAATATTTAGTTTATTGTTGACAGTCAAAAAGGTTGTGTGTTTTCAAGTGCTCAGTGAATTTTTGCTTTCGCGAAACGTGTATCAAAGAATTTGCATTAAATTTTGCTTGAAAGGTGGAATTAAATGTAGCACCACATTTGAAATGGTGACTGTGTCTTTTGTCAAATCTACTATGAGCAAGTCAAGAGTCTGAGTGGTATGACAATGATCCAAATCTTCAAAAGAAGGTTGTAACAAGTGATGAAATGTGGGAATATGGGTATGACATTGAAACAAAGGCCTAGTTGCCCAGTAGAAATGCCCGAAGAGACGAGGAGAAAGAAAAAAAAATTGACAAATTCAATCACAAGTGAAGGTTCTTCTCAGTGTTTTCTCCAATTACAGAGTTCCTGCATTATGGTCATACAGTCAATGAGGAATACTACCTGGAAGTTATACGCTGTTTGTGTGAAGCAGTCCAAAGAAAACTACAAAAATCGTGGCCCAACCACTCATAGAAACTGGATCATGACGTTTCCACTTGCACCTCAATGCTTGTTTGTGATTTTTTCGCAAAAGCACAACTGTGTTATTGCCTCAGCTGCTGTATTTGCTGGATGTGGCCCCGTGCAAATTCTTTCTATTCTAAAAGCTGAAGAGAACTATGAATGTCATTTTACCTCCATTGATGATGTAAATACAGAATTGCTGGAGGAGCCAAACACCAATATGTAAAGTGAGTTCAAGAACTGCTTCCAAGATTGGAAAAAGCACTTGTATAAGTGTAGTATATCTGAGGAGTGATTACTTTTAAAGGGACAAAGATGAATTTGATGACTAGATAGAGATTATTTAATAAAAACAAAAATTTGTTACTTTTTGATCACACCTTGTATGTATTACAGAGCTCAAATCTCTCAAAAAAGTTAATTTAATGTACAAATGGACATGAACTGAGCAGAAGCACAATTTTTTAAAAAAATTGGTAAATATCCAACAATATAAAACATTACTTTTCACAGAATGGTATTAATAAACTGTCATTACAGTTGTAGATATTGTAAGACATTCAAATTACCGTCCCTGTCTCGCTGCAGAAATTTTTTGAGGAAATATAGTATTCCATTTTGATAATCTTGCTATGAATTGAAATCCTTACTAATGTACCATTCAGTTAATAAACAATATTACACTGCAAATTTTATTTTGTCGAAAATACCTGTATGGGGAAAAATATTGTAAACATTTGAAAAGAAACATATGTGTTGTCTATGTATCTGTCAAGACTCCACTATTGATCAAAATTTTTACGTGAAAATTCGCCCCTTTTCTTATTATTAAAGGTGAAGATTAAAATTCCACATTTTATAGTGGCAGATGAAATTAAAGAAATTCAAAGCACCTAGCAAGTACTACACACGAGGCATACTGAATAGTCAATATACGTGCAGTTCATCTGATAGAGGTTGCTTTGACAATATGAGGAAAAGACAGGTTGCTGATCAGCACAAAGACGACACCTTGTGAATGCATGACCACCATCTCCAGCAGTATGGGCTGGAATGCAACTGCAAGCGGAACAGAACAGTGATCTGGAGGTGGCAGGGAAGGGAAGGGATAGCAGGGTGCAGGTGGAGGAAGAAAAGAGTATTGTCTGCGAACATGCAGGGCATATACTGTCTACAGGTGCAGTGTCGGGAGGCTGTGGAGCAGGGAGGGGGGGAGGTGGAATGAGGAGCAAAAACAGAGAAGAGTGGGGAAGGGAAAAGATGGGCAGGTGTGTTGGCAGCGTGTGGCACACAAAGAGGGTGATGGGATGAAATAGGGAGGAGGTGAAAGGTCAGAGGATGTGGAAACTGTTGGTTGGAGGGTATGGGGATAGTAGGTTACTGTAGGTTATGGCTGGAATAATTTGGGGGGGGACTGGAGAATTTGTTGTAAGGATAACTCCCATCTGCTCAGTTTGGAAAAGCTGGTGGTGGAGAAGAGGATCCAGATGGCTCATGTAGTGAAGCTGTCACAAAAATCAAGCATTTTATGTTCAGCTGCAGGGAGTCTACTTTGCTCTTGGCTCTTCATCCTGGTGGACACCTGTATGGTACTCATATCGATATAAAAAGCCATGCAGTGTTTGCTGCAGAGGTGGTATATGACACTGCTGCTTCCACAGGTAGCCCAGCTTCTGATGGGATAGGATAAGCCTGTGACAAGACTGTTATAGGAAGTTCTGGATGGTTGGGGGGGGGGGGGGGGGGATGATTAGGCAGGTCTTGTACCATGGTGTTTCAGAAGAATAAGATACTCATGGCAGTGAGTTGGGATCAGGAGTGGCATTAGGATGGGATGGACTAGGACACTATGAAGGTTGAGTGTGTGATGGAACACCACTTTAGCAGAGGTGGGGAGGATCTTGGGTAGGATGTCCCTCATTTCAGGGCAGAATGATAGTTAATCAAAGCTCTGATGAAGGATGTGCTTTTGTTGTTCCAGTGTGGGGCAATATTGGGTGACAAAGGGGGCACTACTTTGTAGCTGGTTCTTGGAGGTGGTGGCAGGATTGAGGGTGTGTGGGGGGGAAATGACACTGGATCTGTTTGCAGACTAGGTCTTGGGGATGCCCCATCTGTGAAGGCCTTGGTGAGACTCTCAGCATACAGGGCAAGGGAGTTCTTATCACTGCAGATATGCTGTCCCTGGTTAGCAAGGCTGTATAGGAGGGATTATTTGGTGTGAAAGGGATGACAGTTGCCAAACTGTTGGTGGTTGGTGGGTTTAATGTTGATGGGGATGTGGATGAAACCATCAGAGGGGAGGAGGTCAATGACTAGGAAGGTGGGACTCTGGGTTCAGGAACCAGGTGAAGTGGGTTGGAGAGAACATATTGAGATTGTGAAGAAATGAGAGGATTGGGTGTCTTGGCCCTGAGCCCAGATCATGAGACATCAATGAGCCTGAACCAGGTAAGTGGTTTGGTGGTTTGGGAAGCTATGAAAGTCTCCTATAGGTGGTCCATGGGAGGATGCCATGAAGGCACCAATGGCTGTGCCACTGATTTGTCTTTTCCTTATACTGTTAATATTCAAACCTGGTGTTTCCATTGTTAGAGATTAGTTTAAAGATGATTATATCATCTATGAATTGAGCAAAAATAGTTCACTTCGATAAGAAAATCTCCCTTGCCTCCCTTTCTCCCTCCCTTCAGTCTGCAAACATCTTTATAATGAAGGCAAATGTAGCAGTCCTCCTACCTTGCAGCATATCAGTATTTGTGACTCATAAGTTTACATGTCTTCAAACATTCCACATGCATACACAGATCTTCCAGTTCTTAAAATGATGATAGCCACAAATTTGTAATACAGTTCAAATCTTAATTTATTTGCTTATTTCTCCTATAGGAAGTCTAACCAAAACAGCTAGGACATAAGTTGAAATGTACAGATAGCTCTTGGGAACAGTGTTGTGCTTGCAATATTTTGAAGTTGAAAGGATTGACTATTACTATACAGAAAGAGAGAAAATGCCATTTCACTTGGGTAGAGAGGTGAAAGTGATGTCATGAACTGGAGTACAAGGAGTCATTATCATGTAATACAATAAGCATACAGTTGCTGCAGAATATCAGCAACATTATTTTCCTGATTTGATGGTGTGTGACACACTGGTTAAGGAATGGTGACACACAGCAGGAATGGTGTGAGGTAGCAATTGCCACTGGAGTGCATCAGTGTTATTTGAAGGCTGGAAGTACTTTCAAGTATTGAGAGGCTTTCACTATAAACTACAGCCAGGAATGGTTATTTCTTGATTATGGACTATCGCAAAGTAACTTGACTGAAACATGCCTTGCAAATAATAGAGAAGAAAATATTAATCCATACTACATGTAGTCCTTCTGGATGTAATCTCTAATTGTGTGTCCCATTAACAACTGAATATGCTGGGTGGAAGAACATCATAAATAGGTTCAGTGACAGCAGATAAACCAAAACAAACCTGGATTTGTGTGTAAAGCCTCAAATATTGTGGCAGACAGATGTTGTGGTTGGAAGTATCACTGTTGGACTCTGTCCTGTTTCATTCATGGGGAATTAAATGATTGAGGATTTGAGATTTCAGTTTTTTCTTTGTTGCATATGTAAGCCTGTGTTTTACTTTAGCTTACCAAAGGATAACTTTCAAAGCTAGCAAGTTTTCATCCTTTCGTGAGTGCCTATTGACAACTCAGCATGTCTGCCTTTTTGGCAAGTGATCTCTAAATTGACAGTTTTTCTCTATGGACAAGTGTGAATCCCGAAGAGGTCATGCAGTTGCTAATCAGTTTGGGGTAATTCAGCACAGTATTATCATCCTAACTGGACTTGAATACTGGCAAAGATGTCCAGTATTTTGTTTAAGATGTATTGAGATATTCTGGCTATCTCTAACAACTGTCCCTTTTTACATATGAGTAAATATATGAGACTTAAGCAAACATGATATGAACCAAGATATATAAACATCTATAACATTACTTTCATTCCTCAAGTTGTGTGTCGTTCATCCTAAAAGTAAGAAGTAACATCTAATATTTTTCTTCAGTCTTTTAGAGTGCTTACTATTGATTTCCTCATGAGATCACTGGATTTAATGTAATATGAGAATTATGTTAGGTGAAAATACTGAAGTCACAGTAACAGACTAAAATATTACAAATTTTATATTTTTGAGTATGTACAATATATGTAGGTAAACTACTGGGTAAACAGTGCCTCCAAATATTAAAAATAATGTATTTTGCAGAGACAAACTAGCATAATATGTTTTCTTTCCTTGTTCCTCTTTTTCCCCAGTCGTGTCTTGAGTTGAGGGATCTTAGAGAGCCACAAAACAATGTGGGTTTTGGTAATAATGTACACACTAAAATGCCCACTGACTATCTAATATTGTAATTTAGTACCAAGAAATACCATAAGAAGAACCATGGGGTGTGGAAGCACTTAGCATGCATGGTGTTCATCCACCAATGCCCTACAGAGTGGCAATAATGAGAATGAAATGCCCTTGTATAACAATACAAGATTCACAACATATCCTTGTACTGTGACTTAGGCCATTCAGCACAGATCTGATAATGCATACCATTGATTAACAAGAATCTGTTGCAGGTCAGCAGTGATCTTTCGTGACAGAGTTAGAACTACAATCTTCTGTCTTGTGTGGCCCCATGCGAGGTGACTTCTCTTTAAGATTGATATTCTCATGCTGCTGTTACTTGCGCACTAGGCAGCAGGGCATTATAATCACATTGAATGCAGCTTAACATACAACAAGAAGAAAAAACGTACATTGTTGTTGGATGTTATGTCATTAAGTCACAGTGCTTGAGAAACTTTCCAGTCACAGTTGGTTGTGTATGCCATCCTATCTTTGTGCTCCTCCAGAAAACAATTCTGGCAAAGCTAAATCTTTTCCATGAGTTTTCTAGGGTTTGAGGTCTCCCAGAAATGCACGAAGTGAAAATATGGAGACAATTGATCTCCAAGCTAAACTATGACTCGTGTGAAATTTAGTGCAGGCAAGGCACCAAATTCATTGAGCCATGGGAGCTCTTGTACAGGAAGAATGCATCTTGTGGGTTGCTGAGTATACAGAGCAACTTTCTGGAACAGTGTATCACTCTCATGGGGGACATGTGATGCAGAGGCTGCCTCACGATGTCCAGCCAGGGCAGTCCCACACTTTAGGGGCTAAATGACATTGGTACTTAATAACAATTTGTGGCTTTGGGTTTTTGCGTATGGTCAGCCTTACTCACACTGTCTGCTCTCTTCTGGGACCTTCTCCACTGCCATAAGACACATCTGGTCTTAGGTCTGTCAGTGATCTAGCTATATGTGATGCCATTCTAAAATTTTGTCGCTTTGCTTTATTAAAATTCTAACACTTTGCACCAAATACACAAGACAGTCACAATCACCACAGCCAAGATCGCTGCTCTTTTGTAATTGTATTAAGCAGTATTGTACTGGCATGCCAACTATGCTTCATTTTGTCTTTTTTTTTTTTTTTTTTTCATTGTTATTTGTTAAAATTTGGTGTTGGGCAGAACCCATGTCACCAGATACGACTGACATATTTTGCACATTTTCATTCAATAATGTCATATGGAATAATGTTCTGGGGTAACTCATCTTAAGAAGGAATGTCTTCATTGTTCAAAAACTGCTGTAAGAATATTATGTGGTTCTCACCTGTGATTATCTTGTAAACATGTGTTTAAGAGGATGGGCATTCTGACTACTACTTTACAGTACATTTATTGCCACATGAAGTTTGTTGTAAGTAACCGACTACAGTTCAAAAGGAACAATGATGTACATAGTTACTGTACAAGAAGGAAGAGTGACATTCAGTATTCCACATTAAGATTGCATTTCGCATAAAAAAGGATGCATAGTGCTGCAACTAAAATCTTTATCACTTACCCGGTGATATAAAATGCCTGACAGACAGCAAAGTAAAATTTGAAAACAAACTGAAAAAGTTTCTATTTGACAACTTCTCCTATTCCGTAGAAGAATTTCTGTTATTGTAATGTGCAAAAGATGGTGGATAGGAATTACAGCTCATACCTGTATATTAAAAAAAAATTTAAAAAATTATTACAAATGTCAGCATGTAACCATATTTACAAATTGATTTGTGATGTGAATGTAAAAGGACTCATTCCACATCATGATGATTTAACATTCAAAATGGTCCATGGAACAAGAAACTAAGCAACTAATGAGTTAATTAACTAAAGGCTCAGAATGCTAAATCAAGGTTGTGTGTTGCTTCATAACAATGCACATTCTCATTCTGCTTGTGTCATGCTAAGCCTTATTCAGCAATTTGGTTGAGAGCAGTTCAATCACCTGCTGTATAGCCCTGATCTGGTACCTTCTGAATACCACATGTTCCTGAAGCATGTTTTTTGGAAGAAGGCACTTTGACAGCAATGACGACACACAAAACAGTGTTCCAGCAGTGGCTGCCTTGAGTGGTGGCATCTTTTTATGATAAAAGTATAGAAAAGTTGGTTTTCCACTATGACAAATGCATGAACAATAGTGGCAACTATGTAGCAATATAGCTTAAGAAATGCTGTTTCTTGCAAATATAAATTTTGGTGTGAAAAAATGATTTTGAGGCTTTTTTTTTCCAAAACAGTACTTCCTTTTTGGACATGCATCACATATTTCCTTTTTGACATAACAAATGGCGAGGTTGCTAAGCACTGTGTATAAAAGCAGAGTATTTGGTTGAGTGGCGAATAGCTGGCAAGTTGCCGTGACTTGGCTGAGCCAGATAAATCAGTTGACACTTGGCAGAGCACCCAGGCTATGGCAGCAAGCAGTAAATGGACATGGGGAGCCCCTTGGCAGGTTACAGTGGCTCTGCGTGACTTGGAAATTCCAAAGTCCAGGAACTAACCATGTTAAAACTGAAACCTAAAACATTCACTGCAGATCTACAACTGCTTCCAGAAATGCTACAAAAAATCTAAAGATGGTGTCAAATTTGTGATACTGAGATGAGCTCACGAAGAATATTACCATTTGTATAAAGTTATTATGAACAAAATTATTAACATTTAAATTTAAACTTTATATAAGGAAAGTAAACTTAGTGTTATGCGCCATCTGAAATAGGCGAAGTATTTTGTGTGAGCAAGGAGTATGGCTCATTGTTTTTAATCTGTAAAGTTCCTGTCATGAGTAACCATTCAGGTAGACAGATTGTTATAGTAATTCTTATGTTAGTGGTATATTTAAAAATTCTTCTTGCCTTCTGTTTTGTTATCTTATTATTTGATTATGGGCGCATGATGGGAATTAACAGACTTGGAATGCAGTATGGCAGTTGGAGCTAAACACATGGGGCATTCCATTACGGAAATTGTTAAGGATTCAGTATTCTAAGATCCACAGTGTCACAAGTATGCAGAGAATACCAAATTTTAGGCATTGCCTCTCAACAAGGACAATGCAGTGACCGAAAGCTTTCACTTAATGACTGATAAGAGCACAAATGCGTAGTTGTCAGTGCTAACAGACAAGCAAAAAATAGGTAAATCAACCACAGAAATCAATGTGGGACATACGATGTTTGGACAGTGCAGCAAAATTTGGCATTAATGGGCTATGGTAGCAGACAATTGCTGTGAGTGTCTTTGTTAATAGCACATCGCTTTCAGCACCTCTTCTGGGCTTGTGACCATACCAGTTGGACCCTAGATGACTAGAAAACCACGGCCTGCTCAGATAAGTCCCAATTTCAGTTACTAAGAGCTGATGATCAGGTTCGTGTGTGGCACAGACCCCACAAAGCCATGGACCCAAATTATCAACAAGGCTTTGTGCAAGCTGGTGCTGGCTCCAAAATGGTGTCGGCTGTGTTTATGTGGAATGCATTGGGTCCTCTAGTCTGACTGAACTGATCATTTACTGGAAATGGTTATGTTTGGCTAGTTGGAGACCATTTGCAGCCATTAATGGACTTCATATTCCCAAACAACAATGCACAATGTCACCAGGCCACAGCTGTTTGCAATTGGTTTGCAGAACATTCTGGACAATTTGGGCAAATGATTTGGCCACCCAGAGTGCTCAACATAGATCCCATCACACACTTACAGGACATTATCCTGCACTGGCAACACTTCCACAATTGAGGGACCGAGCGTGGTGGCGCAGTGATTAGCACACTGGACTCGCATTCGGAAGGACGACGGTTCAATCCCGACTCCAGCCATCCTGATTTAGGTTTTCCATGATTTCCCTAAATCGTTTCAGGCAAATGCCGGGATGGTTCCTTTGAAAGGGCACGGCAGACTTCCTTCCCAATCCTTCCCTAACCCGAGCTTGCGCTCCGTCTCTAATGACCTCATTGTCGACGGGACGTTAAACACTAACCACCACCACCACCACAATTGAGGAGTTTGATGGACTATGGGTGTAAAGCCCGAAAAATTCATTTCCGGTAAAAGTGAGTTGAAGATTTGCATATTTTATCATATTGAAAAACAATGATATTTCAATGATGTAATAACTCTGTCTTAGACTATACTTTCAACGTACAGAATCATTCCTTACAACTGAAGGTATTTCTTCTATTTGTGGTGTATTATCCAAAATATAATGAGCAGTTTTGTAGGGAGCAAATTGTGCTCATGTGGAAGAGATCTAGATGCTTGTAAAACAATAGACTGGTAGCCAAGATCGCAGGAATTCTTTTTATTCCACGATTACCGGTTTCGGCGAAACTAAAGCTGTCATCATCGGATCTTAGGACACATACAGGTTACAACATCAAGGCAAACAATGGTGATATTAACAGTTGCCTGTAAAACACAGGCCTTACAAAATCTTGTAAGGCCTGCTTGTTACAGGCAACTATTAATATCACCATTGTTTTCCTTGATGTTGTAATCTGTATGTGTCCTCAGACCCGATGATGGTAGCTTTACTTTCGCCGAAACCGGTAATCGGGGAATAAAAAGAATTCCTGCGATCTTGGGTACCAATTTATTGTTTTATATAATGAGCAGTTTACACCCTTTTTCCCATCAAACCATGATACCTCTACGAAATATAATGAAAACTGAGTTGAAATATTGTTGTCCAGTTAAACTGTACATTAACAAAAAAATATGTTCATTGCCATTATATTTATGCTCCTGTTCAGACCAGTAGCTTCTTCATTGCTTACTCTCTAGAAGTTCTTCATACCAGCCTTTTACTGTATCAAGAAGGAAGCACAACAAATACTGAATGATACTCAACTTTGCTTTTGCTACAGTTGGTTTCTCTATTAATGACAAAAAATAAATATCTTCAGGGAGTCCTGTTTATTTCTTAAAGAACTTAAAGGGTATAAAGATCTAAAAAATATGATTTTGAAGCTGTGATTGTGGCATCACAGCAAAGTCCATCCTCACAAATAACTGCAACTGGAAAGGAAACTTCCCCTGTGGCTTTGATAAGAGGAAGTCCATATTTTAAATATAATATTCACTACCCTGGTCATTTGTCATGAGATTGTCAAAATAGGTGAATACATTACAGTTAACTGGAACTGCTAATCTTTACAGAATTAATACACTATTGGAATGACACATATTTATACACTTTAAATAAATTTATATATCTAAAAACAAAGATGATGTGACTTACCAAACGAAAGCACTGGCACGTCGATAGACACACAAACATACACACAAAATTCAAGCTTTCGCAACAAACTGTTGCCTCATCAGGAAAGAGGGAAGGAGAGGGAAAGACGAAAGGATGTGGGTTTTAAGGGAGAGGGTAAGGAGTCATTCCAATCCCGGGAGCGGAAAGACTTACCTTAGGGGGGAAAAAAGGACTGGTATACATTCGCACACACACACATATCCATCCACACATATACAGACACAAGCAGACATATTTAAAGTAGACATATTTTTTCCCCCTAAGGTAAGTCTTTCCGCTCCCGGGATTGGAATGACTCCTTACCCTCTCCCTTAAAACCCACATCCTTTCGTCTTTCCCTCTCCTTCCCTCTTTCCTGATGAGGCAACAGTTTGTTGCGAAAGATTGAATTTTGTGTGTATGTTTGTGTGTCTATCGACTTGCCAGCGCTTTCGTTTGGTAAGTCACATCATCTTTGTTTTTAGATATATTTTTCCCACGTGGAATGTTTCCCTCTATTAATTCATATCATTAAATAAATTTATCATACACAAAATACCTAATCTTGACTGTTGTGACAAAGTGCTGTCAAAACTGAAATCTAACAGACATTTTTACTTCAGCTAGTCTAACAGTCCCTGTTAAGACATTCATCTATAGAGGAGGAGGAGTTGCCTATCAAGAAGTTTTTCAAACTCTGAAACCAAGTTTTTAATGGCTTCTAGCAATTTATCGAAAATGTGTGTTCCTGAATACTGGACCCCTTTGTGGACCAAGGTAAGTGATTTTAGGTCTTTGTGTAGATTGTTCTTACTCCTAGTATTGATACTATGTATTGAACTATTGGTTGGAAATTGAGATATATTATTTGAAACAAATTTCATTAAGGAATAAATATACTGAGGATCAATGATTAGAATACAAAGTTCCTTGAACAGGTTTCTACAGAATGTTCTAGAATTTACACCACAAATGATTCTTTTTACATGCTTTTGCATGCTAAAAACTTTTGCTCTGTTTGACAAGTTACCCCAGACTGTGATCCAGTATGACATAATAGAATGAAAGTAAGCAAAGTATGCAAGTTTTTTTATATTTACATCTCCTACATCTGACATCATTCTCACTACAAATGCCGATTTGTTTAGGAACTTCAGCAATTCTGTGGTATGCCCTTCCCAAATGAATTTATTATTGAGATGTAAACCCAGAAATTTATCACAACCTCTTTGATCTGCATGTCTTCTACATCTACATCTACATCTACATTGATACTCCGCAAGCCACCCAACGGTGTGTGGCGGAGGGCACTTTACGTGCCACTGTCATTACCTCCCTTTCCTGTTCCAGTCGCGTATGGTTCGCGGGAAGAACGACTGTCTGAAAGCCTCCGTGCGCGCTCTAATCTCTCTAATTTTACATTCGTGATCTCCTCGGGAAGTATAAGTAGGGGGAAGCAATATATTCGATACCTCATCCAGAAACGCACCCTCTCGAAACCTGGCGAGCAAGCTACACCGCGATGCAGAGCGCCTCTCTTGCACAGTCTGCCACTTGAGTTTATTAAACATCTCCGTAACGCTATCACGGTTACCAAATAACCCAGTGACGAAACGCGCCGCTCTTCTTTGGATCTTCTCTATCTCCTCCGTCAACCCGACCTGGTACGGATCCCACACTGATGAGCAATACTCAAGTATAGGTCGAACGAGTGTTTTGTAAGCCACCTCCTTTGTTGATGGACTACATTTTCTAAGCACTCTCCCAATGAATCTCAACCTGGTACCCGCCTTACCAACAATTAGTTTTATATGATCATTCCACTTCAAATCGTTCCGTACGCATACTCCCAGATATTTTACAGAAGTAACTGCTACCAGTGTTTGTTCCGCTATCATATAATCATACAATAAAGGATCCTTCTTTCTATGTATTCGCAATACATTACATTTGTCTATGTTAAGGGTCAGTTGCCACTCCCTGCACCAAGTGCCTATCCGCTGCAGATCTTCCTGTATTTCGCTACAATTTTCTAATGCAGCAACTTCTCTGTATACTACAGCATCATCCGCGAAAAGCCGCATGGAACTTCCGACACTATCTACTAAGTCATTTATATATATTGTGAAAAGCAATGGTCCCATAACCCTCCCCTGTGGCACGCCAGAGGTTACTTTAACGTCTGTAGACGTCTCTCCATTGATAACAACATGCTGTGTTCTGTTTGCTAAAAACTCTTCAATCCAGCCACACAGCTGGTCTGATATTCCGTAGGCTCTTACTTTGTTTATCAGGCGACAGTGTGGAACTGTATCGAACGCCTTCCGGAAGTCAAGAAAAATAGCATCTACCTGGGAGCCTGTATCTAATATTTTCTGGGTCTCATGAACAAATAAGGCGAGTTGGGTCTCACACGATCGCTGTTTCCGGAATCCATGTTGATTCCTACATAGTAGATTCTGGGTTTCCAGAAATGACATGATACGCGAGCAAAAAACATGTTCTAAAATTCTACAAGAGATCGATGTCAGAGATATAGGTCTATAGTTTTGCGCATCTGCTCGACGACCCTTCTTGAAGACTGGGACTATCTGTGCTCTTTTCCAATCATTTGGAACCCTCCGTTCCTCTAGAGACTTGCGGTACACGGCTGTTAGAAGGGGGGCAAGTTCTTTCGCGTACTCTGTGTAGAATCGAATTGGTATCCCGTCAGGTCCAGTGGACTTTCCTCTATTGAGTGATTCCAGTTGCTTTTCTATTCCTTGGACACTTATTTCTATGTCAGCCATTTTTTCGTTTGTGCGAGGATTTAGAGAAGGAACTGCAGTGCGGTCTTCCGCTGTGAAACAGCTTTGGAAAAAGAACAGCATATGTTATACATATGCTGGAAGGAAATCTCTTGCAGGTTCTGAATTGCATATAGTGGGTCTTTTCTGTCTCAAATTTGATTTCTAAATCTGACTTGACTTTCTACTTATTGCAATGTTTGCATCATCTGGAAAAAAAAAAAAAAAAAAAAAAAAAAAAACAACCACTAACTTAGCATCTGGCAATATAACAGAAGAGAGCTCATTAATGTACACAAGAAAAAGCAGCAGACCCAAGATGGAACCTTGAGGAAGAGCACGTGTAATTAATTACCAATCAGATGAAGACTGACTGCTTACTGCACAGGTATTTCGAAATGACACCCTTTGTTTCCAGTTAGTTAAATAAAACAAACCATTTTGCAGCACTGCCAAAGTGATTCACACTTATTCACAGACACTCAGGAGGCTGCTGAAGCAGAAGCAGCTACCTAGTGCTTCTGAATGTTGAAGTTGTGCAGTATTACAGCACTGACTAGGCTCTTGGAGGAGCTGACTAAACAAGAAAATCAGAGCAACTGAAATCATCACCACCCATTGGAGACAAATGGACATTTCAGTGTGTTGTCCCGTCTGATGTGGGTGTACTGCTGTCAGGGAAGACTCTCATAAATATACTATCTTCTGTTGTCAACCATCTCCCTGGTGGGTTACACGTTCAAGCCTCAGCGAGAGTCTGGCGGTCTCTTTGTTGCTGTTCAGTGGTTTGTAGGAGTCTGCAGCATTGCTGGTCACCACCCAATACAGGCGTATGCCTTCAACTTTGGCCATGCTGGGTACCACGGTTTAACACCATAGATTCCGGTGTGGTATGGGGTGAACACAGGTTGCCAGAAGCAGTGCCTAACATACATTGCCAGCAGCTTTGCTGCCGAGACCAGTCACTGCTAATGTGTGCTGTCTCCAGAGGCGACAGTTGCTGACCTCATTGGCTGGTGCACTGGCAGCCACCTACATCACTGAGATGCAATAGTCTCCCACCTGCTTCACTTTTTGACTCTGTATAAAAATGAATAAAGGTCTGTTGTAAATTAGTGTTTCATTAATGGCTTGTTGAGTGGTTCTGGTCATCACCACCTCCACAACCAATATTGAAGTGAGGAAGTGGCACCCTTTCCTGACCTGTGAATGGTTGATGCCTTGTCCACTTGGGGTCACATCCCGACCCCAACACAAAGAAGAGAAAGCTGAAAAGTGGAAAGAATATATAGAAGGGCTAAACAAGGGAAATCAATTTGAAGATAATTTAATAGAGAGAGATGATGAAGCAGATGAAGGTAAGTTGGGATATATGATACTGGAATCTCAGACCACTGCAAAAGCTAAGTTGAAACAAGTCCCCAGGAGTAGACAACATTCCCTCAGAATTATTGAGATCCGTTGGAAAGCAAGCCAGACAACTATACCTCCTGGTGTGCAAGGTATATGAGACAGGTGTAATACCCTCAGACTTCACAAAGAATGTAATAATTCAAATTCCAAAGAAGGGAGGTGCTGACAGGAGTGAATAATAAACTATCAGTTCAATAAATCACACTTGCAAAATACTGAATGGAAAAATTGGTAGAAACCAAGATCAGTTGGTGTTCTGGAGAAATGTAGAAACACATGAGGCAATATTGATCCTATGTCTTATCTTAGAAGCTAGGTTAAAGAAAACCTACATTTATAGCATTCGTAGGTTGCAAAAAAGGTTTTGACACTGTTAAATAGAATATGCTCTTTGAATTTCTGAAGGTAGCAGTAATAAATTACAGGGAGCAAAACATTATTTACAACTTATACAGAACAGCAGTCATAAGGGTAGAAGAATTGAAGACTATGGAAGGGAAAGACTAGTTCAGAAGATGGCGGAGTACCTTTGATATTATTCAATCTCTACAGTGGGCAAGCAGCAAAGAAAAACAATAAGAAATTTGGACAGGAAATCAGAATTCTTGGATAACAAATTAAGAGTTTGAAGTTTCCAGATGACATTGACATTTTGCTAGAGGCAATAAAAGACTTGGAAGAACAGTTCAGTGTGATGGATAGTGTCTTGAAAAGCAACTATAAGATGAACATATACAAAAATAATAAAAGTGTAATGGAATGTAGTTGAATTAAATTAGGTAATTCTGAGGAAATTGGATTAGGAAATGAGACACTAAAATAGTTAATAAGTTTTGCTAATTAGGGAACAAAATGACTGAAGAGTCTGAAACAGGGAGGATATACACTGTCCACGCATATTAATGGGACCACCTGTCAAAAGCCTGGATAACCACCTTTTGCAGGTCAAAACTTGGGTTCGGAAGGAATGTTTGGATAGCAGTTTTCCAGTGCTGATTGGAAGGAACCTGTACTGGGGGTTGGCTTTCTAAGACATTTTCTTCTCTCCCCTAATGTGGCACAGGGGAACTCTTCCACATTGCAGCAACAGATGATCTATAACCAGGATCATTACCACTCCATCACCATCCACGCAGCCACCCCATGAAAGCCAGCTCACAAATCCTCCTGCTGTTGGCACATAAAAACATAACCAATAAATACTTTGAAAATGCCCCACTTCGCTTTTGAAATTGGGGCAACTATTGGTCTGTCAGTGCCGACACTATATTGGAAAGTTATCCTATTCCAGATATTTAGGACTTTGTTTATAATTAATCAGGCACCTCTGCGTTCACTGCGTTAGACTGTAAAAAGGATTATTTGCAGATACCCATGAATCAAGCGGCCTTACCACAGACAAAAATTATGACTCTCTTTGGATTTTATATATTCCATTACATCCGCAAGGACTAAAAAATGCAGTATAGACTTGGCAAAAGTTCATTGTAATTTTTTCTCACGTTTTCCTGATGCCTACTTTGATGATATTTTAGTCTTTCTACTTCTTCATCGGCCCCTGAAAGATTTCACTCACAATCTAGTGAAAGATTGTTGCCCCCCAGCAGTTTCTCCATTTAGATTATACCTAAGAAGAATGGCACATATTGACTGTGCGGCAATATTGGGGTCTCAGTGCCCACTCTGTACTAGACTTCGAATATCTCCATGTATCAGACAATGTCATGGCAGATTAGCTCTCTAGAATCAACCATTCTCAGTGGTTATCGATTATGATAAACTAACAGAAGCGCAACTAAAGAATACACAATTATATGAACTCCTGCACGATACAGCAACTGGTTTGTGTATAGAATGACGCACTGTTCAAAACATTTACTATGCGTTTTTCCCGAGAGTTGTCTACGACCACTAGTACCTCACAGCCTATGGAGAATTGAAGCGTCCTTTTGAAACGTTTCTTTTTATGTGTAAATAAATTTAAGCCCCAAAACTAAAATAATATATGTAAACCTACATAAGAAACGCAGAATTTTTGTATTAATTCCGTGTATTCTCTTTAAATTGTCTTATAATGTAAAATTGTAATTAATTCTGAAATGTGTGAGAGCAATTGTATTTTTTAATTGGCAAATAATGCATCAGACGTAGCGTAGCGTAAGCGGCGCCAACAATCAAATTTTATGCGATCAGTCGCGCCGGAAAGGAGCGCAGCGAAGTCTCTCGAACAAGGAGAACTGCAAGGCTGCCGACATATCGTTTGTTGGCCGCTGCCGAACATCATTGATGTTCGAACTTGTAGCAGCCACTCGTGCGTCCCTGAGGTCTGTAAAGCCTATCTGTAAACGCAGTTTCCGGGCAGCAATTCTGTGCATGACTTGTAATATTAATGATCGTCATATGGCCTACATCGTGCGTATGGCCAACAAACGATTTGCGCAGTCTATCCATTCCACGGCAGGTCAGACAAAATCTTGAATTATTAATTTTCTCACTCTTAGTGGTAAATTTATATGTGCTGTGCGATAATTTAAACTTATCATTTCTTTCACTTGGCTGCTGCTTTTAACTAACGGCACTCCCGTTAATTTCATCTACTAAAATTTTTTTTCTATTTACCACTAAAGAGCGCCACACAAAATCGAGAAAACTTTCTTATTTATTTCTTATGTCTGGACAAGTTGCTATTGAGAGATACATAAGACATCCAATTGCCTCGCTGTAGGGAACGGAGGACGAAATTGCTTCCGTTTCATTCTGATCATTTTCTTCATATCCAATGGGAGTTGAATTCATTTTAGATTCTACCATTTGAAATCTTTCCAGTATTTCTTTCGTGTACTTCTCTTGACTTACCATACTTGCTCCATGCAGTAAAAAAGGAAAAATGTTTGCGTTTTTTTTTTCAATTAAGTGCCAAATCTGTATCCTGGAGATGGCGCTACAGACTTACGCTGTACGTTGTTTTGAAGCCAGTGGGAGGGGCCTGCCACCATCTTGGATCCCCCACAACAATAGCAGACGAGTGTTTACAATTGCTTCTTGTTCGTTATTACTGTCGTGTGTACGCGATATTTATTTTATATAGAAAATGTTACACTATTTTAGTGAACAACACAGCATAAGGAACGCAAGTTCAAACTTTTTTCTGGTCTTAAATGCGTTTTCAATACAGTAATATGACACGAAAATATGACGTTTCTGGCCTCAGTACTGTAATTCCTATTTGCTTATACACTTTGAACAACTGAGGAGTATGTGCTATGAAAAGCGTGCTTTCGTAATCCATTTCTATTCACTTTCATTGACTTGTGTTTGTGTCGATAATTGATAAAGCCAGAATTCCAAAAAGCAATTATTGATAGTTTAGAGGCATCGATTTGTATTCGTTGCATTTTCAAGTCAAATGCAAATTTTAAATGTTCAAGTTTGCAAGAAACTTACCTTATTTCCTTTGGTGTCACATGGATGTATGCAGGGATGATATAAACAAGCCAGCTGTCATGTCATAAAGTGAAAGATTCGTTAAATTACGAAGCAAAAAAATGGAATTTAAGATTGTCAGGCCCATTGTAGTTTACACATCTGCTTCGTTTTTAAATTGTACCTACCAAGTGACATTCAATGTGGCAAATAACAGCAATTTACAGGGTAACACGACAGCACAGTGATTAATGTAATGATCTAAATAGCCTGGACTTAAATAGGGAACTTTGCTTTAACAAAATATATGCAACCCTTTAAGTACTTATAATTTAACCACTGTAACAGATGTTCCACACATTTTACTGAAGATTTAGTTAACTACATGTAGTTACATTACTTTTATACTAAATTATCGCATTTTAAAACATTAGCCCCCATGTTCAGGGTATTTCTTGCCAGGACTTTTCAGTTACTTGGGCATAACCAAACAATGAAAACCAAGTGTATTGCTCACCTCCAGAGAGCTCTTCGCGTTGCATTGATTGGAAATCTAAAGTCAAATCACAGAAATAAAACCATACTGCAAAACTTTACAGCACATCAGAATTTCAAGTATATATAAGAAAATAGCGCTTAAATAAGTCCACTTACGAATGAAATGTGATTTGTTTAAACTTTAGACTACAATCAGAACGATTAGTATACCCGTAAGCGACGCAAACTGGCATTTTTGATCAAAACACGTCACGACTACACAGTATCAAACCACCAGAAGCGAATGTTTTGGGGTAGGTAACTTGGCGGATCTTCACCTGGGTCGGCTTCTAGTTTGTGACGTTATGACAACTCCTCTTATTTTTACCTCCATGGAAGAATGGGCAAAATGGAAATGGCATATCTCTATGGTACTCCGTTCATATGAACTGGAAGACATTATTATCGGTACGCGCGAACCCGCGGTGCTGCCTCGGGAACCAAGTGAACAGAAGGCAGCGTACGCAGAATGGCAAAAGAATGACTCGCAAGTGGCAAGTTTGATAGCAAATGCGCTAAGCAAACCAATAGCTGAACTTGTACTGACGTGCAGAAACACTAAAGAAATATGGGACAAACTACATGCGAGATTTGAACGTAGTAGTACGTAACGCTTGATCATGTGAATTGAAACATTCTTCCGTGTCAAACGTGACGAATCAGAAGATATCAGCTCACATGTTGCTAAACTACGAAAGTTATTTGTAGATTTAAATGATGAATTAACGAAACCTGAAGAGAATACGTTGTCTGAAAGAATATTAAATGGTCGAATTTTATCTACGCTGGGAAAGGAATACGATAATTTTAAAGATCTCTGGGACACAATACCGGCTGCAAACCAGAATTTGAACTTACTTATTGAAAAACTTTGTGCTATTGAACTGCGTGAACAAATTACAACGGATGTAACTGCATTGGTTACGTATAACTCACGAAAAAAGAAGCCGTCCAAAGAACGAGCAAAACAAAAATTTCCATGTAACAAATGTAAACAACTAGGACACTGGGCAGCGGAGTTTCCACAGAACCCTCTGTCTGCAATAACGAGCGGCAAGACGAGAATGTGAGTGAAAACGCTGTGTTCACTTCGTGTGCCATGGGTGCGTCTACTGTAAATTATATTGACGTAAACAAATGGTATTGTGATAGTGGTGCTACGAAGCATATCACCCCGAATAAACAACACTTCGTCTTGTACAGCGAATTTGATGTTCCTGAAACGGTTTCATTAGGAACACAAGGTACTAACATGTATGCACTTGGTAATGGCACAGTTTATATCGAAACAATGAATGGTATAGAGCCAGGTTGGAAAATGTTTTGTACGTGCTCAATGCAAGCGCTCATTTGTTCTCTGCCAGAGCAGTTCCAGGTAACGGCTACAGTATAACATTCGATTATAAAAGTGTTATGATTTAAAAAAAAAAAAAAAAAAAAATCAGCTGCGACATCGTCATGACAGGCTATGTGGAAAATAGTCTGTACGTGTTGAATATGCGTGTTGTCAGACCAGAAAACAGTGATCAAGTAAATATAGCGACATCTGAAACACTGCAAATGTACCATGAAAGATTTGATCATCAAAATAAGCAACACATCAAGAACATTTTGAAGAAACTTAACATCAGTGTAGAAGGTTGTAACGATGAATTTTGTGGCGGTTGCGCATTAGGAAAGATGCATAGAATACCATTCAAACAACGAACAAACCTCTCCACAATTCCTGGCGAATAATTCACGCAGATGTCAATGGACCAATGAGTACAGAGTCGTTTGGAGGTGCTCGATATTATGTATGTTTTAAAGACGATTTCAGTAAATTTCGTCGGATTTTCTTTCTTAAGCACAAACATGAAGTGTAAGATATGCCTAAGCAGTTTTTAAATGAAACACAAACCAGAGGATATGTTGTTAAACAATTTCGATGTGATGGAGGCAAGGAATTTAACAACAACATGATTAAGAAATTACTCGTGGATAAAGGAATAGAATTACTGATTTCTCCACCGCATACTCCTGAACAAAACGGTGTGACTGAACATGAAAACAGAACAAGAGGACCGTAGGAAGACCGAGGGAGGTGGCGCATTGGTTAGCACACTGTACTCGCATTCGGGAGGACGACGGTTCAATCCCGTGTCTGGCCATCCTGATTTAGGTTTTCCGTGATTTCCCTAAATTACTCCAGGCAAATACCGGGATGGTTCCTTTGAAAGGGCACGGCCGACTTCCTTCCCCGTCCTTCCCTGTCCTTCCCTAATGCGATGAGACCGATGACCTCGCTGTTTGGTCACTTCCCCCAAACAACCCCAACCCTCAACTGTAGGCAGAAACATGCAATACAGCAGTCTATATTTTAAATCGTACTGGAAGGTCTTCAGTTCCATACAAGTTTCCGTATAAGCTGTGGTATAATCGATCAGTGGAAAAACTTGATCATCTCAGAATTTTTGGCTCAGGTTGCTATGTTCAAATAAGCAAACAATTCCGTTAAAAATTCGGTTGGGTATGTCAATTACAAAGATGGATTCCTGGGTTCCTTCCAAAAGGAAAGTTGTCTTGAGTCATGATACAAAATTTAAACCAGAGATGGTGTGTAGCTCCCACAGTGATCATATTACTTTAGACATTCCTCAGCAGTCTGCTTCTGGAGGAAGTCAAAGTGAAGAAAACTTTAAGGGACTTGAATCTGGAGGAAGTCAGGAATCAGATGGCAATAACAAAAAATCTGCAGAATTCCTGATAGCCAAAGCATCAGAATTTTATAACGTACTGTAGATGAACTGGAGAACAGTAGACTATGAAGAAAACCACCCTGGATAGAAAGTGGTGAGTTCTTGATGTTTTCAAAACTTACTGCTGGCGAACAAAAAGATCCAAACTGTTTTTCTGATGTATTACAGTCGAATGAGAAAGAAAACTGGATGCAAGCTATCAATGAAGAACTAGAGTCACTAAAGAGAAACAATACTTGGGTGTTAGTTGAACGTCCTATGAATGCCAAAGTATTACAAAATCGTTGGGTTCTACGTCGAAAAGTTTCAGCTGATGGAGACACTCGCTTCAAAGCCCGATTAGTTGCTAAAGGATATATTCAGCAACCTGGGATAGATTACGAAGATACATTTAGTCCTGTTGCACATTATGACACCATTAGAGTTTTGCTAGCGGTAGCTGCTTCAAAAAAAACTGGTGTTGAAACAATTTGATGTGAAGACGGCATTTTTGAATGGAATACTTCAAGATGAAGTATACATGGAACAACCAGAAGGCTTTGAAGATAGAACGCATCGAGTGTGTCTCCTGAAACCGAGTCTCTATGGACTAAAACAAGCTGGAACAAACGGTTTATGGGATTTATGGAGAAAATAGGATTTCGGAACAGTGCTGCAGATCCTTGTTTGTTTTATCGCAAATACAATGAAAAAAGACTTTATGTAGATATTTACGTTGATGACGGCCTAATTGTTGCCAGTGACGAAGAAGAAGTAACAGCATTTCTAAACACTTTACAATGTGAATTTGATATAGCATTGGGGACTCTTTGAAAGTTTTCTTGTCATAAAAATAAAACAAAATGAAAATGAAGCAATTATGATTATTCAGGAAAAGTACACGAAAGAAATACTGGAAAGATTTCGAATGGCAGAATCTAACATGAATTCAACTCCCAATGGATATGAAGAAAATGATCAGAATGAAACAGAAGCAATTTCGTCCTCCATTCCCTGTAGCGAGGCAGTTGGATGTCTTATGTATCTCTCAATAGCAACTCGTCCAGACATAAGTCTTGCAGTCAATAAAACTGCCCGAGCTATGAAAAAACCAACTGCGTCAGACTGGAACCGAGTTAAACTCATATTTCGGTATTTTAATGCTACATTAAATTATGGCATTAGCTAAGATAGAGAAGAAAATCTGAGAATTTACAGTGATGCTGATTTTGCTGGAGACAGACAAGACGTTCAACAACTGGTATTGTGGCAAAGTACTATGGAGGGGCAATATCATGGACAAGTCAGTTGCAGAAGGTAGTGGCTGCATCTACAACTGAAGCAGAAATCATTTCAGCAATTGAACTAGCCAACGAATTAATTTGGTTACGTCGTTTACTAAGTGACTTGGTTGAAATGCCAGAACAACCTCCAACACTTTATATTGACAACGCCAGTGCATTAAAATTGGCAAAAAACCCTGGATATCATCGTCTGTCAAAACACATAGAGGTCCGACACTTCTATGTTCGTGAAAGATTTCTGAATGGTGAAATTTTGGTAGAACATATAGATGGAAAAAAACAGTTAGCTGATCTACTGACAAAGCCACATGAGCGAGTTTGATTTAATTTGCTGCGTGCAGAGATTCGTGTGAAGGAAGTCAAACAGTAACTCTTTGTTTTCATATGACTGTTTTATTTATCCTTTCGGAGGAAGTGCTGTGAAAAGGAAAAATGTTTTTAACGTTCAATGTAGTATTCCTTGGTATTTTCATGAAGTATGTTTTGTGTATATAGGATCTCCTTGAAATTCGTTTTTTTTTTCAGTTAAGTGCCAAATCTGTATCCTAAAGAAATATACTGTTTAAATGAAACTGTTTTGTTCAGACTTAATAATTTGCAACAGAAAATAGTAATTCACTTTACTGCACTGATTAACATAATTTTCAACTTCTTCTTTCCTGGATCCTGAAATCAATTGATTACTGTGTGGCTTCGAATAATTAGTTGACTGCATTTGTTCATTATACCATTTGCACCAACATACTACTGGATTCTTACTGTAGTAGAAAATTCTGTTTGTATGTGGCACAAGACTGGATGTTCAGACAGTCGATTTCAAGTTTCAAAGTGTTTGATATCTTACTGTTACGTGACGTGTGGGAAGGCTGATTTCCAATCCATTTTTCTTCCATTGAAATACATTTTCGTTGCAACCTATCAACGTAAATGTATCATTCGTTTATATTGTGGGAAAATTGTAATCGTTGGAAAATACTTCCGTATTTCGTATGCCATATATTGTATGAGTGGAAATTAATATTACCAGCTTTGTGATCCCAGTGCTGAAATTATGTAACACAGGAATTACCAGCCCCCTTCCTTGTCAGAAACGTTCAAAAATGAGGAATGCTACCTTAAATTTAAATGTGTAGCTTAAATACAGTAGCATGAGGAGACAATGCTGCATAATAACTTAAAGTACTTGCGCCTCAACTCTGAGAGCCCGTTTAAGATGGGCATGACAAGCATTTCGCTATTTGCTGCCCGTAGCACAGCTAAGACTTGTCAACATGGATGCATACATTTCACAACACTGTAACAGTGCATTTACTTGCGATTGTGGTCCTGAATTGTTCCACTAAATTCAGTTGCCACTTTCTTTCAACTTCGATGACTTATGCTACATAATCCTCATGTAAAATGATACACTGAAACAAAAAATTTAATTTTCAGACTTTAGGTCTGCCATACTTCACATAAATAACAAATATTCTTACCTTTAAGGTTGAGTTATGAGGCTCAGCGACAAATACTGCAATGAGAGAGAGCATGTTCCAGCAGCACCTTGTTAGTTCAGTGGTTCCCACATGTCTTGTGACGCAACAGGATCGAGAGCTCTCAGTTCTAATCACGGTGTAGACCACTATACTCGAGATGCCTTTATCCGTTTTATTTAATGGACCTGAACATTGTCAGAACAAATTCTTTAACAAAATCTGAAAGTCATTAGTCTTTTCACAAGCTCGGCTCAGTAAGCTGTGTTAATGGTCAGATGTCTGCTTTGTGAATACCAAGCTCCTTCACTATACAAACGTCTCTGAAGAACTTCGACTCGACCGTCAATGACATGGATTTGAAGTTTGTTCGTTACATAGAACCCCTATGGTAGGTGAATAGCTATGAAGCGAATATACACTGACAGAAAAAAATCGAAACACCAAGAAAGAAATGTGTGAGATAACCGAAAGTTGGTAGGCGTGTCTACATCTGAAAGATGATGTCTATTCAAAATTCGCGTCAGTAGCATAAGAGTGGCGCTAGCAGCTCTACTATGAGAATGCAAATCAGGTTTGCTTCAAATGCACACTGTTCGTGGGCATTCGTTACCTTTGAGATTGGACTTGGTGAGTTGATGTTACTCAAGAATGCCTTTAAGGCGACAAAGACCCCAGTATAAATACTCCAGAGTTTGAATGGGGTCATGTAATAGGGCTATGAGAAGCTGGATGTTCTTCTGCGATACTGCAGGAAGACTTGGCAGGAACGTAGCTGCTGTGCATGATTGGTGGCAGCGATGATACTGGGGTCCAGATGATCACAAGCAGATGGATGGCCATGTGGTACTACCAAGAGGGAAGATCATCGTGTTCACGTTATGGCTCTGGCGCATCCTACTGCATCTACAGCAGCAATCATAGCCGCAGTTGCTATCACACTGACACAACGAACTGTTACAAACCAGTTACTTCAGAGACAACTTCAAGCCAGACACCCTGAGCATGCATTTCACTGACCCCAAACCACTGCCACTTGAGACTTCAATGGAGTCAACTGAAAGCTTTATGTATTCTAGACACACTGTACCAACACCTGGAATTATGGTCAGGGGTGCAATTTCATGTGATAGCAGGAGTACTCTCGTGATTATCCCACACTCACTGACTGCAAATTTGTACATCAATCTAGTGTTTCTACGCGTGCTGCCACTCATGAACAGGATAACAGGGCGAGATTTCCAACAGGATAACGCTCGTCCACATACTACTGTTGTAACCCAACATGCTCTACAAAGTATCGACATGTTTCATTGGCCTGCTCGATCACCAGATTTGTCTCCATTCGAGTACATGTGGAACATTATCTGATGAGAATGCCAGTGTCATCCCTGTACCGATTGACCAAGTGTATCAGGCATGGAACTCCATTCAAAAAACTGACTTCCAGCACATGTACAACACAGTGCATACACGTTTGCATGCTTGCATTCAACTTTCTGGCGGTTACGCTGGGTATTAAAGTGGCAGCATTTCACGTTTTCTTTGGCTTACTTCGTGCTTACATTAACTTGTGATCTTGTAATATTAATCACACCAGCGTTAGCAACTTCCTTCCACTGTGTTTACATGTAACTGAATACCTTAAATATCACTTTTGGTCACCGTTCTCCATGAACCCATACCTGAACCTCAGAATGTGCAGTATGCCTACATTACTTTAGAGGACGCACTGCAAGATATTCACAGAGTTTATCTACTACATCTACATCTGCATTTATACTCCGCAAGCCACCCAACGGTGTGTGGCAGAGGGCACTTAACATGCCACTGTCATTACCTCCCTTTCCGGTTCCAGTCGCGTATGGTTCGCGGGAAGAACGACTGCCGGAAGCCCTCTGTGCACGCTCGAATCTCTCTAATTATACATTCGTGATCTCCTCGGGAGGTATAAGTAGGGGGAAGCAATATATTCGTTACCTCATCCAGAATCGCACCCTCTCGAAACCTGGACAGCAAGCTACACTGCGTTGCAGAGCACCTCTCTTGAAGAGTCTGCCACTGGAGTTTGCTAAACATCTCCGTAACGCTATCACGCGTACCAAATAATCCTGTGACGAAACGTGCCGCTCTTCTTTGGATCTTCTCTATCGCCTCTGTCAACCCGATCTGGTACGGATCCCACACTGATGAGCAATACTCAAGTATAGGTCGAACTAGTGTTTTGTAAGCCACCTCCTTTGTTGATGGGCTACATTTTCTAAGGACTCTCCCAATGAATCTCAACCTGGTACCCGCCTTACCAACAATTAATGTTATATGATCATTCCACTTCAAATCGTTCCGCACACATACTCCCAGATATTTTACTGAAGTAACTGCTACCAATGTTTGTTCCGCTATCATATAATCATACAATAAAGGATCCTTCTTCCTATGTATTCGCAATACGTTACATTTGTCTACGTTAAGGGTCAGTTGCCACTCCCTGCACCAAGTGCCTATCCGCTGCAGATCTTCCTGCATTTCGCTACAGTTTTCTAATGCTGCAACTTCTCTGTATACTACAGCATCATCCGCGAAAAGCTGCATGGAACTTCCGACACTATCTACTAGCTCGGAAGAAATCAAATCAGCTACAAGAAATCAAACAATGACAGTAAAATTCATTACACCACATTTACTCACTGTGCCTTGATGAAAACATTCGAATTCCTGACACAAAAATTACACCAAGAACCGCTTCTAAAAGGAAAAGGAATGAGATACACAGTCCAGTCAATGGTCACTGTCAATGTGCGGTAATCTCACACAGACAGTAGGTTGGCAGCACTAGTAGTGGAAGGCATATAAAGCATGTCGGGGGTCGTGGAAAAACACTTCCATCGTTAACTAATGCGGAAACGGAGTGATTTATTTGACATCCAGAAGGGCATGATCACTGATTTTTGGCCCACAGAGAGAAGCATTTACGAAACAGCTAAAATTGGAAACTGTTTGCGTGCCACTGTGGTTAAAATATACCATGTGTGGCAAAATTGTGCTATCCAAAACTGGCGCTGAGTCAACTGTGGTGCACCACAGGCCAGAGATGACAGGTCTGAATGATGGCTTTGGAGATGTGTATGTGTGAATAGATGTGCAACTGATGAACAATTGACCACCGAGGTGAATCGAGGGTCTACCAACAGTGACTCGTCAATGACTTTTCAGCGAATGTTGCTTGTATCGGCCTCCACCACAGGCTTCTTGTTTACGCTGAGTGCTGTTCATCAGCGGCAAAGTCTGGAATTGGCACGCCACATTCACATCCATTGCATGGTGATAGGTAGCTTTTTCAGATGAATCCTGTTTTATGCTCCATTGGCGTGAAAAATTTGAAACCAAACACACTACAATCATCATCGGATGAATCCTGGTTGGAAGAGTGTGCGTTATGGTCTGGGGGAATGTTTTCGTGGCATTCTCCGTGTGATATCGTCGTTCTGGAAGGCACAATTGATCAATACAAGCATGCGACTAAGGACCGCGTCACCCCTGCATGCAGTTTGTTTATCCTTGGCACAATAATATCTACTGGAAGGACAATGCAATGTGTCAAACATGTCGCAATGTATGTGTGTGGTTCAAAGAGAACCAGGACGAGTTTGCCATACCTCCATGGCCACGAAACTCCATGGATAAAAACATAGTCGAGAATCTGTGGGACCATCTCGATCCAGTTGTTCGTGCTATGGACCTCAATTGTGAATCATAGCACAGCTGGCCTTGGCATTCGAGTTGGCATGGCTCCACATCTATTTTGGTACCCTCTAGAATCTAGATCCTCTTTGGCACTCTTCTTGTATGTCTTTCAGCAGTCCACAATGCAGGAGGTCACCTTAATGTGTCTGGGCAGTGTTTGAAGCAATACTAATGACTAGAGACCATGTAATATCTCTTTATATTCGATGAATTATTCTGATACAATTCTACCCTTGAATGACGTTTACTAATTTTCTGTCTTCATACTCACAGAATCCATGCACAAAGTAGTTTCATACAATAGCTATGCCATGAGCGCATAATTATTCTCTGTAGTACTCTCTCTGGTGGTTGTTAGAAAAAAGCTTCCGAGATTGTCTTTGTGCCGATTAGCCTGAGCATTGTTTGAAGAATTGTAATCTGAATATCGAGATTTATGACAAAAGATAACTGATACGAAATTGTACGATTAAAAGGGAAATATATATTGCTCCTTCATACAAAAGGTGTGTAACAATTTACATTATTTGACATTTGAGAATTAATGATATTCATTGATGTATTGCGTAGTTGTTAATCAGAAGGGAACTTCCGAAAGACTGGATACAAACCTGCATTTAATAATCCAAGAGCTCCATTACTTCTTCGGAAGGTTAAACTTCATCAAAGCCAAATATCCGCTTGATCTGAGGTTTCCCGACTGATTATACAACGCTCCCAAAAATACGAGGCATTTTATTTGTACAGATTAGCAGACTGCCGCAAAGCACGGGCCTCCAGAGAAGAAGAATCATCGCCTGATTTCATTCTAACAAGTAAAATTTCTGAATCATTTTGAGTGACTGAGTTATGACTGTGTTTCCTATTATGAATGATTGATTGCTCGAACGAATCGAGAACTACATAACTACATAATTACATAGGAGGAAAAATTACAACCAGATTATATGCGTTTGCATGTTTCATATGCATTAGCATAATTGGCTCCTTTTCACCTGTTACTGCATATTTTAACTAGAAACTAATGACGATTCTCATTTTCCCTCTATGTTTACAATATTTCAAAAATTTTGACCGGCGGTCTCTAGCTCGATCTAGTTTTCATGCCTCACAGATTGACCGCGACCTACAACTACGTGCAATCGCTAACCGAGACGCCATTGCCTAGCGAATTCTTTACAGAAAGGGAACAGGAACAGGAAGAGGCAGAGAGAGTCAATGCTCCTGCGCCCGCGTCCCTGGTTAATCCCCTCCACTTCATACCGTTCGCGCCGACAATAATTAAACTACGCAAGCTTTTAGTCACCCATCCATTGTTTCGGTTTAGCTTTCTATTTACTTGTTCACAGTTGAACGTGTTTACGACATGTAGTGTGTACCATGTTGCGCGCCATCCTGCCAGGAAACAGAAATGTCGTTGCCTGGATAGAAGACCATTCTGGAACATTGACGGAATTGTTTTATACTGTCGAGTTTGCGAGAAAAACGTTTCGTGCAAAAAAAGTTTCAAGTAGACCAGCATGTCAAGACAAATCTTCGTATCGCAGGAATGCAGAAGAAAGTACCGAGGCAAAACTTCTGACAACCTCAAGTTGCAGTAGCAGGGATATGTCCAAAGGTAATAAACAAAAAGTCGGTTTAATATGGGTCTATGTGAAGCATTCATTGCAAGCAATATTCCTCTTCACAAACTTACAAACCCTATCGTCAAAGGCATCCTGCGCAAATATTGCTTAATTCAAAATATAATAGATGAATGAACATTGCATAAAAATTACATATCGACAATTTAAGTAAATATTCAGGGAAAAAGAAATACGCAATGAACTCAAGGACAGCATTATCTGGATTTCAGTTGACGAAAGTACAGGCACTTGTGGACGTTACATTGCAAATTTAATTGTTGGTCCTTTAAAAGAAGAGCCTTCTTCTTCCTATCTAGCGGCCTACAAAGAACTTGAAAAAGTAAATCATTCTACGATCACGAGATTTGTGAATGAGGGTATTACAAAAATATTTCCAGAATCTTCTGCAGATGAAAAGGTGTTTATGTTTATTTCAGATGCTGCTCCATATATGATCAAAGCAGGAAAAGCCCTCCGACTATTTTATCCCAATTAGATTCATGTGACATGCTTTCCTCATGGAGTACAACGCTTTGCTGAGGAAATACGTTCCACGCTTGTGAGTGTAAATAAACTGATTTCATCCACAGAGACAGTGTTTCTAAAGGCTTCTACTCGCAATAAGACCTACAAAGAAAAACTACCAAATGTATATTTACCTCCCGAACCTGTAGTAACTCGCTGCAGTACGTGGGTCGAAGCTGTGTTGTTTTCCTAACAACATTTCGAGGCCTTTTGAGGGGTAGTAAAAGACTTCGATAGTGCAGAGGATTTGGGAGTTTGCCAGGCCAAGGAAGCTTGTAATGATTCCAGTATTAAAAAAGTAATTGCTGCGATTAGCATTCATTTCTCCCATGTACGTGCAAGTATTGAAAAGCTTGAAACCCAAGGTTTGCTGTTGAAGGAATCAATTCACTTAATGAATAAAAATGTTCTTGTAACCGTTGTGCCAAATGGACAGTTTTAGTAATGGGATGGGTGAATGTTTACCAGAAACAATAAGTGCCAACATAGTTCCCAAATTCAAATACTGCAATGTACTGCACTTGATGTAGAACTATCCTTTTCCGCTTATAAAAATGTTTTGAGTGATCGAAGACACACTCTTACTACCCAACATTGGGACAGTACTTGGTAGTTTATGTTTACAATAGCAGAAAAATGTAATTGTTACTTTGGCCCAATAGTATTAATTAAAATTTAATGCTGTTCAAAACCTTCATGACTGTATGTTGTTTTTTAAATAAAATATTACAGAGTTTTTGAGTGTGCCACTCTGCGTGCGATATATCTCGAAGTTGATCCTGTACGTATCGATTGTTTCGCTGCGACTCACTCGCATTGGATCCTCTTGTTACCGACAACAATACCAAATAAGGAACAAGAAACACGGTATGCATCCCCATTTTTCAAATTTTTGAAAATAATCCTAGAAATACCCCCTTCTTAACCTCTAGCAGAAAGTATTCAGAAAATGATGTCAGTGTCCTAAATGTACCGTTTTTTGCGCGGCCTTCGCTCTTTCTCGCAACTGATATGCACAGGTTCGACTTTGAGTTATAACGTACACAGTAAATACCACGTTTTTTTATTATTTGATCTTTCATACATATTTTAAGGTTTTTATGATGTATATAATCTGGTCTCTACTAATAACATTAAACAATGTAGTGAGATATTCTTATTGGATTGCAAACTATAAAATTATTTTGACACATATTCATTTTTTGTAAATTAGGTTAATACAGTGCTCATCATATAAAAATGTGTCATCTGCCTCTGTAGCCATTGAGTGTGAAATACAAACCATAGACATTTTTGTGGAGCAACAGTCGACAACAGTAAAGCATTTTCTGCTGTCCAAAGCAATGAGCAGTAGCAACACTATCGTCACAGGCGAGAAACTGCCGCTCTGCCACGGCAGTCACTGTCGGGTACCAGCATAGGCCCCAGAGAGCTCTGGTGCACGCAGTTTTCAAAGGCAGACAGTCTGCCAAGAAATCTTTTGCAAAAATGCTATTTGGCGAACTGTCATGACTGGTTTGTCAGAAAGTGAAATGTGTTGTAACTATACTACCATTACATTCACGACTTCAGCATTCAGATGAAAGGCATTATATAAATTCTCGAATGCATCGCATTCAGACGATGTGATGTTTACCACAGGACCAAAGGCGTGCATGTAGCACGACACCTCACACAAAAGCCAAAAAGTCTACCAGGAACTGCCACAATGTACACTGCAAGACTGTGCTGACAGATGGACCTAGAACGCTGTCAGTGTCACCATTTTGCTTGTCAAAGAGAGTACATTGAAAAGTAAAGTTTTTGTCTTAACAGTTCAGCTTTGTTTTTATCTTTTTGACTTAATCACTGTCTGATCGATCATAGATGTTATAATTATACATTTGTTTTACTGGTACAGTATCCAGTTTTTTAACCAAACCTTGCACTACTGTGAAGAACAGTCATTGCTCAATGATAGCGCCAATTCAGACACTGTTATATTTACATAGAATTTTACTGAGAGTCAAGAGTAGTTTTGAATCTCTAAAGCCACAAATAAATTTCCATTTCACTAAAATATTTACAACCAATGACTAAAGAAAAAATTATGATCATTATACTGAAATAAAAAAGTATGTGTTTCAGTATTGACTGTTCTACAATATTATGAACCGCAGCATGTTCACACTCAGTTACAATACTTTTTAATACATTTTGTCACTTCAAACGATATTATGTTCCTTTATTGCAAGTAAGTGATTATAAGAAGTAACTGAATGCCAGACTGATATTTCTATCACACTGTTTAAGAACATTATGTCACTTTAGGAAATTGTTATTTACTTAGTTGAAGACTTAAGCCCATTATTCTGACATGACACTAACTTTTCACATATATAATCAAGTGGTTCTAGATTTGTGCTGTCGAATGAATTGGAACAGAACATGCCTCCATTTACATCTTCCATGATTTACATATACATTACAAGAAATACTGTGACTCCTCTCAAAGAAATGATGTGCCGAAGCACCTGAATGGATGTGTGTCTCCTGGACCCTGAAGGAATGCCTCTTTACAAGAAAGGGGATGAAGAGATACCATCAAACTACTGACAAATTTCACTTTTGCTAGATTCCTCAGAAATATTTGAAAATGTTGTGTTCAAGTGTCTCCTTAAGCATGTAACTGCATATAATGTATTGTCGAAGTCACACTTTGGATTTCTTAATGGGTCTGATATAAGGAAAGCTATTTACACTACAGTGAGAATGTACTGAAGTCATTTCATAATAAATTAGAAATATTGCCAGCAACCATTAAAAACTTGGCTTTAGATAAAGCACGGTTTAAACAGAGTTTGGAAGACTTTTCGATAGGTAACTCCGTCTACTCTATAGATGAATATCTTAACAGTAAAAATGTCTGTTAGATTTCAGTTTTGACAGGACATGGTCACAACAGTCAAGATTAGGTATTTTGTGTATGACAAATTTATTAATAGCGTATCACAATGATTCTTTCTGACAGTGTATTAATTATTCAAATATTAGCTGTTCCAGTTTACTGTATTGTATTCACCTATTTTGACAATCTCCTGGCAAATGATCAGGGTAGTGAATATTGTATTCAAATGTCTTATATACTTTATGTTGTAGTGTCGGACATGTTCCACACTCATGAGAATCATCTCATCTTTTGGGTCTATGAAACGAAAACTGAATCTAATCTAACCTAATCTTCATAATGTCATCAGAAAGGCCAAAAGACTGATAGCACCACCTGGTGACTTGGCCTGTAAGCAGCTCTGTTGACATAAGTGACGTCAGTCACCTGTCGATTAAAGTCTTTAAATGCAGACCTGCCCACAGCTGTCATTTTGGAACATCAAGTCAATATAGATCGCTGGATGAAGCTTCTGTTATAGAAATTAAATGTATAAACCGTCTTGGAATGCAAATAATCTCGAGTATGGTGATACACTAATCTGTAGCTTAGTCAGAGCTGCAGATTAGAGTGTTGCATGATTGACTGAAGCCAATTAAGTGACTGTACCAGATATTTTATTTTTCTTGTGCATCATAAAATTATTATGCAAAACCACTTACCTTCCATTGACTGGAATATAAACTTTTCTTTCTCCCTTGCAATCACATGCTTTTCCTGTATGTGTTTTCTCAAACTAGCTGAGACACTGCACGGAAAACTGCTGTCATCCTGCAGGGACTTAACCCTACCTTGTATATTTGACTCTGTATCATGCACTTCCCTGATGTGTACACATAACGTCATGACTCCAAGGGGTCTGCGAATTGCACCTATTGCATGGAACACAGACCTACATATATATCTGTGGCATGGAAGATGCCTCCATGAGCACCTGAGAGAAGCCATTTTGGAGTTTGTCAAGCTCGTTTTTAGTGTATTTTATATCATAGCCTCATTGTAACTTATGTCTTAATGAATATATGCTGTTTCAAAAACACTAGCACATTGACGATCTGTCAAAAAAGTTAATATTTGTTGGAATTAAACGTCAGATAATGAGTTATTGATGTTTAAAGGTTTCACGTGATGGATGACATGGGACAAAGTCACAATTTGTGCAACAACACTATAGTGTAGCAGGTATCAAACTGGTGTTACAAATTGCAAAACTCGAGTTTGCATCATACCCTGAGCAATATTTTATTATTCATCTTTGTGTTTCTGAGATTATAGGAGTTATTTTATTAATTTAACACGATTATGTTCTATAATATATGATGTTATCTTCATACAAGAGCATTCTCTCCTGAGTGAGTAGCCATTGTTAGTAACTTACAAATGAGACATGAAACACGCAAATATGAGTGAATATTCAAAACACGTTGATTATCTGGTAAAAACAAACTATCAGTCACAATTTTTATGAAGTGTAAAAGAAAATTTATAAACTATGATAGTTATTTTAGGAGACTTGAGTTACTTTCAAATGCAAATGAAGGCGTTTACTGGCAGTGAATTTTAATTTTTCACACAAATTAGAAAATACTTCACATATCCAATGCATTTCTTTAGCATTGGGGGGAGCTGCTCCTCAAGTATTTCTCGTAATACATACCACAATGTAAATAATGAGGGTGAAGTGAGCTGGTTCTCATTTTCAAAGAAAAAGAAAAGACAGCAGTAGCTTCCAGATTCGCAATGAATGAACCAGGAGAACATATAACGACCTTCTGGTTTTATTTGTCTGTTAAGCTCAATTCACACCATCCAACATGTCACATCCCATCAAAACATTCTGAAATGCATTTCAAATGGCGTCATCCACACTGGCCGTCCTGTTCCACAATGTCACCTCATATGATGTCATGTCACCATCAAGGTTTCTTGGGAAGAAAGTTTTGATGCCTGACGTATTCACCCATTGTTGATCATGCTACCCCCCCCCCCCTCCCCCGCCAGGCTCATTTACTCATGATAAAAGGCCACGTTCAGATCTCCATATTTCGTTTTGATGTCGTTTCCGTAGTTGATATCAGATGGATGTTGTTCGTTATTTGTTACAAATTGTTTCATTTATTCACTTTGGAACGTCCCCTTAGAAAAATTATCAATGACTGTGCTTGTTCGTCCCAGTTCCAAATAGTATTTTTTTCAGTAAGAGAACAAAGTTTTGGTGTAACTAGAATTTGCATATTCAGAAAACGACGGTAAAAATTTACGAGACATAGAAAACTGCGGACTTGTCTGTTTGTGCATGGAACTAGAATTGCTCTGATTGCTTTTAACTTTTCGGGATCCGGCTGAATGCCTTCAGAAGAAATAATATGTCCCAAAAACCTCACCTTTGACCTATCGAATTCAGACTTTTCCATGTTAACTGTAATTCCAGATTCTTCAAAAATACGTAACAAACTGTTGAGGATACGATTATGTCGTTCCCATGAGGCTTCTGCTATTAGAATATCATCCACATATAAGGTGATGTGACGTTTTAAGAAATCAGGTAATATGGAATTTAGCCCACGAATGAATGCTGCCGAAGAAATGTTCAAACCAAAAGGAAGTTTCCGAAACTGATAACAAACGCCGAAACAAAGAAATGCTGTGTATTTTATACATTCTGGATGAAGTTCGATCTGATAAAAGCTGGATCTGAGATCAATAGAAGACAACACTTTTACACCATTCAAATTTTGACGAAGTTCTTCCAACGTTTGCGACCTGTCTGTTTCAGATAGTATTGATTTGTCTCGAATCTAAGACAAGCCTGATCGATCCATTTTTCTTCTCAACAACATGTTATGGATGTTTGTATGAGCTAACTGCAGGCTCAATAATGCCCTCGTCAACCATAGATTGTATTTCTGTTCTAACACGTTCCCTATAATGTGCCGGAATTACGTATGGTCTAACACAAAATTTAGTATGCTCACGAACACGAAATTGGTATTGAATCCCTTGATTGTTCCTGTTTTGTGAGTAAAAAATGTGGAATGTGCTTGTAAAATCTCAAAAAGGTCCTGCCCATCAGTGTCACAGTTCTCAATTGTTTGAATTTCATTCTGAATTAACTCATTAGTATCAAATATGCCGTCGATATCATCCCCATCAGTACTTGCAGAGTGATTGTTAGTGTCTAGTTCCGTCGAAAATTCCGAACTGTTGTCTAACAGAAGGTAAAGCCGATTAATTTCCTCGTCATGGTTTGAGAGCCAATCTTAAAATTTCAAAGCTATTGATTTACCTTCTTTCTCTAAACTTATTTCAGCATCGTGAAAGTTTAAGATTGCTTTGTATTCATTCAAAAAGTCTACTCCCAATATAATTTCCGTCAACAATAATGGAGCAATAAGAAAGTTCATAGAGAAGCTGTGGCTTTGACAAAAGAATTCTAAGTTGGTTTGTTGGCGTACATCTACACTTTTTCCAACGATTGCACCTTGTAATTTAATCTTACGTAACAGAAGTGTGGGGCAATCGTTCGATTTGTTGCATTTGCTACAGGCTGTTTCACTAATCACTGAAATGGAACTGCCAGAGTCAAGTACTGCAGTAAATTTTACGTCATTTACTGTAATGTGAATCGCAGGATATGCAATGTAGTTGTGTTTTACGTAGTGTTCCTGGAGTAAGATGTCCCTAATGTCTTCCATTTTTACGTAATTACTAGCCATGACAGCTACGTCGTCAGCTTCATAAGTACGTTTTGTGGCTACCAGCGGTATGAGTCATTGCCTATTGTCTCTTTGTTGGCGCGCGTCGTTATTGAGATTTGGAGACCTAACTTCCACAAATTCACCTTGTCGAGAGGGCCCTGCCCTGTTTGAATCCCGCCAGTTCTGATGCAATTCAGGTCTGTCGTTACGATCATATCGTCTGTCGTCATGTCGGTAGATTCCATAGTTTCTTTCTTGTCGGTCACGTGGTGGAGAATTTCTCCCTGAATCGTAACTGCGCACTGGACCATTGCGTCTGAAGTTATTTTGTCTCCCTTGATAATAATTATTTTGGTTCCCATATTGTCTGTTTCTCTGATTGTCTCTGTGATAGTCATTACTGCGGAGAGGTGATCTTTCCCTGTAATTACTACTACTCTGCCAACGGTTGTCATACGGGTGGTGTCTGTTTTGGTCACGATTTACGTTGTAAGAATAGCCTTGTCGTGTCCAGTTATTATTTCTTTCATCGCGGAATTGTGACGGATGTGACCTGTAATTATTGTGTTCCTGTTTTCGCGTCCCGCGATTGTTAGTGTCGATTTCCAATTCTTGTAAGAGTCCCTGAAAAACTTCAATGTCGTCGTTGCAACGTCCTGCCAAAATAATATGTCGTAAATGTTCAGGCAATTTGATTAAGCAAATGCGGATGAGTTCTGAGGGGCTGTATGGGTTTGACAGGTACTGATTCTTGTGCAACATGTCTTCAAAATATTTCACAAGACTTTTTTTTTCTCAGATTGTTCTAAATGTTTCGTCATTATGATGCTATGTTTTACTCGGTCTTGTGTGGCTTGAGACCAATATGCTGAGAGGAAGGCATCATAAAATTCTCCTTCCACACATAAATTCTAATCTGTGCTCTAATGACCAGTTGGGAGGAAAACAACGAGAGAATTGATGGAGCCATGCTTGTGGGTGAATGTTTTGAATTTACGTGTAGTAATAAACAGCTTATAGTCAAAATCATCATGTCGCCGAGTGACATATCGGTCATTGTTACTGCGTTTCGGCGGTTCCATCTCAAAATTCGGTGGACCTTGCCAATTTCTTTCATAATTTCCGAAGTGCCCTGTGTTATTATTTTGTGGCTGTTCCGTATTTCTATGTCACTCTCCCCGTATTGGAGCGAGAGTGTCCTCTGAAATATGTAATTCTTGTATTACCTGTGTCAACTGATCTTGTACTTCCCGGATTTCTCTTTTGTACTGTGTATTGATTTGATTTTGATTTTGTTTGAATTTTCTAATTTGTTCATACTCTTCTGTGTCAGTGAAGGCTACGGGTCTTGTGTCATTCAGATCATCATCTACCTTTGTAGATAAGTTAGTGAATTGATCCGAAAGTTCGGCTACTTTCTCCGATAGTGAACAGATTTCCTCAGTGTGTTTCTCTGAACCAAGTTTAAGAGTGTCCATTTGTGTTGAAATCGTATCTACTGTATCCTTTATTTAAGTTTTCCTGAGTTTTTGAAAGTTGCGTAACCGATTTGGTAGATGCAACTGAGTCAATTGTAGCTTGCAAGGTGTCGTGATTTTCATGAACAATAGTTTGCAGTTCTTTTATGGCTGCTTCATGATTCTGTAATGCATTTTCATGACGCGAAAAAATGGGTTGAAAGTGCTCACAAATTTGTGTTTTTACATCATTACAGACTTTTTGACATTTCGATTCGATTTTAAGAAACTCAGCAGTTAAACCTTCACGTGTTTGTTCATGCGTTTGTTCCATTGAGTCTAACTTTTGAAGCTGTTGCTGTGTTTGTCTCTGATTTTGTTCCATCGTGTCTAACTTTTGCTGTGTTTGTCTCTGATTTTGTTCCATAGTGTCTAACTCTCAAAGATGTTGTTCCATTGTGTCTAACTTTTGAAGATTTTGTCCCATTTGTTTCTGATTTTGTTCAAGTGTTGTGTCTAACTTTTGTAGCCTTTGTCCCATTTGTTGCATTAACTGTAATAACAGTGCACTGGTGTCTGAAACTTGTTCCTCAGTGCTTTTCGGCAGTGCATTTGAACCAGCAATATTTGCATTCTGAAAAGCAGACAATGTGTCTTGACTTATTTGAGAAAACGGTGAGGACGCAGAACCTGAATCTACGGTATTTGCAAGATTGTGTCCTTTCATTTCGGATTCCTGAGGCGAGCTGTTGCCGACCGATCGATCGATAATGCTTCCCTGTTCACTAATTGTTTCACTGTCTACACCATTATTTGCAGTCCGCTCCATTTCCCTATGCACAATTACCAAATTACTACTTTGAACATTAGTTAATTCATTCCACGGTGGCGCTAACACACTGCTTTCGTCTTCACTGTCATTTCTTAGTTTACTTTGGAGCCTAGAGTTACGTTTTTCACACGCCATAATTATCACATATTTCACACGTAACAAGAAAAGCACAATTTGAAGAGCAAAAATAAGAAAACACATTAACAAAGCAATGAAAATAATATCTCGCTAATTGCTAGTGCAGCTGAAAAATACTTGGTGCAAATCTACATGCATGCCACAACTGTTTTACTGTACAACAATGAAAAACTACAACTACAAAGAAGATTCTCTCTACAATTACGCGCTAGCAATAAACAATAGCTACACTAATTACACAAACTACAAGAAAAAATCAGAAGATTCCAGTGAGGTATCTTTGGCTAAGGGTCGACATATGAAACGTCCCCTTAGAAAAATTATAAATGGCTGTGCTTAAACTGACACACAATATTTTTAGCGCAACGCAATCTGACTTTCAGTAATCCCTACAAGAGAATGGCCCTGACTAACGTTAACCTATACGTTTCACAAAGCACTTACCTTACAAAAATCTTCATTGCTCGAACTACTGCAATACAGTGAGCGCCACTACTGCCAGCTAAATAAAAGATCTCCCGAAAGCTTTTACTGGTGATGTGACATTAATCAAGATTTAGTAGTAACATGCTGTACCAAAAGTTACGAGTTTGTGATATTGCTTAAATGCACTGCACCCTGGAACAGCACACTGTCATAACCTGCAAGTTACAAGCAAGGGATGTTACATAAGCGAAAAATTTACTTTTTCCAAACATTTGATTATGGATGGTGCTGTTTAATGTGTTTGACAGAAATTGTGATTGATGGCAGATATGACAAGATGGTGGCATTATTTGTGATGATGTTTCACTATGCATGTTTACCAAAAATAATTTTATTACAATTTATCTCACTGTATCGCAAGCAAGGATTGAAACAAAATAGCACTGGTTGGCCTTTCCTAGCCATATGTTCTGCAGATTACGTTTAAGAAGAAAATCAATATTCTTAGCAAACCATGTAAATGAGAGTGCAATAACAAATTGAAGCTCCTCTTTTCATCCACAGATGATGTATATATTCCCACACTGCCTTCTTTTTCAATGTGAGGGTGAGAGGTTACCCTAACGTTTTATTAAAAATTAAGCAGTATATTTGGAGAAAGCTGATGTAGACATGAGGTTCTGAGGACAGTATTTCCTTTAGCAGATTTTCACAGGTATATTTCTCTCTCCAGCCATTCCCTGTACCAGCATCTTGATTTCTTTTTCTTCTTTACACACAGTGCTAGAGTCAATGGAAGAAATTATTTGTCTGCATCAGTAACCGTTCAAAATAGTATTAAAAAACACTGACCAGCCAGAAGATTGTGACCTCTACAAATGATATAAACCTGTCCAAGCGATTGCAGCGTCACCTACAGATGAATGACTGCTAGTTAGATGCATGCAAGGTGCATGTAGTATAAGTGAGTGTGCTGTCTGTATGTACAGTGGGAAGGCACGAGATCCATCTCAGTTGCACTGAGATGGCCCAAACGCTTGGTGTGAGCATTTCGGAAACTGCACAACTTGTCAGGTGTTCGAGGAGTGCTGTTGTGAGTGCCTTCAACACATGGCGAAACCAAGGGGAAACCAAATCCAGACGTCGTGTCTAGTTATGAGAACTTTATGAAACGGTGCATTGTTGTCATGGTTTAATGAATCATAGTTATACTTGGAGTCCTTGTTCTCATTTATCGGTCGTTAAGTTTAGTTCCTCATTTTTCATTCTTTACCTTTATGAGTGTGCTTGTATACTCACATTGAACATCACAAGTTGTTTGCTGCAGAAGCACTCTTATGAAAAGTGATAAGGTACATTTCTGTCTTGCATTGCACATCACAAGTACAATAAATGAAATTTGATTTTTGGTAGTTTCATCAATATTCCGAATAGTATCAGGTTTCAGAACATATGAGTGTTCTGTGTGCATAGGTAGGCTACAAAATTTAATTATCATCTAAGTTCGTGTCCACTTTAAGGCACAGTGATTGCTAAAATGTATTTGTGAAAATATCATATCAATTCAGAGGCTTAATACCAGTAGAATATCTCAGTAAAATGCTATCTTGTGAGTTTTCAAGCTGTTTTATCAGAAAGCCAGACGCATTAAATTTTATATTCAATTGCTATGTAATTAACGTTACAGTTTTGGTGCAGTGACTGTTTGCAAGACTAAAGATAAAGATTAATAATATTCAGGGCCAACATATTAATCGGAATCATTATGTTTTGCAGACTGACAGCATTTGTAAATTTAATTGAAAATGGATTGCTTTCTCACAGGCGAATTATTTGATGTACTGGCTAGTCTGGAGTTTGTGTCGTGTACTGTAAGCTTCACATATGTCCTTTCAGAATTTAATTTTAAGATAATCCTGGTCCCCTGCACTGAGATTTACGCATTTCGATGTCAAAATAAGTTTCACAACAATTTCTCAGATACAGACAAACAAGTTTAGAAGTTTAGAAGTATATACACTAGTCTAAAATGTAATGTTAACTAAGTTAGCTCTTATTTCAATATTAATCACTTAGAAGAGCTTCGTATACGCGCGTCTGCCTAGCTCCAGAGATGCTACGAATGCGCCACCTACTCGACACCCTCGACATTGTGAATTTGTTTTCCACCCCGATGTCGAGCTACACTCGACACGATTTTTCGCTACTCTCACATGCTCAGTCCTCGATTCTGACAGTACTAGGCATCAATAGTGCTTAGTGCTGCCTTCTGTCTTCTCTCTGTGAAAAACTATTGCAGTTGTGTTCAAAGGAATGTTGGAATTATTATGTTCAAGTTCGCGCGCGCATGGAATGGCTAATTTCTCACGTTTTTCTGTCTGAGGAAGAGATTTTACAGCTCTTAGAAGAATATTTAAGTGACAACGAAAGTGAGAGTGATTTTGATGATATAAGTGGTTCATTTCTAAACAATTAATTCTAGTGAAGATGACGATTAAAACCGTGAAAGTTTGCGTTTTTCTGGTAATTCAGCAGAAGATTCGTGGCGAATGTGAAGCTAAAATGACCCTGACTTTTATTTTAACTATTTAGAGTGTGGTTTTATCACTGACACTGGTAATGTTCTATCATCGCCAGTTGGTTTCTCATCAGTTAATCTTTACAGATGCCTTATTTCCACAAATATCAGCCCAAACGAACAAGTACACTACAGAAAAAAGACGTAAAATTCTGCGTGGTGGGACTGGAGAAATGTTACAAGGAAGAAATGAAATGCTTCCATGGTGTGCTGTTGGTATTACAGAAGTGTAATGACTTGCAGGACTTTTTTTCAAGAGAATGGTTACGATCATCTGACTTCTTTTAGACTGTATTTCTCGCAGACGATTTATGAAAATTTTCTGGGCTCTTCATATTTTTAATCCAGAGAGCTGAACATGTCAATACTCACGTTTAGTCACGGCTCAGTAAAGTGAAGAGTGAGGTGAATTACTTGTCTCGCAAGTCCAACTGTTCTCGCGCTACCGTTGCTCACCTCCCCCACTGCAGTATGCTGCAGTATGCCGTCTCCAGCTCCATGCCTGCGCCTTTGCAGAACAGCCTTACCTTTGCCATCCCATGCCTGTGCAGCACCCTGCTGCCTGTGCCAAGCCAGCACATGCTGTGCTGCAACCAAACCTCTGCTGCCTTGTCCCTAAGAAAGATGGCTCCGCCAGACTTTGTGGAGATTATCGTGTCTTGAATGCTCACACAATCATGGGAAATTACCTGGTCCCTAATACCAAAGACTTCACACACTATCTTGCCAGTGCTAAAGTGTTCAGTGCAATTGACTGTAAAAAGGCGTATCTGCAGATACCGATGTACAAAGATGGCATTCACAAGCCTGCCATAACCACATCTTTTGGATTGTTTCAGTTCCTTTTCGTGCATTGTAGACTGAAACACACTGAACTAACCTGGCAATGACTTATGGACAGCATGCTTTTTAAATTTTCTCTTTGTTATGCGTATCTGGACAATATCCTCATTTTTTCGCCAGTCATGTACTCACACTCCACCTACCTCAAACAAGTTCTTGGCGCTGTTGAAGCCAATGATGTAGTGATCAACACTGACAAATGTTAACTCCATTAGGAGCAAGTCACCATCTTGGGCCACATCATTAATGCTTCCAGTATCTGCCCAAATCCAGAGCACACTGAGCTGATTCGTAACCTATCGCCACCCTCAGACTACCGTGAACTCCGCCATTTCTTCGGAATGGGCATTTCTATCGCTGGCACTTCCCCCACATCCGCCTGCTTAGCTGGGTGGTAACGTGCTTGCCTCCCACGCACTGGGCCTGGGTTCGATTCCTGGATGGGTTGGAGATTTTCTCCGCTTGTGGACTGGGCGTTGTGTTTTCTTCATTATCATTTCATCCTCATCATCGGCTGCAAGTCGCCAAATGTGGCGCTGAATGAAATAAGACATGCACTTGGCGGCTGAACCTGAGTGGCGCATCCCAGCCAACATGCCATATGACCATTTCATTTTCACTTGCCCCATGCCGCTGCCCTGCAGCAACCCTTAACAGAGGCCCTCAAAACTGAAAAATACAACTGGTCACGGGGAGCTCATGTGGGTCACGAATATGCAGCACTCCTTCCACACAATGAAGGATGATCTGGTTCAGGCAGTCATCTTAGCTCATCCTATTGGATTGAAGAGTTCCTAGATAACACAACGCAGCATGTCATTCTCAATGGAGAAAGTCTTACGAAGTAAGAGTGATTTCAGGTGTGCTGCAGGGGAGTGTTGTAGGACTGTTGCTATTCACAATATACATAAATGACCTTGTGGATAACATCGGAAGTTCACTGAGGCTTTTTACAGATGATGCTGTGGTATATCAAGAGGTTATAACAATGGAAAATTGTACTGAAATGCATGAGGATCTGCAGCGAATTGACGCATGGTGCAGGGAATGGCACTTGAATATTAATGTAGACAAGTGCAATGTGCTGCGAATACATAGAAAGAAAGATCCCTTATCATTTAGCTACAATATAGCAGGTCAGCAACTGGAAGCAGTTAATTCCATAAATTATCTGGGAGTACGCATTAGGAGTGGTTTAAAATGGAATGATCATATAAAGTTGATCGTTGGTAAAGCAGATGCCAGACTTAGATTCATTGGAAGAATCCTAAGGAAATGTAATCCAAAACAAAGGAAGTAGGTTACAGTATACTTGTTCGCCCACTGGTTGAATACTGCTCACCAGTGTGGGATCCACATCAGATAGGGTTGATAGAAGAGATAGAGAAGATCCAACAGAGAGCAGCGCACTTCGTTACAGAGATGACAGATAAACTCCAGTGGAAGACTCTGCAGGAGAGACACTCAGTAGCTCAGTACGGGCTTTTGTTGAAGTTCGAGAACATACCTTCACCGAGAAGTCAAGCAGTATATTGCTCCCTCAAGGTACCCTCCGCCACACAGCCCCAGGTGGCTTGCGGAGTATGGATGTAGATATAGATGTAGATTCCAGAAACTCCCTTATCCATCACTGCTGACACTAGCGATTTAGCGATAGGACCTATCCTTCAGCAAGATGTAGACGATTCCAATCAACTGTTGTGCTGCTTCTCCCATAAGCTGACCAGGCCAAAGTGCATGTAGTTTGCTTATGAACAGGAGTTACTGGCCATTTGCAGAGGCCGTGCAGTACTTAAGAGAAGATACTGAAGGACGCCCCTTTGTCATTTATGCGGATCACTGGCCCTAACTAACGCCTTCTGTAGCCCACCCAAGGACTAGTGCATCCACCATTACCCTCACCTCGTATTCTTTGTACAGACATCTGTCACATGAAAGGCCCAGACAACATAGATGCTGACTAGTTGTCATACATCAGAACCATCTCGGCCAAGATCGACTTTGACGAGCTCGCACAGGCACAGCAGAATGACCCTCAGCTACAGGACATTTTAAACAACTCCTCCTCCACCCTCATGATTGAGTTAAAGTTTATTCCTTGTTCAACCACCCTGTCCTCTGTGACATATCCCAGAATGCCAGCGCTCACTTGTCGTACAACAATTCTGCAGTACTATTTTCGACTTTTTTCACAAACTCACCCACTGCAATGTCAAACCTACTATTCACCTTATAACTGAGCAATACGTTTGGCCTCATGTTACACGAGACTGCAAGTTGTGAACAAGGGCCTGTGTACCGTGCCAGCAATGTAAAATCACCTGGCACACTCAGCCCACACAACGCACCTTCCAAATACTGAAGAGATGCTTCCAACACTTTAGTGTGGACCTGGTCAGCCGCCCTCCTTCATTAATCAACTACTGCTACCTCCTCTCCATTGCTGATCGGGTAACACGCTGAGTCGAAGACAACCTCATCCAAGACACAGGACACCACTACTGAAGCAGTTGCCAGAGCTCTCATGTGTACCTGTTTCACTTGTTTTGGCTGCACTACCTCTATAACCACCGACCAAGGTAAACAATTTGAGTCCTTGCTGTTTACCAAACTCTGTAAACTATGCGGCATTACCTGTTACGGATCCACCACCAAGCTAATGAGCTTGTCAAGAGGCCATTCTTACGTGCCATGGGTAAGATTTACTCTCGTGGGTGTTTCTGGGTGTCTACACAGTGCATAAACAAGACCCCAGTGCCTCACTAGCTGAGATTTGATATGGCTAGGCACTATTCCTCCCTGGTGATTTTGCCTCTTACAACTACCCCCCCACGCCAGCCTCGCTTCTGGCTTTGGTTGACAGCATCCTACGTCACATTGACAAGCTTCATGCTCTCCTCCTTCTGCTATAGCCCTCCTAAAATTTTCTTCACCAAAGATCTAGCCACAGGCGACTATGCCATGCTGCATGACAATACTGTCCTTGCCACACTTCAGCCCCCATTCTCGGACCCACATAGAATTCTCCAATGTAGCCCCAAAACGTATGACATTCTGCTTAACAGGAAGCCAGTCACGACCTTCATCAACCTATTGAAACCTGCTTGGTATCTCATTGACAAGCCCCCTAATATCGATACCATTGTGGTGGCTTCCTCCTCTACTCCAAATCCTCCTCCCCCTGCGACTGCATCCCTTCCTTTCCAGACACTGCTTGATGTCTGATGCTTCTGCCTGGAGGACCTTAGCCTCACACTTACAGACAAGGGGCTGGCAGTCGCAGGCGCCCACTGTGATTGCACAGTCACACCTAAGTCCCTGGAACACAATTTCCAGGAAGTTCTCACACTACCTTGAGCTCCACACAGACCCACCAGATACATTTGCCCCACTTCCCCTTCCCATGCTCACCCGTGGGGGCCGCACCATCCATGCAGCCTCCCATTTCTGTGACTATCATCTCTACACCCTACACCAGACCACCTTCATCAGCGCTTCTGCCTCTCCTTCCCCCTAGTCATCACCTCTACGCTGTGCTCCCATCTGTGACTCGAATTGGATTAAATTAGTACTTGTACCATAAATGATGAATACGACGCTTTATAATGCTGTGGAATATGTCAGGTTAATAAAAGGTGTCTATACAAGATATTACATTACACAAAATATTACTTGACACTTAATTTTTTTTGCGGGGTTTGGGTAAATTACCCACTTACTTTATCCAAAAATTCATCTGATGAGTAGAAGGAGCTGCGATTAAGAAATTCTTTTAATTTCCTTTTAAATGCTATATGGCTATCTATCAGACATTTGATGCTATTAGGTAAGTGACCAAAGACTTTTGTGGTAGCATAATTTACCCCCTTCTGAGCCAAAGTTAGATTTAACCTTGAGTAGTAGTGAAGATCATCCTTTCTCCTAGTGTTGTAGCCATGTGCACTGCTATTACTTTTGAATTCATTCGGATTGTTAATAACAAATTTCATAAGTGAATATATATATAGTGAGGCTACAGTGAAGATCTCTAGCTCCTTAAACAAGTGTCTGCAGGATGATCGTGGATGAGCTCCAGCAATTATTCTGATTACACGCTTTTGTGCAATGAACGCTCTTTTACTCAATGATTAGTTACCCCAGAATATGACGTCATACGAAAGCGGTGAATGAAAATAGGCGCTACATTGTGTAATGTGTCCTTGTTTGTATCAAGCTTCTATTAAAGAAAGTGGGTTGTGCACTCCACGAACTGAAGTTCCACACCCATAATGTTAGTGTCCAATTTTCTGTAATAAAAAATGCGATTTCTATAAACCTCATGGTTTGTGACACCAAGAACTTTATAAAATATATATTCTATGTGGGAAATAGTTCCCAAGCCTGATGTGGCAACAGTTAAACTAAAAATTAGAATTATTCGACATACCTACATTCTAAAATCTAGGAAGAGTGATGTGTATACAGATGTCTACAGGCCAACTGTTGGGTGGTTTGCTATAACACGTAGCATTTTCATCACCGAGTGTTATTTCTTTTATTTTAAAAATGTGTATGTAACTGCTAATTTACCCTGAGTGAAACCTAATTTTGCTTTCGTCTTTCTTGTATTACGTGTCACAGCTGTAAGCCATGCACTACAACATTAATATCCACCTATTTGACCTCAGTTGACGTCATATTGAAAGCTTGCAACTACGTAGAATTTTTAGTGCCCTGCGTGAAAGGTATAATTCACAGTGCCACCACAGTCTAACATATGTTAGGCTGTGGTGCCACTATAGAATACCACGAGCTGTCGCGGCTCACTTGCTTGTGTGATCCTGGCTTTAATCGATGTTTAGCATTCATACGTTCTGTCTTTGAGAACTGTTGAAGTGCTTTGCGATATTTGTTTGTTTTTCTTTTATTATAACAACAAAACAGGTCGTCTGCTGCAAATCAGGAAAACATTTTTAAAACGTGACAGTTATTTTACCACTATGGCTGTGAATTTCAATGTTATGTTTTGTCGGCATCCGTGCCGGGTGTCAGATTTTTTGAGGTTTCAAAGAAGATTCAAACATAAGAATACTCACTGGGTAAGAAATAGTTTTAGATTTGTAACTTAATATTTCTTTGATACAGTTTTGCCGGTGTTAACTGTCTTTCTTTAATTTTCTTAAGCATGTGCACCACTATTGTTTTCTGAATATACTTCATGTTACCATTGTTTTAAACAGTATTGAACTTCTTTATAACATTTTAAACTTATATTTTTTCAAAGGTCTCGCTTTGTTCGCGTAGTGTGATAGCGTATTAAACTTATGGGCATCGGTGTATATATGTTGCTATGAACATTCTTCATGAGATTAGTTGCAGTGTAGTTCGAGAATCGAAGCTCTTGTACGTTTGCCATCCGTATACGGCGCTTGTGTGATCAGTGACGAAGGTTTCTGTAACACGACATTTAAAGTAACAGACAGCCAGTAACCCATTACGTAAGAATTTTATATAGTTATGTAGTCCTGCTAACACCCTTGTGTCATCATGTCAGGCAGCCAATTTAGTAAAAATTTTTCGAGAAGTCACAGTGTATGATGATCTGAATGTCAGCTTGCTCTCAAACACTTCTGAGCAGGATGATCTCAAGCGGCAATTATCACTTTTTTCCCTTGCCAGGACAAGAATTATCATTATCGTGAGTAATGAAAGGGCTTTCCATTCCAAGATCATTTTATATCCATGCAAACTGCATTCAGTATAAAAGAACAGGTCTGAAAATGCTACTGACGAGAATTCGTTATAACATTACAGAAATGCATAGGTAGCAGAATATGTGTAGGAGGACAAATACTTTGGAGAACAAGAAAACTCTCAGTGTAATGTGAAACTAAGTTAGCAGTTGAGCTGATAGGATAACTCAGTGTCAGGCAATTAACGCTCCTTAATCTGTGGCGTTGTGTGATTTCATGATAGTGTTGGAGAGATGTGGTTTGCTGATCACTCTTGCAGTTATAATTTTGGCCATTTGACGCATTTTGAGGCCTCTGTTGGTCTGCGTGCATATTGGGACGTATTGTCAAAAAATATGACATAAATACAGTTCTCTGATTTTTTACCATTTCTTTAAATTAAAAGGAAACTGAAATAGAGTGTAAGGGAAAAGACAAGTGGTATTGCCACAGAATGATCTGTATAACCTCTTCAATGTGTACAACTTTGTCTTTTGTTTTCTGCCACATATATCAGAATATACAATATTTGGTTGCTAAGGATAAACTTTAGTGTAACCTGGAATAACCTCAGATAAGACATAGCAAAAGAAATTGTTCCCAAAGTAGTGTAAATGGGAACTAATAAAATACTGTAGTAGATATGTAAAAACTGGGGTATACTCAGCAATGGAAGTGAATGGCATTTTCTTTGAAGTGTAATGTTGTATGTTGCATAGATGTCGTTTTCACTGTTTCTGTCTGTATATTTTAGTTGTAGATGTTATTTAGTCATTGTGAGTGGCTGCTTGGATTGTGTTGCGTACTATACCTACATTGGTCTAATGGATATAGCAAGTGTATTGAAAATTATGATACTGTCATTTTGCATTTACCAATGACTTCCTCACTGGCTCTTCTTTTAAAAGGGATTGTGGTGACAGAGTGAACTGTAACAAAACATGATGCCTGTGTTAGATTTAAACTGTTGGTTTGGTTGTATGTAGTCAAAGGTACAAAAAAAACATAAAACCCATACCTTCCACTGTGGTCTGGTGTTTACAAGAGTTTCCTATTTTTGAAGATGTTAAGAACAAGAATGTCTCTGCCCAAATCCACTCTTCCTTTGGAAGTCTGTTAATTTGTTTTTGTTCTGATAATATTTTTGTGTTAGTGACGTCATCCAGTAGTCATTTCTTGGTATTGGAATCTGCGTCATGTAATGTTGTCATTCTTTTGGTACAGAATCACAATGTTTATTAATCCCACAAATTAATGTAGGACGATAAAAAGACAAGTCTAAATTATATATTGTAAGATGTAAGCAACAGCTAAGAAAACAGGAGACTAATCTAGAATATATACAGCCCAGGTCATAAATGAAGAAAAATGTTTTGTGCATAGTGTTACACATAGAGCTACAGTCACAATTTTTCCACCTCATGTTTATATGTGAAGAAATTGCTGAATTTAATGAAATCAAGAACTGTGGTGAGTGGCTCTGTGTGCTCCTGTATGCCTATGTAAGTCAAGAAGAAAGTGCACCAAGACCATGAAACTGGCACATTGCTATAGCCTATGCCATGGTGTAGATTATCATGCAATTTTCGGGGGCCTAATGGTAAAATTGATAAGACTAAGACATTGCTGTTGTTGCATAGGTATGAAACTTCAGTCCCTGTATATTTGGTCTTTGTGCAGGGTGCACACGAGAACTGACAAAATTTATGCTTACTGTAGCACTACTGATTTTTGATGAGAATACATTTTGGGTCATTTTATGTGCTTCAATATTTTGATTGAGTTGGATTGCCACAACCAGTCTGAACGTTAAATAGTACCATCAATCATGTGGATTAAATACCATCTAAAAACAACTGAATGGATTATCCAATAACAATACATTAATGAAATAGAGCTGAATGTCCCTAAGGTTCCAACATTGAAGATGAATCATAAACAAACTAGTGCAAATTCTTTGGTTCATGAAATAACAATTTGCAACAGTTTGATCATCTTCGCTGTACATTGACAGTCATCTCTGATCACTAAATCAAACATCTGTCACAAGTGTACCATATTCTGTCAGGCATCTATCCACTGGGTAAAATGTTGTTCCTGGTAGAGGGTGATTGTTGTAAATTTTGTTTTGTCAGTTGTCTCACAACTTTCACTTCCAACTGTAAGCCCATAGATTAGATGGATGATGACATTTTTCATGTTTTTGAAA